>NC_064922.1:305103135-305728135 GCF_023897955.1 Schistocerca gregaria | reverse complement strand
TCTTGGATATTTCTGCAACAAAGATTCAGAGGTTTCCTGCCATAGTCTCTCTTTTTAATTGTCAGTCGCTGTAATTGTGCAACTTTTTACTGTAAGTCATTTATTGATATTCGCCAACGAAATTAGTACTGTACTGATTTCCATTTTTCTTCTCAAGCTCTCATGGTTGGAGAGTAAATCCACAGACAAAAAACAATGCGTGCGCTGCAAGGAATGCAACAATAGGTGAGTGGCTCTTTAACCGGCAATTTCATGTCTTGCCACAGATTTTATCACCGGGCGATTTTTCGATCAACTATAGACGTACTCCCATAAAACAGAATTGTAACAAACCAATAATGTGATCGACCGACAGAAAAGATGTTCATGGGCGCTTAACCTTACCGTTTTTACCCATTCTTTTCACTTACCGGTATTTCTAACGTTTGTGTGAAATTATTACGTTCACACATTGGCTCTAAAGGCGCCGTGCACTTTTCAGAGGAAATCTTACACATATTGTGTACTCCAATGTAAAGTCATCATCTTTCTCTCTGTTTCAGAGAATTTATTTATAATATGAGGCTAAAATTATTTACTCTCAGAGTACCTGAGACATGGAAATATAGACTCTTCGATTGGTGCGAAATATTTTTCAAAATGCCCGTTAAGTGGAGAGTGCCGTGACTGCTGATAAAACGGACAGACGGAACAGTTACAATGACGGTTTTCACATCACTATATTTGTTTCTGATTTATATGATTCTGATTTTGCGACCAAAAATGGCCATGGGTGGTGAAAGTAATTACTATGACTTACTTGGCGTGGACAAAAGCGCTACTACAGCAGATATCAAGAAAGCTTTCCGAAAATTAGCGCTCCATTATCACCCGGACAAGAACAAGGATCCAGCAGCAGGTGAAAAGTTTCAGGAAATTTCACACGCTTATGAAGTTTTGTCCGATCCGCAGAAGAGACAGCATTATGATGTTTTTGGCAAGGAAAGTAATCAGTTTGACCGAACAATTTTCGCTGATTTTGAAGGAATGTTCAGAGATTTCGCAAGAAATATGTTTCATTTTCAGCACGAAGCCCATAACGCCAAGAAAGACTTTAAGCGCGAGTCTTTTGGATTTTACGATTTTCTTGATGAACCAAATGTGCACTTCCATCACCCTAATGATCACTACCAAAGGTACGGTCACCGGAGTCATTTTCACCAGCATCACCATCCACATGGATCTCCATTCTCTTGGGGCCCATATCACCATTCTCCACATTTCCAAGGGCACCATGGTTGCCAAACAATAGTGCAACAAGTTGGAAACCATATGAGGGTAATGACAAGGTGTCCACATAACCAAAATGAATGAGAGATAATTTGAAAGAAAAAAATAAGTACAAATATTTTCGGACTGATTTTCATGGTGTAAGAATTAGTCTGTAACAGTAATTGAATTCCCAATTAGCGGTACTTTGAAAACATGTTGAATGAACTTTTCAGATTCTATTTAAATTATAGATTTTAATTCGTTAATAAAAATGTTGTTTATTATGCGAAACTGTTTCTATCCCAGTGGTGATAATTAAACCAATAATGATTGTTCAGAAAATTGTCTGGACATAAAGCCAGGTAACATGAATATTGTTCATAATGGGCTGTTCTCAATTTATACTAAATCGTTTGCCACTGGTGACCAAACTAGGAATGAATAAAATGTTAGAAAATTTTAGTTCCTTTTAGTCATTGTCTTTTCTTTTAAGTTTTGTTTTTTTGAAAAGTGTACAGTAAACTAATTCACCAAGAACAGTTTATCTTTGATAGCTAAGTAGGTACTGAAGTTCTAGTATTCAGTTTTCAGTTTTCAAAGTTCAGTTTCTTTGTGGTTCTTGCATATAATTGTATACTGAGAGTACCATATCAGATGTTTTTAAAGAAGTAAGTAATCAGCCAGATTTAAAGAAGTAAGTAGGCTAACAAGTATTTGTTATTGTCCTGTAAAAGTAAATCTTACTGGTAACTATGTGAAAGGATTTAAACAGCATTCGTGAAATTTCAAGCAAAATTATGTTTTTCTAATTATGTTGTCAGCCTGATAACAACAACAATGTTTAGTGTTTGGTTATTGAAAATGTTATGTTAGTGGTGATAAGGAGCCCATATAGGCCAGCCTAAGTCATAGTGAAGATCTGAGTGTTTCCTTGAGTAATAAACAAATATAAATAATACTTTATGTATAGTAATGGTACATATATTCTCATAAAATTCTGTTGTAATGCATTAAGAATTCTTGTAGGATAGAATTCAATGCATGAATGAAAATGAGGGGAGCATTTAACTCCTTGTAGAACAGATCTGCTACACAAGTTTTCGAGATAAGTGATAGTTTGTTGAACCAAATATGACCATTAATGTAAGGACAATTATCAGTTACTTTTCATTTTGTCCTCTACCTGAAGTAATTTCCCTTACTTTTGGTGTCATAATTATGTGCAACACTGTTCTTTCCCACTTTGGTTTTATTATTCACACAAATATATTAAATTTATACAAATCTAAGGAATATTTTGTTTAGTATTCATGTCAGACAAAATGTTTTATGTTGGATGTCAGCACACTCTGGGTGTTAGTCCATGCATTAACCTAATTACTCAATTCTGTAATACAAATATTCTGTTCAGGTGTAAGTTTATTGCACATCCCCACAGTTCAAGACCATAACTAAGTAATATTTAAATTGTTTCCTAGCAAACAGTTTTCAAGGTTTCACTTGCAACTATTTTTGTCAGTTGTGATCAGCTACTGCTCATTTCTTGCACACAGGATTAATGTGGTTTACCCAACAAAGATTTTGTTTTAGGAAGTCATATGATAGTACTAATACATAGATCCAGCAAATGGTTAGAACCTCTTGACGGTATTTTAATTTGTCATTACTGGAGGATGGTGATGGGGTGTTAATCTAATAAATACCTGATACTCTTTGAGAGAAGTGCAATATATACTGTGTTGAAAACATGCTTCTCATTCAATCATATCACCATGGGCATGATAGTAACTTGGCTTTGCAGGATTGCAATCCTTCATGTCACGCAGTAATGAATCTGGCCCACCATTGCCATGTATTGAAAAGGTTTTGGGCAAAATTTGTTTAAAGATCTAGCCATTGTACTAGTAGTGTGTTCCTACATTGTCACCATATACTCAGTCACTGAGTGCAGAAACTCACTTTGGTGTCAATAAAGGAAGGGCTTAAATGTCTAGAAATATCGTGCATTATTAAGTTAGTCCATGTTCCACCCTGGACCAAAAATGCATGTACCATGGGCTTACTTGATACTGGTAGTTTCTGTACCATGTGTTGTTGTAGTTGTTGTGGTCTTCAGTCCTGAGACTGGTTTGATGCAGGTCTCCATGCTACTCTATCCTGTGCAAGCTTCTTCATCTCCCAGTACCTACTGCAGCCTACATCCTACTGAATCTGCTTAGTGTATTCATCTTTTGGTCTCCCTCTACGATTTTTACCCTCCACACTGTCCTCCAGTACTAAATTGGTGATCCCTTGATGCCTCAGAACATGTCCAACCAAGCAATCCCTTCTTCTCGTCAAGTTGTGCCACAAATGCCCTCTGCTCCCCAATTCTATTCAATACCTCCTCATTAGTTATGTGATCCACCCATCTAATCTTAGGATTCTTCAGTAGCACCACATTTTGAAAGCTTCTATTCTCTTGTTGTCTAAACTATTTATCGTCCACGTTTCACTTCCGTACATGGCTACACTCCATACAACTACTTTCAGAAACGACTTCCTGACACTTAAATCTATAAATCTATATTTCTCTTCTCCAGAAACGCTTTCCTTCCCATTGCCAGTCTACATTTTATATCCTCTCTACTTCTACCATTATCAATTATTTTGCTCCACAAATAGCAAAACTCCTTTACTACTTTACGTGTATCATTTCCTAATCTAATTCCCTCAGCATCATCCCGACTTAATTCGACTACATTCCATTATCCTTGTTTTGCTTTTGTTGATGTTCATCTAATACCCTCCTTTCAAGACACTGTCCATTCCGTTCAATTGCTCATCAAAGTCTTTTTCTGTCTCCGGCAGAATTACAATGTCATCGGTGAACCTCAATGTTTTTATTTCTTCTCCATGGATTTTAATACCTACTCTGAACTTTTCTTTTGTTTCCTTTACTGCTTGCTCAATATACAGATTGAATAGCATCGGGAAGAGGCTACAACCCTGTCTCACCCCCTCCCCAACCACTGCTTCCCTTTCATGCCCCTCGACTCTTATAACTGCCATCTGGTTTCTGTACAAATTGTAAATAGCCTTTCGCTCCCTGTATTTTACCCCTGCCACCTTCAGAATTTGAAAGAGAGTATTCCAGTCAACATTGTCAAAAGCTTTCTCTAAGTCTACAAAAGCTAGAAACATAGGTTTGCCTTTCCTTAATCTTTCTTCTAAGATAAGTCGTAGGGTCAGTATTGTCTCACGTGTTCCAACATTTCTATAGAATCCAAATTGATCTTCCTCGAGGTCGGCTTCTACCAGCTTTTCCATTCTTCTGTAAAGAATACACGTTAGTATTTTGAAAGCTGCGACTTTTTTAAACTGATAATTCGGTAATTTTCACATCTGTCAACACCTGCTTTCTTTGGTGTTGGAATTATTATATTTTTCTTGAAGTCTGAGGGATTTTCGGCTGTATTATACGTCTTGCTCACGGGATAGTGTAGTTTTCCCAGGACTGGCTCTCCCAAGGCTGTCAGTGGTTCTAATGGAATGTTGTCTACTCCTGGTGCCTTGTTTCAACTTAGGTCTTTCAGTGCTCTGTCAAACTCTTCACGCAGTATTATATCTCCCATTTCATCTTCATCTACCTCCTCTTCCATTTCCATAATATTGTCCTCAAGAACATTGCCCCTGTATAGACCCTCTATATACACCTTCCACCTTTCTGCTTTCCCTGCTTTGCTTAGAACTGGGTTTCCATCTGAGCTCTTGATATTGATGCAAGTGGTTCTCTTTTCTCAAAAGGTCTCTTTAATTTTCCTGTAGGCAATATCTATCTTACCCCTAGTGAGATAAGCCTCTGCATCCTTACATTTGTCCTCTATCCATCCCTGCTTAGCCATTTTGTACCATGTAACTTTGTTAATTTAGCTTGTTGTACTCTCATAGGTCTCTCATACATTGATTATAGTGCTATCAATTCATAATAGAGTGGATTCAGTTATGTTTTATATCTTCACAAGTGGCAAGGAATGGTGGGGCATATTAAGTTTCTTCGACTATCTTCACATTACTTCTACCTCCAAGCCCTTGTCTCATGGCGTACATACTTGTGGAAGACCCAGGTGCAGACCTAATCCCATCTGAATTTTCACTGGCAAAATCTGTATAATTACACTCAGGGGAGCTTGTGAAAGCAGCCACGCCATATATGAATTTTGGTGCAACCAATATACTGCTTTCATTGTAACCAAGAACCCAAAACTCCTCTGTTTCTGCAGGCAAACTTGATCACCCAGTTGTAAGGAATGCAGCTTATTATAATGTAGTTAATAATGAAGTATTTTTAACAGCAGCTTTACAACATTTGCTACCAGTGCCCTGCTCCTCACCTCCTCTTCTTTTTACCACTTTTCCCAACGCTATCTCCTATGGAATACTAAAGTGGGTACTGTCCTACAAACCATTCAGTTCCTCAAACCTCAGACCATATTTTCTGCTAGTGCCCATCCTCCAGCTGCCAATGTCCTCGTGCCCATACCATTCTCTCTTCTCTCCTTCCACCTTCAACTGTCTCCCAACTGTTGTGCTTATTTGTACTTTGGAGGCTATAACTCATTAGCAACAGTGGATCTCTCTCTCTTGGAGAGACACCTGTGGATCTCCTTCCACGTGATTTATGAACCCTTTTATGTTCTCCTTGATGAGCTGCATCTTGGTGTAGTGCCTCTTCCCTCCAGTACATATGTAAAAGCTGTTGAGGTTTCCTTTCTTCTCCATAAATTTGGCATTTTCTGTTTAAGACTGGTTGTTCACTTGAACAAGCCATGCACACTTACAGGCCCAAGAATAATATTCTAAGTTGATGAGCAGCTGTAGCAAGTTGCTTGCTCTGTACATTCTAAAAAGATGTAATCATATTCTTTGGGAAATGAAGCAGCACACTGGGCTTAGGATGAAAGTGTTGACTCAAAAGTTTTAAGTTTAGACTGCTCTCATAATTCTGAGTAATAGAATTTGAAAATTTATGATTTGTTTATATCTTGCCATATATTTTTCACTTATTTAGCCAGTCCTTTTGCAGTTCAGCCATACCCAAGTGCTTAACAACCATCCATAAGAACACACATTTTGCTAAAATTAAGGGTTTATTGCAACTTCGCTGCTATGGGATATTCCCCCAGCTCATTATAAATTGGATTTGCTCAAGCTCGTTAGGAGGTTCCATTTTCAGTTAAAGAATTCCACTGCACAGTTATTTAATGTCTTTTTGATTCTTGTGTACACACTGACGAAAGAAAAATTACAACACCAAGAAGGGGTTGTGTGACATAAACAAAAGTTGTAAGGTGTGTTTCTACATCTTAAAGATGATGTCTATTCAGATTCCATTCCAGTTCCATAAATGTGGTGCTGGAAGTGCGTGAAAACCAGGTTTGCTGTAAATGCACATTGTAATGGTCAAGGACATTAGTTATCTTTGAGATTGGACATGGTGAGTTGATGTTTGTCAAGAATGCCTTTAAGGCAGCAAAGAATTCATTATAACACCTCAACTGAGTTTAAATGCGATCGTGTAATAGGATTACAAGAAGCTGGATGTTCTTTCTATCATACTGCAGGAAGACTTGGCAGAAATGTAGCCAATGTACATGATTGGTCGCAGCAGTGATCACAAGAATGTATAGTTGCAAGATGGTCAGACTCTAAATGGCCAGGTGGTACTACTGAGAGGGAAGATCATTGTGTTCAGCGTATGGCTCTGGTGCATCGTACTGTATCTGCAGCCAGCAATTTTAGCAATGAAGAATATCTTCAATTCTTTGCGTGTGTAAGGCACCAGGTCGGGTTGATGGAGGAGATAGAGAAGATCCAGAGAAGAGTGGCGCATTTCATCACAGGGTTGTTTGGTAAGCGTGATAGCGTTATGGAGATGTTTAGCAAACTCAAGTGGCAGACTCTGCAAGAGAGGCACTCTGCATCACGGTGTAGCTTGGTCCAGGTTTTGAGAGAGTACATTTCTGGATGAGGTCTTGAATATATTGCTTCGCCCTACTTATACCTCCCAAGGAGATCACGAATGTAAAATTAGAGAGCTTCAAGCGCGCATGGAGGCTTTTTGGCAGTCATTCTTCCCACGAACCATACGCGACTGGAACAGGAAAGGAAGGTAATGACAGTGGCACGTAAAGTGCCCTCTGCCATACACTATTGGGTGGCTTGTGGAGTATAAATGTAGATGTAGGTGTAGAAGGCACAAGTTTAGCACGAAATTTCCATTTCCCCGAATCTTAGCGTAAAATCATATGACACACATCACGATTCAAATGAATTTCTTCCGATATCACATACACTTTTACATTATTGTCATCGTTCAATAATCGCCTTATATGGTCCATATCTGCATTGGTATGTGCTGTAAATTGGCGACCAGCACTGAATCTCTGCCTTCACAAAACCTTTTGTGCCACTCAAAAACATGATTTCTTGAAAATGCGTCACGTGCATATGCTTGCTTAATCATTCTCCTTGTTTTACTAGAGGTTTTACTGAACTTAACGTAGAGCTTAACGTTCACTCTTTGCTCACAAGCAGTATCCATCATAACTAAAAACAAAGAGCCGAAACGGTGTGTTGCTAAGCAAAGCCCTGCCACCTAGTGTGCAGAAACAAGGCCACGGTCATTTCAAGGATGTACACAAAGTAAGTAATGTAAAAACAACATTTGTTCCATTTTAGTATTACAACTCAGAAATTAAAAAAATCTGTCCTGGAACTTTTCTGACAAAGAGTGTATGTTCCATAATAACCACTAATGTAACTAGGGGAATGATGGTTGACCCAGACTGATTCCTGATTACTTGTTAACCATTTCAACTTATCAGCCATCCCATTGAAATGCTAGCTCACACCATAAGGCAAAAAAAAGGAATAATGACCTGTTGGTGATAAGATATGTTTTGAAAGGGGAATGAAATCATCCTTGTAATTTTCAAAATAACCATCTTAGCATATACAGATTTAGGAAAATGATGAAAAACCTAAATTTGAATAGCTGAACAGGAGTCTGAACCATTGCTCATCCCAAATACAGATTCAGTGTGCTAATGACTGCCCCAGTAGCATACCTTGACATTAAGGAAAGCTTAAGTAATATTATTTTTATCCTTGTAATCTTAGCCTGCTCTCAGAGGCATACTATGTTCTATTGTCGTACCTGGAGATAGCTACAAACACACCCAGAGATAATGACACTAGAGGGTCACACTGTACCATACCCAGAAATTTCTGATCAAGGCCCCTGAGACCATGGGAAACTGAGCATTTGTTACTGTGTGGGATACTTAATTAAAGTAGTGATGTAGTTTCAACAATATTTTTAAAAGTATGAATGCCAGAAACTAAAAGAATTCAACCTGTTTTAGATCTTCTATAAATTCTGAGTGAAATGTTCAAAGATTTGCAACCTTCAGGAGCCTGTTGGCATCAAGTAAACAGATTACACCGGAAAAAAAAGGAAAGGGGGGGGGGGGGGGGGACACCATTTGTCAAACATACATTGTATATTCAGCCATAGTGGGGAAACTTTATTATATTTTGTGCAATATGATATCAAAGATTAAAATTCAATCCCTCGAGGATTAAAGAACACTGACTTCCCTCATTTTTGTCAATCAATACTTTATATTATTTTATTTATCACACAATTAATTTTTTAAGAGTAGTAATTTAACTTACTTTCAGGTTCTCAGAAATTATTGCTATTTTGGGATAAACATTGTAAAAAGATAACTATGTACATATACTGTGTTTAATTTCACAAATAAGTTACGGAGCAACACTGCTATGTAGGAGGTACTAAATTTTGTGTCCAGGTCCACGACATTAAGATAAAGGATTTTATCAGCGTAGCTAAAGAAGGTGTTTTGAAAATTCCAAGTAAGATTGCTGAAAAAGTAAGATGAGAGACTTGTAGGGCAATAACTTTCACACCCAAAACCAAGCAGAATTTAGTACTGAGGAGATGGATGTGCCTCAGCCTGTAAGAGAGGACATAGATATAGAAAAGTTACCTGCCAACGTGTGCAGTGTCACACTTCCCCTCTCTGTGACATTTTGGCCCACTGATGGATTAATTGCAAGACTCAGCCTACTGTCATTTTCATAAAGAACCTATGCATAAAATACGATGGAAAACAACTGTTCTCAAATCTAGCCAGTTTTCTAGCACCGGCTTCACTTACACTTCATGGCTTAAGGACACAAAGTAAGTAGTTGTTCCATTTCACTCCATTTTTTAAGGAACTAGAAATAGCCCTAACATCCTTCATTGAAATTAGTAGAATTATAAAAACTCTAAAAAATCAGGAGCTCTGTAGTGTTATTGAAATTCAAACACAATTTTGAAAAGTTGTTCTCACTTATTAATATCCTTAGTGGTATAGGTAACGCATCATTGGAACAGAGAATTTTTGCACATAGATTAAAATATGCAGTCGTTAAATGTTTTCATAAGAAAGTTGACAGGAATGACTTAAATAATTATCATCCAATTTTGTTACTGAAATATTTTAAAAGTAATTTAATCAAGAGTAGTCTCATATTTCAGTACAAACAATTTATGTAGCATATCACAGTTTGGATTCCACTATTTACACATTCACTCATCTAATTTTTTGTGATCTTCCCAAGGCAATTGATTGCATATGAAAATGGAAATCTCCCTTAATTTTGAAAAATGCATTATATTATATTTTGAAAAATGCATTATTTGTTATTCAGTTCTGAATAACAAATAGTGTCTTACCAGTAATTGGCGTAGCACATTAACAGGAGTCAGTAATTTGGGTAGAAAGCTCCAAAATTTTGGGTGCAACATACTACATACTCATGAAAACTTGAAACTGAAGAAGATAGTACTCATTTTTTCAAACAAATTAAGCTATTTTTGCTCTTCGTATAACTGCTAGTCTTGGAAACAAATGATTTACCCTGACATACTTTGCGTACTTCCTCTCAATAATGTCTTATGAATAATTTTCTGGGGTAACTCACTACTTAGAAAGTATTGATTGTGCAATAATGAGCAGTGAGAATAATATGTAGTGTTCACCAGCAGTTGTCATGTCGGTACTTTTCAAGGAGCTAGGCATTTTAACTGCACCTTCACAATACATATATTGGCTAGTGAAATGCATCACATATAACCCTCCTCAATTTGAGAAGAACAGTGAATATTTCGAATGAAGTATCAGTGATGTTATGCATAGCACTCTTTTTCCAAAGAAACTATATCTTTTTATTTATTATTCATTCATCCAAGGATCATGTCACATTGATACAGTGTTTGTCATAATCCAAACAAATTAAATAACTTTGTCCAAATAGTTCTTCAGGGCCCATTGGTATTGACTGATCACCATGTCACCTCAACCCCAATCGTGTCACTGCATGCAGATATGGAGGAGCATGAGGCCTGCACACCACTCTCCCAGCCACTGTCAGATTTTGTGACTGACGCCACTACTTGTGAATAAAGTAGCTCCTCAGTTGTCTTCACAAGGGCTGAGTGCATCCCACTTGCCAAGAGCTTTCTCCAGACTTCGACAGTCACCCATACAAGTGCTAAGCAAGCCCGACAGTGCTCAGCTTTCATGATCTGACCAGAAACGGTGTTACAACTGTGGCATAACCAATGGCTTAATGAAATTAAATACACTCCTGGAAATGGAAAAAAGAACACATTGACACCGGTGTGTCAGACCCACCATACTTGCTCCGGACACTGCGTGAGGGCTGTACAAGCAATGATCACATGCACGGCACAGCGGACACACCAGGAACCGTGGTGTTGGCCGTCGAAAGGCGCTAGCTGTGCAGCATTTGTGCACCGCCGCCGTCAGTGTCAGCCAGTTTGCCGTGGCATACGGAGCTCCATCGCAGTCTTTAACACAGGTAGCATGCCGCGACAGCGTGGACGTGAACCGTATGTGCAGTTGACGGACTTTGAGCGAGGGCGTATAGTGGGCATGCGGGTGGCCGGGTGGACATACCGCCGAATTGCTCAAGACGTGGGGCGTGAGGTCTCCACAGTACATCGATGTTGTCACCAGTGGTCGGCGGAAGGTGCACGTGCCCGTCGACCTGGGACCGGACCGCAGCGACGCACGGATGCACGCCAAGACCGCAGGATCCTACGCAGTGCCGTAGGGGACCGCACCGCCACTTCCCAGCAAATTTGGGACACTGATGCTCCTGGGGTATCGGCGAGGACCATTCGCAACCGTCTCCATGATGCTGGGCTACGGTCCCGCGCACCGTTAGGCCGTCTTCCGCTCACACCCCAACATCGTGCAGCCCGCCTCCAGTGGTGGTGTGACAGGTGTGAATGGAGGGACGAATGGAGACGTGTCGTCTTCAGCGATGAGAGCCGCTTCTGCCTTGGTGCCAATGATGGTCGTATGCGTGTTTGGCGCTGTGCAGGTGAGCGCCACAATCAGGACTGCATACGACCGAGGCACACAGGGCCAACACCCGGCATCATGGTGTGGGAAGCAATCTCCTACACTGGCCGTACACCTCTGGTGATCGTCGAGGGGACACTGAATAGTGCACGGTACATCCAAACCGTCATCGAACCCATTGTTCTACCATTCCTAGACCGGCAAGGGAACTTGCTGTTCCAACAGGACAATGCACGTCCGCATGTATCCCGTGCCACCCAACTTGCTCTAGAAGGTGTAAGTCAACTACCCTGGCCAGCAAGATCTCCGGATCTGTCCCCCATTGAGCATGTTTGGGACTGGATGAAGCGTCGTCTCACGCGGTCTGCACGCTGGTCCAACTGAGGCGCCAGGTGGAAATGGCATGGCAAGTCGTTCCACAGGACTACATCCAGCATCTCTACGATCGTCTCCATGGGAGAATAGCAGCCTGCATTGCTGCGAAAGGTGGATATACACTGTACTAGTGCCGACATTGTGCATGCTATGTTGCCTGTGTCTATGTGCCTGTGGTTCTGTCAGTGTGATCATGTGATGTATCTGACCCCAGGAATGTGTCAATAAAGTTTCCCCTTCCTGGGACAATGAATTCACGGTGTTCTTATTTCAATTTCCAGGAGTGTAGTTCAAAATATTCATACCCACAGAGTATGTAAGTAAGCTTTTATGAGGAGAAGGAGCAGGAGGAGTCATCCATAGCTTTGATCAAGGAACAATTCTGGCAACTGCCTGAATGATTTAGGTAAACCACAGACCGGCTAAATCAGGATGGACAGAGAGAGCAAACTCCATCCTCTCAAACATGAGTCTGTTTCTCAACAACTGCACTGCCTCATTTGGTCGATACCTCTTCCACTGTGTTCTTTCATCTACATTTAGTGTGCTCCAGATAACTTATTATATGAAACATACAGTGTGTTTCAAAAATGACCGGTATATTTGAAACGGCAATACAAACTAAACGAGCAGGGATAGAAATACACCGTTTGTTGCAATATGCTTGGGACAACAGTACATTTTCAGGCAGACAAACTTTCGAAATTGCAGTAGTTACAATTGTCAACAACAGATGGCGCTGCGGTCTGGGAAACTCGATAGTTCGATATTTTCCACATATCCACCATACGTAGCAATCATATGGCGTAGTCTCTCAATGAAATTACCCAAAACCTTTGACAACGTGTCTGGCGGAATGGCTTCACATGCAGATTAGATGTACTGCTTCAACTGTTCAATTGTTTCTGGATTCTGGCGGTACACCTGGTCTTTCAAGTGTCCCCATAGAAAGAAGTCACAGGGGTTCATGTCTGGCGAATAGGGAGGCCAATCCACGCCGCCTCCTGTATGTTTTGGATAGCCCAAAGCAATCATACGATCATCGAAATATTCATTCAGGAAATTAAAGACGTCGGCCGTGCGATGTGACCGGGCACCATCTTGCATAAACCACGAGGTGTTCGCAGTGTCGTCTAAGGCAGTTTGTACTGCCACAAACTCACGAAGAATGTCCAGATAGCGTGATGCAGTAATCGTTTCAGATCTGAAAAATGGGCCAATGATTCCTTTGGAAGAAATGGCGGCCCAGACCAGTCCTTTTTGAAGATGCAGGGATGATGGGACTGCAACATGGGGCTTTTCGGTTCCCCATATGTGCCAGTTCTGTTTATTGATGAAGCCGTCCAGATAAAAATAAGCTTCGTCAGTAAACCAAATGCTGCCTAGATGCATATCGCCGTCATCAATCCTGTGCACTATATCGTTAGCGAATGTGTCTCGTGCAGCAAGGGTAGCGGCGCTCAGGGGTTGCTGCGTTTGAATTTAGTATGGATAGAGGTGTAAACTCTGGGGCATGAGACAATACGTGGACGTTGGCGTCATTTGGACCGCAGCTGCAACACGGCGAACGGAAACCCGAGGCCGCTGTTGGATCACCTGCTGCACTAGCTGCGTGTTGCCTTCTGTGGTTGCCGTACATGGTCGCCCTACCTTCCCAGCACGTTCATCCGTCATGTTCCCAGTCCGTTGAATTTTTCAAACAGATCCTTTATTGTATCGCTTTTCGGTCCTTTGGTTACATTAAACCTCCGTTGAAAACTTCGTCTTCGTGCAACGACACTGTGTTGTAGGCGGTGGAATTCCAGCACCAGAAAAATCCTCTGTTCTAAGGAATAAACCATGTTGTCCACAGCACACTTGCACGTTGTGAACAGCACACGCTTACAGCAGAAAGACGACGTACAGAATGGCGCACCCACAGACTGCGTTGTCTTCTATATCTTTCACATCACTTGCAGCGCCATCTGTTGTTGAAAATTGTAACTACTGTAATTTCGAAAGTTTGTCCACCTGAAAATGTACTGTTGTCCCAAGCATATTGCAACAAACGGTGTATTTCTATCGCTGCTCGTTTAGTTTTTATTGCCTTTTCAAATATACCGGTCATTTTTGAAACACCCTGTAGTTTTGTACTCCCCCCCCCCCCCCATCCCCCCATGAACCATGGACATTGCCATTGGTGGGGAGGCTTGTGTGCCTCAACGAGGTGTGCAGGTGTTGACAGATGTGAAGAATTACCGAACTATCAGTTTAATAAGTCACAGCTGCAAAATACTAACACGAATTCTTTACAGACGAATGGAAAAAACTGATAGAAGCCGACCTCGAGGAAGATCAGTTTGGATTCCGTAGAAATGTTGGAACACGTGAGGCAATACTGACCCTACGACTTACCTTAGAAGAAAGATTAAGGAAAGGCAAACCTATGTTTCTGCTATTTGGGCATTTGTAGATTTAGAGAAAGCTTTTGACAATGTTTACTGGAATACTCTCTTTCAAATTCTGAAGGTGGCAGAGGTAAAATACAGGGAGCAAAGGCTATTTACAATCTGTACAGAAACCAGATGGCAGTTATAAGAGTTGAAGGGCATGAAAGGGAAGCAGTGGTTGGGAAGGGAGTGAGACAGTGTTGTAGCCTCTCCCCGATGCTATTCAATCTGTATATTGAGCAAGCAGTAAAGGAAACAAAAGAAAAATTCAGAGCAGGTATTAAAATCCATGGAGAAGAAATAAAAACTTTGAGGTTCGCCGATACATTGTAATTCTGTCAGAGACAGCAGAGGACTTGGAAGAGCAGTTGAACGGAATGGACAGTGTCTTGAAAGGAGGGCATAAAATGAACATCAACAAAAGCAAAACGAGGATAATGGAACGTAGTCGAATTAAGTCAGGTGATGCTGAGGGAATTAGATTAGGAAATGAGTCACTTAAAGTAGTAAAGGAGTTTTGCTATTTGTGGAGCAAAATAACTGATTATGGTCGAAGTAGAGAGGATATAAAATGTAGACTGGCAATGGCAAGGAAAGCGTTTCTGAAGAAGAGAAATTTGTTAACATCGAGTATAGATGTAAATGTCAGGAAGTCGTTTCTGACAGTATTTGTGTGAAGTGTAGCGATGTGTGGAAGTGAAACATGGATGATAAATAGTTTAGACAAGAAGAGAATAAAGCTTTCAAAATGTGGTGCTACAGAAGAATGCTGAAGATTAGATGGGTAGATCACATAACTAGTGAGGAGGTATTGAATAGAATTGGGGAGAAGAGCAGCTTGTGGCACAACTTGACTAGAAGAAGAGATCGGTTGGTAAGAGATGTTCTGAGACATCAAGGGATCACCAATTTAGTATTGGAGGGCAGCGTGGAGGGTAAAAATCATAGAGGGAGACCAATAGATGAATACACTAAGCAGATTCAGAAGGATGTAGGCTGCAGTGGGTACTGGGATATGAAGAAGCTTGCACAGGATAGAGTAGCATGGAGACCTGCATCAAACCAGTCTCAGGACTGAAGACCACAACAACAACAACAACAACAACAACAACAACAGTTTTGTACTTAATGACTGCACACATTATAGACACTTGCTGGTGACTTCTGGATCACGGACATGCTGCTTTGCCCATAAACATGAAAATGTGTTCCATGCATGTCTTCATGTCCTCTCCTCAGTCTATCTTGGGTCACCACTCCACATGAGGAGTGAGATACTGCGGCCGGAGAATGACAAGACAATACTATCACTTGCTATAGATCTTGGTATATGATTTTCTTCTAAAGGCATTACATTGTGATCATGTACTGTAGTGTGACAGGATGTTGTGATCCCATTTCATTGTTAACCACTTCTTTGAGTGCTCTAGGAATGATTAACTGAGTATTATGTATTGTTTATGAAGAATGTGTTTAGCTGCCTTTTTAATACATTGGCTGCCTCGAGTCCAGTAGTGGCCACAAAAGAGCTTCACACTTAACAACGCAAGTCACCAAAGTGCTGTCAAATCGAAAGACTTGCACCCGGTGAACGGTCTACCCAACAGAAGGCCCTAGTCACATGAAATTTACATTTTACCGTGTGCCTGGCCTGGCAATCATTGTGTTAAACATATGCATTTTGGTAATCTTTTTCATATTCTTGGACAACTATTTACACAATTTTATTCCCCACTTAGAAAATGCTGTTTTGAGTTTCTGCTTGTCTTACCTGGCTAAGTGTAAGTGCTAGTGCGAAGTGGCTCTTCCATGATTATATGTAGAAATCTTAGTGGAATACTTGGTAATTTTTTCCCTGCTGTGCACAACAAATTGGTGAAATGTACTCAATTGGTACAGAGAGGATACTTAGCTTTTTTAAAGTAGTTCTTCACTGGGAGCCCATCTACTTCTAGTTATTTTTATGGTACTTTTCTGCAGTTTAAAATTGTTGCTGTCTTTTATATCTTTGATCCCCAGAAAAGAATCTTATAGCTAAGAATTCCATGTATGTAGGAATAGCATGTCACCACAAGAAACTGGCTATTACAAACTAATGACAGAAACCTAAGAGGCTAAAATGCTGATCATATTCTTTTTACCATTATCTTTTTGTGTTCATTCCACGTTATATTTGTTCCTAAAAACTTTGTGTTTGCTTCACAATCTATAGATTTATCGTCTGTGGCTGATGTGACAGCTGTTTTCCCTCTTTGTGTTGAAGTTCTTACTCTTTTTTTACGTTCAATGTTTCTTTATTTGATACTGCCCAATCATGCAAATCCTTGAGGGTTTTGTTTGCCTTCTATAATTGGAGTTCTGGTGTTTAATGACATTGCTGTCATCTACAAAGAAAAACCTTTTCCTCGGTGTCTGTTACTGACTGAAAAATCATCAATATATATTGCTGAAAGGGAATTGTCCAAAGTACACTACCATATGGAAAACGTATGTTTATATGTTTCCCTGTGTGAGAATCTTTTTACAAAAATTTATCATCGGTATATATGTGTACTATCTGTACTACCTTTTGCACCCTGTTTTTCAGCTAAGACCAGAGCTACTTCTATGATATTCCTTGTGCAGCTAGTACTCCTAGGTTGTTTAGTAGTATTTTATGGTCAACAGTGTCAAAAGCCTTGGACAAGTCAAATAATATGCCTGTAACACAATCACCCTTGACAAGAGCTTCAAGTACCACATCTTTGAACTCTGATAGACGATATTGTACTTCTGTCACTTCAGAAAGCAATATTTGCTTTGTTAAAATGGTTGTATTTATTCATGTGACTCCTTTGTCTTTGATGATTGATTTTATACAAAAATTTGAAGATAAAGTGCATAGTCAGCAGTTTGAAATGTGGATGTTCTTAGTGATATGTGGGTGATATCCTCAAGGTATGAACACATTTTCAGTTAATCTAATCTCCCTCCATCCTAAGATTGTTTCACTATGGAAGTGGAGGAAAAATATAAATCTCCTCGCCTAAATGCCTCAATGCAATGTTGTATTATGAACAAAGCTTCATAAAGTATGAGCTACATTTTATTCTGACAGCTTGGCAGGTTTTTTAATCTTTGCCTTGTTTTCACAGAATGGTAATTTCAAGGAGATTCAACAAACCTGCATTGAATACCATGAGCATCCAACAGAAACAGATGCACTAGTGAAGGTTTCTCACTTCAGGTTGCTGGTATATCATTCAAGATGTTAGGTTTTTTAAGAAACACTAAATTTGGTATGTCTTCCATTCTCTGGTGCATGTACAAATGTACAAATGATTATCTTCATATAAGACAGTCTCAGACTGAAAATGAAGTGAGTATAGTAAATGCCTTGTCAATAGGGAGGAAAAAAAAAATCATGAACTGTTAAAGGCAGATATGCTGAACAAAGATGTCATACTAGACTAAGTCAGCCAGAAAAATTTGTTGTTTCTCACCATTGTGTAGATGTGGCACATTGATAGACATACTTTCTCTCATCTTCCTTAACCTAATGCAAAACCACCAATAAAGACATTAAGAAAATTGATTTAGAGAATGACAGTCAACAGAAACACAGCATTTTTAGCTTAGTAAAGTGTTGTTATCAGTGTTGGCTGTGACAAGAGATTGTTGGTTGCAGATAAATGAATCTGGAAAGACCACACCAATGAGTGCTAAAGCCATCCTGTGTTGTGCAATGCAGGGTCCATAGTTTACTTCTAAGTTATGGACTTTGGGAGTCATATTTGTTGTGGTGACGTTACGGCCCTTCCTCTCAGTAAGAGACCTGCAATTTTCTAGTAAAGTAGAATGTAAACAGATCAATCACTCTCTCTCCCTATGGAAGATGAGGTGCCTCGTTGAATTTTGTACAGACTCCACTATAATATGTGACATTACCAATGAGAACCATTCAGAGACTCCTAATATGTTGTATACCCATTCATATGGTCCGATGGTAGAAACATCTGGCAAAAGTTAAACATTTGTAACAAGCTTAATTAGTGTGACAAACAGGGACACTAATTTAGATTCCTGAGTGGTTCGGCAGTGTGTTACAAATGGCATTATCTATGAATGCTGCATAAACCAATATTGTATTTCCCCTCAAATCTTCCAAACTCTCCTACCTCTCCTACAGCAAATACTCAAAATATTTACTAAAATGTTTATGGAAACTATAAAAAGTGTACACCAATAACAGAATGACATCTTCAAATGTCTCGAAAAGTTAATCAGCAGCTATAAATGTTTTAGCATATGCAAGCTATTGCATGTACCACCTAAAATAGCAACTGAGTATTTACACTAATAAGCCACAACATTATGATCATCTGCTTAGTAGCATGTTGGTCCACCTTTGAAACACAGTACAACAGTGAATCTGCATGGCCTGCATTCTACAATTCTTTAGTAAGTTTCCAGAGGTATGTGGTACCAAATGTCTATAAACAGATCATGCAGTTACCATAAATAATGGTCAGTGGTTGGTTAGAGCAGAGCAGCCACCAGATAGTGTCTGAGATGTGTTCCATAGCAGCTCAGATCAAGGAAATCTGGTGGTCAAGGCATCAACACAAGTACACTATCACATTTTTCAAACTACTGAAGCACAATTCTGCCTTTTGAAACAGACAGATTCCTGCTGGAAGGTACCATGATCCTCAGGAAAGACATCATGTATGGAGGGTTCTGGTGCTTGACAGTAATATTCACATTGCAGCTATCATGGTGCCTTCAATTACTACCTAAGTCCATTGAAAGCCCAGGTTAATGTCCCCCATAGCATAATACTGGCCCCAACTGGCTAGTGTCCAAGATGCTGTACATGTTTCAAGCAGGTGTTTATGTGATGGTGGCATATACGGACAAGGCCATCAACTTGGCTGAATAAGATATGTGGTTCATCTGATCAGATGAAATGTTTCCATTGATCCATGGTCTAATATGTATCATCCCAAGGCCACTGCAATCAACCTACTGTGGGTCTGGCGGTTAGAGTAGGCCTGAGGTATCCCTGCCTGTCGTAAGAGTCAACTAAAAGGAGTCTCACACTTTTCAGCCCTGTAAATTCAGGTCCTATTTTATGGTTTGACCTGCCACTCACCTAGTTCTACAGAAGTGCGGGCCATATTGGGAAGGTCGCCTTACGTGGTGCATGAGTTATCCATAGTACCCTTAGATTCGATCTCCTGAACCTCTTGTCATGGCTTTGCATATCCACCTGCAATTTAACTATTTGGGCGAGGACACTTTCTGGGGTATGTCATCTTCTTCTGTTGTCTCCTGTCCTCTTTTTGCCCCCATGTCAATATTGGATTTCTCAGTGCCCAATATTGAAACGGTAGCCAGTCTGTTGTGGTGAGGCTGTCATGTATCCATTTGGTGGTAGTCCCCTGACAACACAGGGATCACACTGCTGATGCCCAAGCTGTAAACTCGCCATGTAAGCCAACGAGTAGATGCCTGTCTTCCTGAGGCATCCAGACTTACGGCAATGGCCATCATGCCAGTTGGCCTTTGCTGTGGCTGAGTGGCACCCATGGGGAGAGCCACAGATAGGAGTGGGTGGCATCAGAACGGATGGCCCACAATGAAGTGGACTAAGTCATCTCTTGCTGGTGACCGTATGGTATGACCCTAAATCATTTCCCTCCCTCGATACATTATGGGAGAAACATAGGGCTACAGAATGGAGAGAGCCATATTCGCCTTGGTTTTTACTCTGTAGCAGAACTGATACGGACTCCTTTCTACCTATGAAGCCTCAATTTTTTGTGGAGCACCTTGAGAATGAGTTTGGAGAAGTGACACTGCTGTCCAAGATGCAAAATGGCGCAGTCTCGATTCAGACAGCATCCTCTGCCCAGTCCCAAGCCCAAGCGTTACTCGCCTGTGACAACTTGGGTGACATCCCGGTTTCCATCACTCCCCATAGAAGCCTCAACATGGTCCAGGGTATCATTTTCCATCATGATCTCCTCTTGCAGTCTGACAACGAGCTCTGTGCCAATCTAGATTGGCGGGGTATTCATTTCAGCCGGCGCATTTACAGGGGAACCAAAGACAACAGGATTGCTACCAGTGCATTCATCTTGGCCTTTGAGGGTGATTCATTGCCTGAAAAGGTCAAGGTGATGGTTTATCACTTTGATGTTAAACCATACATCCCTCCCCCTATGCGGTGCTTTAAGTGGTGCAAGTTCGGGCACATGTCTTCCCACTGCACTTCCAGCACCACATCTCGAGACTGTGGATGTCCACTGCACCCAGACACTCCATGTGCAACACGTCCCTCTTGCCTCAACTGTGGAGAGCACCGCTCACCCTGCTCGCCAGACTGCCCAGTACTCCAAAAGGAGCAGAAAATCGTGGAGTACAAGGCCCTGGACTGGTTGACTTACACAGAGTCTAAACGTAAATTTGAAAGATTACACCCCATTCAGTTGACGTTGACATATGCTGCAGCTATGTCACCATTGCCATCCCAAGTGCAAGTGGTTCCTCACTCTGTGCCACGAACAGTGGGCCCTCTGGGCCTCCAGAATACATCTGACTCCTTGGTGATATGGGGCAAATCTTCCTTGGTTGCTCCCAAAGTACCTACTTCCGGAGCAAGGCCCCAAAATGCAGTAGACATTGGTCTTCTTCCCCCTGATGGAGAAACAACAGCCTCCTCTGGCTCCTCATGTGGAAGGGGTCCCTTGAGCCCTCTCTCCCAAGGTCTCCACTAATACCACAGTGGACACTCGCCAGTGGCTCAAGAAGCCAAAAGCTGCTGGACGAAGAGCTTCATGGTCTTCCTCTGTGCCTGAAGCTGCTTTGGAGAAATCTTCCCACCAAGCCCCTAAAGAGAAGCAAAAGATCAAGCAAACTAAGTAGTAGTCTGCTAAGAGACAAACCCTCTGCTGGCTCCAACACCACCACTCCCTATCAATTCTGCATCTGAGATGCGGTGGGGATCTTTGTATCCCCTGTGGACCTGGATCTCACTGCCTCATCTCCCATAGAAATGGCCACAAATACTCAATCGGTGGCAGCAGATGACCCTGAGGCATAACTTGCCTCCCTGAGTGCTTCATGCATTCCCAGCCTCACAATGATGTCATCCTCCAGTAGAATTGTGGTGGTTTTTTCCACCACCTGAGTTGAGGTAGGGCAACTCTTAAGCTAAAACCTGCTTTCTGCATTGCCCTTCAGGAAACCTGGTTCCTGGAAATGAAGACCCCTGCTCTCCACTGCTAAAGGGGATATTACAAGAACCATAGTGACTAAAATAGTGTGTCAGGTGGAGTTTGTGTCTATGTCCTGAACTCAGTATGCAATGAACCTGTGCACCTTCAAACCCCTCTTGAAGCTGTGGCTGTCAGGATAAAGACGATGCAGGAAATAACTATCTGCAATGTAGATCTTCCCCCAGATGGCGCAGTACACGTGAACGCATTGATTGATCAACTCCCTAAGCTTTTGCTACTTTTGGGAGATTTTAACGCCCATAACCCTTTGTGGGATGTCACTGTGCTTACCGACCAAGGCAGAGATGTCGAAAATTTAATGTCAGCTCAACCCCTGCCACTTAAATACAGGTGCCCCCACAGTGGCACATTTCAGTGTGGCACATGGCACATATTCAGTCATTGATCTCATGGTTTGCAGTCCTGGCCTTCTCCCATCTATCCACTGGGGAGCACATGACGACCTGTGTGGTAGTGACCACTTCCTCATCTTCCTGTCCCTGCTCCAGCGTCAGGCCCATTGATGCCTGCCCAGATGGGCTATAAACGAGGCAGACGGGGAAGCCTTCACTTCTACTGTCACCGTTGAATCTCCCCCACATGGTAACACCAATGTGGTGGTTGAGCAGGTAACTACAACGATCATTTGTGCGGCGGAAAACGTGATCCCTCGTTCTTTAGGGTGCTCCTGGCGAAAGACAGTCTCTGGAAGTTGTTTAGGCAATTATGGAGCGTCGCCGAGCTCTACAGTGCCACCCTTCCACGGAGCACCTCATAGCCTTTAAATGGCTCCGTGCCCTCGTTCGCCAGCTTATCAAAGAACGGAAACAAAAGCATTGGGAGAGATACGTCTCGACCTTTGGTGCCATATGTCACCTTCCCAAGTCTGAGCAAAGATCAAACAAGTTTTTGAGTACCAGACCCCAACAGGTGTTCCCAGTGTTAATATAAATGGTGTGTTATCTATCGACACAATCGCGATTGCCAAGCACTTTGCAGAGCACTATACTTGTGCCTCTGCGTCTAAGAACTACCCTACATATGGTGATACCTTCACTATTAGCAATACTTGCCAAAAAAGAGAATTGTTTGCTCACAAAATATATGCATTTATTCTCTGTTGTCCATTTCTTAGACAGACTAATGGGAAGCTCTCTAAAATACATCCCACAATCGAAACAACTGCTATAAATGATTCTTGCTAATGCTGTTTTCATTTGATGTAAAACTTTTAGGAGTATATGACCCTTCCAGGATTCGACCAAGTGACCCCTTTCACTGTAGTTGAATGCCCTACCTGTTATGCCACGGAACACCATACAGGCTGTGCTTAGTGTCTTCTATGGGAAATCAGCACCAAGTTTTGCCAAGAATAATTTTGTTGTGCTTTGGATCATCGCTCATGGCTCATGACTGGCAAGTCAACAATCTAGTTAGAGTATACAGATGCATTTGCAAAAGTTCTACAACTTGTTATTCTTGAGCGAGTCTAATGATGTTGCAGGGAGCAGGGAAAGAATGTTCGTCGTTGCACATTTTGTGCTCTACATGGGTGGAACAAACTTTCACATCTCTTTCACTATCAGCAGTCACAAAATTCCTTTCTATTGTTACTTAAAAGTTGTAATTGCATCTTCCATCACTAAATAGGTAAACTGTTTGCAGTAGAAGTCCGTAAAAACCTTAAACTTTGGCTAATGCTCCTATAACACAAGTATAGCTTTGTCATACCACTTGCATGTTACATGACCAGAGCATCAGCTAACAGCAGACTATTTTAAGCTTTAATCACATAAAAATAAAAAAAATGCTATTCAGGGTGTTACGAAAAGGTACGGCCAAACTTTCAGGAAACATTGCTCACACACAAATAAAGAAAAGATGTTATGTGGACATGTGTCCGGAAACGCTTAATTTCCATGTTAGAGCTCATTTTAGTTTCGTTCTTCCACCTACGCTCAATGGACCACGTTATCATGATTTCATACGGGATTCTCTACCTGTGCTGCTAGAACATGTGCCTTTACAAGTACGACAACATGTGGTTCATGCACGATGGAGCTCCTGCACATTTCAGTCTAAATGTTTGTACGCTTCTCAACAACAGAATCGGTGACCGATGGATTGGTAGAGGCGTACCAATTCAGTGGCCTCCATGCTGTCCTGACCTCAACCCTCTTGACTTTCATTTATGGGGGCATTTGAAAGCTCTTTTCTATGCAACCCCGGTACCAAATGTAGAGACTCTTCGTGCTCGTATTGTGGACGGCTGTGATACAATACGCCATTCTCCAGGGCTGCATCAGGGCATCAGGGATTCCATGCAACGGAGGGTGGATGCATGTGTCCTTGCTAACTGAGGACATTTTGAACATTTCCTGCAACAAAGTGTTTTAAGTCATGCTGGTACGTTATGTTGCTGTGTGTTTCCATTTCATCCTTAATGCGATTTGAAGAGAAGTAATAAAATGAGCTCTAACATGGAAAGTAAGCATTTCCGGACACATGTCCGCATAACATCTTTTCTTTCTTTGTGTGTGAGGAACGTTTCCTGAAAGTTTGGCCGTACCTTTTTGTAACACCCTGTTTAAATGTTATAAACAATCAGAAGAATCCAAATCATGTTTTTAACATAGAAAAATAGCCTAGGGCTAGCCTTTATCGAATGCATTGAGTGTGTCTTGTTTTGTGCTGCATGTTACTCACTGTTTTATTTCATTACATTGAGTTTCTTCAGGTTTGAGTATGAATCCCAACCTCAAAAAGTATTGGTCACTTACAGTTCTGCTTTCACAGAAGCTTGAATTGGAGGATTAGGCTGCCCTGAGAGAGGGAAGTGGGAACTGTGCACTGCTCCACTCTCCAGGGCAGTTTGACAAGATGACTGTTTTAGTAAATTTAATCGTTGCAGTTGGACAGAATATCCTAACACAACTCTGGAACATGTTACAGAAATGACCAAGTAGTAATGCTAAAATTTTGTTCTGCTTTTGGCTTTTAGTGACATCATTTTGAATTTGACAAAAATACATGAATAAAATATAATCTCTTTTCAAACAACGTAAATCACATAATACAAAGTAAAAGAACACTGTATAATTTTTCTTTTATCATCATCATACATCTCAAAAATCCTCTTTTTGTGGTTCAAAATATAAAAAAAGTAAATGGTGAATGAACAGGGTAATGAAATAGAAAGAAATTTTCTTTTTGGAGTCCCAACTTAAAAAGAAAAATAATTGTCTTTAATAACTAACAATGTACTGGCTGGCAAATTTTTCTGTAAGTCTTTGACTACACCTTCATACATTTCACTCACTGTCCTTTTTAAAAGCACTCCTACATTACAGTTTTGATTTCTGTGGCAAAAAGGTCTTTCTTCCATTGTTCCTCATTGTATTTTTCAGACAATAATAAAGTATCTTTTTTAACTGATGTGTCACATCATGGACATTGAAATTAAAAATTAAAATGTGTGTTAAACAGCAATTCTATAGACTTAACAACTATCTACCCAACTCCTATTACACTGAGAAAGTTTCTATTCTATATACATTTTCCATCTTTTGTTTATGTTCAGTGTACACTCGTTCCTCTTACTTTCTTAAGGACTTTGGAAAATGATAGTTAATAAGAGCTTTAATACATGAACTGTTCCTGAAGTTGAAGGATACGATGGGTCACTTTTAGACAATGTAGATATTAAAATATGCCAAATGACTACATACTTAATGGAATTTTCTGTTAGTAATCTTTGCACATGAAAAGTTACATTATAATTAAGCTTTATGGACTATGATATTTACATCCCAAACTAAATATAAACTAAAACATAAAAGTGAATGAGCTATTTGATAAATATTTCGACAGAGTGATACAACCTTTTCAGTATGGTAACACACTAAAGAATATCAACAGTAAAAATAAAATTTGTTGTAGTGAATTAAGACAGTGTTTCCAGTATGAAATCAAAAAAGAACAGTGTAGGTACGAAAAAGGGCGTGTAATGAAAGAAGATTTATAAATTCCAGAAAGAATACCAATTATATTGTGTGTAAATTAGGTATAAAAGGAAATGCATTGATACTTTTGGTTATATTTATTGTTGATTTTTTATACATGTTTCACAAATTTACCAATGCTGTTTTTCTGTGCCACTTTGCCATATGTCAATAAATACTCTATTTCCTTCAAAGAGTCTATTATACCAAAACTAACTTTTACTGTACACTTTTGCACCTCACATTTTTTTCTGGTTAGAATGTGTTTTAACATACAAAACACCAATCATATAATAAAATTTGCCACTTATGGTCTTTTAAATATTTTGCTTTGTTGTACAGGAAACAATACTGCAGGTAAGGTAAAAGTGGGAGAAAACAATTACAAGGATCAAATAATTACTCTGTTATTTAGACAAGGCTGTATTCAGATCATGGAGCATAATAGTGAACATTAATTATTAAGAAGTATTTTCATGTATGTGTACTGCTGTTATTTGCTACCTAAACATGAAATTTAAAAAAGAAAATTCACTGAAATAAGAGCAAAGCTGGTATGCACAGTCACCTGTTCCACACACACACACACACACACACACACACACACACACACACACACAGAGAGAGAGAGAGAGAGAGAGAGAGAGAGAGAGAGAGAGAGAGAGAGAGAGAGAGAGAGAGAGAGATGTTTTCCCAGTTTGCCTCTTCAATATTCCGACAGCAGGAATATTTAGAAACTTACTAGGTGTTATTTTTGCAGTACATAGATAACAATTTACCCCATCAAAGAATTCCAGGTGAATAGCTTTTGTGGCCAAGACTAACTCTCATTCAGATCTCTTATAATGTTTCATGTCACAATAGTACTTAAAATTAAACTTACCCCAAGAGATTACGAACTCCTGAGCTAGATAACTGAAATATCTGTACAGCTCAGTATAAGTTGTAAGGTAGTCTTACACTGTCGATTCAGATGAATATAAAACTACACATGTTTCTAAAGTGAGATGAAACCAATTTATATCACAGTTTAACTGCAAAAGCTGTGTAGTTTTTGGACAATGGTACATCCTTTAGCAGCAATTCCGTAGTTTTATATCAGTTGAGAGTTTAATATATTTTGTTGTTATATTTTTCAACATGTGAGGCTTGAACTCACTGACATACCCACTCATTTATTTGCTTGCTATTCTAACTGCAGTTTACTTATGAATAAGTGAGTTCATTCTTCCATCTCAAGCTGTATTGTGTTCATTCCAATTTTTACATGCAGTATGCATATCCTATTATAGTAAAGTACTGCACTCCCAAAACCACAACTGTTGCATTCAAGTGTATGAAATAAAGCTCTGCAGTGCTGTGATACTAAAGTATGTTATTTTAAAAGGCTTTGGATTCTTGTGACTAGAGAATCTGATGGCATTTGCCGTAAGTGGGGCTTAAGTAGTGCATAACAATAGTCTGCAGTGCCTAACAACCCTGAAGTTTCTGCTAAATATTCAGAGAATGACAAATATAATGTACTTAAATAGCACAGTAAAAACACAGAACAGTTTGAATGGCATCTTCACACCTGCCTGTAGGTTCAAACCTAAATGAAGTAGGCTTTTAGCTTTAAAAGTGCTCGCATGTAAATGGAGTAGAGTGTGCGGTGTTTTACTTAACATGTTCATATTGTGTACTTCTCCATTGCTTTCATATAATTGATTAAGATCATTTAATAAGCAGCATACTGGACTGTTAATATCTGAATTTTTTTGTTACTGTTGCTGTTTCAACTCAGTATCAATAGAACAAAACACCAGTCCAAGATGCAAATTTTTACTTTTTATTCATTCAATGACTAGTTTTGATCCAAAATCCATTTTCAAATCATCATAACAAAGCCAAAAAAAGAATTTCTGAAAATGTACAATATGTTCATTCCACATTTTTGACATCTTCGGAGCTGCCACTTTTGACTTTGTTATGACGACTTGAAAATGGGTCTCTAACTGAAACTAGTCATCAAATGAATAAAATGTAAAAACTTGCATTCTTGGGGTGGTTTTTCATTCTACTGATTATCAGGATTTGCTGACCCAAGCTACTCCAGCATGCTGGAAGTTCAACTGAATATCATTGAAAAGATGGTTATTTGATTATCATAAAACTGATTGTCACTATTTTAATGACAGTTTTTATCATCCCTTTTGTTGGATTAATGAGCAGATATTTTGATCATTTGCTAAGGTTGGGATAACATCTCCCATTGAGATGAAGTGATACTGTCTTCAAACTTAAAGGAAAGGAATGATGATGCTCATTCCAAATTTCATTCTTGGGCACAAATGATTTGTTTATAACCTTTGACGTTTCTATATTTTTTTATATGAAGTAGTACTTTTCTTACCTGCAAGAATTATTGTACTGAAAGAGGAAAGAATGTACTGCAGAAATGTGTTCATTGGGAATTATATATAGTATCTTCATGTCAGGATTTTACATTAAGTATAAAATCTTGAGAAGACAAAATTAATAAAAATACAGATTTACATTTGTCAGATGGAATGTAAACTGTTGAAAATGATTTCCATCTATAATATGATGTGTATTCTATTACGATTAATAGCAACTGATGCCTATCCTGCATCTATATGTTAATCACAGTTGCAGTAAAGATTTTGTTATTCATCTGGTACTGAATGGATAAGAACATATCAATGAGTGACCCATGTCACTCCCCCAAAAATTTTAGTACAAAAAGTACTTACTTGTTATATTATGTCTACTGAAATCCTCTGCTAATTAATTAAATAAATGTAATGTAGAAATAGCAGTTCTACAGATGATGTTATACAGGGCGTTTACAAATGACTATCAGGATTTTAAAGCTTTATAATATTTATTGCATTGAACTTACAGTTATAAATGATATGTCAAATGAAAGAGCAATTCAAACAGGCACCAGTGCGCATGCACAGCATGCAATGTTTCTGCAATCCACTAGACAGCGGTAGTAGCAACGATGGCGACTAGTGAACATAAAGCGTTTTGTGTTTTGTAGTTTGCAAATACTGAATCTTTAGTTACTGTGCAACGTTCATTTCAGCTGAAATTCAGTTGTGATCCTCCAAGTGATAACATTTGTAGATGGTATCATCAATTTGAAGATACTGGCTGCCTTTGTAAAGGGATGAGCACATGATGACCAAGAGTTAGTGAAGAGACTGTTGAGCAAGAGAGAGTCATTCATCTTAGACCAAAGAAATCAGTCTGGAATGTTAGTTCCCATGTAGACTGTTCTCAGAGTTTTAAGAAAATGCATACAGCTACATCTTTACCATTTACAGTTATTACAGGCTCTAAAGCCAGCAGATCATGGATTACGTGCCAACTTCAAATGAAATGTTGTTTCATGACGACGAAGATTTTCTGGATCATGTTGTCTTCAGTGATGAATTGACCTTTCACCTTAGTGGACATGTTAACACTCACAATGTGCATGTCTGGGGCTCTGAAAATCTTCACGAGATGGTACAAATGCAACACGATTCCTCTAAAGTGACTGTTTTCTGTGCCGTATCCCGGAGGAAAGTTTATGGGCCTTTCTTTTTTGGTGAACCTACTGTAACTGGCACTTCTTACCTTTATACATTAGAGCAATGGATCTTCCCTCATTTGGAAGAAGATTAGCCAGAGAACTTAATTTTCCAGCAAGATGGTGCGCCACCTCACTGGCATAGTGAAGTACGCAATTGGTTGAACTTCACTTTACCCAAGTGCTGGACAGGCCGCAAGGAGCCCAATGACAAGGTTTGCTTTGTGTGGCCTCCATGTTCACCCAACCTAATGCCGTGTGATTTTTACCTTTGGGGCTTCATCAAGGATCATGTGCATGTGCCTCTGCTACCAGCAGACCTCCCTGAATTAAGAAACCGGATTGAAGCAGCTGTTGCTACAATCACTGGAGACACACTTATCAACATTTGGAAAGAACTTAACTATAGACTTGATGTGTGTCGTGTGACAAATGGTGCTCACATTGAACATTTATAAGGTTCTTGGTAAACCGGTGAGTTGTTCTTTCATTTTGCATATCATTTATAACTAAGTTTAATATAATAAATATTATAAACCATTTAAACCCTGATATTCATTTATAAACGCCCTGTACTATTCATTGAAAAACCACATAAGACCCCATTTCCAAAATGAAATGGAGATTTCTATATAAAAGAACGTTCTCATGAACTTTTGTATAGTTGAATTAACTGAACGAGCCTTCCTGCTTTTTCTATACGAGTTAAATGTGGTAGTGATAAAACACTGTTACAGGAGCCAAAGTCAGGATATATAGCTCTTTTCAACTTCCTTGTGATTTATGTGCACTATTATTGCATGAGACCAGTCACTGAAAATCTATAACTGCACTGAAATGAATACAAGAAAACAGGAAATTTCTTCATTCAATGTTTTGCTTTAATAAACATAATAAAGAACAAAGCAAATAAATTACCGATTATTTAATTATCTCCCTTATACAAATGTATTACATAAAAAGAGGCACCATTGATTATATATTAAATATGTTTATGTGGCATTAAAATTTGGTGGAAATCATTCCTTCATAATTCAAGTCTGACATGACAGAAAACAGCCTTGGTTTAATATAAAAAAATATTATGACCATATTACTCTAAATTTTGTACTGACTTTTTTAAAAACCTTATTTACTTAACCTCAGTATTAGAGAGAATAACAATAAGTTCTAATTGCCACACACAAACCATCACACCTCATTAACCACAGTTATGTTTTGAACTATAGCCTCTGGGCAGTCATGGCCAGTTGCTAGCAGTATGTCTAATTAATCCTACTTTACACAGTGTTTTAAAATGGTATTATTTTGCATATATACCTAGTGCTTGTCCTGAAGTGCTACACGAGTTATTCTTCATCCTCCAGTTGTGCTTTGTTATTTTGCTTTATTAATTTTAAAGCAGACAAAGCACATTTGTCACTGTGAATATCCTCCAATTCAACAACTAATTGTGTTCAACAGTTATGAGTTATTCTTGTGTTGTGACAAGTGGACTACAAGATTCATGTTTAATTTATAAATGAAAACAGGCAAAAATATGTAACTCATTCTTTCACAGATTAATATTTTTGTTGTTTATAATCCGTGCGAACAAATGTGAATATGTTCCATATGGTACAGCCATGTCAATGTCTTCACAAGAAATATAGATAGTTAAATGTCAAAAGAAATAATGTTACTGTATAAACAAGCCTATAGAAATTCTCTTAATGGAAAATTATAGCTCCCATGTGAGGTTTTTAATGGATAACAGCGTGTTCATTGAATGGTAAATCAACATTAATAATGTGTGTGTATTATACAGTAATAAAGTAGTTAAAACCACAAACACATGGGGGATGCACACACAGAGTGAGTGGTAGCAATACTGTTTGACACTGTTCCTCATTACAGTTTAGGCTGCTGAAGAATGTACTAGATGGAAAGCATATGAAAGTTCTGTCTGATTATGTTAGCTCTATAGCTCTCTTCAGGAGTTCAGCAGTAGGATTTAAGATGCCTTATTTTTGTTACAGCAATCACAACAGACATAATATTCACAATATATTACATTGTTAATACTTAACCAGCAGTATTTAATAACTAATAGATTAATGAGATACATAATGATGAATGAAGAATGCATCACATTGTCAAATGGCTAATGATATGTATGAAGTTTTGTGCATCTGCTTTGAGAATTGGTTCTCGTCATTCTGAAGATAAAAAAAATGGTATACAATGTTAATGAAACATGGTGCAGTGTGGCCATTAACATATATGAAGCCATTACTAGTACTGCTACTGCCTACCCGATTGTTGCTTCTGAGCATATTACGTCAAGAAACTAATAGCCATTTTTTAACACTTTGTATGAAAAACATTTTTTCTGCAGAAAATACAGTTGACAAGATTTGCATTTTAGTGCTTGCATAAGCCACTAAGCTGAAATTTCATACATCTACATTTGATTGAGCTGATTGGGGCAAGCAAGTCTGTACCAGTCTGTGGCAACTTCATAGTGTGTTCACAATTCATTTTGAAACACAAATTTAAGCTGGTTTAAAAATTATGGATGTTAACATGGTTAGTAAAAGATTGCTAAAACAGTATTTTTGAAATTTGTGATCAGCATCAATCTGATAGGCAGTCAGGTAGTAAATCATAGACTAACACGTGTTTAAAAATAAATACTATACTTTATGTTCATACCAAGAAAATAGTAAAACCAGTTACTGTTAAAATACTTATTACTGATGTTTCTCTGATTAACAAGAGGTCTTGTGTCTCGACTAGCTGTTTGGAAGGGGTTGGGGGCTTCCGCTTCAGAAGATCTCTAGGCAAACAGAAAAAAAGTAGATGATTGAAGTGTTGTGATTGCAGCCGGTGTCAGTTACTAGACACTAGCTTCAGTACATCACATTGCTGGTGTGGTGCACCGCTCTGCGGCTTCCTGGCGTGCTCTCTCGCGTTCCTGCTGCAGTAGTGCCAATCCTTGGCGTGCTGCCATTTCATAGCGCAGACTCAGAGATGCGTCTGTGACACGTAGACGCGGTATGTGGCCAGTGTAACCAGCAATTGGTGGGAACTCTGGTGAGATGTGATGATCTGTGGACAAACCAATGCTAGTGATTAACCTGTACACTAGCTAATGTCACAGTTCCAGTAAGTGAAATCGTATTGTATGTGGAATTATGCTGTAAAGTTAAATGTATATTAAAAAAATCACAAAAGACTTGTTCTGGGATTCAAAAATGTCTACTGAACGATGCGAAAAACTAGTAAGGACACATTGTCCTCATGCTGACATTTCCACAACTACATGGTCAATAATAATCAAACAGCTATCAAAGAAATGCTTGATTTGAAGATATTTTAATTCACACAAATGCTTGTGGGATGGGCAGTTAAATGACTTCTGCAGTAATGAACTAGCAGACACACTCGTTGAATCAGATCTAGCTTTACTAAATACTAAACAGCCAACCTGATGAGGTACACCATTGTTACATCCGTCCTCGACAGATTTTGAACATTATCCTTAAAATATCAGTGGGAGCTGGTCACTGACACTCTAGGCGGTGACGACCATCCAGTTTGTATCCCTGTGGCAGCACGCATACAAAGCTGACAAGGGTACACAAGGGATAATGGAGTCAACCATAAAGTGGCAGGGATACCAAACAACATTATTTGACATTCTTAATACGTACAGACCGAATAATGACCTTCAAGGAACATAAACGAGCTTCAATAATGCAGTTTTTACAGCTGCCCTTGGAAACTTGTCCCTGAACAAGTCAGCTAGCAACATATACCACAATGGCAGAATGTTCGCAAGCACTCTCCAAAAGATGGCTTGCAATCAAGACAAAAAAAAAAAATCCAAAATATAATAATTTTATAGATATTAGGAGGAAAGTGGCTCTGGAGAAAAAGGTAACATACAACGCAAAAATGAAGGCTGGTTTAAATTTTGTTTTTAACTTGGACTGGATATCTCAGCACAAAAACACTGGAGAAATGTATTTTTTTTTTTAAAAAAAAAAAAAAAAAGGAATCAACTCTCAAGATCGACATCATCCAGGGAAGTAAGGATTAGGTTGAGTCATTCATGGAGCTGTAAGCTCCAGTGCATGTGCCATGCATCCGTGATCTATCGATCTTCTGGCAAGGGTAAGCACCTGACTACACATCACATCACAACTGGGTACACTTTCTAGTATAAATAAGTTGCAGCACTATCTGGAGAAGAAACGGCTCAGACAAAATATTGTATTCTATGAAGCTCGAGGTGAGTGATATTTGTTTCATGGGGGAGATTAAAAATCTCTAAACACCTACGTTCCTGAGCAATATAGTGTAATCAAAATGGTACCAGTTCCTAAACCGGGAAGAGATCCAGCGTCTATTAGCTCTTTTGGCCCAATATCTTTAATCGTACCTATCTGCAATATTTTGATCACTACCGTCAAGAAGAGAGAGGGTAAGTTTGGAGAGCACGAATAAGTGGTTCACAATAGGATATCCGTTTCTGGAAAAATATCAGCACACTGGATTCACTAAGTACCTTTGTTACAGATGTGCACCTTAACTACTCTGACAATCTATAAACATGTGTGACCTTTGTAAATATAGAGGCAAATGACATAGGGCAATTGACATTTCTATATTATGACAAACCCTGCGTGATCCGGGTACACCACCAAACATAGTCAAGTGGTGCTTGCATTAACTATACTACAGGATCTTACAATTTAGCTCAACAGTTGGACAACTGATTTCCACAACTTCCTGTGAAGGCTTACCACAAGGAGATCCCTTGAGCGTGTTACTTTTTAACATACATACCAGGGTGATTGGTAAACCATTACATTATCCTGTCACCTTTTTGCAGCATGTGAATGATTTTGTGATGTATGCCATTCTGAAGGATCAGAACCGAGCTGTGCTTTGGACTGCCTGTAACGAGTTGTCAATGAGCCGTGTTGCGGCGTGCGTTGGTGCTGTTTGTAGGTTGGGATCGTGTAATAGGGATAGTGGCGTCTCATTTTCTTGATGAGTTTACTGTTAACCACATTGTGCTAACAGAATCATTAATAAAGTTTTTGTCCCTACATATGCCATGCAAATAAAATTAAATTTAGACTTTGAAAACCACTTAGATCCCAAAACATATCTAGGATGTTAGTTCGAAAATAAAATTAATGAATTTTGAAATCTTAAATTACACACAGAGCAAGAACATGTCCTACATCTGAGATTCATCCATTTTATGTACCAATTAATAATTGGAGACGGCACCAAAGTTCTTAGTCTGAGAATCCACTAGTGCTTTACCCTTACGACTGCCTACTACAATTTCCCCATCCCCTGCACTATCCCCCCCACTGTCTCGCCGATTTTTATTCGTTGAACATTTCCCCTCTTCATGTGTTTGGATTCTCCGACTACAAACTTTGGGGTGTCTCCATGTGATAATTTATGTGGCACCACTTACACCTGAAGATGTTGCTCTAACGCAGCGATACCGATCGTGTTAATAGACCACGATTTCATTCAGTTTCACGTGATGTGATAGGAACTGTTGACATGCAAAGCATCTGAACATACTTTATCCGCTACTACCTCTGCCTCTGGTGTTGAACCTTATTTTGAGGAAAACGTTGATAACCCAGAGCTCTTCATTTTCTTTTAGATGAGTTCGCTCTGCCACATTTCAAAATATCGTTCTAGCTTTAAACAAAGTAAATTGAATTGTCTCATACTTTTGGTTACTCAACACACTCAGTGCTTAAAAAATAATCTAATGGTTTTGTTAAGGGCACGATTAAAAATGTAGTGGTTTTGAATAAGTTCTTTTAGCGGGAAATCTCATTTCACTGCTGGCAACAAAAATGGTCTGGCCACTACCCTGTCTGCCTGCCCTAAAACGGAGAGCGTGAAGTAATATTTAGTGTAAATGATGTAATATCAATCATCGGGTTTGTTCGGTTTTGAATTCTTTTTAAACTAGCTTTCTTCGCGCACCTGCCTGTATGGAGCTGAATTTCACAGTTTTATACCGAGCTATTTACCTAAAATCGCTAAATAATCTTTTAATGGGTTACAGTACTCGTCGATAAGAACAACTTTTACTGTGGGACTAACTTCAAAATCGCGAAAAATAAGCTGTTTCATTCATTTTGGTCGAATAGGTTAGTTTGTATGTAACTTTTACAGGCACTAGCTGATTTCAAGTTTGTCCCATAATCAAAGAAAAGATTCATATTAATGAGTTTTATTTTAAACCCTTAAATAATTACTGACTTTTTTTTAAATAACCCTGTAATATAGTTCCGAAGAGTTATTTTAGTTGTTGGCAAGTTGTTGATTTGCTTATGTATGATTCCCTGATTCGCGTACAAGTTGTAGTTTTTGTTTGCTGCTGTTACAGAACCGGAACCAGTGTCAATGTGAGCTGTTAGTAACTAGACTACTTGTGCTGAAAATTCTTTTGTTATTTCTTATGCATCGATAGGAAAAGTACTCGGTGACGAGGAAAAGAATAAACATCTGATGGAGTCTTCAGAACAATCTCGTATTTATGAATATCTGGAGCAGACAGAGGGTGGACAAAAAAGAAAGTTCCCTTCTGACTGGCTAAAGGAATACTCTTGGCTAGTCTATATCCAACAACAGAACGGTGCATATTGTTTGTCTTGCGTACTATTTTCTGGTCCAGATAGTGGGGGCAAGGACTCTGTGTCTCTAAGATCTTTAGTCACTAGTCCACTTTTCACATACAAAAAAGCAGTATAAATCTTCAGAAACCATTCTGCTACAGGTTATCACAAAATGGCAGTTTTAAAAAGCACACATTTCGAAAGTTCATATGTTGTTGTTGTCGTCGTCTTCAGTCCAGAGACTGGTTTGATGCAGCTCTACATGCTACTATATCCTGTGCAAGGTTCTTCATCTCCCAGTACCTACTGCAACCTACATCCTTCTGATCTATTTAGTGTATTCATCTCTTGGTCTCCCTCTGCGATTTTACCTTTCACGCTGCCCTCTAATACTGAATTGGTGATCCCTTGATGCCTCAGAACATGTCCTACCAACCGATCCCTTCTTCTAGCCAAGTTGTGTCACAAATTTCTCTCTTCTCCAATTCTATTCAATACCTCCTCATTAGTTATGTGATCTACCCATCTAATCTTCAGCATTCTTCTGTAGCACCACATTTAGAAAGCTTCTACTGTCTTCTTGTCTAAACTATTTATCCTCCATGTTTCACTTCCATACATGTCTACACTCCATACAAATACTTTCAGAAACGACTTCCTGACAAATGTGCACTCGATGTTAACAAATTTCTCTTCTTCAGAAATGCTTTCTTCGCCATTGAAAGTCTACATTTTATATCCTCTCTACTTCGACCATCAGTTATTTTGCTCCCCAAATAGCAAAACTCCTTTACTGCTTTAAGTGACTTATTTCCTAATCTAATTCCTGCAGCATCACCCGATTTTATTCGACTAAATTCCATGAAACACTGAAAAAGGTGTAAATAATTTAATTCGAAATTGAAAAACTAAAAATGATTAAACAAATTGATTGTAAAGACGATCGTATTATGTGGTCGGGAAAACATTCCGTTAAGAGGCCACTCAGATGACAGTACACTGAATGATGAAATCAGCCACTGAAAATTGCGAGCACTTTTGAAATTCCTGATTTACTCAGGTGATTCGTCTCTCCAAAAACATTTAGAGACAGCGCCAAAAAAAAAAAAAAAAAAAAAAAATGCTACATATCTGAGGGAAAAACTCAGAATCAGCTGATTGATCGTTGTCATTCTGTCTTTATGTAATACTCGACAAACTCAAAGAAGCAAAATATTATGCTGTCCTTGGCGACGAAACAACGGATGCCAGTGGTACAGAACAACTAAGTGTATGTATCAGGTATTTGAATTTACAAAAAAGCACAATGAACGAAGACTTAATACGCTTTCTATCTGCAATTGATATGACTGGTGCTGCATTAAGCGATCAAATCGTTCAAGAATTAAATCAAGTCGGCCAACAAGTAAAGAATTTGAGGGGTCAGGTGCCAACATGTCTGGAAAGTTCAGCGGCGAAGCAGATCCGACCGCTAGCGACTTATATGCACTGTGCAGCACGTAAACCTATCTATCGGGAGAGCCTGCAGCTTGCCCAATATTCGCAATATGATGAGAGTTTTAAGTCTCGTTACCAATTTTGTGCGCGAGTCAGCAAAAAGGCTGGAACTTATCAAGCGAGCTATCGTTGAAAAACATCCAGAGACAAAAAGAGTTAAATCACAAAGTCTTAGTAACACACGCTGGCCTGAAAGGCATGGTGCACTCCAATTCAAATAGCTCTTTAGCTCTATCGTATCGTTCCTTGAATAAATGGACAAAACTTCTCCGTCATCGGAAAGTGCAAGTCTTCTGGCTTCTATTCAGCGCTATGACTGTCTTGACTTTGACGGTAACCGCCGCTGTATTCGAAATTTATGTTTCGCTTTTACGACAACTTCAGACTGTTGCATTAGATGTCAACCTTTGCTATGAGATTGTAGACAGTGTAATAAGAACACTGGAACGATACAGAGAGACGAAATATGAAGACATTTTCCAAGAGGCATGTAATCTTTTAGAACATTTGGACATCCCAGTGCAGGCGCCCAGAATCGCCAAAAGTCCTGCTCATCGCTCAAATATAGAGGCACCTGATGCTAAGGAATACTGCAGGTAAAACAAACTTTAATACATACACACGCTTTTTGCTTATGCAGAATTTCTTTCTTTTCTGTTCTGTTCTTTCGAGTTCGAGAATAATGTCATGCCGTGTTTAGTTTCAGATTGAATATATTCCTTCCTTTCATCGATTTTGTATTGGGACAGTTGAGGAGTCGCTTTTCGAGAGCAGAGCACACTGCAATTCTCGACCAGTTCACCCTTATACCAAGTGCCATTGTAAAAACAGAAAATCTGAACCCTTCAGTGGCAGCTGCACTTGTTTACAACAGCAACTTGCTTCACCCTCTCTCGTTATCCGGAGAAATAACTCTTTGGAAGGAGCTGTAGGGAGACAGGGAACAAAACAAAGCCGATACAAAAGTAACTGCAAATATTCCCCCTGAAACTGCACCTAAGACAGTTATACTAGCCGTCGAGCAATTCGCATTTGCCCACGAAGTATTCGTTCCAACGAACTGTTCTTTTCGATTCGATTCCGCACCGGAAGGGATCCACCACACAACAGCGGGCAATCAACTGTAACAGTGGTGTGGGCGGAAACAGTGCCGCGTTGACCGGGCACAAAAGGTCGCAACTAAGTGTACAGGAGGGCTACCATTCGTTTTCTGGCACCCATTTACATACGGGACAGATCGTAGATGCTGAAATATGTAGATACTTATTTCAAGCAATCACGTGAGACACACAAGTCACTCCCTCGACGTCTATGTTTAGTTCGATAAGCCAGAGCAGTCCCTAACCAAGTACCATTTTGTAAGCTCTAATTAATTCTACACAGGATATGCTACATTTCCAGGTACATTTCTTCTTTCTTCGGTAGTGGTGAATGAGCACTACAAAAAATTCTTCGGTATAATTGGACTGTCTTCTTGCTGTGTGTTTTTCTTTTTCGTTCATATCGGACAGTCGTTCTAGTCACACCTGAAATATTTTTCACCTTCCCTTCATAGAACTAGGGATTAAATATTTTCTCCTGCATTTCTTCTTGTGTGGCAAATAATTTTTCCTCTAATCTATTTCATCGTCTTTGTTTTGCTATTATTCATGTCTTCATGTATTTCACTAATTGTTAGCTGAGTCTTTATGACCTCATTCTCTGGCTTTGGTCGTAAATATTATCCACCATTTTGAAATGTAATTGTCAATGTCTTTGTCTGCAACTTCATTTCTATGGATTTTTACCTCATCACCTTGTTTTCACATTTCGATACTTCCAGTATCTGTATTAGTGGTGCCAATGAAGAGGGACGTAATTTCAAACGACATTGTAATATTTTAGTTGTGTCTCTCTGGATATGCACGTATTGTAATTATTTTGGGTTGGTGGAAATAATGTAAGTTTTTGTTCGTCTTACTTTTGTAGCTTCCGATAGAATTTTGATGTTAGTATCACACTTTCAAACATTGTAGCGTAACAGAGGAAAAAATGCAAGTCTCTTGAATAGAACTTTAATGCACTGTAGCATTAAAACTACTTATCTGTGGAATAAGCAAGTACACATACGTAATCCACCAAATACGGCTCGATAACTTCGGAAACTGTGAAATCGAGATTGCACTGTATGATGTGCTTTTGTTGCACAACATGGGCACAGGACGAGTGATCTCCTCAACCAATCATAACAGATCCAGAGCGCATTACACGTTATGTAATCAGCCAAACTTATCACATTTTCAATGCGCGAACACAGAAATGACAAAATCCACAGTACCAAGCAAAACGATGCTGTGACCTACCTGTAACGTCGAGGAAACTGCAGGCTCTGGGGAAATTGGAGGCGCCGGTTTCCCCGTCAGGCAGAGAATTGTAGTCAGTAGCTACGCTCGCATCATTCTTCGAAAAATTATTGCGTTACAGTTCCACTGGGCGGGCAAATTTTACCTGCTTAAAAAAAAAAGATCTTTAAATATTTCTTTCTGGCGCAATACTCAGCGAAGTAAGCCTACGGAATGTTTGGCCTCTCTGCCATATCGTGGGACGGGACCTCTGATGTCGCGCCACATTCTGTTCACGCTTTGTGTGTGAACGGAACTGTCTACGAAGTTCCGACTACAGTTTACTTTATGGTGCTGAAAATATTCAGTACTGTGAGTCTTCTATGGACACTAACGATCGTCGTCCCAGGGTGGACCGTTTCTTATATTCTGAACATTTCCTTGGTCCGAAATTCAACGGGCACAAGGAGCATTTTTTCAACCCTCACCGAACACACAATTTCGTAAGATTTCACAGCCTTTGTTACGTTTCCTTTTCCTAAATTTTGCCTCGCCAACACACAACCAAACTGTTGCATTTTAACCTAACCTAGAGTTGTGGCTACGCTACGGATCAGTCTGCCGCGACAACCAGATTTTTTCTGCCAGTTCAAGCTGTGCTCTTATGTGGCAGCCTAACACCACCATAGGAAATTGCAAGATATTCGGAAAATACAACCGAAAACAGCTAACCACATCCAGAAATCTTGACCTATTCGTAGAACAAGAGCCAAGTACTTGTAACAAAAAGAATATAAAAGTCTACTTCATTCCGGGCAATTGAACCCTGTATCACTAAACCCTCCTATAATTTACGACTGCAACTGGCACCAATTCGCCCCTTTAATGTTCCAGTGTTAAGTTCTGTTGTTGCGTTCAAAACGTATTCGGAATAAAACAGTCATCAACTGTTTCTCTCTAACAGGAGTAGCAGTATCATTGCTTCATTCGCATCAGTTTAAGATGTCTTAAATCACAGCCTAACTACATCTCCGACGAAATAAAAGCAGAACCGAAATTATATATGAAGCCATAGCTCTACTTATTTCTACACTGTAGGCATTTTGTGCGCGCACGCATACGACGAAATAGTCACAGCTGAATTGATCACGTGTCCTGTGCTCAGATTACGCAATCTAGATTTCATATTTATACTTGCCTATTCCGCAAGTATGTATTTTCAATGCTAAAGTGCATTAAAGATCTGTCCAGGAGACGTCCTTTTCTTCTCGGTTTGTTGGCTACGTTGCCTGAAAGTGCGGTACCAATCTATAAAAATTCAACCAGCTTTTCTTCACACTTCCCTTTCCGGATTTCTTCTTTCTTTAGTCTTGAATTTACCTGATACTGCTTCAACGTTTCTGATCCTCTGGTGTTTGTAGGTAGTGTATTGTGACTAACAAGGAAAACGTACACCTAACTGTTTTTGCTCATCTTTTGCGCGACTCTAGAACATATTTAGAAGCAACAAATAAATGGTGCTCTAGTGCGACGCACTTCCCAAGCGTTTTTGGGAGCGACAAACCAGAGGTACTGCTTTCGAGTGTCGTCATTGGTGGAAGGTTAGAGAAACTAAAAAAAAAAAATCACTTGAATCGCTACAACGAACCATGTTTTGGAAATGAACAATAATAGCAGCGATAATAACTGAAGTATACTAGCAGCGAGTTATATTCATTATATGATAATAATTGGGCTGAAATTACTTTAACGTTTATTTATAGAGTCCCTCATGCGTGTTTCTCAGCATATCGCACTATACCTGCTGTGAATATCTGCAATACATGCATGAACGTATCGGTAGGTAAATGTTCATTCCATCAGTGATGGACTATCACTGTTCCTTTCTCATACCCTCGCTGGTGGTTCAGAGGGACTAATGTTTCATGTGTTATACAGAGGGGTACAGAAAAATTTAGACACTTTTTGATAGTATTAATGAAAAAAATTACATCGTTACATTTCTTGCCCAGGGAAGGTTATTTTGTGTGTTCAAAGTGACCCCTATTAGCAAGGAAATAACGTTGGTGCCGTTGAACTGTTGACATAACTACGGCTGTCGGTGTGGCAGTCACACAGGATGTCTCTAAGTCTTCTCGTAGCTTGTTTAGTGTAGCTGTTTTCCGTTGATAAATTTCATTTTTCAAGGTCTCTCATAGGTAGAAGGCAAGAGTTGTAAGGTCTCGAGACCGTGGTGGGTACTCAACAGCTCTTCTACCTGTCCATTGTCCAGGTAGATTTTCGTCCTAGCAGGCTCTGATGCCTTTATTGCAGTGAGGAGGAGCGCCACCCTGTGATAAGTAAAATCTTCCGTTCCCTAACACTTCTCGGATGGCAGGTAAAATCCAAGAATGCAGCATATGAAGATACACGTCACCAGTTACGGTACCCTGAAAGAAGAATGGGCCAATCAAACCGCGCGATGGCAGGCCACACCACACCTTAACATGTTTGTCCTCATGAACGTGAGGATCTTCAGAACCCAGTATACGCAGCTGTAGCTGTTTACAGTAGCTTTCGGTTTGCATTGCGCCTTGCCAGACCAGAAAACCATCAATGCAAATCGTTCATCCTCGCGAAGTATGCCTTCAGATCAATCGCAGTACTCCATCCTTCGTTCTGGGTCGTCCTCGTTCATAGTGTACAGCTATCTTGGAATGTACACTTTCCACTTTGCAGCCTTTAAAATTTGTCGCACGCTTGATCGGATTATCCCGTTTTTACGTGCACCCTGCTTCACAGATTTGAGGTAAAATGTTCCAACACAGCAGAGCTAGAAGCTGGACTTCTTGATGTTTTTGGTCAGTCAGACCTTTCCTTATGCACATACTGAACACTACCGTATGCTTCAAATTTATTCCGAATAGCATAAATTGTTGTATGTGTTGGTGGCTGAGTTACATGCACATTGCGCTATTGCCGTTTTACCTCCATCATGTTCTCGTACATCCAGAACCACTTCATTACGACCTTGCGTTACTCAAACGACAATCTTACTTCATTCATTGCTACACATAGCGACCAAGCGTTAAATTATATCACTTTCTTGGGACTGGCAAGAGGCATCGCTCTCCTTCCACAGTTAAAAACGATTTCGATATGTTAGCTATATATAGTACCCAGCAACCTATGTCCCAAAGCCCACCAAACGTGAACTGGAAACCACTTTAAACCATAACTGGAATAGCCACTGTCTTTCGTAATATCCTTCCCCGTAAAGCGAGTCGAAAATCGCCACCACTGCCCCATTTCGCTAGATTTTTATATTCTTATCCAATACTTTAATGTTGGCAATAGCCACACGGTGTGGTTCCATTTGGTATTGGATAGTCAGGGCGCGCGAGCTCCGCTTTATATGGAAATAGTGTGCCAGCGAACAGACATGAATACATGAAGTACCTTATTTCCCACCCTATCTGCAGTTTCGAACTCCTGTAACCGCATGTCATTAGGAGTAGACAGTCTTTGTAGCCAAAGGCTTCCTGCGCGAGTTTGTTGTTATAATTCGACTCTGCAAAAGGCGAAACAGGACACTTATTATGTACAAATATTAGAAAAAGAAGTAGTTTTTAAACGTAACGTTTGCCTTATTTTGAAATAGTGTGTTATAGATAATGGGGAAAGTAATCAACACTATTTTAGTAACGACGCTGACAGAAACGAGCAACGAACACACGGCATAAGAATTGGTACAGCATTGCTGGGACAGTGTCCTTGCTGCCGTGTGTCGTGGTTTAGGGTACGCTATACGTGCAGTGTGCAAGACCTTCTCCCCACATGGTCTACACGGTAGGTTCTTGCTGTCGTCTCCAGACATCCGTTTCAGTGCAGAATGGAAATACTTTGACGAAGTGACGTAACAACTAAGTACAATGCTTCATTTGCTTTGAAAGATTAAAAATCATCGGTCGTCGTCGGGAAAATTCCAGCTGACCGACATCCGACGTCTCGCCCGAGAATTATATTTACTATTTGTCCATCGGGAAAGCCTAAAGCAATGCTTTAATAACGCACTACAAAATAGAAAGTAGCTGATTTGCTACCGGTATCTACGTGATACGCCTTTACCTACTTGCAGTCCTTGAAAACGGATAAATTAACTTGAAAAACAGACTCCTTCAACCTCAGTTTTCACTTTTTAGCACTGACTATTCGTAATGCCCAAATACTGATATGGACCCCGATCGTAACACGACTTTTGAACAGAGTTAAGAAATTAGTATCAATACGAGAATATTGCTGATTTTTTATGGTGTTCAACCATTTGGCACTTCTCGAGAATAGGAGCTAACGGTGGACGGATCAAGTTTTCCGTTTCTTTCTCTAATTTAATATTTTGATTCGATGTATCTTGAAACTGAGTGTCAAAATTATTCAATCTTTGTTCGATTTCTACATTTATTACAGGAAATAACAGGAACAAAAACCGAAAATCAATTATTTATGAAACAGGTTATTTTGGACAGCTGTAACAGTAAAAGTTTACACCAGGGTCACTCTGAGTCTGGAGTTTGTTACTATGCATTCATCACGGCACATACACACGCCGTTGCTAACAATATAAATTGAGCAGTCAGTGAGATCTGCTAGAGGAGTTCGAAGTTATGAGATATTGCTGTTTAATTCGACAAATATTTTTGAAAGGTCACTGTGACCCTGGAGTGCACTTCATGTGAACTTCGGAGGTGTACACTACTAGAGAAAAAACTATATAAACGAAAACTGGTTGTTTGAGCGATAACCGCCATCGCTACATGGTTGAGGACCAAACTGTACTTCTATGTTGTTCCTAACAGAGTGGAAAGTGCTTCGGCACCCTGTCATATCGAAACCATATAGAATGACAAATTCTTAGCGGCTCATCTTCTAGGAACTGTAGAACGGCATGCTGAAGGAACGTCTGTACACAACTGTGTTCAGTGTATCGGGAAGTAGGTAAGGCCTAAACACAAAACAGTTGCCAATACCAGCCTATACACCCACAGCAACTTCTGTTGACAGGGTCGACACATTACTTCGAACATTTATTTCTGCATTCCATTTATGGCTGTTTCAATTGTTGAACATGCTCTCTCTTGTAAACATGGCCTTATCTGTAAACGACAAGAAAATGAGAAAACTTGGGTGTTCTGCACATAGCTATAGGAACCAATTTGCAATCGCCACTCGATATGGTAATTCCGCTGGCTGTACTGATTGTGTCTTTTGTGGATGTATACTGATGCAATTTTTGTTCATATAAGACTCTCGGAACAATTGATTGGCTTGTGATTAGAGCGCGGGCAACTGGCCGGCTGCAACAATCGCGTTTAACACATTCTCCTCCTTATCGGGCTTTCTAGAATTCCTCACACTGCTAGTATTTTCCATGTAACAAGGAGGGATCCAGTTTCTCCTACGTGCCTACGTACCGATGCAATGTACTGTGGTGTGGTTTCCATCGGTGCGGGAACATCTCACCATAGCGTCTATTTCATTCAATGAACCAGTACACGAGGTGCATATCAGACAACTCTTAATCAGGAAACCCATCCATAGTATTGCTGTGTATTACTACTAAACGCACTGGCCCCCCAACGACAAGGTTTTACTCGCCTGCCTCCCTGGTTACTCCAGAGGCCCAGCATCCTTTTAGACTTGTCGGAGAACCGGAGGAACTGCACTCCGGCGTTTGTTTTTACCTCCTTATTTTACGATATTTTAAACCAGCATCCGGACCATGTACCTGTATTCACAGATGGCTCTAAACAGGGGGACTCTGTTGGTTGTGCTGTTGTTTTCCCTGATCGAGTCGTCAAGTTACGGCTTCCTGCGGCGTTTACCATCCTCGATGCCGAATTGTTTGCAATCTTGCGGGCATTGGAGCAGATGAGATGTGTTACCAGTCTTAAGTTCCTCATCTTTTCTGACTCCCTGAGTGCCCTTCAGATCATGCAACACTTGTACCCAGCGGATACGGTCGTCCAGAACATCCATGATGCCCTACTCCACCTGCAACGGCAGGGGAAGGAGGTTTCTTTCTGCTGGGAGCCGGGGCACGTGGGTATTAGGGGAAACGAACTGGCGGATGTGGCTGCCAAAGATGCATGTTCCCTCCCTCACGTTGTTGAATGTGCCGTCCCCCTCCATGCTGTAACCTCCCTTTTGCGTTTTCTTGTTATGCATCAATGGGAAGAGGAGTGGTTGGCAGTTTCTGACAATAAGCTGCGTCTGGTAAAGGCCACTACGCGACCATGGCGTACGTCCTACCAGTCATACAGGCGGGATGAGGTTCTCCTCACTCGCCTCCGCATTGGACACAGTCCCTTCACGCATGGTTTTTTACTCCGGCGGGAGGACCCCCCAATCTGCAGTGCTTGTGGCGTCCAGATTACTGTCCGCCACATTTTACTTGACTGTCTTATTCTCTGACCAGAGGGCGGTGGTTTCCTTGCCACCGGATTTGCCCTCTATTTTGCAAGACGACGCAGCGACTGTGGTTAAGGTCTTACGGTTTTGTGTCCTGTCCAATCTGTTGCCTCGGATTTTAGGGAGAAGGTTTTAATGTGCTGCTGGGTGACTGGCTCACCCAGGTTTTAGGTAAGAGGTCCGCCAGTCACGATTACCTCCTTGTTTCCCTTCGGTATCTGTTCTCTTTTCCTTGTGTTTCCTTTCCCTTTTTAGTGTGTTTCTTCTCCTCTTGTTTTGCCTCTGTATGTGCGCATTTGGAACTGCGTCAGGCCTGTGTCTTTTAGCCGTTCTCCTTGTTCGGCGTCCGTCTTCGTCCCTTCGCCGCTTGTGTTCCTGTTTCTATGCGTTTGGGCGCTGATGACCACGCTGTTTAGCGCCCGTAAACCTCAAACACACACACACGCGCACACACACACACACACACACAAACACACACACACACACACACACACACACACACACACACACACACACACACACACACACTACTAAACGCACGACTAACACAGTCGGAAAATCGAGCCGTACTTAACGCCAGATTGAGGGCAAACAGGTAAGGAGTGAACCGCTGTCAATATCATATATTGTAACAAGACACATAGCGCATAACGTCGACATTTGCACTGTCGTGCTCTGTTTTCAGTGGAATATAGATACAAAATGCTGTGTCGTCCGAACAAGACACAGCCAGGGCAAAAACACTACAGGCGCAAAAATGTGAGCTGATGCAGTGCCATAGAGACTCGCCTCTTGCGCGCCGCGGGTGGTGCTGAGGATGAAGATATCGACTTCGCCTCTGCCAACTGCCGCCCGAGTACAATCCGTTAATGACCGGACAACAGACAGAAGCCTGCTCGGGCTACAGAAGAGCAGTTCTCGCCCAGTTGGATATAGATCACCGTCCAGGGATGACTTTAGACAGGGAAAGTTGTTTAGTGAACTCTTAGAAGTGAACAGACAGTAGTTGTCAACTGCATTTGCTACGTACTGTGAAGTATTATTTGCTGAGAGCCTTTTTCATGTTATATTACTAGCAGTGCTCCAGACTTCATTATTCAGCCAGTCACAAAGATAAGTAAACCTCTTAACTCCGCTGAGTGACTGTTACTACTTTGTAGAAGTTACCTGACCCTGAGGCAGGGGGAAATTGCCTTAGCGGTGTCCTGCGCCAGATGCCGTTTCACGAAGTTACAAACTCGGCCTACCGTAACAACAGTGGCAACTGGGCCTCCATAGAAGTAGCGACGAGGCCTTTACAAAACTGTCGACGAGGATCAGGACCGAGTCTGGATGTAAGTCAAGGGGGAGGGGGGGGGGTTGGGGAATGGAATATCACTTAACGAAAGGAGAGTTTGGGTCCTCTAGCGACAAATTGGTAAAATTTAGTGTTGTTTGAAGTAGTTTTTGGTAACTGTTTTGGAGCTCAGGGTAAAAAATGTGTTTTACTAAATAATAAGACGCATATTTTAAGTTTAATGATATTTACTGGTTTGGATAGTAAACTATTTTCCACTCTTATTCTTTTGTTAAAATGTGTTTAAAATACTTTGTAACCTATACTGCTCCATAATTATTAAAGAAGATGATGTAATCTGTTGGAGTAATATATTCGCTGATTTCTGAAGTCATTTTATCCAGTGTAACATGATACTCCAGGGGGGAAGATCGGCGGCTATAGCCCCCATAGCCCCCCCCCCCCCCCTTGCCACCGCCCCTGACGAGGGTTTACAAAACAAAGTCAACTGAGAAACAAACCAAAGAAAATACAATGATTCTGTACGAGCCGCTCTGCTGCCAGAGACATTGGGTCCCTCACACCAAAACACTCACAATGTATCTCCGAACAGCCTCTGAAAGCTCGTTGGAGTTGTGGTTCAACCTGTATAATAACGCCACCGTTATCGTTAAGTAAGATCCATATGTCCTTTTTACTTACTCATCAACTGTAATGGTGTACTTACTCATCAACTGTAATGGTGCTGTACTCGAGGATCGGGATTTGTATTCTTGAGGACGGGGTTTTAGACTTCATCTGGCCATATACCTGTAGTTATCTGTGATTTTCTTAAATCACTTAAGGAAACTGTCGGTATGGTACCTTTGAACGAGGATGGCCTATTTATTTCCCGATCCTCTCCGATGCGAGTTTCAATCTCTAATAATCTTGACATCGATAGGGCATTAAACCTCAGTCTTCATTCCTCCTTTTGTCTGATATCTGACCTAATGTACGTGTCTCATTTCTTTTCAGCCACGTATTAGGGGAGATATTGGGTAAAAAATTTTCAAATGGGCATGCAGGTGTTTAAAAAAAGGATCACATTTCCCTACAGGAGCTAGTCATGGTCAAAACTAGAAGAAAAGTGCCAATATATGTTGAGATATGGGTTGTTTAGTTGTGACGAGTAATGTGCGGTATTTGAAACAGGATTCACATGAGGTGGCCCAGCACATTACCACAACACACAAGAGTGGGCTGATGCAAATCCTCGAGCAATAATAGAGGTGGAGTATCAGGATCACTTCAGCATCAATGTATAGTCAGAAATTGTCGGCGACACACACACACACACACACACACACACACACACACACACACACACACTTATAAGGTCATACACTTAACCAAGCAGATTAGCAGGTGCTAAGTATCACCTGTTGATGCATGGCGGATTATCAGCGCTATTTGAGAACGTTACTCTTTTTGAAAAACAATGACCGTGGTTTACTCATGTTGGGACGGCACCCCACTTTCAATGGAACGTTTTCGACGATACGTCAACGCAACATTTCATGAGCACTGGATTAGTCTAGAAGCCGGCCAGAGTGGCCGTGCGGTTCTAGGCGCTACAGTCTGGAGCATAGCGACCTCTACGGTCGCAGGTTCGAATCCTGCCTCGGGCCATGGATGTGTGTGATGTCCTTAGGTTAGTTAGGTTTAATTAGTTCTAAGTTCTAGGCGACTGATGACCTCAGAAGTTAAGTCGCATAGTGCTCAGAGCCTTTTTTTAGTCGAGAAGGTCCTGTAGCTTGGCCTCACCGTTCGCTGGGCTTTAATCTATAATAAAAGTTGAAGAAATGAATTAAAAATTTAATTATGTAATGACTGACTGAAGCTTTTAATTGTCTCCATAGCTAGAAATCAGTGTGTACACTGTCCCGTCGACGACGTATAGACGTTACAGGAGCGTCTGACCAGTGGATGTAATACCATCCGAATGGAGCCAGGTGCATTTGAGAGTGACTCACAGGGTCAGCCACGGCGTGAAAAATTTCACGTGTGCACAATGAGGTGCACGAGTGCGATATGAGGCTCGGCTTGTGACGGCACCAATCTGTACGTCTTTGCTTTGCTCTGACCTTCTCGATACAGTGCAACATTTCATTTAGCAGTGCGATGTGACGCTATTTCTTGTGGCATTTGGAGCGGTATTTTTCGATCAGCACGATATTCTTCAGTTCGGCAGAAACAGTGTCAGTATTTTTCGCTATTTGTTCGTGGTGTAATAGTAGTTCACAGGTTCAGTGGCGGTTTGCACAAAAAGAGACTAAGCGATCTATCGTTACAAGCCTTTAAAAAGAGAAGGATGTGAATTCTCAGTATCTATTTTGCAGTCGCATAATTGTTGGGTCCTGCATATTTGTTATGGTTTGGGATTGCAACAGCATGTACAAAGAAATTATAGATGTTGTTGACTAGAAAAGAGCAAAAATTACGATTGACATCGTTTTATACATTAAGAAGCACTTTGTGCATAATTTGCAGTGATGAAATTACTGGTAGAAATAGTATATTTGCTTACGTGCAAATTATTATACCGTCACTTCCAACAGTTTTTGATGGAATTGAATAAGTGTACGTATACGTTATATACTACTGCGACTTGCGTTGGTCAAGGCAAGTGGCATGCTTGGTAGGATTTTTCGAATTAAGATCCGCTATAGTTTAATTTCTAATGCAAAAAGGAAAGCATAAATGAAAATTAGAAAGTCTGCAATGGATTGCAAATCTCTCATCTTCAAGTGGACATTACTGCACATTGCCCACAATACGATGTAGCAGTGTGAGAAACTATTTGCTTCTGATTTCGTGAAGACGTTTTAAAGACAAAATCGGGTTGTGGTAGGAACAACTTCTGACAAAAAACAACGTTTGTTTTTGTATGCACAATGACGTTAAAAAATACGCGAATTTTGAAAAATTCATTGTGGCATTGAAAGAATTACAGGAACAGTAATATAAGTATTATAAGTATTTCGAGGAGACTGTGTGAGTCTTACGACTACATCGTCTTTATAGCTGTTTTCGAGACCGTCTGCCGTTTCAGTTGACAGCGCCCCTGAACATGGGCGGATGGAATTTATCTGCAGTGGAATTCTCGTTAAAAATACAGTTTCTTTTACGTTAAAATTGTCCAGACTTGTACGTCGTTTTCCTTAGGAATATTTCCCACGTCACCAGAATGAGATTGCATAGACGATACAATGTTTCAATCAACATATGAACGTTTAAGTCTCTTTTCAATTGTGGAAGTAAGTCACGATTAAACGGTAACCTGGGTGAGTAAATCTATGGAATTACCTACCTCTGCCCGTATAGTGACAGTTTGTACCAGATATAGATTTTTACGTCTTCATCGCGTCAAAATTAAACAATAATGAAAATATCTTGTGTTTGTGACCTGCATTGTTGAGAAATACGAACCAAGCCACTTGCAAGCCGTGCAACGTTTCTAACGGGACGCTAATCATTACACATTCGACCCCCCCCCTCCCTCTCTCTCTCTCTCTCTCTCTCTCTCTCTCTCTCTCTCTCTCTCTCTCTCTCTCTCTCTCTTCTGAGATACTTTTAACAAAGCAGGTGGATTCCATGTAACTTATGTTTTTCTACCCTCCTTTTTTCAATTATTTTCAATAGTGTTGTTTTCATGACAAGTGCACAATATCTACAAACGTCAAATATTGACACAGGGGTTTCTAACTTAACTTTGGTATTTGTTACAATCCTTTGGCTATCAGGAGTCAATGAGTGAGTAGGTTAGCTGAAAACTGTGTTAATGACAAACACCAATAATTTTCGTATATTATCATTGTTCATATGTAAACATACGAGACCAATTGCTAACTTTCAGATAAAGAAGAACGAAAAATCAGTAAGTGAAGTATTCATACAGCTAATGATGAAAATATGTTAGTAACTTTTGCTCTCATTGACTTTCAGAGTAATGTAGTCATAGATAAAATTTTGTTACTGACGTAGAATACCATATTCTGGTAAAGTAGACGGTTTAAGTAAAGTGATTATTGTTCTATCTAGAAGTTCACATTCAGAAGAGTCTGCCTCCACTATTCAGTTAATTGCAAATTTAAATTTTTAATTATAATTTGTAAAATGCCAATTAACAGCAATAAATAAATTTAGCTCTAATTACTGGAAATTTATAAAATGAACATGTCAGAAGCCACTTTAGTCTGCGGAAGGTTATGAAACGAGTTAAGATCTGTGTCCAAAAATGTACTGCAGATTACTTCATCAGATGTCGTCTGAGTAGTATGTGGTTAACCGATTATCTGTGCACAAACTATGGTATATACCAGGCAATACCTGACCATTAACCATTAGGTCGTTCAACAGCAAACTACAGTTAGTGTTTGGACTGTTACTTCATTGTAGACTATCACTGAGAATAGGCTACCGAGATCTTATTTATACAAGTAAACATTACTAGGTTACACACCGTGGCGTGGTAGTGGGGGAAACTGTGCATTTGAGTGAAAGTTACCTGCACACATGCAGGATTCTTGGTCGTCTCTGGGCCACAGGATGTGTCAGGATTTGTGATAACGACATGCAGCACAGCCTATAGTGTGGACTACTTTTAACAGAAAGATGTAAATGAGAGGAGCCCTTCGTCCATATTCCAACACGTATTTATTTCCAGACATACAAGACATTCTTTTCTAATTCTGATTAACAGTAGCTCCTGCACGAATAGGTGACAATTTTTTAAAACACCTTGTATTGAGGAGGAGATCTCCATTTCTCGCATCTACCTTCCGACGGAATGAAATCTAAAAAAACTTTCGTGGGAACCAGTATATTGGAGCTATTTTGAATTTAATTCTGCAACAATACGTCTCAGACCAAACGGCCTAGTATGTGTGTGTTCACGTGTGCAACATAATGACTTCGACGAATTGCTGAAATTGTGCAGTACACCAACCCCCTCAGTTCATTACACCTAAACAATACACAGCGTAAGGTAGGTGGGTTGGTTGGTTGGTTGGTTTAATGATTAAACTACGAAGTCTTCAGTCCCTCCTACCTGGAACAAGCAAGCCAACAATACTACAGAACATAGAATAACTAGTCCGCGAAACGAAAGGCAAGGAAATCCCAAGGTCTACCGAAAGTCACCATGGCCTAGAGAAAGGAACAAAAGAAGAAAAAGGAGAAAAGGAAGGTTGGGTGCGCCGTCCAGAAGCATTCAAGAGGCCCTCAAAGACAGTGCGTTGGGGGACATGCCCCCATCTCTTATCAGAACTACCCTTTCAAGCAGAAAAAAGTAAAGACAGGATGAGAGAAACAAGAACAAGTCAGACAGCACACGAGAAGGGGGAAGAAGAGCAAAAGAATGGTGCAGACCACCAAGCCCAGACAGTCATTGCCCAGTCACTCAGAGGAGGCAACAGGGCATCCTGCCAACCAATGGGCAGACAAGGCTGAGATGTCCTCTCCTAAAGAGAACGATAAAAAAAACCTACACAAATAAAGTGTAAAACTGGGTTAGCAGCTGGGGCACCACCACTAACGCTAGGAGGTAACTAGTGATAAGCCCACAGCAGGGTGGCTTGGTTAGGACTGTCCAGCAAAATGTGGACCTCTGTCAAAAGCACACAACAGTAACAGAAGTGGTCACCATGAGTCTGCCAAGTATGGCCAATGCGGAGCTGGCAAAGGACGATGGAGTCATTATGAGAGGACCACATGGAGGACCTCCACGAATTTTTTGCTGCCTCCATTGCCATAATTTGTTCGATAGACTGAAGAGTACGCTTTTATGTATTCCAAATTCTTAGAACTTGACAGCGTAATACCGACCGGAAATTGGTTACAGAATACCAATTTCAAGAGATGGCTTGCCAGGAGCCAATTTGGCCAGTCTTGGCAGCGGACCACTGAGTATCTACGTCGTATATGGGCATAAAGGGAATCCTGGGTAGTCAGGACCAAGGCAAGGCGAGGGTAACACTAGTCAACAGCGTGTGAATTGCTCAGAGTGTCACTACAGATGAGGAAAGAGTCACTGCTGCAGGAACTGATATGCTGAAGAGCATGATGGATGGCTGCAACTCCACAACGAAAGCACTGCAGCCATCTGGCAACGAGCAGAGTTCATTACATCCTGCATGAGCGCAGGCAAAACCAGTGTGACCGCCAACCATTGAACCATTAGTATAGATTACTTCAGAACCCTAGAGCATGCTTGGAATGGAGAAGAACTGACAACTGAGGGCCTCCTGTGGATCCTAGACTTTTTGATCTTGAGATAAGACAGCTGTGGAAGAGGATTGCTCCACAGAGGTGTATGTGAGCTGGCCTGGAGAAGAGATGGTAGATGGGAAAGCTGGAGTTGAGCAAAAGGGGACTGCATATAATGGCGATCACAACCCTCAGACCTGGGCCGCCATTACAGAAGAGGGATCTCTGTATTTGGAAAGAGGATATGGTAGTTTGAGCGCTTTGGAGAGCAGCGGATGCTTAATGCATAATCAATAAACTGTTGTGGGTGCACAACTTGCATTGATGAATTCCCTGCCTTCACTAAGAAGTTGATGATGTGAGTAACATGAAAGGCGCCAGCTGCCAGTTGTATCCGATAATGGTGTATCAGGTCCAAAGGTGATCTGAGCTGCATGTGTCCCCCGTAATCTGTATGCTTTGTAGAGTTGAAGCAGAGTAGAGCAGTCCGTGCCTCAGTTGCTATTGTTGAGGCATTGGAAAGCAATGAGGTGCGACGAACATGTTTGCTTTAGCTGATGGAGATGGGGAAGCCGTGTCAACCAGGCATCAGAGACCAGTCCCAAAAAACGATGAGAGTCCACCACATTGAGGGACTAGGCATCAAGTTACAGGTCCAGACGGGGGCGCACTTTGTGGCAACAGCAGAAATGCGTAATACAGGTCTTGGCAGCCGAAAAATGGAAGTATTGAGCGAGGGCCCAAGATTACACTATGTACTACTCCCTGCAGTCTGTATTCAGCGGTACCCATCGTGATGAACAAAAATAAACGCAAAGGTGATAAGCATAGAAGAGGGCGACACTGTGGGTTCCACAGCCTCTACCAGGCCATCGATAGCCTCTAAAAAGAGACACATTCAAAACAGAACCCTGCAAACGCCATTCTCCTGCAGATGGGAGGTGCTATGGGAGGCGCCAATCTGTACCTGAAAAATGTAACATTAAAGGAAGTACCAGATAAAATCTGGAAGTAGGCTGTGGAGGCCCCACTCATCTAAGGCGTCAAGAATGAAGTGGTACCCTGTGGCATCATAAGCTTGCTGCAGATCGTAGAAGACTGCAGCAAGGTGTTGACACAAAGCAAAATCTGTTTGGGTTACAGATTCCAGGTGGACTAAATTATTTGCAGTAGAACAGCCTTGGCGAAAACCACCCTAGGTCGAAGCCAAAAGATCCCAGGATTTACGGATCCAATACAACCTTCGACTCACCACATTTTCAAGTAACTTGCAGAGGACATTGATTAAACTCATCGGACAACAGCTGTCAATCTGAAGAGGTGGTTTATCCAATTTCAAAAGCAGAATAACAATACTTCCTCGTCAATGGGAAAGGAACTACTACTTGCACCAGAGACGGTTAAAAAGGGCAAATTTATGACGTTGGCTAGCTACAGATAAGTGTTCAAGCATTTGGTTGTGTACCCGATCCAGTCCACGGGCCGTGTCAGAGCAGATAGCAATGGCGCTGGCGAATTCCCACTCGCTCAGTGGGGCGTCATAAGGCTCCACGCGATGTGGAACGAAATATAAAGAGAGTTGTTCCAGGTGTTTGAGAAGACAGATTGTGGGAAGATAGTTGACAGACGCTGATACCTGGGCGAAATGACATGCAAAATACCCAGCGATTGAGTCTGGTGACGATAAAACCATTCGGAGAAATTCTCAGGACATTAGCCAAAAATGCGCCTGATCTTTGCTCATATCTGTAGAGAAGTGTGTGTCCCTATGGCGGCAACAACCTTCACAAGAAATCCTTCTTTGTTGTTTATTAAGATAATTAGCCCCGGTATGGAAACATTTACAGCCCAGGAGGTCTTAAAGAGATGGATGCTGTTTGTAGTGTTGGACAACATGAAAACGCTCTTTGATAGCAGCAGAGGTACACCAAGCGATGGTTTTCAGTTGGGGAGAATCTGAGGAAAAGGGAATCGCTGATAGAATGGCATCGGTCAAATTCCATACATACTAATCAGTGCCATTGTGTGGTGGAGCAGCTGAGATGGCAGCCAAGGAAAAGGTACCCCAATCTGCATTTGTAAACGCCCATCTGGAAGCACATCCAGGCGAGTGATGGTGAAGAAAAGGTAAGACAGTTGTAAAGTGATCGCTCTTGCACAAATTATTGTGAACTTTCCAGTGAATGGAGGAGGGGACTCTAGGACTTAAGATGAAAAGAGGAATAACTGAGAAAGTGTTGTGTGCCAACCTGTAGTGAGAGTGAGCTCTAGTTTAGAGGACGCAGAATTCAAGCCCTGCCAGCTGACTTCAACAATCCTGCCCCAGTCAGTCGTCGCATTATGTCCCCATAGAGTGTTATGGTCGTTAAAATCTCCAAGGAGAAGAAAGGGGGAGGGATCTGTCAAAGGAGGGCAACAAGATCAGGAAGCTTAGGAGGCCAGCCTGGGGGGGAGATACAGATTGCATATCGTTACCAAAGAGTCAAAACTGAACGGCCACCGCTTCCAGTGCAGTTTGAAGAGGAACCCAGGAACTAATAACATTCTTGTGGATCAATGTACAAATACCACCAGAGGCTCACAAAGCCTCCGGTTCCGGCAGGACGGCTTGTAAACCATGAAGAGTCGATGAATGAGACTCTTGCAATACAACACAAGCTACAGAGAAGAGAGAAGGCAATAGACTACAATTTCAGAAGGTGACAATAGGAACCACTTCAGTTCCATTGGAGGCGAGTACAGGAGTCCAGATGGACGTCATTCAGACCAGAATCGATAACTGTGCCAAGTCAGTGTGCCACTGGTAAGGGCACAGCGATATCCATTAATGTAAGACAGGACCCTGGTTCAAAGGGAGAGGGTGACATCCTTGGGATGTCAGGGGGCCTAATCCCAAGCATGACAGATTGCGGTCCTATGGCCCCGGGTCCGATTCCTGGCTGGGTCGCAGATTTTCTCCGCTCAGGAACTGGGTGTTGCCTTCATCATCATTTCATCCCCATCTGGTGCAGACGTCGCCCAATGTAATAAGACCTGCACCAAAGCAGCCGGACCTGCCCCAAAAGGGGCCTCCCCGCCAAAACGCAAAATGCTTATATCCATCCCAAGACGTATGCTTCCTGTTATTGTCCTTTGGAGGACGAGAGGTGTGGTTGGGAAGACAACAAAATCAGAATGACATGAGCAGCCTTGAAGCCCACATAACAGGCTTCTTGTCATGGAGACACTAGGGACAGAGCTTCTAAAAGGAACTGCATCCCTGGTAAGTGCCAGGGAAGAGGGTTTCTTCTCCAAACAAGGAGAAGCAATGGTTCCATAAGGGGAGGGAACTGGAACTGCCAGGGAGGAGGGAAGGGAAGGGGTAAGGAGGGGAGAGGAGGAGGAATGGACGCTACAGCAGCAAAGGTAGACATTAAAAACACCAAGTTGAGTTTGTTGGGACAGAGTAGAATAGATGGTTGAGTTTTGAATTCCTGAATCTTCTTTTCCTTTTTGGAACTTTTCTGGCGAGTGAGGAGAATTTGGGCAAGAACAGTTCATGCACTTGGGCAGTTGGATGCAAGGACTCTCCCACATGGAGAGGGTGGTTGCAGTCACCACAGATAGGAGTCACCTCACATTGCAAAGAAATGTGACCAAAATGGAGACACCAGAAACAGCACATGGGAGGTGAGATATAGGGCTTATCACAATGGTAAACCATACCTTACTTTTACCAAAATGGGTATTACCTTCGACAGTCAGAATGAAAGTGCTGGTATCACCACAGTTGTCCTTAGAACATCTCTGGATTCGCGGTATGAAATGAATGCAGAGATGTGCCAGATTAGTCCCGAATTTCTCATCAGCATGAAATAAGAGGTCCTTATAAAAGGCAATGGGATCATATTTAAGGACTGTTCACTGGGATGTCTGCTAAGTACTAAAAGGCACAAAGCAAAGCCGACCGACAGAGAGGAAACGATTTAATCAGAAGGAACCAGATTGCATATTACTAAAGATGTCAGCTTCACCAATCTTATCTTTGGTGTGTTTGGTTAGTGGCAAAAATTTCCCTTTCAGTCCTGGAACAAACCAAATAATGGTGAGTGGGCTTTACCCCTGGGTGGTGTGCCTGGCCGTCCTCCCAGAGAGGGGCTAGGGAGGGCAAGCCCGAGAAAGCAAAAGCAGAGAGAGAACTGTTCCTATCTGAAGAGATGGCTGCATATGAGTGGCCAGAAGTATGGAGCTTAGCATGCTTCGATACCACTCACTCCAATGAGGGGCACAGCCGTCTAGCACGGTGGTCGTTGCGAGGAGTTCCAATGCCCTGTCGCGGTTGATAGAAATTAGAGTTAAAAATCAAGTAAGATATAGGCTTGGAAATTCTTGCTACAAGCGAGGCGGACGTGACTGGCCATAACTTATCTATAATGTTGACTCAGCTAACAAGAGCGGACTATGCCGCATCATGAGGCTCGAGAGCCGTCGCAAGACACAACCCTTTGACATTGGCGTACGGCCTGTTTGTCATGTAGGCCTCACGTGCTACCGCGTGACACACACGCAATGCTCAAGAGTACTGGAAACTTCTAGAACAAGTGGTGCTGGGTGCAATACCGCCATATTGTGAAGGCGGTGATGGAGCAGCAGCTCAATCGATCAGATATGGTTTAGCTGGAGTTCTGATGCTGTGAGATCGGAGTGCAGTGCTGCATAACTACGAGGAGACTTAGACTTATTTCCATGTAGTCAACACATAGTCTGGCGCTCCCGCCTCTGCTACATCGGGGCCTAAACTCGTGGAACTATGAGACGTTACACTACTAAGAACGCAGTTTGTAGACTTTGTATATAGAACTGTTTATAAACCGGACGTGCCAGGGGTGCTTCCAGTGTATGTATCCTCATTTCTGATTGCATCCAGTATACCCTGAGATCCCAGCCGAGTTCCGTATTATAACTCACCCTACAGTCCTCTTTTCACTGGAGCAGATGCACAGAAAAAAGCTCACGACCACGAGACCTACTTTGATGCGCATCCTTGCACTCCCACCGCCTCTCAGGACTCGTCAGTGGGACACGACAGCCCCAAAAGATGAGCAACCATTCCTAGGCATATGAAGTGGTGAGAACTCAAGCACCAGAAGTGTAATCCCTGTGTTGTCAGGGGGCTCAACCAGATGGGTATCTTATGGCCCCACCACATGGACTGGCAACCATGCAGGTGGCCTAATGGAGGGGACATGATAAGAGATGAGGGGGAGGGGGCCGCATGAAAAGAGATGCGGGGGAGGGGGCCGCATGAAAAGAGATGCGGGGGAGGGGGCCGCATGAAAAGAGATGCGGGGGAGGGGGCCGCATGAAAAGAGATGCGGGGGAGGGGGCCGCATGAAAAGAGATGCGGGGGAGGGGGCCGCATGAAAAGAGATGCGGGGGAGGGGGCCGCATGAAAAGAGATGCGGGGGAGGGGGCCGCATGAAAAGAGATGCGGGGGAGGGGGCCGCATGAAAAGAGATGCGGGGGAGGGGGCCGCATGAAAAGAGATGAGGGGAGGGGGCCGCATGAAAAGAGATGAGGGGGAGGGGGGGCGTGAAAAGATATGCGGGGGAGGGGGGGCGTGAAAAGAGGATGCGGGGGAGGGGGGGGGCGTGAAAAGAGATGCGGGGGAGGGGGGGCGTGAAAAGAGATGCGGGGGAGGGGGGGCGTGAAAAGATATGCGGGGGAGGGGGGGCGTGAAAAGAGGATGCGGGGGAGGGGGGGCGTGAAAAGAGATGCGGGGGAGGGGGGGCGTGAAAAGAGATGCGGGGGAGGGGGGCCGTGAAAAGAGATGAGGGGGACGGGGCCGCATGAAAAGAGATGAGGGGGACGGGGCCGCATGAAAAGAGATGAGGGGGAGGGAGCCGCATGAAAAGAGATGAGGGGGAGGGAGCCGCATGAAAAGAGATGAGGGGGAGGGAGCCGCATGAAAAGAGATGAGGGGGAGGGGGCCGCATGAAAAGAGGTGAGGGGGAGGGAGCCGCATGAAAAGAGGTGAGGGGGAGGGAGCCGCATGAAAAGAGGTGAGGGGGAGGGAGCCGCATGAAAAGAGGTGAGGGGGAGGGAGCCGCATGAAAAGAGGTGAGGGGGAGGGAGCCGCATGAAAAGAGGTGAGGGGGAGGGAGCCGCATGAAAAGAGGTGAGGGGGAGGGAGCCGCATGAAAAGAGATGAGGGGAGGGGGCCGCATGAAAAGAGATGAGGGGAGGGGGCCGCATGAAAAGAGATGAGGGGAGGGGGCCGCATGAAAAGAGATGAGGGGGAGGGCGCCGCATGAAAAGAGATGAGGGGGAGGGCGCCGCATGAAAAGAGATGAGGGGGAGGGCGCCGCATGAAAAGAGATGAGGGGGAGGGGGCCGCATGAAAAGAGATGAGGGGGAGGGGGCCGCATGAAAAGAGATGAGGGGGAGGGGGCCGCATGAAAAGAGATGAGGGGGAGGGCGCCGCATGAAAAGAGATGAGGGGGAGGGCGCCACATGAAAAGAGATGAGGGGGGGCACATGAAAAGAGATGAGAGGGGGCGCATGAAAAGAGATGAGAGGGGGCGCATGAAAAGAGATGAGAGGGGGTCACAGATGAGAAGAGATGAGATGAGGGGGGCACAGATGAGAGAGAGAGAGAGAGAGAGAGAGAGAGAGAGAGAGAGAGAGAGAGAGGAACCGACACCAGAGTCGTTAAAGAGGGAGTTTTTCCCCAGATGGGTCACACTATGCAAATAATGTACAAAGGGTTGTCAAACCCCAATGGGGACCACAAAAAAGGGAGAATAGAAATAAGACCAGTATGCTAATGAATATAGTGGAACCACAAACTGAGAAAGAGGGGTAGGCAGGAGAGGGAGCAGCTAGGATGAGAAGGAGTGGATATGGGAATCTGAATGCAGCTGGGAAGAGAATAGAGGCTGCAACAGCTCTGTGCACGCCGCTCATGTACCCACCAAAGAGCTGTGGGCACAACCTAAGGATGCAGCGTTACCTTTGTACTTGTGGTCGGCTTCGTACTGGCGAATGGCGGCGCGCACCTCGTCCCTGGAGCGGATGCAGGGCGCCTTGGGGGCGCTGCGCGACCGGTGCGCGCGGTCCCTCTCGCGGCGCGCCGCCTCCTGCGCCAGCCGCCTCGAGAACTCCGTCACGCTGTCGTCCGCCGCGCGCCGAAACGACGTCCCGTACCGGAAGTGCATGCCCGGGATGTAGCCTGCACACACAGCAGCGGCGCGCTCCAGCACTGTAGGGCATACGATACGCAACCAGGCCAGCCAGAGCACGTGGATGACGGCCGCGCTTACGAAATTTTCGTTTTGTTAACTTGCAATCTAAAAATTGCTCGGAGAAATCTACAAATTGTGAACCACTTGTCACGCAAACTGGCATTTAAGAAACTGTCGCTTTTTTATCTAAGCCACAAACGACGCGACGCGACTATGTCACAATAACATAATGATTTCGTGGATATGCTTCGTCTAAATGAAGCACTTAGTGGCAAAATGAATGGAGAGTTTCACTCGTGAGAAAGCATTAAGAGAATAGTCACATTGGAAACAACGTCCAGGGTTTGGATAAAAATGTGGAAGCACCAAAAACACAACATTACCACGCCTAATACTATGTAGGACACCTGTTGTCATTCAAAACAGCTTCCAGTCACACCGGAATGGATAAATGCAAGTCCTTAATGGGTTTCAAGGAAATCTTAAACCATTATTGCTGCCAAATAATGGCAAGTTGAGGTAACAAAGGCGGTGGTGGCTAGCGATGACGCACCCATCTCTCCAAAGCAGATAAAGGCTTAGTAATATCAAGAATTTGTGACTGCTAGCAGGGGTGATGTGGCAGTTCATCTTTGCGCTCACAAAATCAGTCTTGTACGATCCGAGCTGTGTGAACAGGAGGGCTGTTATCCCGGAACACAGGATCGCCACAGCGAACAAACATAGTACAACGGGGTGGACCTGTTCAGCCAAAATGGTCACAGAATCCTTGGCAGTAACACGACCTTGCACGAAATGGCTGCCCAAATCCGCACCGACCCTCCGTTAGTTTTCATTCCTGGACTGAAAACTCTGCCAAACATTGGAAACAGCAAGTAACAATACTCATCCGACCAAATGATTTTCTTACCTTGTTCTACAGTCCAGCTTTTATGGCTCCGGCATCATGTTTCGGGTTACGGGCATTTCCATCGCTGATTCATGGTTGTAAAATTCCAGCTCTCCCTTCAATTCCCTATATCTCGAGCGGTAGTTAAATGTGTGTTTTATGCTATTAGAATGCTTAATTATTTCATTTGTTGACTATACGAAAACCAAAATGCTTGGCCAAATATTTTTAGCATAGTGATGATTAAACGTCCGTGACGTTTCTAGATCAAAGCTATATATATGTATATGGGTATTGTAGCTAAATGATTGCTGTGTCTTCCTCAGAATCATATCCAGAAAAATTATATTTGCGAATTTATATAAGGGAACAGCAGAAAAGTTGACCAAGTTTACTTCTACTTTTCTGAAATACCTTTTCATTGCCTAGATACACTATGTGATCAAAAGTATCCGGACACCTCCCAAAATATAAGTTTTTTTCATATTAGGTGCATTGTGCTGCCAACTACTGCCAGGTACTCCATTTCAGCAACCTCAGTAGCCATTAGACATCATGAGAGAGCAGAATGCGGCGCCCCGCGAAACTCACGGACTTCGAGCGTGCTCAGGTGATTGGGTGTCACTTTTGTCATATGTGTGCACGCGAGATTTCCACACTCGCGAACATCCATAGGTCCACTGTTTCCGATGTGATAGTCAAATGGGAACATGAAGGGAGAGACGGCAGACAGTTGAAGAGCGTCGTAAAGTGTAATCGGCAGACATCTATCCAGACCATCACACAGGAATTCCAAACTGCATCAGGATCCACTGCAAGTACTATGACAGGCGGAAGGTGAGAAAATTTAGATTTCACGGTCGAGCGGCTGCTCATAAGCCACACATCACGCCGGTGAAAGCCAAACGACGCCTCGCTTGGCGTAAGGAGCGTAAATATTGGACCAGGGTGTATACGTGGACAAGGAAAAAAATTCCCCGGATTTTTCCGGGATTTTCCTGTTAAAAATACACTTTCTCCCGGATGAAAACACACTTTTTCCGCGTTATTAAGTGACAGAATATTTCCCCTCGGAACTGTAAAACTTATCAATCCTTTTGAATGGTTATTATTTTATATACGGGTGTATAAATTCCCGGCACTTTAGAAAACTAAACTCAGGGAAGAAAACCCCTTTTGGAAAATTTTTTGATGTGCAGTAACATGTACGCTGCATATTTTCGTATTACGAAACTATAAATTATAATTCCACCAAATACCGCATGTTACTTTCCGAACCAGTGTAATTGAGATTGCGATGCGCTTTCGTAAGTCAGTCATAGCTCACGTCACGTGATCTCACCAGCCGATGACAGCGGGTATTCAGATCCCAGGACACGTGATGTCAGCTAATAGCAATATCAAAAACAGCGCGGATACACAAACAGGAAAAGTTAATGTTTTAAATTAATGTACATTAGTGTTGCCACAAGAAAAGCAATGCTTTCGCATATAATATTGGTCTCTATGGTTAATAAGCTGCAAGGGAAGCTAAGCTTTCACATATGTTTATTTTTTTTGCGCGTGTTACACTTTAAGATAGATCATACATATGTTCCAGGAAATTTTTTTATCTGAGTCCACTGACTTGTCCTCAAAGTTTTCTACAAATAATTTAGCTACCACAGAGAGAGAGAGAGAGAGAGAGAGAGAGAGAGAGAGAGAGAGAGAGAGAGAGAGAGAGTTTCCCGTGGCACTATATCAATTTGCTCATAAAAACCGACATGAATGTCTGATCTTCTGGGCTCGAAATACTTCCAAATGGCTTGTCATCAAACGCTCTATGATTTAAGAAATTCATCGTACATTCTCGCACATAGTTCAACTTACGTCAAACGAAATTTACTTTGAAAGTAACGCTTTTCAAACCACCATTCCCAATATTTTCCTGCGACCATTAGAAATACATTCGTTTCAGTAGTCGCCAGATAAGAGACGCCACCACGCTTTGGCAGCTACTCTGACTCAGGAAGCCCGTATGTTCGTACGTGTAAAACATTAAAAGATCTTACATTATGCCATAAAAGAAACAAGACATCAGAGGATACTCCAAGAGCATCGGAATTTCGTGAACCATACTAAAATGGCACATTTAATGTGCATACTTAAAGAGCACATTCGTATATCCATATTCCCAAAGAAGTAGGCCTCGACCTGATATTAAGCTTTTCAGTGTGGGCTTCGGGATGTAAATTTGCTTGGAGTACCAGTACTGTATTAACTCCATTTTTGATTCTTTATTATGGCATAATGCCGTATGTGCTAGAAGATGAAAATGTGCCCTAGAAATGCAGCGAGCAGTTGAAATTAGCCTATAGTATGGAACTAAACACTTAGTTTCAAACACATTGACTTCCTTGTTTTACAAGACGATTAATGCATGACTGTCAGAAAAGTGGAAATAAAATCAAATCTGAAACTAACAACATATATTAGCCTTCCGTAATTTTGTGACTATTTTATTTCACTTGATAGCTCCTGGCCACAGAAATCCGTTTTGTTTTCATTTGACATAAGAGCAGTAAACGAAGAGGAAACAGCAAAATCACTCAATGTAAACACGGGTCACTTGGAGACTACACACATTCCTACTATAACTCAGACTGCTCTGCGCATCAGCCCCGAATCTACGATATTTCCGAACCGGGGCAATACTAAGATAGTATTCCCGGAATTCTAAAAAATACCCTGGGTTTTCCCGGATGAAAAAATTCCCGGGTTTTTCCCGCATCTCGCAGTTGTCCCGGATCGTATACACCCTGTGGACGATTGAACAGTGGAAAAACTGTTGTGTGGAATGACGAACCACGGTAAACAATGTGGCGATACGATGTTAGGGTGCGGGTATGGCGAATGCCGGTGAACATCTGCCAGGGTATGTAGTGCCAACAGTAAAATTCGGAGGCGATGGTGTTGTGGTGTTGTGATTTTCATGGATGGGGCTTGCACCCCTTGTTGTTTTGCGTGGCGCTATCACAGCACAGGTCTACATTGATGTTTTAAGCACCTTCTTGCTTCGCACTGTTAAAAAGGAATTCGGAGATGGCGATTGCATCTTTCAGCACACTCTAGCACCTGTTCATAATGGATGTTCTGTGGCGGAGGGGTTACACGACAATAACATCCCTGCAATGGACTGGGCTGCACAGAGTCCTGACCTGAATCCTATAGAACACCTTTGGGGGGGGGGGGGGGGGTTGTTTGGAACGCAGACTTCGTGCCAGGCCTCACCGACCAACATTGATACCACTCCTCAGTGCAGCAGTCCGTGAAGAATGGGCTGCCATTCCCCAAGAAACCTTCCAGTACCTGATTGAACGTATGCCTGCGGGAGTGGAAGCTGTCATCAATGCTAAGGGTGGACCAACACCATATTGAATTCCAGCATTACCGATGGAGGGCGCCACGAACTTTTAAGTCATTTTCAGTCATGTCTGGATACTTTTGATCACATAGTGTAGGCTGGCGATCTTAATTTCATTAGAAAAACCACTTTGTGAACTTTGTACAGAAAGATCCTAGATTCAGTATTATTCCATTTAGCTGCGTTTATTTCTAACAATTAGAAAACTCTTAGGATAATGAACTAACAGTTTGGTTTCCATATCCACTAGTCATGCAAGACGGTCAAATCCTATAAAAAGGATAACACTACACAACAGTTGTGGAATGTAGGCACATTTATGACGTGTATACTATATGCATAATTCCCCTGTTACAATGGTATAGGTGGACTTTCCCGTGACAGGACTATTTATTCTTTGGCGTATAGTGTTGTAAGTGAAGCAGTTGCTTAAGGTATGTAAAATCGTGTCCAAAACGGATACAAAGTGTGGTAAAAAGCTACAAGTGCGTTTCAGTGCCGAGGAAGATACATGTAATTGACAGTGTCAAAGACATGTAGCTGACTTTCTGCGCTTCGAACAAGTCTGGAGCGAATAATCCAGCTCGCTGTCAATCCATTTCATTTTGGCTGCCAACAAACCCAGGAGTTACCTATCTTTTTCAGCACAAGTTCCATGAATACTGTACGCAACCTATACGTTAACTCTTTGGTTAAAGTAACGAAACTTTCTTTAAAATTCAATCCCAGACGGCATGTGTGGACTGAATAGTTAATGTGCCTGTGGCTTCGCTTTCTGGCAGAACTTCTTATTTAACTTCTACTTTCCCGCCGGCGCAAAACGTCATGCCTGGTTCGCCCAGTGAAAAATTCTAGCTCCTGGAAAAATCCGGTTAATTATGTTTATGGCATCCTGTCCGAATTGCAGGTTGTTAATGAATTCCACGAGGAAAATAATGCAGTATTTCATTAATTACTGATCTAATTAAAAAAGGAAAATGCAAGTTGTAACACAAGAGTATTTAAGTGAGGAATTGTGTACATCTTTCGAGGAGGGGGCAAATATCTGGATGTTATTCATCCAGTATTTGAAAGAGAGAGCATTTAGCGACGTCCTACAAAATTTGCATATAGTTTCAAACTTTTGTTTTCTCGCTGCCACTTTGTGCAGCAAAACATCAGGCATGACGTTTTCATTTATTACTTATTTACTACTAACCATTTGTCACACACATTTGAGACATATATACTGTAGAGGTAACAGCAAAATTATGTCATTGCAGATGCATGGTTCAGGAGATATGATGCATGATGGGTGGTTGGTTGGTTGGTTGGTTGGTTGGTTGATTGGGCGGCGACGAAGGGGGTGGGGGGGGTGCGGCGGGGGGAGGGGGACCAAACAGCAATGTCATCGGTCCGATGATCGAAGATTATGAACCAAAGGAGGAATAACACAAACAGCACAGTCCAGTCGACGGGAAAGGAAAATGGGCAAATGACGAGGCAAAAGAAATGTTGGGGTGGCAGGAAGAGTAAAGAACAGGAGGGTGCGGAGGCCGGTGGGGAAAGGCGATAGCATGGGGTGTCCCAGAGGCGCCATGTGCAATTGGGCGCCAGCATCGCTGCCCACCCATCCCAATCCCCACACCATGATGACACGCCCTGGGACAACACCAAGTGAAGAAGACACAAGGAAAGTGGAAACAAAACGGCACAAAAGATCAAATAAAATGTAAGGGAAAAAGGGAAATAACCTGGCTGGCATGGAGGAAAGGCTGATGGGTTCACATACCAATGTCACTGCTAACCAAGAGACTCCATTTCCAGAAAGAAACTCAGGCACTTAAATCACGGAGAGCAGAGCACTTTCCCAAAGAAAACAGAGCGGACATAACCATGTGAGGGTCCCCACTAACACCCAGGACAAGAAAGGTGCGAAGGGCCAGAAGACAGGGCAGTTTAGTAAAATGTGTCTCGCCATAGTGGAGGGGGGGGGGGGGGGGGCGCTGCAACTACAAAGGGAAATGGCAGCTCATTATGGAGTAAAAAAATTCATGGGTCAACCTGGTATGGCCGATACAAAGATGGCAGAGGGTGGTAGATTCCTAATGGGAGAGCTGGAGGGAACAATGCCACATGGTGAGTGTTCCCTTGATCGCAGGAATGTTATTAGACAGAAGTACAGTACTGTCCTCCATTCAGAGGGGAAAACGCCTTGAAGCCGAATAACGTTAAACACCCAGAGGAGATATTGTCATTGTAGAGGACAGAGGTGTCGAAGAAATTGACTATGGATGGAATCGGGCTCATGGAATGAATCGTGGGAAGTGGAGTGGGCCAGAAGTTCCCTAACTAGGGACAAAATACACTCCTGGAAATGAAAAAAGAACACATTGACACCGGTGTGTCAGACCCACCATACTTGCTCCGGACACTGCGAGAAGGCTGTACAAGCAATGATCACACGCACGGCACAGCGGACACACCAGGAACCGCGGTGTTGGCCGTCGAATGGCGCTAGCTGCGCAACATTTGTGCACCGCCGCCGTCAGTGTCAGCCAGTTTGCCGTGGCATACGGAGCTCCATCGCAGTCTTTAACGCTGGTAGCATGCCGTGACAGCGTGGACGTGAACCGTATGTGCAGTTGACGGACTTTGAGCGAGGGCGTATAGTGGGCATGCGGGAGGCCGGGTGGACGTACCGCCGAATTGCACAACACGTGGGGCGTGAGGTCTCCACAGTACATCGATGTTGTCGCCAGTGGTCGGCGGAAGGTGCACGTGCCCGTCGACCTGGGACCGGACCGCAGCGACGCACGGATGCACGCCAAGACCGTAGGATCCTACGCAGTGCCGTAGGGGACCGCACCGCCACTTCCCAGCAAATTACGGACACTGTTGCTCTGGGGTATCGGCGAGGACCATTCGCAACCGTCTCCGTGAAGCTGGGCTACGGTCCCGCACACCGCTAGGCCGTCTTCCGCTCACGCCCCAACATCGTGCAACCCGCCTCCAGTGGTGTCGCGACAGGCGTGAATGGAGGGACGAATAGAGACGTGTCGTCTTCAGCGATGAGAGTCGCTTCTGCCTTGGTGCCAATGGTGGTCGTATGCGTGTTTGGCGCCGTGCAGGTGAGCGCCACAATCAGGACTGCATACGACCGAGGCACACAGGGCCAACACCCGGCTTCATGTTGTGGGGAGCGATCTCCTACACTGGCCGTACACCTCTGGTGATCGTCGAGGGGACACTGAATAGTGCACGGTACATCCAAACCGTCATCGAACCCATCGTTCTACCATTCCTAGACCGGCAAGGGAACTTGTTGTTCCAACAGGACAATGCACGTCCGCATGTATCCCGTGTCACCCAACGTGCTCTTGAAGGTATAAGTCAACTACCCTGGCCAGCAAAGATCTCGGGATCTGTCCCCCATTGAGCATGTTTGGGACTGGATGAAGCGTCGTCTCACGCGGTCTGCACGTCCAGCACGAACGCTGGTCCAACTGAGGCGCCAGGTGGAAACGGCATGGCACGCCGTTCCACAGGACTACATCCAGCATCTCTACGATCGTGTCCATGGGAGAATAGCAGCCAGCATTGCTGCGAAACGTGGATATACACTGTACTAGTGCCGACATTGTGCATGCTCTGTTGCCTGTGTATGTGCCTGTGGTTCTGTCAGTGTGATCATGTGATGTATCTGACCCCAGGAATGTATCAATAAAGTTCCCCCTTCCTGGGACAATGAATTCACGGTGTTCTTATTTCAATTTCCAGGAGTGTATAAGTGGGAAACATCAGCCCACTATTTCTTGGAGGAGGCTTATGCCGATGTCACAGTAAAATGGGCCAGAAAGTGTTCTGTGAGAACCATTGGATCCATAAAAAGACCAAAAACAAGGCAAGGCCCAGGATGTAAGGCTGCCACTGGCAACCTTGGAAGGTATAGAGCTAAGCACAGAACTGTAACGAATGGACCGAAGAACCTATATAGGAGACAAAGCATTCTGAACACTCCTGCTTGCTCTGTTTGGCCGGCAGGAGAGGCCGTGCGGTTCTAGGTGCTACAGTCTGAAACCGAGCGGCCACTACGGTCGCAGGTTCGAATCCTGCCTAGGGCATGGATGTGTGTGATGTCCTTAGGTTAGTTAGGTTTAATTAGCTCTGAGTTCTAGGCGACTGATGACCTCAGAAGTTAAGTCGCATAGTCCTTAGACCCACTTTTTTGCTCTGTTTGATTAAATAATGGGAAGAACTGGGCATTGGGAGGCGGTAAAAAATGGAATGTGGTCACTATTGCAGAGGTCATTGTGCGGTGACCAGCGTAATAGAAGGAGAAGTCGAGGGAAAGTAGGCACTGAAATGAGTAGTGGGATAATCATTAAGGCGGCACAGTTCGTGGTGCAAAAGAAGTTGGTATCTGAGGAGATTCTTAGTAAACAAGAAGGCTCTGTTCCACAGGGGGTGATGGGCATTATAATCCACTAGGAGGAGGAAGGGAGGAGGCAGCTGCTGATGGAGGGAAGTTAGAGCAGCAGGCATAGGTGGCTTCTCAGAAGGGCAATAGAGATTGCAAACCGTGTCTGCAGAGTCCATGTGGACTAAGATTGCAACCACTTCCAATGTGGTAAAACTGGGGATCCAGGTACTAACAATGTCTGAATGGACCAACGTGCAGACGCCACCAGAAACTCTCGAAAGGCCAATCCAGTACCGACAGAAAGCGTGGAACCCAGGTGGTGTCAGTGAGCGAGCATCAGAAGAAGGAAATAAGGGTTGCAATTCCAGAAAGTGACGGCAGTATCTGTTACAATTCCACTGAATAAGAACAGAACAAGTATTCAAATGGAAGGTGAATGGTCCAATATCAGTCACGCTGTGGGGTCACCATCCATAATCAACGAGGGCAGTGTGACATCCATAAACAAGAGCCCTGACTCATGTTGCCAAGGGGGGTCGGCGTCTCAGAGCATCGGAGGCTGCTTCCTCCTCTTCCATAGGTCAAAGGCGACCTTAAGTCACACAGAGTTTGGGTCTTGCAGCGAACTTGTGGCAATTGGCCTCCAGGCGAAGACGCCAAAGGGTTCCTGGAGAGAGCCCCACCACTGACTGGTGATGAAGGAGGGGGACACACTTCAGATCGAGTAGGAGTGGCACTCAAAGCAGAAGACGTGGCAGCTGTTGGGGAGGGGAAGAGGAGGGGGGTCTGGGATAAGGTTGGTCGGTGGGATGATTAGAGGGACTGAGCTACTATGTCAGTCCCTGACTGTAGATCAGAGAGTCTACTGTGCAAATCCCAGGGGAAGAGAACCCCAAGGTCTACGAAAGGGCGACAAGTCGAGATAAGGATCAAAAGGAAGAAAGGGAAACAGAGCAAGAGAGGAAGGAAATGTGTCCCGTCCCGTCTATGGAGAAGCCAGAAGCCCCTGAAAGCAGAGCGCAACGAGGCGACCCTCGCCACTTTACTCAGAAACTTCCAAGGAAAGACTAGGAACACAGAGAGACAAAAGATGAGCAAGCCTGACAGACCACACAAGGGGGAAGAAGATTAAAAAGGCCACGTAGGGCGAGGGCCAGGCACAACGGCTATGTTGGTTTCCCAGAGTGAATCATACTTCTCATACACTCATCTTACAAACAGATGTTTCAACACTGACGTGGAGGACAAACAATCGACACAACACAGTATCCAAGCTGGAGTACCCCAAGGGAGCATCTTCGGGCCCATCTTGTTCAACCTCTACATTAATGACTTTACAGACGGCATCCAGAACTGCCGGGCCTTGGTTGGAAAGATGGCGTATTAAATTCATAAATGCGAAGCAGTTTTGTTAAGAGTCAGCCGGAAAAGTACTATGCAAACATCAACACTGTCGACAGTTAACACTATATGCAAGCGCAATACGTTTCTGGGAGGAAGTGAGATACCTCAGTGTCTGGCTGGACCGGAAACTTACGAGGGGGGGGGGGCGGGGGGTGAACCAGATACAGTACGTTGCCAACAGAGCGTTCATGAAGCTCAAACTCTTCCCAATGTTCAATACAATAGGGAAAGGACACCTTACAGGAGGGGGTCGATGTCAATATACATGACATTGATTAGACCTCTAATGACGTACGCAGCTCCTACACGCCTGTGTCGCCTACAGATCATACAGAACAAAATGATACGCATCATTAGCAACGATCCACGCTACACCTGCAACGTGGATTTTGAAAATGAATACCGCCTTGAAATACTCAAGAAAGTATTTAAAAAAACTCGGCAAACAACTATACAGGAACTCTAAACTCTAACAGTCCTTTCATCCTTACTCTGGGAAACTGATCGCAACCATAGGTGGAAGCATAAACGGCTAAAGATACAACTAGTTGGGTGAGAGATGCGGCGGGGGGGGGGGAAGGGTGAGAGACGCGGCGGGGGGGGGAAGGGTGAGAGACGCGGCGGGGGGGGAAGGGTGAGAGACGCGGCGGGGGGGGAAGGGTGAGAGACGCGGCGGGGGGGGGGAAGGGTGAGAGACGCGGCGGGGGGGGGGGAAGGGTGAGAACGCGGCGGGGGGGGGAAGGGTGAGAGACGCGGCGGGGGGGGGGGAAGGGTGAGAGACGCGGCGGGGGGGGGGAAGGGTGAGAGACGCGGCGGGGGGGGGGGAAGGGTGAGAGACGCGGCGGGGGGGGGGAAGGGTGAGAGACGCGGCGGGGGGGGGGAAGGGTGAGAGACGCGGCGGGGGGGGGAAGGGTGAGAGACGCGGCGGGGGGGGGGGAAGGGTGAGAGACGCGGCGGGGGGGGGGAGGGTGAGAGACGCGGCGGGGGGGGGGAAGGGTGAGAGACGCGGCGGGGGGGGGGGAAGGGTGAGAGACGCGGCGGGGGGGAAGGGTGAGAGACGCGGCGGGTGGGGAAGGGTGAGAGACGCGGCGGGGGGGGGAAGGGTGAGAGACGCGGCGGGGGGGGGAAGGGTGAGAGACGCGGCGGGGGGGGGGAAGGGTGAGAGACGCGGCGGGGGGGGGAAGGGTGAGAGACGCGGCGGGGGGGGGAAGGGTGAGAGACGCGGCGGGGGGGGGGAAGGGTGAGAGACGCGGCGGGGGGGGGAAGGGTGAGAGACGCGGCGGGGGGGGGAAGGGTGAGAGACGCGGCGGGGGGGGGAAGGGTGAGAGACGCGGCGGGGGGGGGAAGGGTGAGAGACGCGGCGGGGCGGGGGAAGGGTGAGAGACGCGGCGGGGCGGGGGAAGGGTGAGAGACGCGGCGGGGCGGGGGGAAGGGTGAGAGACGCGGCGGGGGGGGGAAGGGTGAGAGACGCGGCGGGGGGGGGGAAGGGTGAGAGACGCGGCGGGGGGGGGGAAGGGTGAGAGACGCGGCGGGGGGGGGGGAAGGGTGAGAGACGCGGCGGGGGGGGGAAGGGTGAGAGACGCGGCGGGGGGGGGAAGGGTGAGAGACGCGGCGGGGGGGGGAAGGGTGAGAGACGCGGCGGGGGGGGGAAGGGTGAGAGACGCGGCGGGGGGGGGAAGGGTGAGAGACGCGGCGGGGGGGGGGAAGGGTGAGAGACGCGGCGGGGGGGGGGAAGGGTGAGAGACGCGGCGGGGGGGGGGAAGGGTGAGAGACGCGGCGGGGGGGGGGGAAGGGTGAGAGACGCGGCGGGGGGGGGGAAGGGTGAGAGACGCGGCGGGGGGGGAAGGGTGAGAGACGCGGCTGGGGGGGGGAAGGGTGAGAGACGCGGCGGGGGGGGAAGGGTGAGAGACGCGGTGGGGGGGGAAGGGTGAGAGACGCGGCGGGGGGGGAGGGTGAGGGATGGGGGGAAGAGTGAGGGATGGGGGGAAGGGTGAGGGATGGGGGGAAGGGTGAGGGATGGGGGGAAGGGTGAGGGATGGGGGGAAGGGTGAGGGATGGGGGGGAAGGGGAGACCAGCAGTATTACTAAGTCAGAACAAATGTTAGTGTGGCTGTGAGACTGGAGACAGTGACAGTCACAAAGAGATAGTGACAATGAGTTGCTTTAATGGGTGCATGAGAAGGTGCAACTGGGAGTAGATGTTTATGACGGATTCGCAGCTGTAAACAAGAGGATGTGAGCGAGTTACAGGCAGGGGAGTGTGAGAGTAGGGTTGTACGTTCAAAAGAGCACGAATATGCCAGAATTTTTGGGAAGATTTTTAAAGGTGCTGAGGAAATCAGAATGAGGCCACTTGTACCCCACCTTTCAGAACCTTTTAAATAAACGGGAATATATTCGCATCATTGTATTATGGAAGGATAGGCAAGGAAGTCGGGCGTGCTTTTTGAAAGGAATGATCCCTGCATTTGCCTGGAGTGATTTAGGGAAGTAACAAAATCTAAATGAGGATGGCCGGACGCGAGTATGAACCGTCGTCCTCGCGAATGCGAGCCAGTGTGCTAACCACTGCGCCACCACTTTCGGTAATGATTATATCGTGTGCAGATGAATTTGATGGTGGAAAGTGTATTCTGAAATCAATCAGGTATACACTCTATAAACTTTTACGTAAGAAAAAAATACAATGCATAAAATACGCTGAAGAGCAAGGAAACTGGTACACTTGCCTAGTATCATGTAGGGGCCCCCAGGAGCACGCAGAAATGCCGCAACACGACGTGGCATGGACTCGACTAATGTCTGAACTAGTGCTGGAGGGAATTGACACCCTGAATCCTGAAGGGCTGTCCATAAATTCGTAATAGTACGAGGGGGTGGAGATCTTTTCTGAACAGCACGTTGCAAGCATCCTATATATGCTCAGTATGTTCATGTCTGGGGCGTATGGTGGTCAGTGGAAGAATTTCAACTCAGAAGAGTGTTAATGGAGCCATTCTGTAGCAATTCTGGACGGATGGGGTATCGAATTGTTATGCTGGAATTGCTCAAGTCCGTCAAAATGCACAATGGACATGAATGTATGCAGGTGATCAGACAGGATGCTTACATACATGTCACCTGTCAGAGTCGTATCTAGACTTAACAGGGGTCCCACACCAATCCAACTGCACACACCCCAGACTATACAGAACCTCCACGAGCTGGAGCAGTCCCCTGCTGACATGCATGACCCGTGGATTCATGAGGCTGTTCCCATACCCGAACACGTCCATCCACTCGATACAATCTGAGACGAGACTCTGCAGTCCAATGTTAGTGTTTACGGCCCAGGCGAGGCATAAAGCTGTGTGTCGTGCAGTCATCAGTAGAGCATGAGAGGGCTTTCGGCTCCAAAGCCCATATCTATCTTTCACTGAGTGGTTCGCACGCTGACGCTTGTTGATGGCCTATCATTGATATCTGCGGCAATTTGCTGAAGGGTTACACTTCTGTCACGTTGAACGATTCTCTTTCGTCGTCATTGCTTACGTTCTTGCAGGATCTTTTTCCAGCCGCTGCGATGTCTCAGATTTTATGTTTTATAGGATTCTTGATATTCATGGTACATTCGCTAAATGGTTTTACAGGAAAGTCCCCACGTCATTTCTATCTCTGAGATGCTGTGTCCCATCGCTCGTGCGCGTACTAGATGACGTCTGCCATTGTAGAAGCACTAACCGATCTAACAACTGCGGCAGACACTTGTCTTATAGGCGTTTCCGACCGCAGCGCCATATTCTGCCAGTTTACATATCTCTATTGCCTATACCAGTTTCTCTGGCGCTTGAGTGTATTCGAATGCCTGACATGTACTCAGTTAAAGATGGGAAGTTGAGCAGATCAGTCCGACGTGACATGGTGAGGCAGCGTAGTTACCTGTGTAGCCGAGGATGTAGCGGCGCGGCCGGTGCTTGACGTCCAGCGCCAGGTCCCGCGTCTGGCCCTGCTCGCGGACCCCGGCGCCTGTGGCTTCCGGGCCGGGGCTCGGGCTGTGGCGGCCGTTGGTGCCGTTCTGCAGGCTCGCGGGCTCCCGCTGGTGGTACGGAGCGTGCCTCAGCGAGACGCCCTTCTCCTTCATCTCCTGCGCCACAGAAGCACATATACCTGTGTCAACCCCGTGGCATGTCAAGTCCAGCTTCGTCGGAGTACTCAACTGTGGGCACTAAATGAGAAGACACCCACACCTACGTCCACAACCACGCCTACAGGGTGGTCAGAAACAAGCTGAAACGCTCGTAACAGTGTTGCCACAGTAGTAACACGGTTCCCGTCAGATCACCAGAAAATATTGTCAGACTTGGATGGTCGCTGGGTCTGCAGTGTGCTTTCAGTAAGTGGGGTGCACTCAGCCCTTATGAGTCCAATTGAGGAGCTACGCGACTGAGAAGGAGCGACACCGGTCACGAAAAATGACAATGGCTGGGAGAGTGGTGTGCTAACCACATTCCCCTCCGTATCAGCCAGCATCCACTTACGCCTAAGGGCTAAGGATGACACGGTGGCCGGTCGATATTCTTTACCTTCAAGACCTGTTCGGACAGTGTTTATTGTAAGGTTCTTTAGGGCAGGTTGTGCTGAAAAATAATTATTCAGAAAAAAAATTCTACACTTTGCGCCGGTTCCGTGTTAATCAGAATTGTAGTTGCCCAGTCAGGCTGTCGTGCGCGCAAATTCAAGCATCCCGCCATAGAAGTTATCCCCAAACATGTTCTTCGTTTAGTTTCATAAAACCAAGCGAGACAGCGATACAATAATTGGACATGAAGCGATAGTAAGGATCAATCTGCGCCAAAGGCTGAGCAGTCTCTTGCGCTATCATCTACGCTATGAGAACAACTGACACTAATTGTATATGGCTAGCCACTTTAATTTGCACGTGCAACGGCCCAATAAGTCAATCTGAATGTTAACTCGGAAACTGTGCAAAATACAGATTTTTTTCTCAACAATTCTTTCTAAGCACAGTCTACCCTGTAACACACTTACAAGTTTTTCAGACTCCTTCTGACTACCCTGTATATTTTACTTCTATGGGCGTCTGGAGAAATTTATTTATGAGGGGGAGGGCGGCAAGGTTCTAGAATATCTTTTATATCTGAAAGCCTGAGAAATTTATGTTTATTACTAACAAAAATAAGCAGCAAAAATTTCAGTGATTAATACTGCCCAGAAGGAAGAAGCAGGATATAAACTTTAAAAACGCTTATTCAACTTATGCCACACGTAACACTTTGTTTAAGAACATCTGGTGACGTTAACGAATTTATTACATTTGTGTCAATTGTCTTCAACATTGAGAGGCTTAATTAAAGATTAATACATTTTTTCCAGAGTTACATGCTTTGGATTGTTAGCATGAAGTGTAACGCAGCATTGGACGAGATGAATGGGGGGAACCTCACAAAACAATTACGAGTTGTTCCTGTGTACCATCGACTCTAAACGGCCTGTATAACTCAACGAAGATGAGCCCCATCCCTGCTCCCTCGCCCGCCCGCCCCGCCCCCCCCCCCCCCCCCCCCCCTCTCTTTCCCCGCTCCTCGAATCTGACATGTTATTGTCCAGTCATGCAAAATGGAGAGCTGAATTCGTAATTTTATGACTATTTTGCTCTTTGTTGCGCCCCTTGTAGTTTGAGGTCACACATGAGATTTTTTTTCGACCTTATTTTTTCTCGCTTTTTGCCTCTCTGCTAGCACAAAAAATGGTATTTCCTCTCTTCAGATGATACGTCTGCGTTCGTCATTGAAAACACCTGTAGATATAATAAGATCGTATGCTTCAGAACCTACTGCATACTTTGTGCTGTTATAAAAAAAATATGGCATCACCAAGCAATGACGGGTCTCTTTCAACCACATTAGAATGTGAAACTTCCTGGCAGATTAAAAGTGTGCGCCCGACCGAGACTAACTCGGGACCTTTGCCTTTCGCTGGCCAGTGCTCTAGCACCTGAGCTACCGAAGCACGACTCACGCCCGGTACTCACAGCTTCACTTCTGCCAGTATCTCGTCTCCTACCTTCCAAACTTTGAAACTTTACTCCTGGATGACGTGGTAAGGCCTAAACCCACAGCTCCTGGCCTGCGTTGTTCCACTGTGCACTTCGCCTCGACCAGACACACTCCTCTAAACAAAGTGTTGGCCGCGTAAGTGGGTCAGAGGAAGGGGAAGCGCGGGTGCGCTGCCGCGTAGCCGGCTCACCTTTATGATGTCCTTGGTGTTGGCTCCGTAGCGCTTGCCGAAGCGGAACTTGAGGGTGGGGCAGTGCCCGGTGTACCTGAAACAAAAAACAATCTCTGTGCCTCAGTGCGTTCTGCACGCAGGGCAGTGACCCAAACACACACACACACACACACACACACACACACACACGCACACACACACACACACACACACAGAGAGAGAGACAGAGACAGACAAAGAGAGAGACTCTACGACCTGGACGTTGAAAGAAAAATGCTCAGAGAAATCTAAAAATTGTGAACCATTTGTCACGCAAATTGGTATTTAAGAAGCTGTCGCTTCGTTTCTGTAAGCCACAACTGGTAAGTTTGTATAACATGTAGCAGTGCTACATTATAATGATGAGGATGTCATGGATGTGTTACGTGTAAATGAAGCACGTCTGTCGCAAAATGCGCGAGAAGTTGCAGTTGTGAACAAAGCGAAAGAGAGTAATATAATGTCCTGGGGGTGGACGAAAATATGGGAGCACCAAAAACGACATTACCGTACCTAATACGTAAAAGAAAAACCACTGTCATTCAAAACAGCTTCCAGCCGTCATGGGTGCATGGGTGCATACAGGTCCTGTATGGCTTTCAAGGGTTTCTTATACCATTCTTCGTACAAATTAGTGGTACGTTTAGGTAACGACGATGACGACCAAGCACCATTTTCTCTGGAGCAGACCACAAAGGCTCAATGATATTGAGATTTGATGACTGGTAGCGAAGGGAGTGCGACACTCCATGCTCGCGCTGATGAAGTCCACGACGATGCGAGTTGCATAAACGTGAATACTGTCATCTTTCAATAAAGTATCACCTTTCTTTCTTTTGCTTGTGCCATTTTTCCCGCGGATACGCAGGTCGGCAAGGTTAATCTGATGTGGCAATGTTAGTTGAAGGGATGGCCGGATGCCCTTTCTGCCGCCACGCCATACCCCTTGGGAAGGAATTAGTGTACCCCAAATGTCTGCGACTAGTGCAAGCTATGGAATAGTGCGAAAGTGTTCGGATGTTTGCGAGCCGTGTAACTGAGGCGGGACGTGGGGACTAGCCCGGTACTCACCTAGGGGGATGCGGAAAACCGCCTAAAAACCTCATCCAGGCTGTCTGTCTGTCTGTCTGGCTGGCACACTGGTCCTCGTCGTTAATCCGCCGGGCGGATTCGATCCGGGTCCGGCGCGACTACCCGAGTCCAGGAAACAGAGCGTTAGCGCTCTCTGCTATCCTGGCGGGTTCTATAAAGTATCACCATTGGGGAACAAAACGTTGTACCATGGGATGGACTATCAGCCAAAATGGCCACATAATCCTTTGCAGTAATGCGACCTTGCAGAGTAACCACGAGGCTCATGGATTACCACCACATTGTTACCCAAATAATCACCGAACCCCTCCCCCCCCCCCCCCCCCCCCCACGCTCGTGGGACGTAAATTTGGACAGAAGTTGGAAACCGTGTGGAGCAGTGGAACAAAGTCATTTGGTCGGATGAATCTTGTTTCAGAGTACAGGTTTTATGGCTTTGGCACCACGTTTTCCAGTTACAGGCATTTTTTTTTAATTCAGCTCGCCCTGCAATTCCCAGCTTGTGGAGCTAACACTTCGGCTACCTTGGTTATGGAAGCAACCACCTTACAAGCACCAGTAACGTGCTCACGTTTGACTTCACTTAGCCCCAACATAATGCACTCAGAACTACATGGAACACTGTTGTGACTAATACTGACAGTTGCAACGTATTTTCACAGGCGCATGCATTTATCTCAATGCTTCGATATTTTTTCCAACATCGTACTCCCTTTGGGCTCGTTCGCCAGTTCAATACTTTTTCTTGTGTTCGAGCTTTGCTCGTACCTTTCCAACAACCGCGTAGGCCCCCCTGCTCCGCGGTTTACAAAGATCGTTCCTACTAACTTACATTTTTAACCTTATTTATTGGCTTTACCTTTTCGCTAAATGAGGACTTTTCTCTGTCAACTAGAGGAGGAGGAGGGGGGGGGGGGGGGTGTTCACATTATGAACTACTGGCCCTTCGAGCATTACTGAAGTTACAAGTATGAGTGGTCAGTACGTGTGTAATACCACGTGTGGCACCACCGACTGCTTCTCGGAACTCTCAGACGCACAGGAAACTTAAGCCCTGCGGTTATCGAAGCGTTGTAACAATGGCTCTATTTCACGGTCAATTACCCGCGGCAATAGGCACAGGCACACACGCCTGCCCTGCTCAGATTGTGATGCGTGGAAGACGACGCATTGTGTGTGTGTGTGTGTGTGTGTGTGTGTGTGTGTGTGTGTGCGCGCGCGCACGCACTTGCTACGGATGAGTGCCTTGCTTATGCGGCCTCATCCTGTCGAAGGCGTAGTAAAAAATTTGCGAACTCTATAATGTGGCAAAACAAAGCTGTCCTGTATGGTAACAATTCAAGTTAATAGAATGCTTTTAGATTCTAAAATACACAGTCGTGCAAGGACTGGGTGACGCTGTCTAAAATGAGAAATGGGAAGAATATTCATTTGCCCTTACATTTTTTAGTCCCAAGGCTTTTTTTGTGCCCCTCATAACGCATCTCATGTGATTTATTTACGAAAATGAACCCCCTAAAGCCGTCCTTATGATGTCATTCGTTGACTAGCTACTAGTTTCGGCTCTTTAGTGCACTATCTTCAGCCCTTAGCTAAAGCTGAGGGGCTAACACCATCTGTGTACATGATACGTCAATGGCCAACATCTATAACTGGCTTTCGTCGACTACCTGTAACCGACATCATGATTCTGCAACCGTCAACGATCAATAAGTTGATGGAGACACAACGTCGCACTTACAGGTAATCTGCACAAATCAGATTTAGATGTTGGCCACTGATGCATCGTGTTTACGGATGGTGTTAACCTCGCAGTATTAGCGCTTATATGGTGCACTCAAGCACCAAAATTGGTAGCCATACAATGAATGACAAAAGGACGGCTGTAGGTGTGTCATTTTGTTACACAAGTGAACGGCCGAAGTCTCCCAGACTTCCAATGCCAAGGATGGGCATACAAATACTTAATGTGATTGAGGTTGTATAGGATGGTAGCTTTACATGCAACAGAGCTTAGCTTTGTAGATCTAAAATTTCGTTAAACAAATACTGGAACTGAAATGAAGCAGGAAGGACTCCTGCGACGTCGCAAATACAACGAGACTAAATTTTGCAATTTATTATTTCATAATGCATATCTTGGGTATCATGTCTTTCGCAAGTACAATAAATTTCGCCTGGGCGTGTTTCAGTTTATTTCAGAGCATCCTCTGTTGTCGTTTAAGCGAATTTTAAGCATAATTAGAAGTTTAAAGAGATTAGAAAATAAGATTACTTTTGGTTTTGCAGAACATCATTTTTCCGTCTTCTTATATTACTCCGACGTTCACTGCAGCGTATACTGGCTAAAGAGTAGAGAAACGTCATCTCGTTCATTCGAATAGTGTCTACTGTCGTTTAAAACTTATTTTGCCAACATACTCATTATGGGAAAAAGCCGTTACTTCATCTCTGATTTTAGCTCTGTCGTGCTCCTTGCTAACAATCTGGCACGAACGTTAAAAACGACAATGAAAGAGTAACTGTGAAGACAAAACATTTTCCTTGAATGTGACAAGTATACGGAATTTATGCAATGAGTGGACAGTAGGCCTGACAGTGCATGTATCATTGCCTGTAATGAAGATGTGTGTTAGCCAGCTGATACTACAATAGCAATACATCTGAAGATAAATTAGATCAAATAACAGACTTCTCTAGTAAGAAAGAAGTCAATGGCAAGCAAAGCAGTTTATTAGTTATATTGGTAACTTAAAACAATCACTGCAGGAAGAAGAGCAGCATCAACTAGGAGTTACGACAACATCAATACGTAAATTTTCCAGCGACGCAATTAATCACGAGTCTATGGAACAACCGAGACGTAATGACTACTAATGGAAGGGGATGTTTGTGAATATCACTAAGGAAATAAAGTTGGACGTCCGGTGGGGTACTGCCTTGGGACGTTTCATGTTGGTTGGTTGGTTGGTTGAGTTAAATGTACTAAATTGAGATGTCACCAGTACTTTTATCTTGTATATATCTAACTAGGAACAATTCTCAGAAGGAGGGTATAAAAAGCAAATCCTGGGAAGGCTAATTGTACATAAGATACAAGAAGACAGAGATAAAATCCAGGAGAAGTAAGAGGGGAGTGAGAGGGGGCGAGACGCTCTGCCCAGAGTGCCGCAGGAGGTCCCCAAAGCCAGGTATGCAGTGGGATATGCACAATCTGCAGCCCTGCAGCACCACCTGAGCAACCGCTCTCTCGAGAATATAAAGGTAGGAAGGGTAGAGGCCGGGCCGAGACAAGCAGTTTCATTGTTTATTCCCTGAGATCCAACATCTTCAGGATGTCTAAACAAAAACGACTGGTCGTCCAGCTCGGTGGAGGTCAGAAACAGGATCTTCGATAGTTGTGACTATTGGGTAACTAGGATAGCACTGGTCTACAGCCTGGAGGCTGCTCAGGGAGCCGTTGCAGATTAGAAGCATCTTGTAGTGCAAGAACGAGCATGTCTAAGCGCTCGTTTGATGGCCGGCAATTCAGCAATGAAGACATTGCTTTCATTCAGCAGGTAATTTAGTTCACTGCACCTTGTATTTGTGTATGTAAACTGGTTCATCCATTGATCACTGAGCTGTCAGTGAGTATCAGTTCTGAACCCAAAACTGCACTGAGGGCAGTTAGAAACTGGAGGCAAAACACCATGGGTTTGGTTTGGTTTTGTTTTGTTTCGCTTTAGGGCGCAAAAATAACTGGCGTCATACGCGCCCAAGTCAATAATATAGAACACGATGACGGAGAGGAGTTAAGAAACGACTATACGTCAGTCCCTATTGACATAATAGAAGACAGCTAACATAGGCACGTGGAAAGTGCTAAAAAAGACCATACTGAAACGGACGCCCAAAACTAAAAATTGAATGGACTTTGCCATATTGCTTTGGCGGATAAAAAGTAAAACGCGGTCGACAGCCCGCTAAAGCGGCTGATAACTAAGACGGCAAACCCAAGCGGGAACGTAAACTGTTAAAAAAAATGGGCATTCCATCAGGAAGTGGCGGACAGTTAAAACTTGGGCGCAATGTGTACATGTGGTGGGGTAGCGCCATTTATCAAATGATGGTGGCTAAAAAGACAAAACACCATGTGGTCAACTATATCTTTCAGTCCAAAGGGTAAATCGAAACAGATCCTAGATTTAGGTACAAACTATGGAGGCATACGTAATTGCTCTCTGACAAGAGGTGGCAGTGGAGGGAAATTTTATTTCAGAGCAGCGACACTATAGTCGAACTGCAATTTTAACCCCAGTTCTGGGTCTCTTATCGGAGGTAGATCTCCCTACTAGGAGAAAGGACAGTACTTTGGATGCTTAGGGGAGCTGTGTATGTGTTTAATATAACTGAGTAGCTTTTGTTGGCAACTGATCTGTAGCGGAGGGAACACCGGCGTCTGTAGGCTGCTCACAGAGCTAATTGCATGTCTTACCCCCACAGTGGTGAATCGGGTCCAGTGACCACAATATTGAGGGGCCATGCCGAACCATACGCCAGACTTCCCTAGTCAAGATGGGACAGGATCGAGACTTAGTAGAGCTGCAGAGGGGCTGTGCAGCCTGCACCCCAGCTCTTGTTACTGAGGCAGCAAAATGTATTAATATGTAGCCAGCAACTTTGCTTAAGCTGGCGAAGATGGGGAAGTCATGTCAAATGGGCACTGAAGAACAGTCCCAAACAACGATAAGTCTACCACACTGAGTAATTGGTCGTCGAGGTAAAGTTCTGGTTGTGGATGAACAATACGATGGCTGCAGAATTGCAATACTCAACTCTTTGTGGCTGAGAACAAACCTCATGGGTTATGGTCCATGACTGCACCTTTTGAATAGCGCCCTGCAGTTAGTTTACGCACACGCACACTAGCGGAGCAATACTAAAAGCAAAAGTCGTCAGCATACAAGAAAGGTGATACCCCACAACTGCTGCTGGACAGTTGATGTCAACTAGAAAGCGACAGACTTCATAAAGAGCCCTGCAGAAACCTATTCTCTTTGTTATGGGGTGCATGGGAAGCACTAACTTTAACTTGGAAAGCAACAAGAAGTTCCGGACAAAATTGTGAAGTGGTCCCCAGAAACCAAACTCATGTAAGGTAGCGAGAACATGGTGTCGCCTTGTGATATCATAAGCCTTTTGTAGATCGAAGAGGACAGCAATAATGTGTTTATGTCAATCAAAAGCTTTCCAGTTGGCAGACTCCAGGCAAAACAAACTATCAATAGCCTTGGCGAATACTGTCCTGGGACAGAGACTGAAGACCCTGAGACTCAAGGAGCCAACAAAACTCCCCTGGCTCACCATGTGTTCGAGAAACTTACAGAGAACATTGGTGAGACTAAATGGGCGATAGCTATCAATCTCTAAGGGATACTTGGCTGGTTTCAGCACTGGGATGATGGTGCTTTCTCGCCACTGAAATGGGAACTCATCCCCGTTCCAGAATATGGTTGATGACGGTGAAGAGATGACTGACAGTCCACTGACAGGTGTTTGAACATTTGGGTATGGATGCAGTCTGACACTGGGGCTGTATCAGGGTGAAGTGCTGAAGGGTTCCCACTCTCAGAATAGAGCATTATAGGGTTCAAGGTGACCTGTAGTGAAAGATAAGTGCAATCTGCTGTTTACAAACACAAAAGGCAGGTTGATAATGGTCAGATGCACAGCAAAATATTTGGCTATGCCATCTGAGTATTGACCAAGTACGCCTGCAGAGAACTGGTATCTGCGGGAGCATCTGATCTTCACACAAAACCTATGAAGGAGGCATATGTAGTCAAATGGTTGAAACAAATCATTCCCAGCATTTTTGATTTTGTCGTCTTTGTAAGTGGTGGACCTGGGCACGAAGTCCATTAAGGCAGTGAAGTGCTCGATTGAGGGATGCCATTTATGGCGTTGAAGAGCCCGCCTGCAATGTCTAATGGTCTCTGCAGTTTAAAAGGTACATCAAGATACTATCTTCTTTCGGAGGTATCCCAAAGAATATGGGATCCCTAAGTGGGCTGCTGACAGAATGGCTACTGTTGGACTCTGGACAGTTATATCAATGCTTCTATGTAGCAGGGAGCTCAGAACGACAGCGCGGTTGAAAGAAACCCCGTCAACTTTGTTGATAGCCCATCCAGATGGGTGCCTAGGGCAGTGATGATGAGGGAAGGCCAAAGATCGGGAGCTGGTCACTACCAGGTAGGTCATTGTGGACCCTCCAGTGGATGGTTGGCAGAAGAGTAGGTCTGCAAATAGAAAAAGCAATGGCCAAGTAAGTTCCATGTCCCACACTGATGCGTGTGAAGGTCTCAGTATACAGACAGACAGAGGTTGAGACCTGCCAGCAAGTTTTCAATGTCTTTACCATGGCCAGTGATCGTGGTTCCACCCCACAAAGATTTACGGCCTTTGAAGTCTCCCAAAATTAGGAGATGTGGGGGAGGGGCTGAGAAACCAATGAACACAATATGTTCTGAGGTTCTCAGCCATTCAAATGATAAAATTCTTGAATGCCCTTACCTGAACAGCCACAGCCTCCAAAGTTGTATGAAGAAGATCAAGTAAGCTACATACAGCCCAAACACATGTGCAATCTCCACCCAACGCCAAATCATAATCGACATGATTCTTAAAATAGCCTGGTAGCCATGAAGTGCAGGGGTCTGGTTGCTGGAAACCAAGTTTCCTAAGGGAAAATATAGAAAGCAGGGGAGGAGCTTAAGAGGTTTCTTAGCTCAGTCTCATGGTGGGGAAAAACCGCTACAATTCCAGTGGAGGACCGTGCTGTCTGTATAATGCGAGGGTTTGAAGGGAATAGATTATGTCCCAGAGTCAGGGTGATTTTATCGGCACTCACAGGAACGTTTTATGGTGCGACATGGGGCCTCATGATTCACTGGGTTCATAGTCAAGGCTACAGAGGCAGAACATGTGAGATTCAATTGTGTGGGGGCCAAAGAAACTTTATATTGCAAGGCGTCTTTTCATCTTTCTTCTCCTTAGTGAGTCTGGACGGCGTTCCTGAATTAGTTCCAGAGACTAAAGAACGTGAAGCTGATGACCAGCAGCTTGTGGATCCTTCAGCCACTGGCTTGTATCCAGTTTCACTTTAGCAAAACCTTGGAGATGAGTATTCCAAGAGACCCCTTCCTGCTGTGAGAAGCTGGATGAGGATGGTGGATCTCTGCTGGAGGATGGGGTTCCATGTTCCTGGCGAGCTGGGATCCATTGCTACCAAAGTGAGTGTGGGGAAAGCAGCAGGAGGAGAGCCCTTAACCATCAGAAGAGGAAGGCATGATCTAGTAGCCTTGAAGGCTCGCTGTAGGATGCATAATGTGGAAGAGTACAATAGCCAGAGAGGGCGACATCATCATAGCTGTAGTGTATGACATCGTAATGCTTGCAGGATGTAGACACTTTTCCTTGGCCTCTTGATACGTCTGTCCAGAGGCTTATATTCCTGTATTTTTTCTCTCTCAAATGGTGATCTTCACAGTTGATGGAGACGGGAGGAGGAGCACAAGGAACATTCACTTGCAATGGTCATGCACAATCTCTATAGACAGGGCTTATCCCATCATCTTGGCACAAGCCATCAAGACCTGCGATTGGGCAAGGGACACTTAATCAAAACTGAGCTACTCGTCATTTTGGAGATGGCTGAAACGTCTCCGAACTTGTCTTTTACAGTTTCCATTAAGAGTAAAGGCTTTATGGGCAAAAAATCCCCTTCTGTCCTTGTACAAAACATGTATGGGGGGAGGGCAATATTTTTCTGCTTGTCGCTTAGTGCTACATTCCTTCCATGGCATAGGCAAGGGAGGAAACATTTTGAGGCTGTATCTCTCTGCATTGAACTAGTTCTTTCCTTTTGAAGAGAGTGCTTGGGTTTCATGATCGCCAGTGGGCGAAAACTTCATTTGCGTGATATGGAAGTCATCCATCACGGTGCCATCCATCCTAAGTGGGGCTCTCCCAATGGTCGCCATACAGTACCAGCAACAGCTGGATAGTCAGTAATCCATTGCTTGGAGTCTCTCTGCCCCAATCACGATGGACACATGCTCCTTAGCGTACACGTGGAGGTTTCAGCTCACGCACTAGCAGTGCAATTGCTGCATGGTAAGGGACTTTACGGTTCTCTCTCTCACCTCCGCCCCCCCCCCCCCCCCAAAGGGATGGCTTATTTGGAAAAGTGGTCTCAGGTCAAACCCAACAATGCAGACCATTTATTTATTGATGTAAAATTGTAGAGAGCAACTGAAGTGAAATTGAAAACTAGATTCCTCAGTCATTTAGCAGGTCCAAGTAGGTTCTGCACCAGGAAGATCACTCGATGGAAAGGTAGAGGGGGAGAAATGGATATTTGAAGGGGAGGCTTGCAGCACAGAAAGGAAAGTAGTGCTGCAAAGGCTGGGTGAGGCCCATGGCAGCCAAGCACATACTTACAAAAGAGTTTTAACGCTCCTGGTGGTGGTGGTGGTGGTGGTGGGGGGGGGGGGGGGGGCGGAGAGAGTGTAAAGCCACCGATGATACCCAGAGAATTTTAATGGTTGTCTCACGTACAAGAAAAAAAAATGTGTGTGTGTGTGTGTGTGTGTGTGTAAGATTTCCAGTGGACTGGATATTGGAACTTTGAGCACAGTAATCCGACAGTTCTCAGTGTAGCGATAGTGAGTAGTCATACCACGTTCTTTTCGAATTGTTAAGTACTAACTGAGTGCTAGGGCATGAGTACCTCTAGGTGAAGTCGTCCCAAATTCTTGAGTGAAGTGGAATCTCAATTTACGGTAATCCTGATACATAGTTTTAACGGGGTTAGAAGAGATTATTCTAGCTGTAACAAATTCAGCGGCATAGAGTGCTTTTGTGAATTCACTGCTTCGTATTTTTGTAAACAATCCAAAAATCCATGGAGAACAAATTAGAACTTTGACAGAATTAAAATGTCATCGGCGAACATCAGAGACAGCAAAGGACCGTGTCTTGAAAGGAGGATATAAGATGAACATCAACAAAAGCAAAACGAGGGTAATGGAATGTAGACGAATTAAGTCGGGTGATGCTGAGGGAAGACACTTAAGGTAGTGAAGGAGTTTTGCTATTTGGGGACCAAAGTAACTGATGATGGTCGAAGAAGAGAGGATATAAAAGGAAAGCGTTTCTGAAGAAGAAAAATTTGTCAACATCGAGTACTGACTTAAGTGTCAGGACGTTGTTTCTGAAAGTATATGTATGGAAAGTAGCTATGTATGGAAGTGAAACATGGACGATAAATAGTTTAGACAACAAGAGAATAGAAGCTTTCGAAATTTGGTGCTACAGAAGAATGCTGAAGATTAGATGGGTAGATCACACAACTAATGAGGAGGTATTGAATAGAACTGAGGAGGAGTTTGTGGCACAACTTGACTAGAAGAATGGATCGGTTGGTAGGGCATATTCTGAGGCATCAAGGGATCACCAATTTAGTATTGGAGGGCAGCGTGGAGGGTAAAAATCCTAGAGGGAGACCAAGAGATGAATACACTAAGCAGATTCAGAAGAATGTAGGTTGCAGTACGTAGTGACAGATGAAGAACCTCAAACAGGATAGAGTAACATGGAGAGCTGCATCAAACCAGTCTCTGGACTGAAGACCACTACAACAACAAAAAAACAACAGTGCGGCAGCAGGAAAGGTTCCTCTATTAGTATACGGCAGTACTCATGTTTGTTGTGCTATTTCCGCTGCTGAAAAATCAATGTGAGGGAGCCTGAAGGTCATTATTTACGGCTTCGAAGGTGGCGGCGGACAGAGAGCATGCGATGGACGAGACTGGAGGCGGGCCGTCAATAGCAGTGCCGATATCTGCGGGTGTGGATATATATTGGTGGCGTGCACGAGAGCCACCCGCACGGATCCCTAGTCATGTGCCGATACGGGGAGACCATCGCCTGGAAGGTGGAATTTACTACGGCAGCATGTGGCCAACCTCTGCTTTTTCTACTTCCGATACCTCCTTTACATACACGCCATCTGTTCTGCGACGTTCCTTTAAGATGAGGTGCTAGATCGGGGAGGGGGCAATATATGCTGGATGCATGCACACGTAAAATCTGTCTGACATGTAGCGTTCAAATACAATTGACCATCCACACTGACTTTTTTCCTTCCATCAAATGAACATTCTTTCTGATAAAACAATTTTTAATAACCACCGAAGGCTGCCAAATTGTTTACACAAGATGATCTTGATTGTAAAATAGTATATAATGTACTACGTCTTTACCGTACTCCTCATACCATCTCACGGTGTGTGGCAGAGGGTACATATGGTACCAATAACTGATTTTCCATACCCTGTTCCACTAGCGAATGGCGCGTGGGAAGATTGTAGGTAAGCCTCTGTACTGGATCTAATTTATCGAATTTTCTCGTCGTGGTCATTACGCGAGATGTATGTGGGTAGTAATAAGTTGTTCGACTCTTCCCGGAAATTGCTTTCTCGAAATTTCGATAGTAGATCTCTCTGTGATGCACAAAGCCTCTTCTAACGGTTGACAACTCAGTTTGTAGAGCATTTCGGTAACGATCTCGCGCCGACTAAACGACATAGTACACTACTGGCCATTAAAATTGCTACACCAAGAAGATTACGTGCTACAGACGCGAAGTTTAACCGACAGGAAGAAGATGCTGTGATATGCAAATTATTAGCTTTTCAGAGCATTCACACGAGGTTGGCACCGGTGGCGACAGCTACAACGTGCTAACGTGAGGAAAGTTTCCAACCGATTTCTCATACACAAAAAGCAGTAGACCGGCGTTGCCTGGTGAAACGTTGTTGTGATGCCTCGTGTAAGGAGGAGAAATGCGTACCATCACGTTTCTGACTTTGATAAAGGTCGGATTCTAGCCTATCACGATTGCTGTTTATCGTATCGCGACACTGCTGCTCGCGTTGGTCGAGATCCAATGACTGTTAGCAGAATATGGAATCTGTGGGTTCAGGAGGGTAATACGGAACGCCGTGCTGGATCCCAACGGCCTCGTATCACTAGCAGTCGAGATGACAGGCATCTTATCTGCATGGCTGTAACGGATCGTGCAGCCACGTCTCGAACACTGAGTTAACAGATGGGGACGTTTGCAAGACAACAACCATCTGCACGAACAGTTTGACGACGTTTGCAGCAGCATGGACTATCAGCTCTGAGACTATGGTTGCGGTTACCCTTGACGCTGCACCACAGACAGGAGCGCCTGCGATGGTGTAGCCAACGACGAACCTGAGGGCACGAATGGCAAAACGTTATTTTTTCGGATGAATCCAGATTCTGTTTACAGCATCATGATGGTCGCATCCGTGTTTGGCGACATCGCGGTGAACGCACATTGGAAGCGTGTATTCGTCATCGCCATACTGGCCTACCACCCTGCATGAAGGTATGGGGTGCCACTGGTTATACGTCTGTCACCTCTTGTTCGCATTGACGGCACTTTGAACAGTGGACGTTACATTTCAGATAAGACCAGTGGCTCTACACTTCATCCGATCCCTGCGAAACCCTACATTTCAGCAGGATAATGCACGACCGCATGTTGCAGGCCCTGTACGAGCCTTTCTGGGTACAGAAAATGTTAGACTGCTGCCCTGGCCAGCACATTCTCCCGATCTCTCACCAATTGAAAACGTCTGGTCAATGGTGGCCGAGCAACTACGCTTGATGAACTGTGGTATCGTGTTGAAGCTGCATGGGCAGCTGTACCTGTACATGCCATCCAAGCTCTCATCAATGGCCAGGCGTATCAAGGCCCTTAGTACCCAGAACAGCCACCTCTGGCTGTAATGATTTCTCAGGATCTGTGCACTGAAATTGCGTGAAAATGTAATTCCATGCCAGTTCTAGTATAATATATTTGTCCAATGAATACCAGTATATCATCTGCATTTCTTGTTTGTGTAGCAATTTTGATGGCCAGTAGTGTATTTTACGCAATGAAGATTCTATGTCTACAGTCTTATAGGTACTTAAACTTAGTTTAATTGATCATGAACAGCCAAAATTAATACACGTTGAAAGGTGGTCGCTTTGTTGCGAGCTCATTTCATACACCGCCGAAGTCGGGTGATGTTGGCACTCGAGTTATTAGATATGTTCTAGTTCTAGAGTTCTCTATAGAATATTCGAATAATTTCAGGAAAATTTGTCAATTTGCGAAAAAACTTATGGTAATTTTGAATAGCTCCCAAGAGTGCGACAGTCAACTGCAATGACTTTTTTGTTTTTTTATCTACTTTCGCTACAGCTCCAAAGTTTTTCAGAAGATTTGAGCATAGTTCTGGATAGTATCCCACGAGTTCTGCCGAAAATAAGTTAAATCCTTACTCGAAAAGTGAAAACTTTCCCCTCAAGTAGCAGGAGGATGGTCGAACCCTCAACTGGTTAGCAGTATGTGGAAGAATTACCTAGTGTTTATTGGTCTAATTTAAGTCAGTCATTTAAAGTAAAACTGTGGTAGAGGTGGAGAGTTTGCGGCATTTTTAATGATCATGGCAACGAACATGTAATTTGCAGTACGAACCACTCTAGAGTCTAAGGTGCAAGGGAGATACTGTGGTAAGAATTCGCAGTCAGGGCGAGTAAGGACATTATGTTGAAAGGTGGCAAAATACACTTTGGCCACTGTCAGTCAGATTAACATTCATATTTTAGGTCATGATCTCCCTGTTCCCCAACACTACTGAGCCGTGCATGGCTCGTGTTCATCCCATTAATTGTTTGTCATCTATTACGGAAGTGCCGCCCCGTTTTCTTATTTCATTTACTGGTGTCACTAACTTCCTGCCTTACTTGCTCGTAGTGGCAGCAGCAGCATGCATCGATAAGAGTACTGTCGTACCACCTCTGGAGCGACCGATAGTATTTCCGGGTCGTCATGTGTTGGGTAGTGAGTGAGGGGCAGACGCACCAGCAGTGCAGTCACGACGGAGCAGCAGCCGCGGACGGACCAGCAGTCCAGTCAGTCGGTTGCCGTGGAGCAGCAAGCAAGACCCCGTCGCGTGGAGTCGGGCTGGAGCCGCTGGCGGCGAGCACGCGTGGTTGGAGAGTGAGGTGCTGCATGCGAGCGCTACCAAGTTCGTCGCCCACCTATCTTGGACATGAAAGTTGAGTTCTCACTTAACTTACTATCGACCCTCAACTGTTACGTTTCTTCGTTTGATCCTGGTTGTCACTTTTGGGACATTTGCACGAGCAACAACGTGTGTTTATTTAAGTCGGCTAAGATTCCAGTCGTCTTCCTGTGAAATTTAACTTAATTTATTCCCTGTTATGGAAGTTGACCAGCGGTATCTTTTGCTTTGTGGCCGTTGACGTTCCGGTTACCTGCCCCGGTCGTTGACGTAATTTTAGGCGGTGTATTTTCCTTGTGTTGTTGCTGTCCACTGTAGCGTGTAGTTCGACAGCTGAGGTGCTGTTGGTCGTTGTGGGCGCCAATATTCTGTGTGTTGTGTATTGAAATCTTGTGGTCGTTTTGCTCGTTGTGTGGAGTAGAATTTATTTGGTTGATTCGTCAGTTGTCTGTCTGTCGGTTGGGTTGCCTCCAGATGAAGTCGTTGGACAGGCTGCCTGTCGCACCGAAACGAGTGTTAGTGTTACAATGTCAGGCTGACCCTTGGAAACTTCTGAGCGCAGTTCCATGTGAGTTATGTAGTAATTTCCTTGTTTGGATTACAGTTATTCGGTTGATGTGTGGCTTTCAGCCAAGTATCAATATCTCTTAAATTAATGTTCTCTTAAATTAATTTTTATATATGAAATTAGTGAATTTACTCTTGGCACTTTTGTTGTCTTAGTCTGAGGTCACTTTCAGAACTCTAATCGTAAAATTGACTAATTTAGTAACATTGCATTCTGCATTACTGGTGTATCCATGTATCACGACAATAAAATAAAAACAGTAATTGGCTAGGGGAGTATGAATGAGAACAGCGGCGTATTTAAGTTTGCAAATATGACAACTTTATTAATCATTTTACAACTACAATCGAGCGGATTGAACTTACAAAAAAGAGACAAACAAATCAGGAAAGGAATGGTGCTTGATTTGCAAAGCATTCATTTGGGGTGGAAACTATAAAAGTTCTCCTCTGAATTAATCCCTTATACAACGTAATCAGATTTCGTTTACATGAATCCACTGTGGGGCCAAATTTTATTCAAATGGAATCGATTACGACCAGGTACACCAGAAGATACGGTTCACGGAGAACAGGGAGCTGTGAATGTCATTTAACAACCCTCCGCCAGTGCAGCAATACTTTATCCTTTCAGCTTCATTCAGGCGACAGCAGGAAACGGTACGCTGTGGGCGAATGGCGGATCCTGGCGGCAGATGTAAAATTCTGACGCGTCCACCAAAGTTGGCGTTCTGATTATTAGACCGCGGGAACTTCCCTATCAGTGCCTTGAAATCCCGCCAGATTTCAGTGTGAGGTTCAGCCTATCGTTGGTCTAGCCAACTAATTTCATTCACAGGCACGACGAATTGTCTAACGTCAGACGGCTGACTCAGGGCGATTAAGTTCACCCACGTAACAGACAGCATGTCAGAGATGGTATGCAGTTCCACTGTCGGTACAGTTGGAAACTGCCACTGGCTCTTTGTCCACCACATGTGGCAGAGAAGTCTCACCCACTAGGAAAAGACTAAGTTCTCCACCAGGGGCGGACCAGAAGACGAAGGCGGCAAAGAATCACAATCACTTTCCATGAAGTGTCGTACGGAAGACAAATTAGCAGAAGGAAACTGCTTTGTACAGACTAATCGAACTGTCCTCCACTGAATCTCCCCTCTTCACTGTTCTGCTCGCCTAGTAGCCAGTCCAGACACAGCACCAGGGAGCATATCTTGAAGAGAGGCAATCAGCGACTCAGCATCCCTCTTACGTGAAAAAAAGATTTTTAGACTAGGGAGGAATCGTTCCCACGGTAAGCGTGGCCCCGTTTCATTAAAAGACGTCTACCGAGATGGGACCACAGTCCCACAGTCATGAAGGGATCCAACCTTTCCAGGCGACCATTTCCAATCTGTTGTATGGGAAGCTTAGCAGCCTTCTTTTACAAAGGGCCCAAAATGAGTTCCTGTCAGTTGCACTCAACTTACAAACTTTATCAACACACAATATTACAACAAGGATGCAAAACACTCAAAACTTTAATCGATCTCCTTTGATTAACTTTAGATTGGCTAAAGGCCACATTCAAAATCCAAGACACAAGGCTTAAGCAAAATTGAAATACAAGGTTCTTCTGGAGATTTCACCCAAGAATATTTTCTAAATCTCCAATCTAATCGGCTGAAGGCCTTAGCAAATTAATTTTCATGGAACTAGGCTGGAGGTCGCATATTAAGAAATAAGGAGTTTCAATCAAAATGCAGGCCTTATCTTCAAACATTTCATGCAAATTGGGCTGATGGCCCCGTTCAAAAGCATAACAATCTTATGTCTCAAGGGCAAGAGAAGAAGATTAATTTAAGAGATATTAAAACTCGGCGAAGGCCGCTCACCAACAAATAATTTAACGGCTTAAGCCCTAGAAAGAAGAGTTTGTTTTAAAGGGTAAAAGGCCGTATCTTAAAACATATAAAATAAATAAGAATCTCATGCCTTAAGGGCATTAAAATTAAGGGTGTAACTCACGATTTGAAGATTGTTGAGAAGATAATGTTTTTCTATACGTAAAGATAACAACATTTAGCATCACTTGGACATATGATGAAGCAAGCGTCCTCTTGCAATATCTTCGAAGTACGTGTGACTGAGAAGAATCTCCAAGACTTTCCAACTTGCCCGATATTCTTCCCACAGAGGAAAGTGACTATAAAAGCGGTGTTCTTTATATTTCGTAGGAGGGACAGTGAATCGATAGCGCGCAAGCAGGCTACATGTTGTCAGCTCAGATAAGGTTCCCGGTATGACAGTTCAAATGAGATGAGTGATGCAGAGGACGGGTCTGTCAGCCCCTAACAAACCGCGAGGCCATCAGATAAGAAGCGCCCCGATGGTGTGCCGACCTTGTGATGGAGCAGCTTTGACAGGAGGAGGAGGAGGAGGAGGCAGCCGTAATGAAGCCACTGGCAGCCAGGCCGTCTGTACCTATCTGTGACGATAACATTTTCGTCATTCCATAACAGTTTTGCAGTACAAGACATCCTACAGAAAATATTAAACCTAAGATAATGGATTATACTAATCTTGTTCAACTCCCCAGTTCAAGATCTCTTTAATTATTGATTTACGTTATAAGTTCTTAAGACATACAAATAAGAAGGCACGGAAGACTAAATGTGACAGTTATCACAGCCCAGATGAAACCCAAAAGAAAATACATGTGCGTGCGGTTTACGACTAGTGAGGAGAAAGAGACGGATAGTGTAACAGCTTTGATACCAGCAAGCCGACTGGTTAAAATGTAGGAAAAATAGGATCACTGTACACAATGCATAAGTCGTTGGTCAACTAGACTTAAGTGCACTGCTGGGCATTACAACTGCAACAGAATTAACGCTGCATACAGCAAACGTCAAACTGGTATGAAGTGTACTACTTTTTCGGGTCTGCAGACCGTTACAATTTGAGCACGACCCCACAAAGTAGGTAGAAATAATGCCGTATACATTCTGTATACTGGGTGGTTATGATTAAACTAAAGTACTCACTAAGGTATAGTGTGGGCTGTAATTATTATATAGCAGCGGGACTTGGTAGATAGTCTTAAAGATCGTTAATGCGGAAAAAAATGTTCCAGTTTTGGCCACAGGTGCAAACTGGCGCTGTGAATGCAAGACAGACCTATGGAAACGCTCCCGTATGTAATGGATTAGGAACGGTACACGGACAGAAAAGGTCAAACAAATGATAAAGGCATAATGTTGATTTTATTATTAAGTGCCGCTCACACTACTTGTTCAATATGAGCACTGGAGGCGTCAACGAGATGCTGTACAGCACCAGATTTACAACTGGTGGCCAAAATAGGAACAATTTCTCTTTCTACCATGAATCGGTTCTGCATTAACGCATTAGCATGTCTAGCATGTTTCGCTGCCCTCCGATAATTACAGCGCACACTTGATCTCCATGAGTAGCTGTATTGTAATTATAACCACCCGGTATAAGGAAAGATAACAGTAGTTTTGCCATATACAAACTGCATTTGAATATCGGTTATTTCCGAGAAGATAGTGTTATGTTTCGTGCAACATGGAGGGGAGTTTACTCGCACGTCTCTGAAATCGGCTGCGTTTGGGTCATGGTCTGTCAACATTATAATTCATCATCTCGCAATTTTCCTGCTCGTGTTGGTCGAGCACCAACGACTAATGCGAGAAGGGACTGTGAGGTCGAACGTGTCAATGAAGTAGTGCAGGATGTTAACGGCCCCACGCGACTAGCGCCTGAGAGCACAAACGTGGTGCTCTCTTGCCTACGCAGGATCGTACAGGAGTGTCACATGCCTGGAGTCGGGAAATCGGCGTTTTGTAGCAAAACAAGTGTCCATACGGACAGTGTGGCAATGTCTGGAGCACCATGGACTATCAGCACGGTGACCACTGTTTCTGCTGCTTCCTCTAAGACAAACACTAAGACTTCATTGTCTGTCGTTGTTGTTGCCAAGGTGGCTGTTCAATATCCTAAATTTTGCTCCATGTATACCGTCAAATCACCTACGAATGTAATCAAGTATTCTTCAAACAACAAGCAAAATTTCGTTATTTGCTATACTTTATGGTGTTACAACTTTCATGACCAGCACTGTACATACCAAGCCGTCAGAGAATGTGGATATCAGAACAGTGATCTGTATAAAAATTTAACCATTTGATTCAAAATTTTTCTCATACTGGAGCCATTTTACAGTTTAGGAACCCTACAGGAAAATATTGCATCCAAGTTAACATGTAATACTAATCATCTTAAACTTCCTTCACTCAAACTCTCATTATGAACTGACGCTGTCAATTTGTCAGAGACAAACGGTGGGGCACAAAAGGCTACACGGATACACAACGTTAACAGGGCGCTACACTGTGGTGAAAAAAAGTGATTGGATACCTCCTAATGTAGTATCGGACCTCCTTTACACTGATGTAGTGCAGCAACTACGTGGCATGGACTCAAGTCGTTGGAAGTCCCCTGTAGATGTATATCGAGCCATGCTGCCTCTGTAGCCGTCCGTAATTGCGGAAGTGGTGTCGATGCAAGATTTTGTGCTCAAACTGACCTCTTATCTCCCATAAATGTTTGATGGAATTTATGTCGGGCCATCTGGATAGCCAGATCATTCGCCCGAATGGTCCAGAATGTTCTCCAAACAATTGTGGCCCGGTGACGTTGCGTAAAAATTTCATCGTTCTTTGTGAACATGAAGGTCACTAACAGCTGCAAAAAGGTCGCAAGTAGCCAAACAATCATTTCCAGTCAATGGTCGGTTCAGTTGGACCAGAGTACAGTCTACGCCATTATGAAGCCACCGCCATGTTGCATAGTGTCTTGTTGAGAACCTGAGTCCATGGCTTCATGGGGTCTGCGCCACACGAATTCCACCATCAGTTCTTACCAACTAAAATAGGGGTTCATCTGACCAGGCCACGGTTTTCCAGTCATTTTAAGGTCCAACTGATATGGTCACGAGCCCAGGAGAGGCGCTGTTATCAAAGGCACTCGCGTGGGTTGTTCTGGCATAACCCAGTAATGCCAAAATATGCCGCACTGTCCTAACAGATACATTCCTCGTTACCCGTTATTGAAATAACACTGCAGTTATTCACGCAGTGTTGCTCGTCGGTTAGCACTGACAACTCTTCAAAAGCCTCTGGACTGTCGTTAAGTGAAGACCGTCGGCCACTGCGTTGTCCGCAGTGGAAGTTCTGCCTGAAAGATGGTGTTCCGGCACACTCTCGACATTCTGGATCGCCGAACGTTTAATTTTCTAACGATTTCTGAACTGTAATGTCCCATGCATCTAGCTCAACTGCCATTCCGCGTTGAAAGTTGGTAATTCCTGTTGTGCGGCTATAATCACGTCGGGAACTTTTACACATGCATTACCTCTGTACAAAAGACAGCTCCGCCGATCAACTGAAAAGACTTTAAATGGACATATGAACATATCCCCTATTCTGCATCGTTTCCAAAATAGAGCACATTTAATGTACATTCTTATTTATTTTCTGTATTATTCAATACATTTTTACGTTTATACACTTACAGCATTTAGTGAACAGTACTACATGCGTTTTACCTCTACACATCGTAATGCACCGCATAATACAACTGTTGTATAGTTCACAAAAAAATGTTCGAATATCCCAGAGTCAGCTTCAAAGCATTTGTGCACGCTTTGAGGAACATATGTTGCTCACATGTTCCCTAATGAGGGCAGCAGCGTCCATGAGGCGACCAAGCATTTTATTTCGTATATTCGTCTTTCGTTTGTGCACATCAGATGTCATCCAACGCCATTAACAAAAATGTAATCGCGTAAGGTCTTGCGAGCTTGGTGGCAAGTTAACTGTGCTACCACGACAAACGCAGAGTGTAGGAGAAGTGTGGTTGAGGTATTGACGTGTGTGGTGAATTATGGAGGGGCTCCGACATGCTGGAAGTACATTGCAATCCGCATGGCCAAAGGAACATCCTCATCGTGTTCAACAAACGACTTTCCAAAAAAAGTAATTCTTCTATTCCGTCAGCCGCACTGCTAAAGTAACTGGACGTATGAATATGTTGCCGATTATGCCACAACAAACACCGATCGACAAACGATCTCGGAAATTCGTTTCCACTGTTGCGTGTGGATTTTCCTGCAACGTTGCGTGTGGATTTTCCTGCAACGTCGATGATTATTACATATGCTGTTCGTTTCAATCCGCGTACACGTGGCTTCGTCAGTGAATACTATTAATGGAAATAAATGACGACTGCCATTTAACCAGTGACAAAAATCGTGTAGCATCGTCGCCAATGTGAAGATTGTGGACAAACTATGTGAAATGGGTACAAATTTTCCGCATGTAATGTTTGCCATCTATGTGTCTGTGGGACACTGACAAGTGCAGGAAGTTGTCGTATGCAGATAATAGGACTAAGCAGTACGATTCCAACAATGTGTTGCTGTTCGTGCCTAGGTTGCTGAACTACACATTCAGAAGGAAAAATGGGTACTTTTAAGAAAAATGGGAACTTGGAAGAAAACCTGTTTCACGCAATGTGCGACAAACTCACTACTATTGGCCGGGTCATATATCACCAAGGGTGTTCTTCGACTGCAGCAGGGGTACCGCCATCACAGAAGCCGTGAACATACATCAGATTTGCAGATTCTTCATTCGCGTAGATGATGAATTTTAGCCAGCACTTTTACAAGCACAGTTAACCGATGCTTATGTTTAATACATACTCAATCCATTGCACAACTCCATTCAACACGCCATGGACAACTACCCTTATATGGGACAATTTAATCGCAAAAAGACATCCCGAGTAAAGAGGCTGAAAGCAACGTGATAGATTGGGCTAGAATAAAGCGTCAATGACGTTGGGTGGATGAGACGCACACGTGTGCACCACTATCCCAAAATGAAATGTACATTAAATGTGTGTTCTGTCTCTGAAACCATTTGGAACAGGGCAGATGTCCAGGTTTTTACTTCAAAAGAGCGTTCTTGTTATATCCCTGAATATTGACTGTTCCTCCTTAGACACACTATATATTAATTATCTTCCCATTCACACACATCAAGCAGAATTAGTTCTTTTTCAGGTTACACAATGATGACAGTCATTCAAATAGACATCTACAAAGAGAGGAAATTGTAAATAATGTTCAAATGGCACTAAGCGCTCTGAGACTTAACATCTGAGGTCCTCAGTCCCACAGACCTGGAACTACTTAAACCTAACTAACCTAAGGACATCACACACAACCATGCCCGAGGCAGGATTCGAACTGTAGCAGCCACGTGGTTCCGGCCTGAAGCGCCTAGAACCGCTCGGCTGTAAATGATGTGTTCAGAGCGATTCCTGACTGATGTTCTGCAAAGGTCATCTCTTAATTTTAAGAAAACGCAATATATTGAATCCTTAAGGTGAAATGGAACAACGATAAATTTGAAGCCCAAACTGTTTCACCGACTGCGCTATCCAGGCACAACGCACAGTCCACTCTAACAACTGTACCTTCGCTAGTGTAGTCCACCATCCAAACAGGTATGGGTAAATAGAGAACATTTCCCACAAAATGGAAGGTACACTGTTAGAGTCTCTGTCCTGTACATAGTCTGCTGGGAAATTACAACCAACGCACAGTCCGCTGCAGAATTAAAGATTCGTTCTGGAAATCAAAAACATTTTTGTTACATGAACGTCTGTAAATGGTCAATATATTCACGGATTTACTATATATTATGGGAATAGCTTAACGAAGAAGTGCCTTATGTATGAAATTTTTTGATTTTATTATTTTGAGCTTTTCCTCATTACAGAGGATTATCTCCAACATAATAATTTACTTTGAATTTACAATACAAACAATAACCGTTCTTAAACTATATTCTCAAAATATTTCTCCAGGTGTTTCGATCTTGTGTGTCTTCTTCCTCTGCGCCCATTCTCCTCATTGTGTGCTGTACATTTTGGATCCAGGTGGTCATAGGGAGTCGTCTTCTCCCCTCCGGTTCCCACTCCACTATCAATTTTGGTATTTTGGTTTTCTCCATTCGTCGTACATGCCCGTACCACTGTAATTTCTTCCTATCCATTACGTCATATATTCTTTCTTTTATTTGCATTCTCCTTATTACTTCGGTGTTCCTTATCTTTTCTATCCTGGAGGTTCTTGCCGATCTTCTCCAAAAGTCCATCTCTAGAGCTTGGAATTGATTTTGTTCTCTTGTTATTCATCGATACATGTTTCGATATCTACGCGTTATCTTCCATGGTAATGGTTATGTACGAACCTGCGTTAATTTAAAGTTTGCCACGTATGGGGTTAGTACGGGAGGAAAATAACTGCCCACAGTTTTCAGTATTATATTTTACACTTGTGTGCTTTACCATCTCAGTTTGGCCTTTTTTAATGCCGTGACTATTCTACCAAATGATGAATAAATATTTTCTGTTTTGTAAATCTTCATACTATTTCGGTTAACATCTGGTGCTCTTACCGCACAAGTTTTTTTCGATACAACCAAATATACAACTTTGTAGACTGTTTACTTCATTAGGGAATTAAGCTGTAACTTAAAAAATCTTGCCGCTCACTCCCCTCCGACTGTGTGTGTGGTGTGTGTGTCCGAGACGAGTGTGAAATTACTTTTATTTATTCTGTACAGGAATAATTTGGGGTCAGGTTAATTTTAAGGCAACGTCTTTCAAACTGTAATTACTGGTGACCGTTAGAGAAGCTCGTTGGTGTGTAGGTGGTCACCAGGAACACAGGTATTCATTCCTAGGACATAGCTGGCGGTTAGGGCCAGTCATTTAATGGAAACCTAACAGATCTATAGAGTTCCTTCAGAACTAGGTGGTAAAACAGTAGCTATTTGCAGAAAGGCCGTTTAGGATGGCGGCAAAAAAAATAGTGCCCACCGTTAGAGTCCACAGTTTGGCTGCTGGCATGGAGTTTTCAAGTAGGACCCAACATGATTGCTCAGCCTCACTTTTGTCGATGCCCTGGAGCAGCCAACACGTAGCGCCCACGACCAACGCACAAGACATCGCGGATACGTGCCAGCCGCCATCGTACAACACGTCCTTATAAGTTTGTTAACGCGCGACCACGTTCAACTCTTGCTCCCAATTACTAGCATCTCTCGCTCTCTATAGGGGCTTCGCTGATTACATTTTTGAAACTTATTTTAACTTATGCTTGGTAACACGAACTTTATACTGAACGCTAGTTCACTCTTTCCTCAATATTTCAGTGCTTAATACTGGTTATCCGTTCTGTAAATGATGCAATTAAGGAGTCGAATTTGGGTCTTCCCATTATTGTAACTGTGGTACTGCCCTTCCTGTTCGCCTACATCCTTACGATCAGCCCCTGTTAATCAACGTTCAAAGTGCTTCCTTGACTCAGAAGCATTCGACTCGATCCTATTTGCAACTCTAAGGCAACAGGGTATGGCGTCGCCTTCAGTGGGTTTCATTTGTTAGCGGAAGCCGTGGGCAAGCGAGATGTAACAGTAGATTTACACGAGCAACAACATTTATTACATTTTGATAATAAGTTTTCTATTGTCAAACTCCAGATGTACCTCAAATTACTAACATGTGTATCGCAATATAATTGTAATAACCGACCGCTAATCGTATAATAAACGACGTAGCAGCTGCCGGTGCCGACGGGTAACTCGCCGCAATTTCCGAGGGTGAAATTACGCCCGTTAACTTCGCATTTAGCTGCCAGCTGCAGAAGGCCGCACGCAACCTGCTTGCAAGTTCGTAACGCAGTATGGTGCCTTATGACGTCACTTTCTCCGTATCTTTAACTTCGTTATTTCGCTGTTGTGTCGAGTTTGCCGACGTAACCGCACTGCAAAGCGAATCTGGTGGCGTCTCAGGGTCACTAGGAAGTTACGTACCTGGTTATGGAAAAAGAAGTAACGACAAAACGTACAGATCAAACAACCAAACTCACTTTCCTTAGTTTCAATAATACCTGTAGAATGCGCGCCGTTGTCTTCTGAAGAAATTCTCACTAAGGTTTCAAAAGAATGTGAAATTGAACGAATTTTTCCTTGTCGTCGTCTTCAGCCCACAGAATGTTTTGATGCAGCTCTCATCGCTGTCTATCCTGCGCAAGCCTCCTCATGTGTAACTACTACATACATTTGAACCTGCATAATGTGCTTAAGACTGTATCCCTTAACGGTTTTTACAGCCCTCCCTTTCATCCTTCCATTGCCAAATTCACAATTCCTTGAGGCTTCATGGTGTTTCCTATCAATGCATCTATTCTTTTAATCACGTTGTGCCTAAAATTCTTTTCTCCAATTCCATTCTAGTTATTCCAGCCACCCATGTAATCTTCAGCATTCTTCTGTACCACACATTAAAAGATTCAGTCTTTTCTTGTCTCAACTGTTTATCGTCCACGTTCGACTTCCGCACAAGCCTATACTCAAGACAAATACCTTCTGAAGAGTTCCTAACATTTAAATTATATGTACTTCTACTTCTTACATCATCAGCCACTTCGATGCCGTAATATCAAAATTCCTTTCTTTATTCAGTGTCTCATATACTAATATAATTTCCCAACATTCCCTAATTCAGTTTGATCACATTCCATTATTGTTATTTTTGTTTATATTATTAAAATCTCTTTTCAAGCATTTTCCATTCCATTTAAATGCTCTTCCAAGACCTTTACAGTCTCTGCGTTTTGCCGCTGACATGGCTGTCACCGTTTTTATTTCTTTTCCGTTCCAGATTTCTCCCTTGTTTCCTTCACTACTTGCACTACGTGCAAGGTGAATAACGTAGAGGAGACAATACACCAATGTCACAGTCCCTTTTTAACTACGCTTCCCTTTGATCTCCTTTTACTAATGCGTCTGGATTTCGTTTTAGATAACCTTTCAATTCATGTTTTAATCCGGCTATATTCAGAATTTGAAGGAGTGAATTCCGGCCAACGCAGCACTAACGTATATCTGACATACTGCAAACAATTACGGTCAAGGGAAGTATTGTTCACAAAAGGGAAACTGTGGTTATTGAAAATACTTTTTTCTGCTGTCAGCATGGTACGCTGATTCAAAAATTAAGACTGTGGCTATTTGCCGCAACAAAGGACAAGTCAGCAAAGACCATAAATACAGAGACAGCTCTCGCTGTGTAAGTAGTAAAGGGAAATCACGCCTGGGAGCGCACGAACTGGCAGCTTAACTTCGAGGAAAGGATCAAGAGGCAGCCGAACGGGAGCAGTTACTACGGGCCACTAGCAAGAAAAATTTTACATTAGCGACGTCACCGTTGAGACCCGTAAGAAGATGCACCAGTAAGGATACGGAACAACATGAAGATGACTTAGATGTTGAAACTTTAATCAGACTGGAATCCATACGATTCCGTTGTGAGCAGCGATCGTCGAGTACAGATAATGGAGGAAAGAACAGCAACCGATCGCGAAATCGGTCATTTTACTACAGCAGATCTAGATTTCAACTGTTACATGATGATCTTCAGTGCATATAACGCTGAAGGTGAGGATACAATAGTTAAAACTTTGTTCAGTAAGAAGTCAGGTGCAAGATTCATGTGTGGCACAAAGCCGACGGATGGTTACTAAAAACCTCCAGACAACAATAAAGTACGGCTGGGGCACTGTGATACGAAGTTTAAGGATGCAGAGGCCATTTACTGACGACACCGACGAGGGATACTCCCAAAACGTCTTTACACGAATTGCATGCGGGGTATATTCTAAAAATATTACTACACTAAAACGGCACGAACCAAGATGGTCATTCTTAATAACTGCCGTGAGGTCAGTCAGAGGAAGTGAGCCATCAACACTTCAACAGCTTCTCGTATTCGGTATAAATTTGAAGCAGATTACCGTCCATGACGTTCATACGTAAATATTTGGACACCAATAACAATTACAATTTCTGTGGAAATCACTGAGGTGTTGCATTTAACACGATAGCAAATGTCTTGGGGACATGTGTGTACATGCGGAAATGGTATTATCCGAGTACGACGGACACTGATCGCTACAATGTTGAACTTAAACATTCCAAGAGTATTTTGTATTTAGTGCGGAGACGACCTGGATCGGACAGTATTATGACTGGTCTTAACGGACTTGTTACGATGTTCAGAAGTTGCAGTGCCTTAGACATTCTTACCCACTAACTGAAGAATACTGTAAAGCGCTATCACTGATCACACTGCCTATATAAAGACAGTGGACAACAAAGTGCAACCACCAATGCTTTAAATGAATGCGGCCTGTTCCATTGTGCTTCGGAGGGCACATTAGACTTAGAGGTACAATATCTGATCAACATCTTGTGGTTCATCAGACATCTATTTTTTCTGCAATTCGAAAGGTCTTTGGAGATGAGAGATTTCACCAACCGTAAGGTGGCGTTCCGATTTATTACTACCGAGATGGATGAGCATTCTGGTGTGGTTCAACCTAGAAAGAGAACACATTAGGAACGCACTTCTGAACATCCATGGTGGTGTCTGATTGTACTATATCGTGTCTCCCTATCACTTTCGCGCAACGACGCTCTGAGCGTGTTTTTTTTACGGAATTGACTAGTTTGAACCTGGGACCTGTTGCTGGTAAGGAGACGCCAGACCACACATGACATGTAGAATTCAGAAGAGTTCAGTGAGACTAGCGATGATGATAACCAAATACTTCATGATCTCAGCGTCAGCTCCACTGCACTCCCTGTAAAAGAATCTTAATACTAACTAAATTTAGTGGAAGGGGTTCAAGGCTTTCCTATTTTTAGTTAGCTGGTAAAATAACGTCGAAAAAGCAGTTAAGTTTACCATTGGAAATTTTATTCTACTCACAAAACATCGTTTATAAATTGCACTATTTATAAAAGGAAATGTTTTAATACAGGATGGTAAAAACCAACTGCGTTCAACAAAAATGTGAACGAATATTCCCTGAATGGGTTGCAAAGTTCTACAATCGATCGAAGGATGACATATGCCATATGACATCTATAATCTAGGTTTAATTTAAGTTCCACAAAAGAGAAAACTATCAAAATGGTCTACAGTGACCCTCAACTATCTTTAATTACTTATCTAACTTGTCGTAAATTACAGTGGCTGATGTGTTTTCTCAATAACTATATAAAAGAAAAATAATCGCGTTTCAGATCTGTTCAAGTGGCAAGTGTTAACAGTATCAGTTTTAATTAACGATCGACACTAATATTACGCAAAAAAAGGGGGTGTAACAGATGAGACTTCTGGAGTTCTGAGTGAAGCCTTATGCGCTCAAAAATGCGGCATCGCGTGCGTTCATTACCTTGTCGGTGTTTAGGCAGCGTGAGGGCAGCAGCGGGCAGCACAGCTCCGCTCACCTCGCCGTCTCGGAAGCAACTCCCTTCTAACTTCTCCTTACTACAATTTACCGAAGTTGGTTTAAAAAAAAACTATCTGGCTATGTTTTCATCTGACCAATCAGGGTCTCAATGTCAACCTTAAGCTCCGCCTACAAAAATTCTGTCTAACCAATGAGAAACGTTATACTTTTCGTGGTGGGGCAATGTTTTTAAAGTTTGCAACGTAACAGAGACGCTAAAAAGTCTCACGCTAAAACCTGCAGCTGGTGTGGTCCTTTTAGCGTTATCATAGGATCTATACTGTTCTTCTGGAGGGCTCTATCTTTTAACATGGGCTGGGGGGTGGTCCTTGACGTACCTGAGACGCGAAAAGTCTCACGCTTAAACGTGCGGGTGGTAGTCTTAGAGGTAGGCTGCCGACGTGGGTGTCCAATCCGTCCCTTATTGTAGGGCCTTCTAGCTTAACACGGTTCTGCTCTCTGCTTCTGTTCTCGTTTCTCCCCTCGGAACTGCGTCGGTCTCACGGTGGGAAGGTACGACATTCATTTAGGCATTCTTGTGTTAGTCTGTGGTATTCCATTTGCTCACTCGTTACTCTTATTACTTTGGTTAATTTAATGTCACGATTTATTCGGAGCTATGTGACATACTACTGGATTTGCTTATCATGTCAGGGTTTTCATGGGAGGTGTTGGATTTGCCTGACACCTTACACAATATGCGGCGATACATGAACTTTTCTGAAATTGCATGAATTGCAGGTTCCCCGATTGCAAATCAACAACGGAGTATATGAAATAAACCTTAACTCGATGTTAACTGAAGCAAACATTTTCGCTCAGATTTGTAGGAAACGTGTCCATGAGACTGCCCGAGAGTGGGATGGTGGTGGTGGTTAGTGTTTAACGTCCCGTCGACGACGAGGTCATTAGAGACGGAGCTCATGCTCGGGGTAGGGAAGGATTGGAAAGGAAATCGACCGTGCCCTTTCAAAGGAACCATCCCGGCATTTGCCTGAAGCGATTTAGGGAAATCACGGAAAACCTAAATCAGGATGGCTGGAGACGGGATTGAACCGTCGTCCTCCCGAATGCGAGAGTAGTAAGCCGCATTAAAAAATGCGTGCGTGGATGGGTGCGTGCAGCGATCTACTAGGAATCTGCAGGCAACCAACCTCTTGACGATCCCCCCCCCCCCCCCCCCCCCCCCAAATCTACATGCCTACTTGCACGCCCAAAAGCAGCTGCGTTTGTCTCTATACGGATTCATTTTTGAAATGCTCATCAAAGGCGGGTAAGTGGGTGGCATCCAGTGTGTTGCCAAATTGGGTTGTCTCATCGGATTAAAAAAGCGTAAGCACCCTTTGTTGCTTCAGAGCACGTTTGGATTTCGTCGAATGGTTTTGAACGACCCCTAGTTGTTCCACCATGGACACGAACGCAAAAACTGTTTCGCACTGCTCTCCAAAGGAGTGCTATCATACTCTGTGGGGTTTCTGGATATCAGAGGGGTTGAACATTCCGGGGGAAGGGGGGGGGGGGGGTTAACATTGTCTAAGGTTATCAGGAACGTCGTCCTGTTTTTCATTTTACTGCGGACTGTGGTTTCATTGACGCCCTTTATGCCACTTCCTGATGTCTTCCCACATCGATTATGAACGGCGGTGTGTGTGGAATGTTTTCCACGGACGATCATAAGAAAACTGCGTTATTTTGACACTAGGCGTTGTGGGTCTGACTTCCATTGCAGAGACGTCAAAAGAAAGGAAGGACACGTCCAAGGTGGCGCTGTATAGAAAGGTGGTTAAAATTTGGTTCCAAAATGATATCAGCTCTCTGTACACCTCACATTAACTTCTAAGCTCACGCCTTTTTCCCGAATGTGTTCGAAGCGTTGCCGAACCTGAAGGTAACGTCCCAAATCGCGACGCTCTTTCGACATTAAAGAGGTATGTTGTAAGCACCTTTGAGCAAAATTTCAAAGGTCTACCCCACAACAGGAGACAGTTATGCCGCTTCGAGAAAGTGACCATAAAAACCACACAAAGTGAACGTAAGAACAATAGCAACAGAGACAGACGTTTTTGGCACTTTGTCCATCCTCAGCATCTGTAGTTTTATGTATCGAAATAGGCAGTAACCAGTTGTACGAAATAAATTTTATTTCCGTAACCGGTTTCAGGCATTTAGTGCCTTTCCTCAGAGGTTTTAATACGTTTCCAGCCCCTTGATATATTTCTCACTTTGTTTGTGCTAACAAGTTCCCTACTACCATCATCATGGGCCTGGAAACCGTAACCGGACCTTCTGAGGAAGGGTAACAAGTGCCTGAAACCGGATAAGGAAGTAAAATTTCTTTTGTACGATTTGTTGCTGATTATTTCGATAGGTATTTTTCTTATTCTCATAAATCTTATAGGATAAGAAGTTCCTAATACTGCTGCGAAGTAGCCTTTTTACTATCTTATGGAGCACATGTGCAGATAAAGTACTGTTCACCCACCGCTGCAAGAAGTGTAACGGGTGTTAACAATTCGCCTACATGCAGACTGCTTGCTTTACATCGGTGTGTGGTGGGTTGAGGCAGTGCCAGGGGCGCCAAGCTTCGCACGCAGCTGGAAGCCGCGGAGCGTGCTTGGCGGCTGTGAGCTGTTAAACGCCGACCACGGAAATAGCCGGGAACCTGCTGCTGCAGGAGGCGGTCCCTCCCGCGGGGTGAGCGATCGTGGCGAGTAGTTACTGGCGGCAAGTTTGGCCATTACGTGGCCGGGTCACGGCCGGTGCAAAATGCGGAGAATGCGAGGAACGCCAGGAATGCGACTCGGCCGACAACTCGTGTTGGCCGAGTTTCTTTCTGAAGAGGTTGCTGACTAATTAAAGAAAGGCGCTCTACTCTACAAAATAGCGGCGAATTCTTCCGTGACAACTTCAGCATAGAACCGGCGTACTCTTACAGAAAAAAAATTATTCATACCTTTCGACACTAGGAAAAGAAAGGACATGGTTTTAAAGATTCGTCAAATACAACACTGTTCATGTTTTAAAATCAGTAGCACAATTTAGTTCGATAATGGTATGCACAAAGTAAACGAAATTTTCTAAGTGAAAGTTCTGGTTTTTTAACGTGCAACGTATACCCACTTTTTTTCCCCTATTTAGTTAAATCATCTTGCTTGATTACGTATCTTCTTACATCCACCGAAGTGAAGCAATGCAGAGCGTGACCAGTACCTGTATTGTACCCCATGGGCTGTTGGCTACTTTACCTTTACGGCAAAGGCGAAGAATGGTGATGGCGTTAAGTCCCTAATCACTTGTCTTCGTGCCAATGTCTGAAATTCAATACTTCTCCGCAGTGTGCTGCGAAGTGACACTGTTGATGGTGATCGGTCCGTCGGAGGAGGCCGTTAAGCCCTTGCAGCCCAGTTGGTGCTGTTCGAGAAAAGTAGGTCATGTGCTGGCGCCGGGTTTGACCCTCTCACTTCTCATCTTCCAGCATAAATGTGACACCACACCAGAGACTCCCATTAAAGTCACCTGCACTTTAACACACAAGCCTTATTCTTCGCTAAGGAAAGATTCCAATGCCCACGATGTAAAGAAAAATCTTTCCAATGACGCAGATGAACCTACCCTCTGGTGTCTTCCAGAAAACAATGCCATTCGACTTTACTTTGTTGCCATTCAAACGTGTAGAAACCGATTTCTCTTACAACTCATCGTTCACAGTATGCTGCTAGGCTAGGGAGACAAAGCAATGAATTAAAGTTGCTTAGGAAAATTCAGGACGAATCACGGTCAGGTCGACAGCCAATCGTCAATGTAGTAAAACTCATTAATACGCCAACTGAGTTTGCAGGCTTCCTAGACACCATAGGTACAGCGGTCACCAGCATGTGTTCGTGTTGGTTGTGTTTAGCGTTGCTACCCGACCTTATAGAGTCAGGAGCAGCGAACAACGTCACATGTGATGATTGCAAACTTAATTCTGCCCACTCGTGTGAAGCGTAGTTATCAGCAACTAACATAGGTTGAAAGGGACGTCATTGGTGGGGAGTGGGGGAGAGGTCTTCATTTGGCCAGATAATCGAATTGTGCACTATCCAGATTGTGGGGTACTCTGATGTGGCAGTGGACCGACGCTGGACTACAGGACTTCATGGCAATGTGGCGCAGGCATACTCTCCGTCACGGTTCCAGTCGACCACGACTGTCCATCACGTGGCAGAATCGCCGTATTGTTCAACAACAACATCGTGACCTTTTACATCTGTCCCTGCCATCCGTTAAAAAGTAATGGACACACTGCAAATTTGTGTAATCCCTCACCACAGGACAGATAGTACGAGAGCTATTCGGAAAGTAAGGAACGATAGGTCACGAAATGGAAACCACAATGAAAAACTTATTTGCAACAGTTAGCTACAACTTCAAGCTACTTATGTCCATAGTCGCCGATCTGGCTTAGAAGTTTGTCGTAGCGTTGTACCAACTTTCCAATACCCTCGTTAAAGAAGGCAGCCGCCAATTATGTACGCTGGTGTACAGCTCGTTGTCTGTGCCAAAATGTTGTCTTCACAGCCAGCGGTTCTTGTGAACAGAGATGAAACTCAGAGGGAGACAGTTACGGGCTGCATTGTGGGTAATCAAACATTTCCAATTGAAAACGCTGCAGGAGAATCTTCATTGCCCCTGCAGAATGCGGCTGAGAATTGTCTTTAAGAAACCGTACGACATTTATGTCATGTTGGCTGCATAGCTTCAGGCGAAATTTCTCATCAAGCCCTCTTACTTGGCGGGAGACACTATTGTTGTAGGTATCTTTGTGCGCTCAGAACTAAAACGAACGACGCAACGCGATCGACGGGCATACTAGAGAGACTGCCAAACACACAAGTGCAGAACTTCATCGGATTTTCACTGCGGTCTCCATTTCGCGACCGATCGTTCCTTACTTTCCGAATAACCCTCGCATTATCCCATGAATTCACACACATTTGAACATTTTTTTGTTTCACTTTTCCTCAGATAGCTTACTTCCGCTGTATATCTCTTCTATCGTCTTTATGTTGTGCGGAAATCTTTGCACTTGCTGACGTTATTGGCAAGTGCCGCTGTTTGCGTCCTGCCACAGACGCTCAACTACTGCAGCTTCATGCGTCATCTCTTTCTACTTCGTTTATTTTCTTGTTCACATTAATTTTTCACGCAAGCACGGACCGGGCTGATTTGAGTCTCAATATTTGATGTCCATTAATTACTGTAACCGTAAAATTGCGTATTTCTGCAGATTAAAGCAGTTACAAATTTGTGGTCGGAAGATATAGCGTTATCTGTAACTGAGATGGTCCAGCTGAAACAGGAAGACTTGTTTAAAGTTCCGCCGCCACAGTCAGAAGTATGTCCTCCAAAGGTTCTGTAGCTATTGTCCTCAATGCGTTCATGCCCTTACTACGTGTGATAAAATTTTGTTGTTCCATTTCGAGCCTAAGTACAGCGGGAAATTACCTGAATGGAGACGTTTCGGTTACTCACAGAAACCGGGTGTTTCAAGGTAAATCAATGGAAAAAAAGAGAGACGAACTCACAGAACGTGTAATGCTCAGACTTTTTAGAAACTGCGAACTATTTTCATACACGGTCAGTTTTCGTCTTTTGACAAGTTGTAGTGGATATTGGTAACGAGGAGGCTACAGTTACGAGCTGATTAAATCATACTGCAAGATCACATGGCGAGACTTTACCCTTATGAAATTTGACCATCTCTAATTGAGAATAGTTCTGTCAAACAGTCCCTCCAAGCGCCATTGGAGATAGGCTTATACTGACTATTGCAGACTCGCGGGCCAGGAAATTTTCCAGCTGAGTGAGCGCTTCCTGTGTCTGTGTAAATGTCGTGTGGTGGCAGAACTCTTGAGTCTTAGCATAAAATGTCAACAAGAGAAACAATGTTCGACCAAATGAATACTGATACCACTGGAAATGAGTATTGGAATGCAGAGTGTGGCAAAGTATCTCTTTGACATTTATGGAACTGTTACTGCTTAATTTAATAGAAACAAAGTCACTAAGTCTTGGGTAACCAGTTTAGTTCTCTGAAACATTCCACTGAATAGTATCTAAGACCCTGCGACCTTTGACTTCCGGAAAGGTCGCAGGTTGGAGTCCGGGTAAGGGACATAGTTTCAATCTGCCAAGATGTTTCAAATCAGCGCCGTTCGAAGATAAATTGCAAATGTGGTTCTTGCTGTACATACCAGAGAACGAGTGTGTCAGATTTGGAGGGGAGCTGAGACAGCCTCATGGTTAAAGAGGCTGCTCGCCATGAGCAGGAAACTAACGCTTTTAATGCCTTATAAATCTAATTTCCAATTTATAAAATGGTCACCAACCACATCGTTCTGTACGTTAACGGGCAGATGGTCGATAACTGCAGTTTCGTTTCTGCCTATCGTCCTTGGAGCGGTATCGTTCAACGGGTAAATGCGCTGTTCGCCTCTAATGATTTCCGTAAACTAATCAGACGTTGCTTTCAAGACTAGTTCTAAATCTGAGCCTTACGTACGTCTCCATTTCTCTGCATAGCTCGTGAAACTGTCATAGTTCAAAATTTCCTCTTCAGCGTTAGATGTCGCTAACATTTGATAGTGCGGTGGCGTTCGACTCAAATAACTGATTCGAATAATAATGGTCAAAAATTACCACCAATATTTGGCCAGCAGCAAGGGCGGCTTGCAAGTCCGAATCACCAGGTTATAAGCTAAGGTCCTTTAAACTCCAAATCTACCCGCAGTGTCAATGAAGTTGGGAAACATGACGCTTTATTGAAATCCGTCCGTCCCGCTGTGGACGTTACACTCGGCGGCTCCGATGGTGGAATTGGAGGGATTATGGTATATGCCGTCAACAGTTTTCACACTTTCGCCACCACCCACCATCCAAGCCCTCCAAACTGCGTCAGCGAAATATGCTAGCATCGGAACGTGATCCAAAGAATCCTTCCCACCAAAATTAACCTAATTACAGTTATTTTCGCTACGATGCTCTCCTGTTTAGCACCTATAATGTAGAAAATTCCTGTTTTCTTCGGTCGAAATTTATCGACTTCCAACTAAGTACCCTTAGGCCCCCCTGAAGGCGAAATGGAACGTTCTGGAGGTTACCGCTTTCAATATTTTTACTAATACAAGTAATGGGATTTCCATTAACAATCATTTATTAATCATTTGCGCAGTTAGTTAAAAATATAATAAAGTTTTAAATCGTCGAAGTTTCAAATCTAAGAAGAAGAGAGCCCTGAGGTCTCCGCCGTAATCTACACGCAGTAAATTTGGGAACGGTCCAGGGGTAAGCAGCGTGAAATGCGACCACCTCCTGTGTTTCCGTGGCTGCGAACAGCCACCAGCAGTCTATTGCTGTCGCCCTTGTGTCACGACGCCACGTAGACAGAAACGATGGAGACGGGGAAAGATTGTAGGGAAGGGGGGCTGGGGGCGTTTGAGCGTCATTTTAGTGTAAAAGTAGCAGCTCTTTTCGGGACTAGTAACCCTTCAGGCGGAGGGACTAATCAGAGGCATTTAATGACTGTGTGTGTGTGTGTGTGTGTGTGTGTGTGTGTGTGTGTGTGTGTGTGTGTGTGTGTGTGTGTGTACCACGACCTAATAAACAAGTGTGTGTGTGTGTGTGTGTGTGTGTGTGTGTGTGTGTACCACGACCTAATAAACAAGAGAATTCTTCTGAACGTAAACGTCCGTCGGGATACATTGCTTCTAGTTTGCCATTACACTGAGGGGCACAGTATCCGTAGTACAAAAGGTTGCAAGAGCTCAGTCTTAGTGAAATTTTGCAGTATTTAAGACATTGCATTTGCCCTACCGATTAGTGATTTAAGTTTCTTTTAATTTTTCCAAATTACTTCAGGCGGATGCCGTAATGGCTTCTCTCATGGCCACGTCAATTCCCTCTGCTATATTTGTTTAGTTTATATAGTTCTGAATCTACAATAAATTCAAAATCGATACGACGGCATCTTTCCTTTGTGATAACTTTCTTTGTGGCATCCCTTGTTTAATCGCCTTTGTGGCAGAGAAATGCTCCGTTTGTAACACACAGAATCGAATCACCCATCCAAGTAAATAGCTTGCAACATTACCGTTTGGTCAGAGTCGGGGGGAGGGGGGGAGGAGGGAATCTCTAATTAGGTAGACTTGTCTCTCCTTGAAATAGACGGAAAAACCAATCAACCCTGCCGGTCCCGCAACGTATTCAGGAGAACTTCCCTGTAGTTGAAAAACTAGATGAGGTTCTGGCGGAAGAGAAGCTGTGAGGAAGGGTCGTATCTGGATAACTCACTCAGTAAAAGCGCCAGCCCGCGAAAGGTGGAGGTTCCGGGTTAGAGTCCCGATTCGGCACAAAGTTTTAATCTGCCAACAAGTTTCAAATAACGCACACTATTGCAAAGTGAAAATTTCATATTCTACTTCATACAGTGGTTAACAGCAAGCAGACGTTTCGTGAACCCCAATGGAACTTATCTGCAGGGATCCCCTTAGCAGTGTTAGGTACTGTTGTCATATACTGATTTCACTTACTCCACAAATTTAGTTATCTGTACGCGCGTGTGTGCTGGGGGAGGTGGGTGTGAAATCACTTTAGTTAGTTGTGTCTTATTCGAGCGAGTTAGGCCGTATGCTTACACAGCTGACTGCGCGCCACGGTTTTCTGACGCATCTGTTTGTAAAGACGCCCAGACACCAGCGTTTTAGAACTGTTGTTTGGAAACTACGTCCCCTTCTTACACGCTCTAGCGCCGTTAATGGCCCTGATGCTTCCACGCCTGGCAAGGTTCCAGCATAAACACTTCTCTGCCGCCACGCCAAGGCCATTTATACCTATTACCGGAGTAATAGACGCGCCGAGATAGCCGACTTGGTCTCCCTGCTCCGAGAGCTTCAGCAGAACCCAACCAGGTAAATCCATACACGATTGAGGAGAACTGCACTACCGAATCTCTAGACGTCCACGTGCGAATGCTGGGCCTTTTGATGTAACCAACTTCGTCATCTGCACTGCGGGGTTACAGATAAATTAACCAGCAGCTACTACACATTACGAGTGTGCTGTAAAGTAATGCCTCTGAATTTAATATGAAACCTCGAAGCTTTTAGATCAACTTTATGAACATTCTACATCTTTATGCTTCATGTCTACGTACTTATTTCTCAACACTGCCACAATGCCACAATGCCGAGGGACACGTTTTTCCCAACGAGATACTTGTTTGCTGATACCGTCATTGTAGAATGTTCGCCTTTGTTGACAGACCCGCACCCACACCACAGCTTGCACGTTTTATCAAGAAGTTCAAAAATGGTTCAAATGGCTCCAAGCACTATGGGACTCAACATCTGAGGCAATCAGTTCCCTAGACTTAGAACTACTTAAACCTAACTAACATAAGGACATCACATACAGCAATGCCCGAGGCAGTGCGGTTCCGGACTGAAGCGCCTAGAACCGCTCGGCCACCGTGGCCGGGCTATCAGGAAGTCCTCGAAGGTGATTAAGTTTTGAAAGCATGCTAATCGGATAGGACCAAGGTGGGACTGTATAGAGGGTGATCAATGACAGTGAACCCAACGCGTTGTTGTGGATGTCGCAGCGTTAGTGTTTGATCTGGCAATGTCATGGAGGAGAGGATGCTTCAAGTGTGAACGAATTCTGCGGTTAGAAACACTATTACAGAACGCTGTTTCTCGAGTACCGACGTAGTTATGTTATGCACCACCATTTTATACGCTACAATTATGACCTCTCTACAGGCTGGGGTTGCAACTTGCGTCCACGAAGCGGGAAATAATAAGTATGACCTGTGTTGCCTCAAGAGACGGCGAGAACAAATGGCTCTGAGCACTATGGGACTTAACTGCAGTTGTCATCAGTCCACTAGAACTTAGAAATACTTAAACCTAACTAACCCAAGGACATCACACACATCCATGCCCGAGGCAGGATTCGAACCTGCGACCGTAGCGGTCGTGCTGTTCCAGACTGTAGCGCTTAGAGCCGCTCGGCCATTCCAGCCGGCGGTGAGAACAAAGAAATTATGAAGCACTACTTTTCAGCACGCCCTCTTGTGTATCATGGACTGTGCTGGATGAGTTCTAAGCTGGCAACAAAAACTTGCTACCAATCGGTGGCGGCTTTTGACATGCTATTGGCTATATATTGATACCGGTCTGGAAAAAATTTGTGTTTGTATGCGTATTAGAGTTTAGTTACACTAAGGAAGAAGAGAGAAATGTTAGATGCCCCGTCGGTAGCGAGGTCATTAGAGACGATGCGCAAACCCCAGTTACGAAAAGATAGGGGGGAGCTAGTCTCCGTACTCTCTTTCGGAGGAACCATGCCGGTTTTGCCTGGAGCGATTTAGGGAAATTATGGAAACGCTTAGTCTGGATTGCAGAGGTGGATCTTAACTGTCGTCTTCCGGAATACGAATCCAGTGTAAGATTAAGCTTATCCATTACGGACATTTTAGAACCCGTGACTTCGTTGAATGTAAATACATAAGACTGCAACCAATCACTTACTTTGAATAGTTATTTATTATTCCATGAACCGTTTTTCGAACATTTTCGGGTTAATCTTCACATGGTTTCTGGAAGTACATCACTGTTTCCAGCATAATGCTGGGTGCTGGCTCTGTGACAAGACGATGGAACACACTTTAATGTATCGCTATGACTTGTTTGTCGATTTGGATGCAAATTCAGTTTTTTATTTATTACAACAATATGAGCGGCTTTTTTCGACGGTGTCCATCTTTCTGCTTCCATTTTGATGGGCAGTTGGTAAATCACGCACTTTTACGCAATCTGTATTCGTTTACACTGTTACAGCGAAACTTCGTCAGCATCCAGCATATGCTATACAACTGTTGCTTGTAATTAAGATCTTGACAAAAAAATATATGGCATCGGCTTACTTTGCTCATGGATGTAATTTGTTCTTGTTTACGCGTATTTAAGTCGATGTAAAGGCAAATATTTTAATCAGATTGGCGATCACACTTCTATTCGTATATTAACTTATAGTTATGATTAAATATTTTAATAAAGTTTGACATTAACATTAATTCCCAGGAATAAAATAATATAGAGTTATAATATTTGAAATAAGATACAGCTGTTTGTATTTATATTCAAACAGAACAGAATTAAGTCTACAGTTCACTTTAACTTTTTTCTTGGTTTTAAATATAAAGTCACGTTCATACAAGCAGCTGTATCTCATTGCAAACACTATAACTCTTATTTTATTCCTGAGAATTCATGTTAATGCAAAGCTTCAGTAAAATATTTGCTGATAAACTGACTGCCATACGTTACTATACGAATAGAAATAAAATTTCTGATCACTTTCTGTTCTTGTAGGAATTTATTTATTTACATTATTTTGTGCTTTCATGTTTCTGCCAGTCTGATTAATACATGTAAACAAGAACAAATTACATCGCTGAGCAAAGTAGGCCGATGCCGTATCTTTTTGTCAAGACCTTTCTTACAAGCGACAGTTTTATAGAACATACTGGATGCTGGCGAAGTTTCGCTGTCACAGTGTAAACGAATACAGATTCGTAACAAAATCTTCCGTCGGTTCTTGCTAGAACAACACTATAATAAACATTAACATATTCAAAACTGTGGCTATGTAACAGTTTGCATTAAATAAATGAACCAAGTAAAATAGACAATATTAGAAGACAACTACAAGAGGTAGTTCTCATCGGATTTTGTTTATATTTTACCTGGTTCATTAATTAAATGCAACTGTTACATTGCCACAGTTTTAAATATAATTTTAATGATAAAATCCGGTACCACCACACTCTCAAAGATTGCATTTACTGTATGTTCCCTCAAACTCTTCCATTTATTTATTTCTGCTTATCGTACTGGTATTGCTTAAGTTTCTTATGTATTCTGTAGTTACAATGATCATTCTTTCTTCTTTTAATTTGTTTGTGTATCACTCTACGCGTTTTATACCTCCTGATGTAGCTTTGTCAAGTATTAATTTCATTTTATTTTATTAAATTTGTTAATAGAAACTGTTTTGTAGGCATGCTGTTCCTATTGTGTGTTAAAGTGTTTCCTGTCTACTCCATTTTTATTTACTTGTCAAGTTTTTACTTTTTCATTGCATTACCACCACACTTTCGAGTATGTTAGTTACTGCATGTTTCTGCTTGAGTCTAGGCATGTTACCTCTCTCGAATGTTGTTTGCAAACATTTCAACTTCTTTGGTACAATACTCAGTAAATGTCTGAAGATGGCCTTGTAGGCCGAAAAACGGTGAACACAAAAATTAATACTGTAGAACAAAAGCAAACTGGTGCTTTTCATTAATTAGAATGAAGACTGCATAAAAGTGTGTGAAGTGATATCAACTGGCCATCAAAATGGAAGCAGACAGACATTAACGAAAAAAGCCGCCCATACTGTCTCAGTAAAAAAAAAAAAAACTAAATTTGCATCCAAATCGACAAACAAACAATAATCATGGCGGTACATTAAAGCGTGTTCCATCTTTTCACAGAGCCAGCATCCAGCATTACGCTAGAAAGTGATGAAACCTCCGGAAACCATATGAAGATGAACCTGAAAAGGTTCGAAAACCTGTCCATGGACTAATAAATTACTATTCAAAAAAGTGGCTGGTTGCAGTTTTATGTATTTACATCCAAATCCAGAGAGCTGGCCACTGCGCCACCTCAATCGAAAACAAACCTATTAAGCGACATGTAACAATGGCCACAATACCGTTTCATCGCAGTTCCTATCCTGTAACAAATCTATTTACAATTTCGAAAGCCAATATTGTGTGTATTAAATTACAACTTACCGAGCGAAACACACTGAAGTAGTTTACTTTTTAAAAATCTAGTCATTCTTCGTGAATGTACGAAATTGCATTTTAGCTTACAAGTACAGAAGAAGCGAAATAAATAGCTTCGAGCTTAGAACAACTGACAGCTAAAACTGTGACAGTTCGTGGAACTGAACTTTGTTTACCATCATTCCTTGATTGAAGACAGTTTGTCTCTACGGTATATTCTGTGACAAAACTGAAATACAGCACAGGGTAATTCTTTAAGTTTTTTTGTCATTTTGGTCACCAACTCTGTAGCTCTACAGATATAGCGAGGAACCGGTATTTGCAAAGAGTAGGAAATGAAAACGGACGACACTGCCTTGCATGTGGCCAGTATTGCACCGTACCTTCGTCTTTGCAACAAAGGCGTATATTTATTATAAGAGAAGTTTTCCAATCAACTAAAATTAAGGAATTACGAAACCTACAACTGTGAAAGTAATTTCACATATGCAGTACAGGATGTTTGTTGAAACTTTAATGACAGTCTTCATTAATGACTGTGCGCAACATGAGAAACCTAACTGTAATTTGGTATCAACTGCACGTTAAGCGTGTTTCCATTATGAGGATAGGCAACACAGGACACGACAGAGTTTTCTTCTTTTACTAATACTCTCATCCTCACCCTCTTCCATTTCTCCTCGCTCGCTCCCCCCCCCCCCACCCCCCCCCCCCCCCCCCTCCCCCGAGCAGATAGAAGTCCCGGCAGTCAAAATACGCAGCGCTGACTTCTGTGGTAGTTATACTTTAATATTGTCCTTCGCTTCCTTATGCGACCGTAATATCTTATTTTCTACGAATGAAGAATGGACTGTAAATAAGAGATTGAAATAGATAAACATCGTATTACGCCAGCGTAGGAAGTAACCATCAGTGGAAATGGCAGATGAAAATGTAAATCTACAATTCTCTTCAGAATTAGATAAATTTGTTCTGAAGTTTTTCTGAGCGACCTATTCTTATAGGTCAACTTGACAATGGAGCTAAAATGAGGTAAATAAAAAGCAAAAAGGTAAGTGCATCACTTTAGGTAGAGAGTAAATCCAAAATCAAAGCGGTCGCTTTCGAAGCAATGTGAGAGTAGCAGTCGTGATTATTACAAACAGGAAGTGAATCCAAAGACTCTGCTTGTTAGACGTTGCTGCTGATTTAACTTCACTGAATATGTCAGAGCGAGATCGAAGCGAGACTTAAGGGCTGACTCTTGTGGAATTATAAGTTTAGAAGAGATTCGCGGATGAGACAGCTTGCAACAGTGTTAGTCGGGCAGGCCGAGGAGAAGTTTATAACATGTCTAGCAGATAAAACGCGGAAAGCGTTCGCTTCAGAATAAAACACAGTTTACGCAGTTGCGTGGAATACCGTACTTACTGCGGAAGAGAGCAGTCCGCGGCCATACGATAACAGTGTCGGCACGCAAGCTGCGGCTGGCGGCGTGGGCTGAATGTGACACACGGCGTGCTTAGTCCAGCGATCGTCCAACTTTTTCATCCCATCGGAAAAATGAGCTCTGTCAAACTATGCAAAATACTCGTACTCTGCGGCAGCAACTATCGCTTCCTCATTCGATGAAAATTTCTTGTCAGCTAGCCAAAGTTTCAAGTTAGGAAACAAGAAGTAGTCACTTGCTACTCGTTACTAGTGTGAACGAGGAACAGTTCAAAGCCCAACTGATGTACTTTAGCTATTGCTGATGTGTGAGATGGTACATTATCCAGCACTTTTTTGTGTACCAACCTTGTCTTCTTTCAGCCAACGCATGTGTCAAACGAACAAACAGTGAAGCATAATAGGGTCCATTTATGGTTCGAATCCTGCCTCGGGCATGGATGATTGGGATGTCCTTGGGTTTAAGTAGTTCTAAGTTCTAGGGGACTAATGACCTCAGTGCTCAGAGCCATTTGAACCTTTTTTTTAAACCTATTTTGGAGTTCATTTAGTGAGCAGTGGTGGAACCGAACTCCAAATAATGGATCCTACTTCCTAGCAGAATTTTGAATGGTGTCAAGCCTAATGCCCATCTTTATTATTTGCCTTTTGCTTGGGGGGGGGGGGGGGCGAATCGGAGCCGCTTCAGAAGTGTCTGCTGGCTGAATTTTGATTACTTGTGGGGGCTGCCATTGGTGCGAAGCTGTTATCTTATGGACTTTCGAAGGAACTTTCAGGACAAAACACGTGGAGCTGCTCCATGGGTAGTGGCGAGAAGAAGGAAGACGGGAGACGGGAGAAATAACAGCGACAGAACGCGGCAGCTGCCTGAACCTCGCGCTGTTCTCACATAAATCTGCCGGCACGCGCTGGAAAGCGCGCTCACGAGTCTCCGTTTCTTTTGCGCCCCCCTCGTAAACTTTTGCTGGCTTCTGCTCGACCACGTGTTTTTCGTGCTTCTCGCTCCTTTCAAGCTAGATGGCCGCACAAAGTTATTTTTTGTCTTAAATGTCATTAGTATTTGCTTAGATTATACTACAAAGACACAGTAGGTGAGACTATACCCTTTTTTATGGGAAGAAAATTATATGATGCAATGCTTCCCGACTAGTGGTTTTTCGATGTGGTGCAGCCCTTTGGATAAAATATTTTTATTTCGTCATGAAATGTACAGACATTCGTGTCACTGGCTTGCTCAGGCGTATTGCGATTAGTCGGCTACTAGCTTATCAGTATGTTCCAACTGAAGGCGTGTGGTATTTTTCCAAGGGGAGGGGGGCCTATTGCTGTTGCTATTATGCGAATCGTGTACATCAGTAGACATTGACCTCGTTAGTTACTGATACTTTATCTGCTGTGTGAGTTACACAAGCATGAAAAACTGTTTCAATGATGTTCCTACGACACCATACGGTGCCTCTGCAATGTAGTTCGAACGCTGTCTTTGGACCTGGCTTACGAGTCAGTACGTCCTCAATACTATACCTGCGATATTCTTTTTCGTCTAGAAAGTGTACCTGCGTGACTTGGTAGAGCAGCCGTATTCACAATCAGGCTTCGTAAGAAAATGAGGCAGTATCCAGTGACACTTCATGACCGCCATGTTTTAGTCAGTCAAGAAGCTGTCTTCTATCGATAAGGCAAAATCGCGATGTCTTGTTCCTCTGCTTCGCATTTTGTGGAGTAGTAATTTTAATTCTTTAACTCTTTGGTACCATTTTTCATCAAGGAACCGCAAAGCTTCCAAGGGCAAAATAACCAAACCGTTAATCGTGCAATTATTGTTGCAATGGATCATTGCAGATTCCTAACAACAGTGTGGAAATAATTCTCACTGAAGATTTGCAAATTGCTTGTACACTCCTGGAAATTGAAATAAGAACACCGTGAATTCATTGTCCCAGGAAGGGGAAACTTTATTGACACATTCCTGGGGTAAGATACATCACATGATCACACTGACAGAACCACAGGCACATAGACACAGGCAACATAGTATGCACAATGTCGGCACTAGTACGGTGTATATCCACCTTTCGCAGCAATGCAGGCTGCTATTCTCCCATGGAGACGATCGTAGAGATGCTGGATGTAGTCCTGTGGAACGGCTTGCCATGCCATTTCCACCTGGCGCCTCAGTTGGACCAGCGTTCGTGCTGGACGTGCAGACCGCGTGAGACGACGCTTCATCCAGTCCCAAACATGCTCAATGGGGGACAGATCCGGAGATCTTGCTGGCCAGGGTAGTTGACTTACACCTTCTAGAGCACGTTGGGTGACATGGGATACATGCGGACGTGCATTGTCCTGTTGGAACAGCAAGTTCCCTTGCCGGTCTAGGAATGGTAGAACGATGGGTTCGATGACGGTTTGGATGTACCGTGCACTATTCAGTGTCCCCTCGACGATCACCAGAGGTGTACGGCCAGTGTAGGAGATCGCTCCCCACACCATGAAGCCGGGTGTTGGCCCTGTGTGCCTCGGTCGTATGCAGTCCTGATTGTGGCGCTCACCTGCACGGCGCCAAACACGCATACGACCATCATGGGCACCGAGGCAGAAGCGACTCTCATCGCTGAAGACGACACGTCTCCATTCGTCCCTCCATTCACGCCTGTCGCGACACCACTGGAGGCGGGCTGCACGATGTTGGGGCGTGAGCGGAAGACGGCCTAACGGTATGCGGGACCGTAGCTCAGCTTCATGGAGACGGTTGCGAATGGTCCTCGCCGATACCCCAGGAGCAACAGTGTCCCTAATTTGCTGGGAAGTGGCGGTGCGGTCCCCTACGGCACGGCGTAGGATCCTACGGTCTTGGCGTGCATCCGTGCGTCGCTGCGGTCCGGTCCCAGGTCGACGGGCACGTGCACCTTCCGCCGACCACTGGCGACAACATCGATGTACTGTGGAGACCTCACGCCCCACGTGTTGAGCAATTCGGCGGTACGTCCACCCGGCCTCCCGCATGCTCACTATACGCCCTCGCTCAAAGTTTGTCAACTGCACATACGGTTCACGTCCACGCTGTCGCGGCATGCTACCAGTGTTAAAGAATGCGATGTAGCTCCGTATGCCACGGCAAACTGGCTGACACTGACGGCGGCAGTGCACAAATGCTGCGCAGCTAGCGCCATTCGACGGCCAACACCGCGGTTCCTGGTGTGTCCGCTGTGCCGTGCTTGTGATCATTGCTTGTACAGCCCTCTCGCAGTGTCCGGAGCAAGTATGGTGGGTCTGACACACCGGTGTCAATGTGTTCTTTTTTCCATTTCCATGAGTGTATTATGGATTTTGCAGTTTTTAGACGTAATACTAATTAAAACAAGTAAGTCAGCTTAAAAAACGTGTCCTGTTATGTACTATCAACAGACATAATTATTTCAACAGCAATACGCACTGAATATTTGCAGTACAGGAAATTTGTTTATTGTCAATCCCTGGCGTAAAGAAAACAAACAATTCTTCAGTTTGTAATGAGTAATGAATGTAAGAGTAGGCACCACTCGAGCGTGTAATAGTGAATATTATAAATTTATACTATCGAAGTTCCGGCCTGAAACAGAATATTATAAATTTATACTATCGAAGTTCCGGCCTGAAACAGAATTTTTGAACGAACTGTAGATCGACTGCACGTTTCCGCTAGACTTATCCCTTACAAGTAACGTGTGGAACAGCCTTAGCAATAGTGTAGCAGCAGTCTGCCAAAGTAGCACCTCTTCTCCAATATTGCAACAATTTCTCAAAACCGCTCGTTATGCTTGCCAGAAACTGCTCGGCAATGTTCAAGGAAGTAGTCGAGATCGGCGTAAAGCAAATGTTTTTCAGAGACATTATACTGCCAATTTTTCGTAAAATAACAGTTCATTCAGTATCTCCTTACAACTTTGTTTCAGCTTCATCGGAAATAAGAGGGCTCAAAGTTCGCAAGCAACTTTATCATCGTCATGCAACTTTTCACGAAATTGCTGGTCTCCGTAAAACTGTCGAATCTATGGACCAACGAAGGTATACCTTTCACTTTTGATCACTCACTCGTGAGAATTTTTCCAAATGCTTATAAGCGTTACCTTCGTGATTAATTTCTTTTTAAATTTCATATGCTATACAAAAACGCTTTAGAACAAAACAGAAACAACCACATATAATATTAACTAATTGCTGTAACTTGAAGAGTTGTGTAGTATGTTTATTTTATTATATATTCTCGTTATATACAACAGTAACACATATTGACAATAAATGTCTTTTCCATTATGAATGAAAACTTTTTACAAAACACAAACCAGAGCTGAGTTAGTTTATTTTGTGAGGTTCATTATAAACACAACGTATAACAACTCTAGTATTATGCGGTTTACAAGTTCACTGCTGCACGGTGTAAATAAGTAAAAGGTTCACATTTCATCAATACTTTTTAGGATTCCATACCTACATCAGTAGGATCTGCTCCTGTCTGTCAAAACCCTTTTCTCAGGAACGGATCGAGGTATCAAGTTGAAACTTGCGTCAAATGCTAAGGTCTACGACCCCCTGGCGGTGAAAATAATTTTAGCTTCGAAGTCAATGCATTCAACACATACGGCCATATGTCATTTTGACTCTTGCATACTCAAAGACTGTGGGTGAGTTATCTCTACACAAGTCGGGAGTGCTGTCTAGCGGTAAAGGGCCTAGAAACCGAGAGGTCGCGGGATCTATTCTGACGTTTTAACCTAGCCTAGTTCTCAACTAAGTGAGGAGTCGCCGGAAACAACGTGTGGTCCGGATTCCACGTTAAACTGTAGGTCCACTTTCTCCAGTTGGATAACTGGGGTAGGTTAAGGACACGCAAGTCATTGGAGTGACGTTCAATGGAAAGACTTGCACCCGGCCATTGGGCCATGCAGAATTATTACCAATACACTTAAGTGATAAACGTCATGGGCTATCGACACACACATACACGGATTCCGGTAGTATCGCGAACACAAGACTCACTGAAGAGCCAAAGATACTGGTAAACCTGCCTAATATCGTGTAGGGCCCATGCGAGAACACAGAAGTGCCGCAACACGTTTCTGAAATGCACGTTGCAAGGCATCCCAGATAAGCTGAATAGTGTTGATGTCTGGGCAGTTTGGTAGCCAGCGGAAGTGTTTAAACTCATTAGTGTGCCCCTGGAGGCACTCTGTAGCAATTCTGGACGTGTGGGGGGTCGCATTGTCCTGCTGGAATTGCCCAAGTCCGTCGGAATGCACGATGGACATGAATGTTTGCAGGTGATCAGACAGGATGCTTAAGTACGTGTCACCTGTCAGTCTTATCTAGACGTATCAGGGGCCCCATATCACTGCAACTGCACGCCATTACAGAGCCTTCACCAGCTTTAAGAGTCCCCTGCTGACATGCAGCGTATATGGTTTCATAAAGTTGTCTCCATATTCGTACATGTCAATCCGCTCGATACAATTTGAAACGAGACTCGTTCGACCAGGTAACATGTTTCCAGTCAACAATCCGCTGTCGGTGTCGACGGGTCCAAAAATCGCTCTGAGCACTATGGGACTCAACTGCTGTGGTCACCAGTCCCCAACTACTTGAACCTAACTAACCTAAGGACATCACACACATCCATGCCCGAGGCAGGATTGGAACCTGCGACCGTAGCGGTTCCGGACTGCGCGCCTAGAACCGCGAGACCACGGCGGCCGGCTCGACGGGTCCACGCGAGGCGTAAAACTTTGTGTCGTGCAGTCTTCAACGTTACACGAATGGGCCATCGGCTCCGAAAACCCATATCGATATTTCACAGTTAGCATGCTGACACTTGATGGCCCAGCATTGAAATCTGCAGCAATTTGCGAAGGGGTTGCACTTCTGTCACGTTGAAGGATTCTCTTCAGTCGTTGTTGGTCCCATTCTTGCAGAATATTTTTCTGGCCGCTGCAATATCTGAGATCTGATGTTTGCCCGGATTGCTGATATCCACGGTTCACTCGTGAAATTGTCGTACGGGAAAATACCGGCTTCATCGCTACCTCGGCGATGCTGTGTCTCATCGCTCGTGCGCCGGCTGTAACACAGTTCTTAATAACCTACCATTGTAGCAGCAGTAACCGATCTAACAACTGCGCCAGACACTTGTCTCATATAGGCACTGCCGACGGCAGCGCCGTATTCTGTCTGTTTACGTACATCCGTATTTGAATACACAAGGGCAGTGCATTGCGGAGCGATCACTTGTTCTTTGGTAATTCGTGTGAAAAGATTTCCGATGTGAATATGGCCGCACGACAGGAATTAACATACTTCGAACGCGGAATGGTAGATGGAGATGGATACATCGAACTTTCGATTTTGGAAATCGTTCATAAATTCAATACTCCGAGATCAAGAGTGTCAAGAGTGTGTTGAAAATACCAAATTTCAGGCATCACTTCTCACGCAGTGGCCGACGACGTTCACTTAACGACCGAGAGCAACGGCGTTAGCTTAGAGTTGCCAGAGCGAACAGAAAAGCAACGCTGTGTGAAATAATCGCAGAAATTAATGTGGGACGCTCGACGAACGTATCCGTTAGGACAATGAGGCGAAATATTACGCTAACGGGTTGTCAGCAGGCGACTAACACGAGTGCCCTTGCTAACAGCACATCTACTCCCTCTTGGGCTCGTGACCGCATCGGTTGGACCCCAGACGACTGTAAATTCATGGCCTGTTCAGGTGAGTCCCGATTTCAGTGGTTAAGAGCTGATGGTAGGGTTCGAGTGTGGCGCAGGCACCAAGGTGGCAACAAGGCACTGTGCAAGCTCGCGGTGGGTCTATAAAGGTGTGGCCTGTGTTTACATGGAATGGACTGGGCCGTCTGGTCCAACTGAATCTACCATTGACCAGAAATGATTGTGTTCGGCTACTCTGAGACCACTGAAGCCTTTCGTGGACTTCCATATTCCCACGACAATGCGCCAAGTCTCCGGGCCACAATTGTTCGCGATTTGTTTGACGATCATTCTGGATAATTCGAGGACATTACTTGGCCACGCAGTTCGCCCGACATGTATCCCATCGAACATTTACGGGACATAATCGAGATGTCAGTTAATCCATTACATCCTGCAGCGCCAAAGTTTTCGCAATTATCGACGGCTATAGGGGCAACATAGTTCAATATTTCTGCATGACACTTCAAACTACGTGTTGAGTCAATGCCACGCCGAGTTGCTCCACTACGCCGGGCGAAAAGGGGAGTGCGACAAGATATTAGAACTTATCCCACGACTTGTCACTGCAGTGCATTACGTATATAAGTTGATATGAAACCCTCAGATCGCGAGGACTACTCTTATTTTCCATGATAAATAGAAAACCTGGAACTACGAACAGTCCAGACTGTAACGTGGAAATCAATATTTCCCATTCGGGAGCAACATGTGGGGACATCTAGCGGTATGGCCCCCATTAATCCAGCTGTAGGAGTGCAAGGGGGAGAGAATGATTACCGAAATGTTTTGCAGCATAGAAGCTGTATCGTAACACCACAATGTTGGCCGGCCGTAGTGGCCGAGCGGTCCTAGGCACTTCAGTCTGGAACCGCGCTGCTGCTATGGTCGCAGGTTCGAATCCTGCCTCGGGCATGGATGTGTGTGATGTCCTTAGATTAGTTAGGTTTAAGTAGTTCTAAGTTCTAGGGGACTGATGACCTGAGATGTTAAGGCCCATAGTGCTCAGAGCCATTTGAACCATTTTTGAACCACAATGTTGTGGTAGTACTGACAGCTGCGTACAGTTCAGGCCTTCTCACACAGGTCCAAACTGCGACGCTGGAGTGGCTTCGCGCTTGTCAGCCGGATGTAAGGTCACGCTGCTTTTTCAGGCCATGGTCGACGACCGCCTCTCGCTCCAACAATTTCCCTTCTCGCGTACACCCATTACATCCACAAGCGACTGAATGAAGCCGAAATATTGGAAATTTGTGGTAAGGACTATGGGACCAAACTGCAGAGGTCATAGGTCCCTAGGCTTATGCAGTACTTAACCTAACTTAAACTACACTACTGACCATTAAAATTGCTACACCAAGATGATGACTTGCTCCAGACGCAAAATTTAATCGACAGGAAGAAGATGCTGTTATATGCAAACTATTAGCTTTTCAGAGCATTCACACAAGGTTGGCGCCGGGGCGACACCTACAACGTGCTGACATGAGGAAAGTTTCCAACCGATTATTCATACGGAAACAGCAGTTGACCGGCGTTGCCTGGTGAAATGTTGTTGTGATGCCTCGTGTAAAGAGGAGAAATGCGTACCATCACGTTTCCGACTTTGATAAAGGTCGGATTGTAGCCTATCGCGATTGCGGCTTATCGTATCGCGACGTTGCTGCTCGCGTTGGTCGAGATCCAACGATTGTTAGCAGAATATGGAATCGGTGGGTTCAGGAGGGTAATACGGAACGCCGCCCTGGATCCCAACGGCCTCTTGTCACTAGCAGTCGAGATGATAGGCATCTTATACGCATGGAGTATCATCTCTGAGACCATGGCTGCGGATACCCTTGGCGCTGCATTACAGACAGGAGCGCCTAGGATGGTGTACTCAACGACGAATCTGGGTGCACGAATGACAAAACGTCATTTTTGTGGATGAATCCAGGTTCTGTTTACAACATCATGATGGTCGCATCCGTGTTTGGCGACATCGCGGTGAACGTACATTGGAAGCGTGTATTCGTCATCGTCATACTGGCGGATCACCCAGAGTGATGGTATAGGGTGCCATTGGTTACACGTCTGTCACCTCTTTTTCGCACTGACGGCACTTTGAAAAGTGGGCGTTACATTTCAGATGTGTTACGAACCTTGGCTCTACCCTTCATTCGATCCCTGCGGAAGCCTACATTTCAGCAGGATAATGCACGACTGCATTTGGCAGGTCCTGTACGGGCCTTTCTGGATACAGAAAATGTTCGACTGATGCTCTGGCCAGCACATTCTCTAGATATCTCACGAATTGAAAACGTCTGCTCAATGGTGTCCGAGCAACTGGCTCGTCACAATACGCCAGTCACTAATCTTGATGAACTGTGGTATCGTGCTGAAGCTGCATTGGCTGCTGTACCTGTACACGCGTATCCAAGCTCTGTTTGACTTAAGGCCCAGACGTATCAAGGCCGTTATTACGGCCAGAGGTGGTTGTTCTGGGCACTGATTTCTCAGGATCTATGCACCCAAATTGCGTGAAAATGTAGTCACATGTCAGTTCTAGTATAATATATTTGTCCAATGAATACCCGTTTATCATCTGCATTTCTTCTTGGCGTAGCGATTTTAATGGTCAGTAGTTAACTTACACTAAGGAAAACACACACACCCATGCCCGAGAGCCTCCGACGGGGAGAGCGGCGCCGAAATATTGTAACCGAGTGTAGCTATAATGGTACTACTCTGTAGGCAAAGGCGGAGACAACCTTTACCGATCAAACTAGAGGAAGACTTAACACACGGCGCGGCGTGGAACGCTCTAACGCGATTTGTTGTGCGCCTCGTTTAATGAAATGGACCCATTGTGTTGGCGAATGCGGAACAGCATTTCGTGAGGATTGTCGGAGGAGGTGGGGGGGGGGGGGGGGCGGCGGCATCTGAGACTGAGGCTCCCGCGTCAGCGCCCGGCGCGAGCGCCATTAATCAGGCCGACGCCGGCTGTGCTCCAGGTGTGGGGGAGGGATGGTGGGGTAGGAGAAAGAAGGTGGGGTGGGGTGGGGGGGGAGGAAGTGGGCCACGGGGCAGCGTGCCACGGCGCGGGCCGCGCGACGCGGGTCGATGCCTGATGCCTGATGCCCGCCAGCTGACAGCTCGTCCCAGAGGGCGCGGTCGCGTGGCAGGGCTCTGCGTGTAGTGGTCGCGGGCAGTCATCAACTGGCGCCTTCCCAGGGGAGCAGATTTGGCGGTTATCGCTAAAACAACCAGTTTTCTGTTACACCGGTTTTTTAGTCTCCAGTTTAACCTATTACAACTGTTCAAAATAACAGGTTCCTCCAATAACCTAATTTCGGTTTTTGTTGTTATTACTTCCAGGAATAAATGTAGGGTTTGAACAAAGATTGGGACATTATAATGAAGGTGAAGCACTACGAGAACACAATCGATATGGGGTTGAGACTGGGGCAGAAATCTGCATCATTGTCCCTAACAAAGATGGCGAAGGTGAAGGATACAGACCACCACCGTGGTGGTGGTGTACGGTCGCGGCACAGCGAGAGCTAAAGGTCACAGTTTGTCGACCTACCTTCAGAAACTAACAAAGCAGGTATCAATTTTCCGTCCTGAAGCAACCACAAAATTAAGAGTCCTGCTATTATTCCAAGTTTATAGCTCGCAAATAAAATTGTAAGTGTATCAATCAAACTTACCGTCTCTTCCAAGGAATGTGGACGATTTTGCCTTATACGTGCCTCCACCCTTTTTAATCTTTTAAAGCAAATGGGGCAACGTTCTTCCTACCGCACTTCGGACGACGTCCAAGGACGAAAGCGAGAAATTACCATACAGATCAGGTGAGGGGCACGTACACTCATACGTCTATGAAGCCTCATACGTCTATGAAGCCACGCCACTACGGTTGGCGGAAGTGCCGCTTTAGCTGGACATGTCCCGGTCTCTAAGGCCGCATCCACCCAGCCAGATACAGCTTTTAGGCCTTTAAGCGATGACGTAGAGAATGCACAACTGAGGCCCGTTCTAAGCAAATAATATGAGCAAGAGTAATGAATATGAAGAGGAATAGGAATGCACAGTACAAGGATATATATACCACTCAGTGCAATTCTGATGTCCATGTACTATGCTTTTCTTAGTAGTCCGTAAGAGCGTAACACACAACGTCGGGAACACGCTAGGCGCAGAGCGAGCGAGGCAAAGAAGAATGTGCCGATCAACCGCTGTCAACCCGTCCCGCTCGCGTGTCGCTCCTACCCGCGCTTGAGACATGCAAGTACGTAAGAAAAAATTTTATTCGGAATTACTGAAATTGGCAAAATATTACTTCGTAATTCCAAGCAATAACGCCAACGTCGAAATAGTTCTGTTTCGTAAACGCTCAGTGGCCAAACTTCATGAATTGCAAAAGGACACAACCAAACATATTGTGTAATTTAGAACTATCCTGTCAAGAGTTCCACGAAATAATAATTTAAATAATGTTCTTGATAAAGTGGGTTCAAATGAGAAATATTGGTACATAATCTATATATTATTGTTTATAGGGCTAACTGAAATGAAAGTTTTTGAATATCTTTTCACTTTCTGTTTCTGTCCCAGAAGAATATGTAACTATTTACTTTGCTTACAGCAGAACTTTTAGTTTATTTTGCCATAATATTGCCTTACGAGGAAGACAGGAATAAGAAAACTGAGCACTTACTTGCCATAATAATCGCCAAATTATAAGCACATTTATTAATATTTTTAGTTTGAGCAAGTTTATGGTTTATCCTGCAAACAAATTACTGGAATTGATAAACGATTGGAAATACCAAATTGACTATTTCTGTTCAAAATTTACGGTTTAGCTTTTATGACAACAAATCCGGCTAAACGTAACATCGAATCCGCTTTTCTGTTTTTGGACCTGTCAACCTTACATGTCACAGCAACGGGTCATTATTGCTGCCACAATGCTGTACCAATTCGCATGTCTTGTTTGTTACTATTTCCCGAGTGTTACTGAAACAGTACCGGTCAGTTATTCCCACTTTCTAAAAACCCAGTATTTGAAAGCAATAGAAGTTTTCCGAGTAAACATTCATTTTTGGAAAAGTTTTATTGAAAAACCAAAAATCTTAGCACTGCTGCTGCGGAGAATGTGATTCCACTGTTTTTTTACAAATAAAAAAATGGAAACTTACAAGACCAAATAAATACAAAACTAAAAAACGATATAGGTTTTAAAGTGTAGGTTTCTCCCATCCCTAGCTACATGTCAGTTGATGCCATGCACCTTGACCCACACCGGATTCCAGCCATGCATGTGATTGTAGCAGTGAGCTCTCACACCTGTCTTTTCATATTTTCATGCTTGTCCGGCTCCCCTGTGAACTTTTAATTTTCAGAGAAGCCTCATGAGTGGCACATTTTCAGTAAAACACACACTTCTCTTGTTGCTAGAGAGAATCCTGAAACAGTGGTTTATTAAGTATATTAAGTGAGAAACTGGGGAAACAGATTACGGAAAAGACCATCCTCGGTTCAAAAATTAATGTGTAATATCTTTCGAAATGCTGTTCAAAAACCCACAACATTTCTCGTTACACCAGCTATCGATGGTCCTTAATTACATTCTTTCATCGAATAAGTCTTCATTATGTAACATGTTCTTTCACTAATAAAGTCCTGCGTAACAACCATACAGCGAAATACTCTCCTCTTTGCGTGCTATTATTTCCCATAATCACATTTTGATATCTCTGCCCGTTTACTAAATCAGCCTCGCTTCTTCTCCTTTTCCTCCTCCTCGTGCCAAGTTACGTAGTCTGAGCAGTGAAACAATATTTTATTTAGATGCTGTACAACCCATTTGTTTGTTGTCTACAGAAATGTAGATGAGAGAACCATGAATTCCAGAAGTACGTGGTAGAGATTATTGAACTACATGAAAATAATGTAAATTAATTACAAACTATGGGGTGCACACACTTTATTCAACATGTAAACGTCACGACAGACATTTGGGTTTAGCTGATGACATGTTCGATATGCCTGCCATCATTGGCGATAATTTGGCGCAGACGAATAGCAAAATTTTGCGTGACTTGCTTCAGTGTCTGAACATCGATGCTGTCTATGACCTACTGAATGGCTGTTTCCATCTCAGCTTTGATTTTGGGGTCACATCCACACACCTGTTAAGGATATAAGCTCAATAGTGTTCATGTCTGGGCTGTTTGGTAGCCAGCAGAAGTGTTTAAATTCATTAGTGTGTTCTTGGGGCCACTCTGTAGCAATTCTGGACGTGTGGGGTGTCTCACTGTCCTGCTGGAATTGACGAAGTCCGTCGGAATACACAATGGACAAATGTATGTAGATATCAGACAGGATGCTTAGGTACGTGTCACCTGTCTGTCGTATCTAGACGTATCAGAGGTCCCATATCACTGCAACCGAATACGCCCCACGCCATTACAGAACCTTCACCAGCTTTAACACTCCCTTGCTGACATGCAGCGTCTATGGATTCATGAGGTTGTCTCCATGTCCGTACACGTCCATCCGCCCAATACAATTGTAAACGTGACTCGTCCGACCAGGCAACATGTTTCCAGTCATCAACAGACCAATGTCGGTGTTGGCGGGTCCACACGAGGCGTAAAGCTTTGTGGCATGCAGTCACCAAGGTTACACGAGTGGGCCTTCGACCCCGAAAACCCATATCGATTATGTTTCGCAGTTCCCATGCTGACACTTGATGGCCCAACATTGAAATCTGCAGCAATTTGCGGAAGGGCTGCACTTGTGTCACGTTGAATGATTCGTTACAGTCGTCGTCGGTCCCGTGTTGCAAAATGTTTTCCCGCCCGCGGCTGTATCTCAGATTTGATGTTTTCCCGGACTGCTGATATTCAGGGTACACTCAAATGGTCGGGCGGGAAATTCCCCACTTCATCGCTACCTCGGAGATTGTGTGTCCCATCGCTCGTGCGCTCTCTTTAACACCGCGTTCAAACGCACTTAAATCTTGACAACTTGCCGTTGTAGCAGCAGTAACCTATCTCACAACTGCACCAGACAATTGTCTTCTGTAGGCGTTGCCGACTGCAGCGCCATATTTTGCGTCTTTACATATCTGTGTATTTGAATACGCAGGTCTATAGAAGAATCTCTGGCGCTTCAGTGGTTCAAATGGCTCTGAGCACTATGGGACTTAACATCTGTGGTCATCAGTCCCCTAGAACTTAGAACTACTTAAACCTAACTAACCTAAGGACATCACACACATCCATGCCCGAGGCAGGATTCGAACCTGCGACCGTAGCGGTCACGCGATTCTAGACTGAAGCGCCTGGATCCGCACGGCCACACCGGCCGACTCAGTGTATTATAATACAACTAATTTTAAGTCAGTTGTAGACAGAATTAGTCAGTACCTACACTACAAAACCCATGACAAATATATGGCTCATGTTTTTTTAATAATATTTTGGATATTGTGTCCACATGACTTTCAGTATGTAAATTCTGACGAAGAAGGAAACCAATTACAAAATATGAGTATTTCTTCTTTAACTGGGAACATCTCTGGTGCAACAAAGATCCTCTTCGTCTTCCAGCACGAGCGTAAACGAGGGAAAAACGTAGACTGCGCGCGGTATGCGCAAGTTCCTAGGATAGGAAACATCCAGTAAAGTGCAGATGTTTCTCTTTTGTCTGTAAACAACATTCAGAGTTTCTTTGTTTTAAATTTGGGATAAACGACGAAGAAAACATTTGAAAATGCTTATACCCATAGTTTTCCTGTTTTCAATTCAATGCATATTTTTATGACTTGCCATAACAAAAGCTATTGCCAATATAACAAAAGCTATTGCCAATATAACAAAAGCTATTGCCAATATAACAAAAGCTATTGCCAATATAACAAAAGCTATTGCCAATATATCCCGTGTAAATTACTTGTGGTCTTTATGACCCCTCTGGTACTTACTGAAACAAGAAATCCTTTTAGTGTAAAGGTCAAATGTAAGGGTACTGTAGACTTTAAAACAGCAGTACTGTTCCTTAAGATCACCCGGTGTGCAAAGGAAAGAAAACATACCTGTCGACATCTTCAGCTGTCGACGGAGGTTGCATGACCTAGCTCCACAAGGCCCTCTTTCGAAACCAAACTACGCTCCTGTGAATTCGGTCAATTCGTAATCGATGGAGGCGTATTTGCGTACCCATCAACGCCGGGGGAGAACTGTGAAACTACCGGCGGGCGTGAAGCTTTATTTGGAAGAGGCAGCCGAGCGGAGGAGGTGCGGCGATCCCATTACGATAGCAGGTGCTGCCCGGAGAGCGGCGCGTCGCGTGCTCACGGACCCTGACCGCCGAGCGGGCGGCCTCTGTGGGAGCGAATTGGGAGCGCCTCACGTCTCCAGGGCTGCGGCCGCAACCGAGGCCGAGTATTGAAAGAGTTATGAAATAAAGCTGAAAATACCAGCGGAAAAATGCTCTTATCTGAGCACGAAATATGTTAGTATGTTCCAGTTTATTTGAAAGGTTAACTGAAAAGTCGGGTATCAGTTGCCTCATTCTACCCTCCTCAGCATCTTTAAGAATTTTCTGAAAATCTTTGGCATGCGAACATATTCGTGCTTTTTTTATTATTTTTTTTTACATGCAACTCACCTCAAACTCCCAGAAGTTCACATAACTGTGTCTCTTTATCTCTCACATCCACTAATCCATCGCTATAACTCTCCCATACCCATCCACTCAGTCTCCCTATCTCTCCTCCTCATTGGGATCAACTCATTGTCATTACCTCTTCGTTTTTATTACTGCCTCCTGTGTCTCAGCCACAGTCCTCTTCGTACTGCTTTATGACTACAGTCTTCTCTCACTGTCGCTGTCTTCCTGTTCTATTACTGCTAATATTTCATTCATTCCATTCCTACTGCTGCTGCTGCTGCCTCTTCTGTTAGCATCTTTTTCTTCCTCTTTGTCATCGTCTTAGACATTATCACTCGCTCTCAGCTACTTCCACTTCTTCACTTTATTTCCTTCCTCCTCCTCCTCCTTCTCCTCCTCCTCCTCCTCCTCCTCCTCCTCTCCCCCCTACTCCTCTCCCCCTCCCCTCCCCCCCACCCCCCGACTCAATCTCCTTCGCTGTTTTCCTACCACTGTCCTCTGTTCTGTCACTGTCAACGATGTAAATATGTCCCACTGCACACACCCACACAGCATGAAGAGAGCCAATATGTTTGAGCAAGACAACATTTTTGGGAAAATTCTTGAAGATGAAGGTTACACATGATAGCAACTTTTCAGTCAGAGTCTTCTAAATAAACGGAAACATATTCGCATTTTTTGTGCTCTTATAGGAGTATTTTTCCGCTGCTTCCCTTTTCCCTGCTGCAGCGGAGTATGTAACTCATATGAAAAGAAGTTCGTTGTTGATTAAAATTTAGATAGTTTACTTATGCGAAAGCGAAATAACGTAAAAAAGGTGAAATAACACCTGATAGCGTATTTTACGTGAAAAAAAACCTTGTCTGTGCTTGAGTACTACAAGATGTGTGTATGTGTTTCCCAGATGCAAACTGAGACCTTTTATAGGATATTTCGTCGTGCTACGTCTTAGCTTTACTTCGGATATTACGTATTGTACGTGTACCAATAGGGTAAAGTTGCATCTCTATCTCGGAAACGGATGAAAATATGAAGAAATTTTTCAAGTTAGTTCGAGACCAAGGTCTTAGAAAAACATCGTCAAAATAATAGCCACGTGCTGTGCAGAGCGGTCTCTCAGTCCGCAGCGGGGTTTTCATACGCAGAAAACAAGTTTTGGGAGCGTTTTTCGATAACGGATGAAGATTCTTGAAAGCGGGGAGATGGCTCTACTAGGCAAATGGCTAGATAATGTAAGGTTAAAAATCTGAAAAATTTACTGCGGTTACTTGTTATATTTCGCCTCATACTGGATTTTACGTATAGAACTATGATAACTTCGAACCTTTGTATCTTGAGAATGTATAAAGGTATCATAAATTTTCAAATTTGTTTCAGGTCGGGATCTTAGGAATACATCGCAAAAATTTCAGCCATTTGCTCTGCATAGCCGTCTTGGGATACTCTGCTGGGTTTTGGTCCTATGGTGAGGGAGAAATTATGGAAAAAATCCTCGTTTTGAGGTTTTCCGAGGAACTATAATGGTGCCTCCGTAAGTCCAATCAAGCCCACCGTAGGCCACATCACAGGAAAATGGAGCACGGCTGTTGGTTCTTTTGCATAAGGAGGAGGAAGTGTGTAATATTCCTATTTTGACCCTTTACTATAGGATAGTTACACTAAGACGATCCTTCTGTTAGGTAGATGGATGGTCCCTAGAATAAGGGCTATCCAGAACACCAACAGAACCCGACATACGAGACCCAGTGAAGGGTCTCTGCATGAGCTGCTTCATGATTTTGCCATACCACACAGCTTCATTTGTTTGCCTCTGGCACCTCAATTGTTTGTGCGAATGGTCTATTACCTTAGACGTAAGAAGAAAAGGGAAAACACTGAGCCGCTGAGTGTGTGGGGTGGCCGCAGTATATTATCCATATTTCGTCTTAACATTTCATTGGGTTATTGGTACTTGTCGGAGCCCCACACGCATGTTTGATACATTTAAGTGCCATATTTCAATGTATCTATTCTTGTCCGATCATCTGGATGCATGAATGAGAGTGTGGTTGCATTTTAGTCTGTAGATCCGTGGGAGTGTAGTAGTATGCAACTGTGCCAGAACAGCCACCTGTAGGAAACACGTACCAGATAGCAAAGAGGTTTGTTTGCTTTGGACAAACCTCTTATATAGGTTGGCACCATAATAGCGGTTTGTCTCCACTTCCGTAGGTACGGGGAGAGGTTTTGGTTGGAGAGCGAATGCTCGTGGAGTGTTCCGTGGGACGCGAGACGGGTGAGAGCATACTGGCGGTAAGTCAGTCTTTTCGATGAGAAGTTAATGTAAGTTTTTCAAAGCTAGTCAAAGTAAATGATTTCTTTGATCGTTCATAGTTTATTGCCGTGTGTGAAATTTTACTCGCAAATTGGCGATTTGTTAAATGCGTTAAAATCCAGGGACGGTGTAGGCTGTTTTTCACTTTACCTGTTGAACAGGTGAAGCCGTGTTGAGTTTTTTGAGACAGTTCATTTTGTTTGGTATCCCTTTCGTGAGAGCATGTTTACTGCATATGATTTTCGCGATTTTATGACCGAATTTTGTGCAATTCGTCTCATTTATAACTTTCTTTGCACACACTTTTGTTTGTGAGGGCCACGTGGTCGTAATCTTATGAAAAAGTTTCCAGCGCCAAGGCCATAGCGATCTTCCACTGTAGAATATCTGAATTAATTATGATTCTTAATTAAGCTTCATTTTTATAGCAATTTACTTCAAACAAATTTTATTCATTTATCCCGCATGTTAAAATCAAGGGAACAACCTCACTTGCTACCCACGAGTACTATGGTTAAGGGTTTTTAGTTCTTTTCCATCCTGTTAGTCTATCAAGTGGTGTGAATGTAAGTGTTCGTGATTAAACCATCCTTTGATCATACCTCTTCCATAGATCATAGACCTTACAAGGGGCTTCGAAGTAAAGTTCTAGGGTTAATATGCGACGTAATAGATTTCAGGCACAGCAACCATTATATTACTCTATATGCGTTCATGTATGTAATTAAATTTAGCAATCTAATAAATGTTCTTTTGTTGGCATTTTGTGTACGCTCTCACTGCAAAAATTCGACTTCATGCTTCATCCAGCTCTGATGTACGGCACATCCTACTGCATTCCGTTTGCTCAACAGTTTTATTGCGGCTAAACTTCCCCCTGCTGCCGCTACATGATAACTCACGTCCCAAATCGCAAATGTCGTAACGCGGGAAGTGGGAGACACTCGGGCACTCGTCTTGTAATCCTCATTTCTCCCCATGCGATTCTCAGGCCTTCGGTCTCAAATGCCTATAACAGTCTACGGTTCCTGTCTGACGAGAAAGTGCAATAGGTAGTCACGACTTCTTCACACAGCAGGATACGGTGTTTTGTCTGGTATCTGCGTCTATAGGAGGGTTGCCTCTATGCTCACAGCAATTTTGCCTGAGTGACATACCGATTCTGGACTGTAAGGTCTTAGAACGGAAACAGTGTCTCCTGTAGCTTTTTCCGAGTATGTGGTTACGTTACACAAAAACTTCACGTTGCTGAGCCAGTATAACCTTACATCTGCTCTGACTTCACAGAGGGCTTGTCTATGTACCTCTCTGGACTAAGGTCACTTGAGGGAATGAAAGAACGAAGTATGGCTAACTCCGCAGCAGGTGGTTTGTTAATGTTGTTCAACACCGGTGCCACAGCAGGATGTTTGCCTATACCTTTGTCAACGGCGAAGCTCCAGTTTGGACTCCCTTAACGGAACACAGTTTAAGTTGTCGAGCAGGTTAGGCTATGCAGGTGAGCTCTTTGGCAGCCTCTGCGCATCCATAAAGCGGCAGAGTAGGGCTAGTCTGCAGTGCCAGGGCACGGGTTCGAGGCCAGCGCAGCGTGCAGTACCGTTGCAGTGGACGCGGCTGGCACAGCATCAGACAGCACATCAGCGCCCCAGCGACGCCTGCAGTCTGCATGCTAACAAAGCAGGGCCGAGGCGTCTGACCAGGCCACGTCCAGAACATAGCCTCATGCTTTTATATTCAGCGTCCACCGGCGTAGTTCAAATCATCTCGTGACCGTAACGGAACTCTGCTTTTGCAAACCAAATTCTTCTCAGTTCTTTTACATACGACTTTGACAGTTCTCTGCTACATTTGTACACTACTTTATCAAAAGTATCCGGACACCTATTAGTGTACATAAATATGGGATGTGTCCACTCTTTGCCTGTATGGCGGCTTGAACTCTGCTGGGGACGCCCTCAGTAAGCTGTTTGAATGTCTACTGAGGAATGACAGCCAAGTATTCCTCAAGAGCGGAAACGAGAGAAGGTAGTGATGTTGGACGCTCGGGTGTGGAGCGAAGTTGTCGTTCTAACCCATGCCAAAGATGTTCCATTGCGTTCATGTAGAGAGTCTGCGAAGGTCAGTGAATTTCAGCAGTGTTATTGCCCAGAAATCATCATCTCACAGATGTTGCTTTATGACGGAGGACACTGTCGTGCTGATACACTCATCGTCTCCCATCTGTCCTACTGTACGTTGTACAGAATGCTGCAAAATATTTCCATATCCTTCTGCAACTAGCTTTTTCTTAAATGCAGTAAGGAAACCACACCCTAACCACAATAAACACCCCCATGCCGTAACACAACCACCTCCTACGTCTGGTTTGGCACTATGACGGCAGGTAACTATCTCCAGACAGTCGCCAAAACGAAACACTTTCGTCAGATTTCCACAGGGTATACTGTGAGTCACTTCAAATCACTAATTTCCAGTCACCCACTGTCCACTGAGCTCGCCCTTTACACCACTTCAGGCGTCGCTTGCACTGACTACATAAATGCGTGGCCCTGTAAGGAGCCACTATTTTACACCATTCTTCTTAACTCCCTACACATAGTGATTGTGCTGGCTGGACCGCTGGCAGCGTTTGAGCCTCACGAGAATTCCTTCTATTGACGTGTTAGAATTATTTTATGCTCACCCTCCGCCATTCTCAGTGGTCCTTGTCCATCAGTATGTGAATTATAAGGATAGATGTAGGTGTGGGTGTTGGTGTAGGAAACATGCAACATACTTCAACAGTTACACAGCCTAAGTCAGTTGAGAATTAATAGACAAAGAAGAAGGAAGAGGTCTAGGCGAACAGCTGCAGTAAGTGGTGGGGAGTGAGTACCAAGTCACTAACATTATGAGGCCTACAGTAGGGGTGGCTCACGAGACTTAACAGAGTTACATAGGAATTTTACGAAAGAGGGTTATATAGTGATTCTGGATGGAGCTGGGAATAGCTCTGATAGGCATTCAATTCACAGACCGTGCAGTTTCTATTACTATGGGACGTCATACGTGCATTGCATTGTACAGACGGGCTTTTCACGATGTGTATTGTCATAGTATTACTTTATTCTGTGTGGAGTTCGTTTATTTCCAGTGATAAGTTCGTGAATTTTGGTATGTGACACCATTTGCCTAATATGATGTAAATGTTTATGTATGTGATTTATTACTTGTCGTCCACAGACTTACCGACGGTCTTCTCACACTGACGCACTATTCGCGAAACTAAGAGTTAAGCATGAGGAGGAACTAATCGTGAAGGGGAGGGGGTTGTTAACCTTTACCCACCGCTGACTTTTCTAGCTTCATTAACAATAAAATTTTCTAACCGCTCACCGGTTCCACAGTAATAGTGATTTATTAAGTAGGGAAGCAACTTTGCTTTTAAAAAATAAAAGGAAGTTGGGGTTAATAAAAATTACTCACCAGGTACTTCTGCTTGGCAGTGGGAACAAGGGTGACTACCACTGCTCTACAGCAACGAGAAGTACTTATACAAGTGAATGACCACTTCAGAGACTTTACTACTCTCTTACGGTTAGGATTTTATGTATATAGACTGAAGCAACGAGTGAAAATTCGTACCAAAGCCAGAATCGATCCCGGGTCTCCTCCTTACTAGGCAGGTGCGTTAGCCTCTAAGCCATCTTGGTTGGGTTTCAGGCTGGATCCTCCATTTACGTTCGACGCTGATATGCTGTTCCAGAACTTGGAGAGCCTTCGCTATTCTGTCCGTGTGTGAAGGGGAATTTAACGTAGACGGGGGCGGCAGTGATAATTTGGATTGAGGGAGGAGGCATGCCAGGGTAAGCCTTGCAGTTGTGTGAACAGCCGTGCCAAGCTGGCGTAGTGGCTAACGCATCTGTCTGGTAAGCAGGAGACCCGGGTTCGATTCCCGGCTTTGGAACAAATTTTCACTCGCCGCTTCAGTGTATATACATAAAGTAAGAAGTATCGTGGCTCTCCGAGTTTAGACGCAGACGAACAGCCTTTTATAAAGGATGTGGAATACATACAGAGAGAGAGAGAGAGAGAGAGAGAGAGAGAGAGAGAGAAAATAAAGGTTAAAATCTGCCAGTTTATCTGTGTTGTGTAAATTTTGTTGAGATCGTCGGGCGTTTGAAAAAATTTTAAAACATTTTGCTATTAGTTATCTGAAAAGGAATGAGATACGCGTCCCTCCAAAGTAAAGATCTTAAGTGAGGAATCACAGGAATGAACTCTAAATCTCTGTACGATATCCAGAAAGCTCATAGAAACACTTATCTGGATTGCAGTCCGAATTTAACTATATTTGGTGCAGTGTGTTTAGATACCACCGGTATGTATCACTTAGTGGTTTTAAGACAGAAGTAATATGTTATTTTCTTGGCCTATAACGATCTCCACTCTCGCGGAGAAATGAAATGGATTTCGGGGGTACCCTACTGAACAGGGAGAGGCGACGCTTATGTGGATCTGTGCAGTGGCAAAAAACGAAAAGTTCTCGAATGTTAATTCAGCAACACAGTTTCATCGATATACCGACATTCTGAAGGAGAATGATCTTTGTTTAGACAAACGCATCCAGCGCTCATTTTCTCTCATATTACTTGCATTTGCACACAGTTTCATAATGTTTCTTGCAAGCTCTGTACAATTGCACCAAACGTTAGATCCAAATTTTATAAACAAAAGCGTCTGTCATTGACACACAGTGGATTCCAAGAAATGCATGGCTTTGAGTCAGCAGGTCTATTGAGAATGACTCACGTTCGACATAAGCAGAATTACTGAAAATCCAATGCTATTTCGCTAGTTAACATTTCTAATAAGCATGGAGAAGAGACCAATTATATTAACGATTTACAGAGCTGCAGCAGCTGAAATACACCGTAAATTATGTGATCTCAGTGTAGGTAAATGTAAAGCGCTCCATCCCAGTTCAGTCCTCACTTGTCACCTGCAACTGTGGGCGTTTCTGGAGGATGGTTGGTGACAGCATGCGATGACCCGTTTTTAACTGGATCTATTCTATAGACATAAGCAATTTGTCTTGTGATTAACGTACATAGAAAAAATTATGCATCAGCCAAATAATTGGCAGCGAGGCTGGCTCTTTACTCTATTAATGAAGAGGCATTAGTGGGAAAAGTTTAAATTTGACGAAGTGTCACATTCGGTAGCTAGTCCCGCTCTCGGCTAACACTGATGAGCCGTGAAACAAGCTGAGAAGAATACTTCACATCCACCATTCAGACTCCATGAACTAACAGCGGCAGAGCTATTCTCCGGGAACTGTTTCCATCATAGTGTGCGGCATCCAATAAGAGAGACTGGGCGAGAGTGCCTTTGACATGGGTCTCCACACGAATGAAAGCTTACAACATTCTTTGGGGATTGTAAAATATACAAAAAGACAGTATACTCGAGAGGTATGAAGAAACACTAATTTTTGTTTGTTCTCCATTCTCCGATTATGTGATTCCACTGACGCTTGCTTGAGGTAGTATTGGTTTAGTGGACCACCTTTATGTACGTCCCGGCTATTTGAATACGCATTACATACAGCATGATTCTAAATAATACTTCCAGAAAACTAATTTGTGCCTACTGAGTCACTCCAACACGCCGAATTGTCGCCAGAGTTGCACGAATTGAATGCGCTGCACGTAATTTTATACGATGAGTAGAAAAAGAAATATATGTTTAAAAGAATGTAAGTTTAGCGTGGATATAGCAGACAGGTGTCTTATGTAGTTAATTTTGCTTCTCGTTCTTATTTCTATGCAAGTACCGCAGAAAGCAGTATAAAGCACAGATAAAACTGGGCTACCTAGTCCGCAAGGTGTTCTTCTGGAGAGCAACAGTACAGTTATTGCACTGTTTATGTTCCAGTATTTTGGTCCTAGCATTACGGAAGGCATTAAAAGTGCCTGCCAGAGCAGATATTGACAGGTAGTTCACAAACTGTTTTACCGGTTCCTTTGTAAATAACAAAAAGTAATTCCAGCTCTAACATTCGTAAGTTGTTGTGGCCTGTACGCCCTGTGACGTGCACGCAGCCCGCGGTTGTCTGCTAACAGGTGGCTCAAGTCGAGATTCTCGCTCCGGTCTTTATCACCACCACTCTGAATTAACTTCTGAAAACAAACATCCGTCTCGTTTAAGATTTTTGATGCGCAGCTTTACATACGAGCGCAAGAACAGCGTCTCTGTGTGAAACAAGCGTATAACTTCGACGCAACACAAACTCTGCAGCGGGCGAGAACAAGTTTTTCGTGAAAAGGCCTTTGTTTCACATATCTGAGCACATGCTATGCAGGAAGTTTCTATAGTTACGTACTAATGGGGGAAACTATGTCAACTACTTGCAAAAAAATTGTACTAAGTTCCGCAAGTAATCTTTTCTTCAATTCAGTCGTTACACCTCTTATTGTTCAATGGTGCGACTTTAGCGTAGAATATTATCTGCATATCTATACGTAACTAGCTTTCTGTCAACCTCTTGAAGGAATGTTAAATCTAATAGCAAATCCACGAAGTTCTGATTGCATATTACGTGGATCAGACAACCAGTAAGAATCGTGTAGAGTTTTGTGTGTGATGTGTTTCGAACAATAGTTGAACATTATTATCGCCAGGTCGCTATGCAGGGCGACCAATCCCACCTCTGATACCAACAATCCTTAACAAATTTATTATTTGCCATTGTGCTTAATAACAATGCTCTATAAAAACTTTCCACTTGCAAGGAATACATTCACGCTGTGTGTGTTTTGTATGTCTTGTTTTATGTGCTTGCTTTCGATGCAGTGATATGCAGGGCCAACAACAAAATCACCGACAAACTTTCGGAGGAGAAAAAAAAATCTAGTAAACAAGAGCTTTGAGCACGTTTTCTTCTTTGCTCTTACTATGAAACATTTCTACTGAGAAAGTGCTCATAGCTCTTAACGTAAGCGTTTTAGAGTCCATGTTTACTAGGTATTTTTACCTCGTTTTGGTCCGGACTACCATCTCTGAATATTTGTCTGTGGCGTTCCGGTTCACCCTGTATATGGAGGATGTAACATCTCGTCAAAGCAATAAATAGCTGTGAGAATCTGAGCTTGTTTTTTGTAGGCGGTGTTCAGAGGCATCAATGGCATACTTTTACCTCTGTTGCACTTCCATTATTTCAAAGCTGCTGCTTCTAAAGATAGGGCGTATTATGTAACAGGCTGCGAAAGCCCTCTTGTAATACTGAAGTGGTACTTACAAGCACGGTATTATTAGAAGTGTTGTGTGTTGTATTGCCTCATTTGGTTATCCGCCTTGCGGCAGGTTTAGACTTCATAACGCTGCATATTCCTGTCCTCTGCTTTAGCTCTATTCGCACGAAGTAATGGCCGCTATCGACAGGGGATCTCAAGTTCATTCCGTATTTCTAGATTTCCGGAAAGCTTTTGACACCGTTCCTCACAAGCGACTTCTAGTCAAGCTGCGGAGCTATGGGGTATCGTCTCAGTTGTGCGACTGGATTCGTGATTTCCTGTCAGGAAGGTCGCAGTTCGTAGTAATAGACGGCAAATCATCGAGTAAAACTGAAGTGATATCAGGTGTTCCCCAGGGAAGCGTCCTGGGACCTCTACTGTTCCTGATCTATATAAATGACCTGGGTGACAATCTGAGCAGTTCTCTTAGACTGTTCGCCGATGATGCTGTAATTTACAGTCTAGTAAGGTCATCCGAAGACCAGTATCAGTCGCAAAGCGATTTAGAAAAGATTGCTGTATGGTGTGTCAGGTGGCAGTTGACGCTAAATAACGAAAAGTGTGAGATGATCCACATGAGTTCCAAAAGAAATCCATTGGAATTCGATTACTCGATAAATAGTACAATTCTCAAGGCTGTCAATTCAACTAAGTACCTGGGTGTTAAAATTACGAACAACTTCAGTTGGAAGGACCACATAGATAATATTGTCGGGAAGGCGAGCCAAGGGTTGCGTTTCATTGGCAGGACACTTAGTAGATGCAACAAGTCCACTAAAGAGACAGCTTACACTACACTCGTTCGTCCTCTGTTAGAATATTGCTGCGCGGTGTGGGATCCTTACCAGGTGGGATTGTCGGAGGACATCAAAAGGGTGCAAAAAAGGGCAGCTCGTTTTGTATTATCGCGTTATAGGGGAGAGAGTGTGGCAGATATGATACACGAGTTGGGATGGAAGTCATTACAGCATAGACGTTTTTCGTCGCGGCGAGACCTTTTTACGAAATTTCAGTCACCAACTTTCTCTTCCGAATGCGAAAATATTTTGTTGAGCCCAACCTACATAGGTAGGAATGATCATCAAAATAAAATAAGAGAAATCAGAGCTCGAACAGAAAGGTTTAGGTGTTCGTTTTTCCCGCTCGCTGTTCGGGAGTGGAATAGTAGAGAGATAGTATGATTGTGGTTCGATGAACCCTCTGCCAAGCACTTAAATGTGAATTGCAGAGTAGTCATGTAGATGTAGACGTCATTCTTTGTTACGCACCTTGCGGTCTACTGACGTCATCCAGCATCTGGTATCTTCTGACCTTTTCTAGCTTTCCCGGAATAAAACTTTCAGAAGGCCTTCTAGCCTGAAATTGTGTCCTCTCCGTGTTAACTTCATATTCCTGACTGTCGGAAACATGCTCGGACCCTCAACTCTTCTCTGCTTACCACATTCTGCGCCATGTCCACATTCCATAATCTTCACTTCTGATCATCTCCCGCTTTCTCAGTGCAGATATTTCAGCTCCGTACAACGCCACGTTCCATATTAGACATTTCAGTGGTCGCTTCCTTAATGCTGTGTTCAAACTACTAGCAACGAGTGTTTTCTGATTTTGAAATGGGTTTTTCGTCATCGTCATTCCAACTTTGATGTCTTGTTCACTATGCATATCTTCCCCAATCCAAGTTCCTAAATGCTTGAATGCTCTTACCTGTTTTATAGTTTGCAGGCTTAACTTCGCTCATATTTTTCATAACGATGCCTTGTAGTTATTATTGTAGATAATAAAGGAAAATTTCACATTATTATTAACATAGGTCAAGAGAAGAGAGCGAGAGCAGAAGAATTCGACCCAGGCACTACAGCAACAGTCATTGATATTACTTTATTAATACTCTTGGGGTATTACATATCTTCATATTTTAATGAAACAGCAGTCATACGTTTGCTTTTATAGATTGACGCTCAGCGTAGGTAGTTAGAACTCTGTGGCAGATCCATGCACACCAGATTAATTTAAACGATCCTCCAACGATGAGTTATGGCTCTGGGTTAGTTGCCATTTTAATTTCCAGTAGGTTAAACAGAGATAGCAATGTTTAACTGCTCTAACTGCTTTCCGTATCAACCTACTTTACGGCTATTCTCTGTGTGTAGTTTCTTCCACTCTTCCGCACAAATCGTGCCTGTCTTCTTAGCACATGTTTCTTCTGAATCAAAATATGTCTTGCCGGCCGCGTTGGCCCAGCGGTTCTAGGCGCTTCAGTCCGGAACCGCGTGGCCGCTACGGTCGCAGTTTCGAATCCTGCCTCGGGCATGGATGTGTGTGATGTCCTTAGGTTAGTTAGGTTTAAGTAGTTCTAAGTTCTAGGGGACTGATGACCTCAGATGTTAAGTCTCAGTGCTCAGAGCCATTTGAACCAAAATCTGCCATAAATACTTCCGGGGGTAGACCATTTACACAAAAATTAAGCTTTCAGGGATTCAGGTATCAAAATAGCAATTATCCACCACAGCACCAACACTGAGTGGTACCAGTAAATATTCTGCAAAATGTGCGAGGGGGAGACAAAACCCTACATATAGGTCGAGCACGACGTTTTTATTTCTAGAAACCATGATACAGTCATCGCCTGGTATGTGCTTGTCGAACATGTGCACTGCCAGCCTTTGAAATTGCAGCATCGTGAAAACAGCATGGCACAAACCTCGAACTGGCATGGATGAGCAACTGATTAGCATTTCAGCGCAATTGCACCAGTTCGGTAGGAGCAACACCATTTACACCCTGTATATGAGGGAATATTACGTATGTGGTTTCTCATTTTGATATCTCCTCAATGTTGGTTGTTCGTGAGAAAACGATGTCATTCCCTTGTAAGGAGGAGAAACATATCAGCACGTGTTTGATCATGGCCTACCGAGACTGCGGTTTATCGTAACGCGATGTTGCTGATCCCATTGGTCGCAAACCCACGACTGAGATGCGAATATGCAATCTATAGGTTCAGGAAGGTTGGCGTCTGCCACAAACGATCTTAATGGCCCTACGCGACTTGAGCCCGAAACGACAGCCGAACTTTTAGCTTCGTCGTGCATATTCGTACACCACTTAACATAACCTGGGTGAGGAAATCAGCTGGTCTGCTGAGATACGTGACCCAAGGGACGGTGGAGCAGCACGGACTGTCATCACGGCACCATTGTTGCGGCTTTCCCTAATGCGTCAGCAGGGGAGGCACCAACAATACTGCGACCAGCAAACTGCACATGACGTAAGAGTGGCACCATTTAGTCTCTTCAGACGAGTTCCAGTTCTGATAGACATATCCATGTGTGGAGATACGGAGAAGAACGAACACAGCCAGATTACATTCGTCATCGTCACAAGCGGTAAGCAACTGGCGTGATAGCGTTAAGTGCCACTGCGTGCAAAACACGAAGACCTGAAGTTCGCATAGCACAGTGGTCGGCAAACCGCGAGTCGAGTGCCACGAACGGCTCTTTGGCCCCTTGAGCATGGCTCTCTCGCAAAAATACCACGGACGCGCAGTACGAGTGAAACTCAGTGGCCCACGGGCAAAGTCGATTTTCGGTTTGGGTGAGTCTAGTTTGAAGAAGTGACGCTAGCTTGCTAACTCAAGTGGGCGGAAGGGGGGTGGGGGGTAATGTTTCGAAGTCACACGTGAGCTACGTCCTGAAGTTCCTGCAAAAGAGCCAATTTGTGGAAGGAATATTTGGTTCGTTAATGAGTAAAACCGTTTCTCCCGAAATGTGAACAAAAAAAAGAGGTGCGATCGGATGAAAAAAATTATGTTAACAATGAACTAACAAGGGATCATTTCAAAAGCGATTTAATAAAATAATACCTCTTAAGTTCTTAGTCGGAAATGACAGACGATGATACTGAAATTTGTTATTTCAAAACAAGACTTTTATATATGAGGGAAGCTTTTCCAACCGATTTCAGGAAATCACAAACAGCAAAACTACGTTAATCTTTGTTAAAAACCTCTTAACACTTCTGTGCAGAATTAACTCTAGTATTGACAATCTTTTAAATGCAATTGCTGGATTTAAAAAATAAAGAATTGTGGAGCTCGAAATTTGAATGCCTTTGTGGCGATGTAGAAATATGGGAGAAAAACAAAAGTGAACTTGGTTACAGCACAAGTGTTCTGCTTTGAAAACGTGGAGAAGAGAGGAATGTTGATTCATTATTATTTCTGACTCATATAAACAGCTGAAAAAACTAAAGTTTGCTGTTCTTGCCTGATTCGGTTCTAAATATACATGCAAAGTTATATGCAAGTACACAAAATTGAGTTATGCAAATTTTCAAAGTCTTTGCTAGCCATTGTAATGATTTCCATTTAGGTTTACCTACAATTTACTTTTAGCAGTAAATAATATCATTAAGTGCGATAGCAATTTGTATTCAATGTTCCAGTAATTTAATTAACAAAATTTATGAGGTCAGTTTTAGGGAGCTTTGTGAGGATGTAGTGTAAACTGCCGAGAAAGGTGATTTTTTGGACATAGACATATAGAAAGGAGATGGATTAAACAAGTGAACAAGAGTGTGGCCGACAGGATAGGGAACGCTCGAACTCTGCGAACGTACCTCAGATTGATGATGATGATGATGATGATAGCAAAGGTGTACTTAATCCTGTATGTTAAAAACAATGTACCTACCTATAAAATTTAAGTTTTCAAACTTGGCTGTAAAAAATTTCGATCTTCGTACTTTTGGTGTTTGCCTCTGTTTAATGAGTTTTCCGACCACTGGCATAACAAGTACTCATCACAGCAGGCGCTACATTTCTGACGTTTTAACGCCAATGCGTATGCCTTATTTTCGAGTTCCCAGTTGTGTTATCTTACAGCAGTACAGTGCAAGATCGCCTGTTCCCCGTGCTCTCCTGACCCACCTAGAGTGTGTTCGACTGTTGATCTGGCCAGCACGTTCTCCAGATCTCTTACCCACTGAACACATCCAGCCAAGGGTTGCGGAGAACTGAAGCAGCATGGAATGGTGTACCAGTATTCGTCATCCAAGCGCAGTTAGACTATGCACAGCCGGATTAGAGCTGCTTTTGTCAGACATGTCCGCTCCATGTATTAAATTTCGGACTCTGTAAACCGTCAAGTCATCCGCAGATTTAATCAGGTATTCTTCCTACTACACTTTACAGGTAGTATCAATGACTTTCTGTAATTTCCTATCCTTCCTTATGTTCCAGTTTTTATGTCCAAGCTGTGTATTTTGTCACTTCAGTTCCGTACGTTGTTTTTTACAAACTTCACTCACAAGTGGTAATAAAATTAACACTTTATTGGGCGACATCAAAATTGCACCCCGTTTTCTGCGAAATGTTTCATGGTTTATCCTTTGATGGGTAATGGTGTTTGCAAACAACGTTTAAGCTATTTGATTCAGCAATATTCTGTTCTTTCGGGTGCAAAGGTTCTGAATATTTTTTATTTTTGGCAGACGCTGTACTAGGTTATGTTAGCAACACTAACAGTTTATTTCGATGTTGTGATATTTTCTCTTGTGCAGTGAAAATTGTTTACGAAAGGAAAGAGGACGCCTTTAAGGTGAGTTGTTATGCAAATGTGTCGCCGAATTTTTACCTGGGGGCACTGCAAATGGTATTGTGTTTTCCGGTTATAGGAAATCTGATAGGCAATTATTGGGAACAAGCTCAGAATAACAACAGAACAGCAACTCCTTTGCCTTTGAATGATGTATCCTATATGACATTTTTGGACATTGACTAACGTATGGGCTAAAGGCAAGGTGTACGCTTTACGCTCAAGCGTATTCGACTGTCAAATGTGAAATTGTTTTGTGCTTTCTAACGAAAAGGAATTGCTTAAAAACCATTTTATATTTTGTTCAGACACAGACAACGTTGCACTATCTCATTTTGTAGTATCAAACCTGCCAACCTTTAAAAACCAAAATTCAAGATATTTTGTTTAAAGAACCAGGAGGTACGAATGATCCAAAACCGCGGCTCATTTTCATTATAAGTCCGAGATAACTGATGGATTGATCTATGACGACACAAACCTATTATAATGACTAAAAACACAATTGAAAAGGCTGGCACTACTCAACGTTGATTCCACACACCTTGCTCTTAGTGTAGACCATTTACGCAAAAATAGAGCTCCTTAAGATTCGGGTAAGAAAGTAAGACTCGTAGCCATTCACTCTACAAATTTGTACCGATTATAAAAACGCTGAATAATAAGTGATTTCACTGAAGCACAAAGAGAACACACAAACAGGTCCAAAAATAGTAGAACACTGAGCAATACGGATACAACAGAGTCAATGTATAGGTAGCGCAGACCTCTATTTCAAGGAACTACGATACGTGTAACAATTAAAAACCACTAATGAGCTTAGGACTTCCGACGATTGAAAAAAGAAAATGAAATTGAGAGTTTTCACAACAAATTTCTTAGTTTGACGATAACTAGTTAAAACAGGGGGAAACCATGGAATAATCTACTCCTCCTCCCTCTCATCTCTTCTTCTTCTTCCTTTCGTCTGTTCATTTTCTCCTCCCCCTCTGCCTGTGGCGTACAATGATATAATTTTATAGGTACATTCAAGGGCATATATGGATACTGTGTACCAAACTTGTATCAAAGAAGTGATAATGCGGTAGTTTCACTGCATGTACAGCGAAAATGTATCAAGAGACAAACTTTTTTCCATTCATCATTTTGTACGGACTGTAAGCGAGAAAAACTTTCGTAAAGATTTGAAATTGTGTGTAAAGTTTGTTGGAAGTCACGAAGTGCTTTCGTTCTTAAATACTAGATGAACAAAATCCGGGTATTCGCCCGTTGTGGCGTACACTCATTTTTCCAACACCCCCCCCCCCATTACCCTTCCGATAGGTATGTGGTTCGTACAACCATAGTCTCTCTGCAGCCATTAAATGATGCGAGTACCAAGTTTGGTCGAAATCGATCCAGTGGTTTCGGTGGAGATATGGAACGAACGCACACGCGACGCGCGCTCTTACAATATGTATTGCCCCCTAGCTGCGCTGAAGTTACGAACTGGTGACAACCCCATAAAAATCCGTTTAGTAGTTTTGAAGATTGCCTTTGAACACGCTGAACAGACGCGACCGATTTAAAGAGTTATTGTTAGTGTTGATATAGATAAGGCCCACCTGTTAGGCAGTACATTTTTTCATGTGACCTAAACATGTTCCAGCACCCCTACTTAACTAACCTAAGGACATCACACAACACCCAGCCATCACGAGGCAGAGAAAATCCCTGACCCCGCCGGGAATCGAACCCGGGAACCCGGGCGTGGGAAGCGAGAACGCTACCGCACGACCACACCTAAATTTTACATTAGGTTGTTATGCAGAACCTTTTGTGCATTATCCTATACTGCTAGCTTGTCGTCTGCAACCAACGATGTTAATGATTGGCGAATTAACACTTCACTTTATGTTTAAACTTAATTTTGTTGTGTCAAGGTATTTTGCGCATGTATTTGCCATTACTTACAGTTTGCTTAGGCAGATCCTTTTTCTTTTGCGTTTTCATGAGCTGCTGAGAACTGCACACAAATACTACACATATTATGCAGAATATTGTTTGTAACGAATTGGAACTTTCTTTACTTTTCATGCCCACAGGTTTTTTGTGTTGCCGTTTGTGTGAAGTTCCTTTGATGCAGTGGTTGCTGATGATAGGATTATGGCCAAATCATCATCATAACCACCATATAGTCCAAAATCAAAGCAATAACACACTAAAACACACACAAAAACACACACAAAAACACACACACACACACACAAAAACACACACACACACACACACACAAAAACACACACACACACACACAAAAACACACACACACACACAAAAACACACACACACACACAAAAACACACACACACACACAAAAACACACACACAAACACAAAAACACACACACAAACACAAAAACACACACACAAACACAAAAACACACACACACACACACACAAAAACACACACAAAAACACAAAAACACACACAAAAACACAAAAACACACACAAAAACACAAAAACACACACAAAAACACACACACACACACAAAAACACACACACACACACACACACACACACACACACACACACAAAAACACACACACACACACACACACACACACACACACACAAAAACACAAAAACACACACACACACAAAAACACAAAAACACACACACACACACACACACAAACACACACACACACACACACACAAAAACACACACACACACACAAAAACACACACACACACACACAAAAACACACACACACACACACAAAAACACACACACACACACACAAAAACACACACACACACACACAAAAACACACACACACACACACACAAAAACACACACACACACACACACACACACACACAAAAACACACACACACACACACACACACAAAAACACACACACACACACACACACACAAAAACACACACACGTCTTTTGGTCTAAATTTCGTATATTAGTTAACAGTTGAAATATGCTTATTTCCCAAAAATCTGAATAAACAAAGCCGACTGACGATGACACATAGGTGCTGAAACAAGTTGGATCACATGAAAAAGTGTTTTGGGCCTTATGTGCAATCATTTTAACTGCAAACAGTGCAAATGCAAGAGCAGTAAATCCACGTAATGAATATTAATATTTTTCTTCATAATATTTCTGTATGTGCTCTATACGGAAATGGAAATGAACGTTTGGCGCCATAGGCCGGGAGGCCCCTTAAGAAGCAGGTCCGGCCGCCTTGGTGCAGGTCTTGTTACATTCGACTCCACATTGGGCGACCTGCACGCCGGATGGGGATGAAATGATGAAGAAAACACAACACCCAGTCCTGGGTGGAGAAAATGCCCGACCCAGCCGGGGGTCGAATACGGGCCACTCTGCTATCGAGGCTTCATGTTTCAGATTTATGCGTGTTTTGGATGTTTATTGTGACTATGGAAATCCAATTCCTGCTACTGACTGCTAGCTTGAACAGCAGCTGTCATTACAATTTAGCGACTTTTGCGACAGACGAGACTCTCCGTCTACGCGGACACGCGTTGAATACAGCGCTTTTTCATAGAGCTCAAAATCTTGACAAATGGGAGCGCGCGTTTACGTGTTGAAGTATCGCCTGGCGCTGCTGGCCGCGTGCGACAGTTGCTGGGTTCACTTCCCGTGCGAGCGGCGGTGCGACGTAGCGCGGCAGGCCTTGGCCTGCAAAGCTGTGAGCCGCTGACCCGGGGCCGCTCCACTTGGCTCCGGCGTGGCCTCAGCTGGCGGGGGGCGTGGCGTAGGCCGACCTGTCTGCCCCAGCTCTGCCGTCTGCTGGCGCCACCTCCCGCAGCCAAGCGGGAGCGTCTTCCGCGTCGGCTCCTGCTCTTCCTTAAGTACTGTACGGTGCGAAGAAGAATGCACGGGCCAGGAAAGCGGTAACCTGCGACACTAACATTGTACAACGCACGTCCAGAAACTGATGCTCCACATCTTTTTTCATCAGCCGACAACGATACGAAGCATTAGGTATGAATTCTTTCAAGTTTCCTGACTGCGCACGTAAAATTACCGTTCCCTCACACGCCAAACAGCATCTGTAAATGTTACAAGCAGCGTGTCGTCACAGATTTCTCAGAGGATATAGAAATTGAGGGATATTCATAAACGTGTGTGAAGTCAGTGGAGCATCTGCAGTTGGTCATTGGGCACAGGGGGCGAGACTAGGCGGCGGTTCGGCGGAGCTTTATGGTTTGCAGCGAGCGGGAAGACGGCTCACAACTGTCACACCTCACATGTTGCAGCCTACTGATGATGATGATCACGGGAATCTACGAATTACGACTAGCCTGTTAGCGCAGCTGCTGTCAATCAGCAAAGTGTGGGTGCAATTGTCCGCGCTCTGGGGTAGTGAAAAGAGTGTGCAAGCTGAGTTTCACATTGTATTACGGTGGAAAACAAATCTGACAGAAAAGCATTTGTTATGAGTTGTTACAATATTTGTTTTCTGGAGGCTTGCCGGAAGCGGTGTACTCTCCACAACCAATCTATTTCAAATTGCCTGAATTCAATTCAGCCGGTCATTGTAACAGTAAATTTGTCCATCCTCTTGACGCATCACGACGCTTGCACTTGCTACGTAATGTCGTCATCCTCACTGTCCACAGAGAAACATTCAACGCCATTGTTTCCAACAGTGGATCATGAAGACTGTCTTGCGACTAAAGGTACGTTTCTCATTGATATTATGCCGACGGCAGTACCATTAATTTGGAGGCAAACGAACTCCTTAACCACACTGAAGAAGCGTTCCTAGCAATTTCAGCGCCTTTAACAACACACGGGATATTTTGATTCAACGCGATAACGCTGAGCCTCTCACGTGCTTGAGGCGTTCTGAATTGGAGAATGTTACCCCATGCCTACAGCCCTGACCTGGCTCCCTCGGATTTACCCTTTTTTGACCCACTGAAGGAGACCGTTTGTAGAAAACAATTTGAGGACTACGAAGAGGCGACTGGCGCAGAGAAGAAAGGGCCTCGTGACCGGAACAAGCAATGCTACCGACGGGGTGTACACGCTCTTTTTCTTCGCAGGAGGAAGCCCACAGAACTGGAAAAGAGATTACATGGAAAAATAGGGTGTGCCACTCAAACATCTTTCATGTGCGTAATTTTCGGAGATATCGCTAATTGTTTAAGAAAAAAAGTCGTCTATGACTTTCTTGGCGACCCTCATCCCTATACATTACAAAAAACCTTATACAGCGTGGCGGCGGGTATTTCGTTTACAGCTGTCCCTTCCCCCTGTTTCCTGTCCAAATCTCTGACTGTGGGCGGGAAGCGCGATTGCCGGTAAGCCTTCGAGTGAGCTCAGATATCAGCCATTTGGCCATATTCTTTTCGCGATGGGTATGTAGGAGATAGTAGAACGTTTGATGACTACCCTACCAACGGACGCTCGCAGACGTTTAACAGTAAACCACACTGCAGCGCACAACGCCACTAGTAGCGATTGCCACTGGAGTTAATATCTTCATGACACTTTCGCAGCCGGCCGCTGTGGACGAGCGGTTCTAGGCACTTCAGTCCGGAACCACGCTGCTGCTACGGTCGCAGGTTAGAATCCTGCCTCGGGCATGGATGTGTGTGATGTCCTTAGGTTAGTTAGGCTTAAGTAGTTCAAAGTCTAGGGTACTGATGACTTCAGATATTAAGTCTCATAGTGCTCAGAGCCATTTGAACCATTTAACACTCTCGTGCTTATGTAACCAACCTGTGGCTGACTACTTTCTTTGTCAAACCTATATGGTACAGTTTCCAGACTAACTAGCAATACTCTAGTACCTGTGAAGGGAAGGTTTTGTAAGCTGCTGCCTTCGTGTGTGGACTGCCCTTCCTGAAGCTTGTTCCGATGATCATTCACGCATCTGCCTTCAAGTACTCCCAGGTAGATTAGATTAGATTAATACTTGTTCCATGGATCATGAATACGACACTTCGTAATGATGTGGAACGTGTCAGGTTAATTAAGGATGTCTGTACAAGATATTACATTACACAAACTATTGCATGACACTAATGCTTAAGTTAGTTTTTTTTTCCCTCCCTTAATTTATATCTAAAAATTCAGCCAATGAGTAGAAGGAGTTGTCATCTAGAAATTCTTTTAATTTATTTTTAAATATTGGTTGACTATCTGTCATGCTTTTGATGCTGTTTGGTACGTGACCAAAGATTTTTGTGGCAGCATAATTTACCCCTTTCTGTGCCAAAGTCAGATTTAACCCTGCATAGTGAAGATCATCCTTTCTCCTGGTGTTATATGCACACTGCTATTACTTTAGAACCGGGTTGGATTATTAACAACAAATTTCATAAGTGAATATATATACTGTGAGGATCCCTAGATCCTTAAATAGATGTCTGCAGGATGACCGTGGGTGGGCTCCAGTAATTATTCTGATTACACGTTTTTGAGCAATGAATACTTTTCTACTCAACGATGAATTACCCCAGAATATGATGCCGTACGAAAGCAGTGAATGAAAGTAGGCATAGTAAGCTAATTTACTGAGATTCTTATCACCAAAATTTGCAATAACCCTAATAGCATACGTAGCTGAACTCAGACGTTTCAGCAAACCATCAATGTGTTGCTTCCAGTTTAACCTCTCATCAATGGACACACCTAAAAATTTTGAAAATTCTACGTTAGCTACAGACTTCTGTTCAAAGTCCATATTTATTACTGGAGTTGTGCCATTTACAGTACGGAACTGTATATACTGTGTTATCAAAATTTAAAGAGTGCGTTTGCTGAGAACCACTTAATAATTTTTTGAAAATCATCATTTACAATTCCATCACTTAGTTCTTGGTTTTTGGATGTTATTACTATACTTGTATCATCAGCAAAAAAAAACTAACTTTGCATCTTCATCAAGATGGAATGGTAAGCCATTAATGTATATCAAGAACAGTAAAGGACCTAAGACCGAACCCTGCGAGACCCCGTCTGCAGTTCAGTTTTTTCGGCACCTCTGACACGCTCCCAAGGCTCAAACAAACTTGTGACCTTCAGAGCTGCTCTTCTCTCTACACTTTCAGTATTCTTTGTTGGTCTCATTCGATATGGGCCTCCCACACTTTAATATTCTAGGATGGGTCACAGGAGTGATCCGTAAATCTTTGTCGACTCATTCCACTTTCGTAGTACCAGCTGCTTTACCTACGACTGCACCTGTGTGATCGTCGCATTTCATATCCATACAAACTGTTACACGCAGGTATTTGTACGAGTTGTCAGGTTGCGACTGAGGCGTTGAGATCAAAAACGGGTCTTTTAATTTTTGGAATATATGAGTTATTACTGTAGTTATTTTCGTTCTAATGTGCGACTTTGTCAATGATTGTCTTCCCTGTCTAAATCAGTCCTGCAATTTCATTTCCTGCAGAAAGGTGGCATGTCTGATAGAGGTCCGTATACTGCACTAAAGCGTTGTATCGGCATGATTGTTTCGTTTTTAGGGCGCGAAAACAACTAGGGTCATACGCGCCCATTTCAAAACTGTAGAATACGGAGTAGCGACATGGAGTTAAGAGCTGTCACATTTCAAAATGGCTTCGGTGATGGAACCGTTAGGCGACTCCGAAGACGAATTACAAGAATTTTGTATTTGTAGATTTTCTGGTAAGGCTTTCATCTATATGTACAACGAAGTAATCTCAAAGAAGGGTCCTAATGCAGGGGTTTCTCTCCTTCTGGATTTCATAACGAAACATGTGGAGTCTAGTGGGAAAATTTTGTATGCTCTTTCAGGTGCCTGTGCAAGACAGAACAGGAATCGCACAATGTTTCAATTTTGGTACAGACTAGTTCATAGTTACACATTCTCTAACGTTTTCCACATGTTACAAACCTGTGACCATTCCAACAGTGCTTGTGATAGGGATTTTACAAATTCAGAATTACCAAAAAGGAAACAGGACACAGCGTATGCTGCCCACCAATTGTTCGCAGTAATAAAGAAAGCAAGGAAATATATGCATGTTGAACTGAATACACAAGTGAATTTCACTACCGGAAATATCTGGATTAATTTACTGGAAGTTTGTAACTTAAAGAGAAATGGGCTGTTACATATTACAAAATATTTGAGTACACTGTTGAGTCAAAAGGCGTCTATCATTGTACCAATAGCAATGGAACGGTGAAAAATGAATATCCGCCGTATAAGACTAGGATAGTTCCTCATTTTCGTAATACATGGACGTAACTCCTCTGAAACCTGAGAAACTACAGGACGTTTCACGCTTGACTGACGTTATCCCTTTGCAGCCTGAAATACTTTTATAATGTTCTAAAGAAATGTGCCATTAATAAAGTGACGGGAGGAGTGGAAGACAACCAATCTTGACGTGAAGTCTGGAACAATGATTAAGAGTGACAAGTTTATGAACATGTCAAAATGAACAGGCTTGTTTAATAAGTAACAAGCTAAGGTATTATAAAGCATACCGACTTCCATTATATTGTCTATTTTGAGTGGTGTTTAGTTATTAATGTTTATACAAATAATAGAAATGACTGAATATGCTGAAATAATTGAAAAGAATATTTTGCTTGGAAATATACTTTAGTTACACGATATTTATGGTGAAATGAGAGTACTTTAAATCACGAAGGGATGCGCCAGTCATTTTCTGTTACCATTTCCTATTATTATTCTTTGTTCTTTGATTACAGGTTTTAGTATACGATAATGTTCTGCTACGGTGCTCGTTGAAAGCTTTACGCATTGCCTTCAGTATCTCTCTACCTCTAGCCCTGTACAGTAGTCTCTCTTTAGAAGTTTATTTGCAGTGTCGTTAGACCATGGACGGTACGTCCCATGATGAACTGTTTACCAAGTATGTATGTATGGTGAAGTGTTTCCTTAAGTTTGAGCCATAGTTCTTCCACGTGCTATACTCCAGAGGTAGATGCTTAGAGTTCCTTATTGCGAACGACATTACCGCCTGTTTACCTATTTCGCTGACCATATGCATCTTTCTACTTGTTAGGTGTCCGTTGTACTTTGGTAATCACTGTTGCTACAACTGCCTCAATCACTGATTCCATTTTCAACGTCAACATCATCAAAGAGGTTAGTTTAATTTGTTGCTCTTGGATACAATATATTTCTATTTCTGTCCTAGGTAGTTCTCAGAACGTAGGCGCCAGTTTTAAGTTGCTGCCTCATGTGGTTGTCGGTAGTAGTCTCCCTAGTACAATTAGCTCGCTCGCCGCTTCATTACCCAAATGTAAACTGAGTCGAGTTGGCGGTAATACAGCAACAAAATGCGTTTTGCGTTCTCCGTTTCAGCAGGCGCAGTCCAGTTGCAAATGTGTGGTGTGATTTTCGTGTAGAGTGCGGCAAAGCCTCTCTTACACCTTAAAGCATTCGACGATGGCACCAGCACTTTCAAGACGTTGCCACTTACGTAAGGGAAAATCCACAGTCTTCCCCAGGTATTCATCCAAGACGTACAGCCCATTCAACGTACATTGCGTAACCAACGAGCGACCGAGCTAGTTGCGCTACTTGAACTGGCAACTTACAACTGACGCCACGGTAAACGTGTAGTTTCGATGCATAAGTAAGAAGTTGCCCCAAATTTCTATCTCCATTAATGTAGATAATAGTCTTGTGAAATCGGGTGGATCTTTTCGAAGCATGTTTCAGTTCCAACGTAGAATAGAATACTCCTATTTCAAAGAACAGAAGAAGCTTTACAAGGAATTGCTAATACTGCTCCGCAGGTCGAAACGGTACACAGCTGGCTAAGGTCTGAGACTAATTGGGCCATTAGTGATGAGCGTTATTAACTTCCGCACCGGAACTGTCTGGCTGCGGCCGCACGCAGCTCAGCTGGACATCAAAGTTCATCTGGAGATCCGAACACTTCACACCAAACAGCCCTTATTTCAGAAGCTAGCTGTATGTATTGTGATGCAATGGAATGAAATACTGCATTATGCTTCATCACTGAAGACAATTTGGTATTTTAGTCTTCATTATACAGTACTGACGATTAAAACCTTCAAACCATTTTGTTCCGAACGTGCCACTCTTTTGGCATACTGTGAAACAAAGTGACTATTAAAAGCGCCGTCATCTTCAACACCAAACGATAGACACTAAGAAGCTGGTGAAACCTGTGCCCTTTCGTTTGTGCGTGTCAGCGACTTAGCGGCAACTCAGTTTACGACCACTGCCTCTGACCCACGACTCGTTTCTCACCGACAAACGAATTATGCTCATTCCACCTTTTAGGCAGCTAGTGCGTTTTAATACCCAACAATATGTATTTCTATAGACAACGATGTCCACGTCAATCCCACCCACTTTCAGTCAAACTTGTATTGAGGACAATGAAGGACATGTTCATGGTGTGCAGTTTATCCTCAGATTTGCGCTAATACTGAAATTCGGTAATGTTGATGAATTATACAATTTTCTATTTTAAAAGAGGTGCAAGTGAATGATAATGAAGATTTTGTGAGAGATAAGAATTTCGAAAGGCACCCTAAAATGATTTAGAGAGGCATCAGCAAAACTAAATATTGCTCAGGAATAGAGTTCTTTTATAATCAAACAAATTTTAGCATTGAAAGGGAGACGAAAAGTCGTAAGGAAAGAAAGAAGATGAGGGTTCAGTGACGTCATTAGCTAGTAGTGAATATAAAAATTTATGCTTTTCAACAGCGGGTAAAGGGGAGGCCTTACGCGTCTGATCTCTGCCACTACAATAAATTCTTGACTTTATGATCTAGCTTTCCGAATAATTAACTACGGCCCTACTTTAACGATAACAACGGAAGACGTTTTAACTCCTGAAAAAGAACTATGTCTAAAGAGGACATTAAGTAATTTCCCTTCACATTAGCATTAGATTTACAATGGAACTGGAGACTGATGGAAAGGTCCCATTTTTGAAGGTCCTTGTCTGCAAACTGTATGACTGCCTTTGGGGCCATAATATTTACCATAAAACTATACATATTAACCAATACCTGCGTACCAACAGCTGCACTCACCATACAAACGCACTATGGGTCCTTATGATGCTAGTCTGGAGGGTGTGTACCAGACAGCTTAACACAGACAATCCGTTCCTTTTAAATACAGTAATATGAGTCTAGATTAGTTGCTTTCCTACCATATCCTGGGTATGCATCAACTACAACGGAGAATTTCGACTCTAGACTGTGTTTTGCCCACCAATCAAGATTAATGTCGAGTTAGGTACTGTTGAAGATGCATTGTGTATACAAGCTGTAATGCGACCGGGGTAAGGGTTGTGTTCGTCAAGCTACCCTTACTCTTTAGAAGGTGCGTGAATCATCATCGCCACACAAGGTTAAAACAACTCTAAGAATTCTCAGTGGTAGTGTACTGCTTCACCGATGGCTACGCAATAAAATAATAGGCCAAGTATTATGGAGAAGTAAACGCTTTTACCTGAAAATAAATACGAGCGGATAGTAAATTAAATTATAAACTAGTTTCTTATTGATGAAACTCTGTCCAAGATTGTGATCATGGCCAAAAAATACGTAACGTTACAAAAAGTTTTCCACAAATACGTATGAAACTATAGATCCAATGGAAAAAAATGTTAAATGAGAAAGTTATAGGGCTTCAAAACATTTATAGATTGGTTTCTTTGCCTACTTGTAACTGTCAATTGCTTTATTACATTTCTAGATATATCGAAAACATCGTCTAAAATTGTTTTCTCTGCAACTCGTCAACATCTATGTTACCATACTTGTTATTTACTTTAAGTACAGCCCGCGTTAAATCAAGACAGTGGTTCGTTGACAAAAAAAAAGTGCTCTTGATAATTAGCTAGATCTTCTCAGGAGATGGCTCTACAGTAACGGTTTTAGGCCGATTTTCTTCGGAAATTATTGTGCTATCATGCTATTAATAATTTTTACGATTATGGTAATTGTATGGATCACTTTGAAAAACTTGCACTTTTTGGATTTGTTTATCTCAATTTTTACTCTATGAAAACTTCCAAAAAAGAAATTGCTAACATTTTTTCACAAATTTAGAAAAATTTCTCTCTCTACAATGTTCCAGGGCCTAAAAGTTTTCATTTTGAAAAATAATAGACGCAATTAACAGTTAACAGCGATGTGCTTGAAGGAGGTTAATTTTGAATACTTGTATTTTCTAGAAAAAAACTACTGTATTTCATTGACTTTTAGTCATAGTAACTGAATATTAAAGTGAAACTTGCAAACGCAGAGTGCGTCAGCTGGAGCGAGCGGTGAAGTGGGGGAACCGATTAGCGCGCGTCAATTTTGTTTCTAAGACGAAAATGATTATAAAATGAATATCTCGTCAAACTAACGCAGAATAGGTACGGGAGGACTTCAGTACGTGGTCCGGAAGCAGAGATATCAAAGAGAATGCAAGCGCGGGCGATTTAGAATCAGTTTTCAGGGCGCGTTGAGAAATTTTCACAGCTGAGACGCTTTCCATTCCTCCACTTGGTCCATCTTTTTTTTCTGACAGTTGGTTCACGCAGTTTTTTCTTTTTATTATTGGTACCCAGTTTTGTGCATCCATGGCATCTTTCTTTCTTTTTACATTTTTCAGATGTTCAAAGTTATTTCTTACTCTCACAACCAACAATTAACTTCCAAAGTAAGAACTAAACCACTTCTTTTAAAGACTTTTCAGAAGTTTTCTCCTCTCCAGCATGTAGTTTGAATAAACACTGTTTTTAGTGTATTTAGATCTAATGTTAAACTGATATCACAGGCACTGGTTTCACTGTAGATTTCATTACCATTCGCAAGGTGCTTCTTGGAACCACTTTGTGGTGAGGAACTTTGTTCAGTGTTGCTTACCATAACCTCGTTCTCTGGACCTAAATTTCCAACAGAGCATGTTCTGTAGAATTTATTTCCCTTTATCTTAGTTTCGTAAATATTCCATTTGGTGGAGTCATTAGAGAGAGAGAGAGAGAGAGAGAGAGAGAGAGAGAGAGAGAGAGAGAGAGAGAGAGAGAGAGAGAGAACTCCATGAGCAACAACGAAATTTATAATGCACCTTACAAAATTGCTACGAACTGCTAGTGATATCACAGCAACCAGCGTGGCCAACCTATGCAACGGTATCACAAACATACAATAACAGACTAACAAAGACGCATCTTTTACTGTTGTACTGAAGCTTTACGTTCGGTGAGGTAAGATGGCGGCGTCTGCAACTTTTACTACCACGATTCTCTGTAACCAAATGATGTAACCTTCACGAGGTGGTCTGTTCAAGTTTCGCGGTTGAGGAAATATTTGCGTACTAGTTGAGATTAACTCATACATTTCAGAATCTCGTTATGAGAACATCAAGTTACATATGAAAACTACAGCCTGCTTAAAACATGTTTATTCATTTGAGTGTTCTTATAAAGATCGTTAGCACACAGCACGTTCTGCTTATAGGAGCACTTTAATAACGAGCATATAATTCAAAGAAATGGAAAAGTTGATCAAAAACTGGCTAAAAGCATCCCTTCAGCTGAGCCTCTTAATACAAGATTTACGAAGCCCCCTAAAATCTACATACTTTGTGTTCGCCGCCACAGTGCTGTTCTGAAGTGCTGGCTTTAGTGACATCAATGATACGGTACACGCTATTGCCAGTCTAGTAATGCGTGTCTGTGAGCACGATCAATACTATACAACACAAACCCCCGCCTTCTAGAGGAAGCAGTTCCCAAGGTATCAAGTGAACTAGTGCTCATGGAAGCTGCAGAAATTACTTGCGCAGTAACTTAGTTCAAAACCAATTAAAAATACTTTTTGTGTTGTTGTTGTCTTCAGTCCTAAGACTGGTTTGATGCAGCTCTCCATGCTACTCTATCCTGTGCAAGCTTCATCTCCCGGTACCTACTGCAGCCTACATCCTTAATCTGCTTAGCGTATTCATCTCTGTCTCCCTCTACGATTTTTACCCTCCATGCTGCCCTCCAGTACTAAATTGGTGATCCCTTGGTGCCTCAGAACATGTCCAACCAACCGAACCCTTCTTCTAGTCAAGTTTTACCACAAGCTCCTCTTCTCCCCAATTCTATTCAGTACCTCATTAGTTATGTGACCTACACATCTAATCTTCAGCATTCTTCCGTCGCACCACATTTCGAAAGCTTCTATTCTCTTATTGTCTCATCTATTTATCGTCCACGTTTCACTTACATACATGGCTACACACCAAACAAATACTTTCAGAAATGACTTCCTGACACTTAAATCTATACTCGATATTAACAAATTTCTCTTCTTCAGAAACGCTTTCCTAGCCATTGCCAGTCTACATTTTATATCCTCTCTACTTCGACCATCATCAGTTACTTTGCTCCCCAAATAGCAAAACTCCTTTACTACTTTAAGTGTCTCATTTCCTAAACTAATTCCCTCGGCATCACGCGACTTAATTCGACTACATTCCATTATCCTCGTTTTGCTTTTGTTGATGTTCATCTTATACTCTCCTTTCAAGACACTATCCATTCCGTTCAACTGCTCTTCTAAGTTCTTTGCTGTCTGACAGAATTACAATGGTATCGGCGAACCACAAAGTTTTTATTTCTTAAATACTTAGCCATTCAAAACCAAAGAAACTTACGTCAAATTAAGGAGAAATCTCCGAACAACAAATTTTCCATAACAAAATAAAGATCGGCATTTTATATCCACGCCACGTTTTGTGCTCCCTTTAATGGGTGATTGAAGCCTGCCTCTCTCTCTGAGCATGCCGCTGGGTCAAGGTCTCGCCTGTGGGCAGCAGTGGCTCCGCCGCAGTGCGCCGTATAAGGAAGGGGTCTCCCGCTGTGCAAGAGCCGGCCGGCACTTAGCGTACGGCCGGCCCGCCAAGGTCGGCGTGGCGCCGCCGCGAGTTGCTCCGTAAACACGCGATGCTCACCTGGCCGCAGATTTATGTGCAGCTGAGCGAGCGTGGCGCTGGGAACGCCCGCTAGTGGAAGAGCCCAGCCAGCATCGCCCCTCTCTTCAAGGGCAGAAGTGGTCACCGAAGCGCTACTACAGCGCGATCGCATTACGCTCCCACACAGCTGTTGCCCTACGTCGCTAACGTCATTGTTCTGTAGAACTTTTTTTGTATTCGCGTAGTGTGACCTTTCTCGGGACTGGAAATCATCTCTGCTAATCGAGTTATGCAAACGACGATAGGGTGGAACTTGGCACCGGCACGCACGTAGATGCCGTTTTTCCTGACGTTTCATGCACTTTTTCACTGTCACCTAATTAACAAGGTAAGAGCGCATGCAATATCAGAACAGTTTTGACACTGAAGAGTTCCTCGCAAACTAACTACACCATGTCATTAACAGAAAGAAATGTTCAGACGTAAAACAGCGTCAAGTGTACCTCAAAGTATTATAGCACCATTACTGTTTGTAATATACAGCGCCAAAAGAAAAATACCGCAATCTGAGGCCGGCCTGCGAAAGTGTTGGTAGCAAAATCGGATCAGATTCATTTACAGGGCAGTTCCGTATATCTTAAACAACAGCCTTTAAGTGTCGCCCTAACCGCCGTCTGCTTCACGTCTGCTGTGCAGCGAGCTACCTTAATTTAAGTATTATCTGTATTTTTCTTACTTGTCACTTCTTCTTCTGCGTGTTTTTGCTTTTAGGAAGCTTTAATAGTAGAGTGCTATTAAGTGTTCCATAGATCTCGTGTGTGTTTCGAATACAGTCAGAGAGTCCCTTTAGTCAGCCATAGTGCTCGTAGTGCTAGTGTTTGTTTTCAATACCGTCCAGAGACAGGTAGTGCTATTTTCCTTGTTTCTACAAGAAGTGGTTAGCAATCACAGTTTAGTCAATAATCAACCGCCTTTAGTGAATTAGCAGTCTAGTTAAAAGCTGATTAACACTCTATAGTAAATTGATTTCTTAGGATGGCTAGGATGTGTGGCTGCTGTGTACGGACGCAGGAGGAGCTGGCCACTCTTCGCGAACAGCTGAGCGTGTTGATGGCCGCGGTCAGCAATCTTCAGGCTGCTGCCTCGGAGTGTAGCGGCAGTGGGGAGTCTGGTGCGTCGCATGGTGCACCCCAGGTGTTAGATGCTTCACCCACTGTCCCTGCTGTCGAGACATCTTCGCGGGTACCGGGCGCGGTTGGGCCACCCTCTCCCCAAGGGGAGTGGCGGGTTCAGCGGCGTTCGCGGCGCACGAGGCGGAGGGTCAATGTGGAGGCTGGCCGTTTGGCATCTCCCGCTCTGCCTGTGAGTGGACATGTGGCTGCTCCTTCAGCAAGGTCCGAGCAGGCACACGGGGGGAGGGGTTTATTAGTTATTGGGAGCTCCAACGTTAGGCGGGTGATGGAGCCCCTTAGGGAAATAGCGGAAAGGTCGGGGAAGAAGGCCAGTGTTCACTCTGTCTGCTTGCCGGGGGGTCTCATCCGAGATGTGGAGGAGGCCCTACCGGCGGCGATAGAGAGCACTGGGTGCACCCGACTGCAAATTGTTGCTCATGTCGGCACCAATGACTCTTGCCGTCTGGGTTCAGAGGTCATCCTCAGTTCGTACAGGCGGTTGGCGGAGTTGGTGAAGGTGGAAAGCCTCGCTCGCGGGGTGGAATCAGAGCTAATTATTTGTAGTATCGTTCCGAGAACCGATCGCGGTCCTCTGGTTTGGAGCCGAGTGGAAGGCTTAAACCAGAGGCTCAGACGATTCTGCGGAGAGCTGGGGTGCAAATTTCTCGACCTCCGCTATCGGGTGGAGAAATGTAGGGTCCCCCTGAATAGGTCAGGCGTGCACTACACGCCGGAAGCGGCTACGAGGGTAGCGGAGTACGTGTGGAGTGCACATGGGGTTTTTTTAGGTTAGAGAATTCCCTCCCTAGGCCCGACAAGACGCCTCCTGAGACGCGGCAAGGCAGGAGTAGGCAAAATGCAACAAGGAATAACAATATTAATGTGCTAATAGTAAACTGCAGAAGCGTCTATAGAAAGGTCCCAGAACTGCTCTCATTAATAAACGGTCACAACGCCCATATAGTACTAGGAACAGAAAGTTGGCTGAAACCAGACGTAAACAGTAATGAAATCCTAAACTCTGATTGGAATGTATACCGCAGAGGTAGGCTGGACAGTGAAGGGGGAGGCGTGTTTATAGCGATAAGAAGAGCAATAGTATCGAAGGAAATTGACGGAGATTCGAATTGTGAAATGATTTGGGTGAAGGTCACGGTTAAAGCAGGTTCAGACATGGTAATTGGATGTCTCTATAGGCCCCCGGGCTCAGCAGCTGTTGTGGCTCAGCACCTGAAGAATAATTTGGAAAATATTTCGAGTAGATTTCCCCACCATGTTATAGTTCTGGGTGGAGATTTTAATTTGCCGGATATAGACTGGGAGACTCAAACGTTCATAACGGGTGGCAGGGACAAAGAATCCAGTGAAATATTTTTAAGTGCTTTATCTGAAAACTACCTTGAGCAGTTAAACAGAAAACCGACTCGTGGCGATAACATATTAGACCTTCTGGTGACAAACAGACCCGAACTATTTGAATCAGTTAATGCAGAACAGGGAATCAGCGATCATAAAGCGGTTACTGCGTCGATGATTTCAGCCGTAAATAGAAATATTAAAAAAGGTAGGAAGATTTTTCTGTTTAGCAAAAGTGACAAAAAGCAGATTACAGAGTACCTGACGGCTCAACACAAAAGTTTTGTCTCAAGTGCAGATAGTGTTGAGGATCAGTGGACAAAGTTCAAAACCATGGTACAATATGCGTTAGATGAGTATGTGCCAAGCAAGATCGTAAGAGATGGAAAAGAGCCACCGTGGTACAACAACCGAGTTAGAAAACTGCTGCGGAAGCAAAGGGAACTTCACAGCAAACATAAACATAGCCAAAGCCTTGCAGAGAAACAAAAATTACGCGAAGCGAAATGTAGTGTGAGGAGGGCTATGCGAGAGGCTTTCAATGAATTCGAAAGTAACGTTCTATGTACTGACTTGGCAGAAAATCCTAAGAAATTTTGGTCCTATGTCAAAGCGGTAGGTGGATCAAAACAAAATGTCCAGACACTCTGTGACCAAAATGGTACTGAAACAGAGGATGACAGACTAAAGGCCGAATTACTAAATGTCTTCTTCCAAAGCTGTTTCACAGAGGAAGACTGCACTGTGCTTCCTTCTCTAGATTGTCGCACAGTTGACAAAATGGTAGATATCGAAGTAGACGACAGAGGGATAGAGAAACAATTAAAATCGCTCAAAAGAGGAAAGGCCGCTGGTCCTGATGGGATACCAGTTCGATTTTACACAGAGTACGCGAAGGAACTTGCCCCCCTTCTTGCAGCGGTGTACCGTAGGTCTCTAGAAGAGCGAAGCGTTCCAAAGGATTGGAAAAGGGCACAGGTCATCCCCGTTCTCAAGAAGGGACGTCGAACAGATGTGCAGAACTATAGACCTATATCTCTAACGTCGATCAGTTGTAGAATTTTGGAACACGTATTATGTTCGAGTATAATGTCTTTTCTGGAGACTAGAAATCTACTCTGTAGGAATCAGCATGGGTTTCGGAAAGGACGATCGTGTGAAACCCAGCTCGCGCTATTCGTCCACGAGACTCGGAGGGCCTTAGACACGGGTTCACAGGTAGATGCCGTGTTTCTTGACTTCCGCAAGGCGTTTGACACAGTTCCCCATAGTCGTTTAATGAACAAAGTAAGAGCATACGGACTATCAGATCAATTGTGTGATTGGATTGAGGAGTTCCTAGATAACAGAACGCAGCACGTCATTCTCAATGGAGAGAAGTCTTCCGAAGTAAGAGTGATTTCAGGTGTGCCGCAGGGGAGTGATTTCAGGTGTGCCGCAGGGGAGTGTCGTAGGACCGTTGCTATTCACAATATACATAAATGACCTGGTGGATGACATCGGAAGTTCACTGAGGCTTTTTGCAGATGATGCTGTGGTGTATCGAGAGGTTGCAACAATGGAAAATTGTACTGAAATGCAGGAGGATCTGCAGCGAATTGACGCATGGTGCACGGAATGGCAATTGAATCTCAATGTAGCGAAGTGAAATGTGATGCGAATACATAGAAAGATAGGTCCCTTATCATTTAGCTACAAAATAGCAGGTCAGCAACTGGAAGCAGTTAATTCCATAAATTATCTGGGAGTACGCATTAGGAGTGATTTAAAATGGAATGATCATATAAAGTTGATCGTCGGTAAAGCAGATGCCAGACAGATTCATTGGAAGAATCCTAAGGAAATGCAATCCGACAACAAAGGAAGTAGGTTACAGTACGCTTGTTCGCCCAATGCTTGAATACTGCTCAGCAGTGTGGGATCCGCACCAGGTAGGGTTGATAGAAGAGATAGAGAAGATCCAACGGAGAGCAGCGCGCTTCGTTACAGGATCATTTAGTAATTGCGAAAGCGTTACGGAGATGATAGATAAACTCCAGTGGAAGACTCTGCAGGAGAGACGCTCAGTAGCTCGGTACGGGCTTTTGTTGAAGTTTCGAGAACATACCTTCCCGAAGAGTCAAGCAGTATATTGCTCCCTCCTACGTATATCTCGCGAAGAGACCATGAGGATAAAATCAGAGAGATTAGAGCCCACACAGAAGCATACCGACAATCCTTCTTTCCACGTACAATACGAGACTGGAATAGAAGGGAGAACCGATAGAGGTACTCAGGGTACCCTCCGCCACACACCGTCAGGTGGCTTGCGGAGTACGGATGTAGATGTAGATGAGAATTGCATATTTATTACTTGTTAACATGGGCTACCAGATGAGCCCAGTTTTGTAAATGGCTTCTGCACTAATAACCAAAGACAATGGACATTTTGCAAATAATGTGAAATGGACTGACGAATCTAGTTTCACTCATGAAGGTATTTTCAATTTCCAGAACAACCATTGGTGGTTGGCGCACAACCCACATGTCGACCATGAACGTGGCTGTTGGGCACGGTCCGTCATAAACCTGTTGGCTGGAATGGAGGGAGAGGTGCTTTTGGGCCCGTATCTATTGGTGAAGAAATTGAGTGCGCCGCCGTATCGGACGTTTCATTGCAATACTTTGACGCATTAGAAAACGTTCCACTTTGTGTTCGGCGACAGTTATGGTTTCAGCCTGATGGTGCACCATCACAGTTTGGAATGATTGTGCACAAACTACGTAAATGAAGCGTTTGCAGGGCACAGGGGGAGCTGTGTCAAGGGACGAACATCTGTCCCTTCCTGTTCGCAGGGCCCAGACCAACAGGAGCTCTGCATGCCGGCGACTTCGTTTGTCGGCGTGGGATCGCGGCGCGAGTCGGCAAGGGTGCCTCGCCGCGCCCCTGGGTAACCGGGGCGTGTTCTGCCAAACCCAGGAGGTGGTGACATCGCCTGGGCCAGGTTAACTGGGTCCAGACCGCCGAACGTCTGGGGGACCGGCCCGCCACCTGAGTAGGAGTGGGTCCTTGGCCGTAAGGTGGAAACTCGGGCTAGTAGGCGGCGAAGGGCGAGAGGTGCATCCGCCTCTCCGGAGTGCGGGGTGCAGTTGCCGAGGAGCGTCGCGTGAAATCGCCGATGACGGAGCCATCGATGGGGACCAGTGCGCTGGCGACGGCGCGCTGAACCCGGCAGCTCGGGAGTGCCCTTGACCTTGGGGCGAGGTCGGTGGGCGAGCTGCAAGAAGTCCCCCCCCATGCCAGAGGAGCCGGTCCGGGGCAAGAGACGGGCTCCCATCTTTCTTTTATCACTCGTATAATCATGGCGACAACCGATACGAGTGACTCGAGTGCGCCTCAACGGGCTTCTTTTGCGCCACCTGATCCCTCTCCTCAGGATGAGTCGGGACAGGCCGAAAATGAAACTGTGACGCAGAGATTAGCACGAATCACGTTGCTCATGGAGCAAAACATTAAAAACGGGAAGATAAGTCAAGCAGGACTCTCAACAATTAAAAATGAACTGGCTGCATGGGCCATTGCCCACGCAAAGTTGGAAGGAAGGGTGGAAGAATTAGAGAAGGAAAACAATCGATTGAGGAAACAACCAGTTAAAACCTGGGCTGCCGTGGCAGCGCAAGCTCCCACGAAGCCCAAAACGACTAGAGATACCATAGATAAAGTGACTAAGAGGCCAGATACGGCAGATTTCTTGAGGACCCTGCCGGGCCAAGACACAAGTGTCAAAAGAATCCAGGAGCTATTCACGACTACTGTGGACCCTGTAAAAGAGAAAATAAAGATCAAAAGAATCAAACCCAGCAAGAATTCAGTAATAGTGGAAGTCGCATCCGAAGAGGATAAAGAAAAAATATTGAACAACCACAAATTAAATTCAGTAATTAAGTGCGAGCCTCCAAGGAAAAGGAACCCTCTCGTGATTCTGTACGACGTTCCAACAGTAATGACCAATGAAGAGTTATGCGACACAATCAGGAAACAAAACTTTGAGCATCTGAGTGAAGAAGAGTTCAAAGACTGTTTTAAACTCAGATTCAAGACAGGTCCACGGGGTCGAGATGTGGTACATCACGTCGCTGAGGTTACAGCGCGGATGTGGAAAAGCATTACGACAATGGGCAAAATATGTTGGCTTCCATGCCATCAACACTAGGGACTATGTCGTGGTACCTCGTTGCCACAACTGTGGCGACTTGGACCACATTCTCAGGCTGTGCACCAGGGAGTCGGCCTGCACAAAATGTGGAGAGAACGGTCACAACCGTAAAGACTGCAAGGCAGCAGCAATCTGCATACCATGCAGGAACCGAGGCAAGAAATCATGCGGAGCCACAGGTCGAAACTGCCCAACATACAGGATGCTTGAACAAAGACTGATTTCCAGGATTGATTATGGGTGAGCCCGGCATACTGAACAGGATGCCGAAACATAAGTCCTCGAGCAAAAGGAGGAGGGATGCTATGAGGGCTAACAAGTTTAAGTTGTTCTTAAGGTCGCTTACGAGCACCAAGAAAACTGAAAATAGAGCCACACAGACTGAGATCTATATGATAAATATGGCAATACAGACAGATCCCCCCATAGCTGCAGCTCCCTCCTCCGAAAGCCGGGGAGCAGAGCCGACAGAACACCAGAAACGGCAAGGGCATCCTGTGGCTGTGGCAGTTTCCAGAAAGGAGCAGAAAAAAGTCATTCAACCGATACAGGAAAACTTGATAACCAGTAGCTCTATTACAAGTTCTCCCACACAGGGTACTCCAGTAGTTAGACTACCACCTGTGGACCCTGTAAGAGTGTACCCCAACTTGGAGTACACCATGCAACTAGCAAGACTTGAGCAGCCGGCTACCCTGACCACTGCCCTGAGACATGTGGTTCGTGTAGGACACGAAGAGGGACGAAAGATAACCTTCTCGGTGATGGAGGCTGTGGACAGAATTCAACTAAAATCAGTGAATCTCCCCACTGACTTTGGAGCCCTGCGAGACTTGTTAAGAAAGGTGTTTGAAAGAAGGGGCGAGAAATTCGACCTAAATGACATCTACGAACAGGCAGTTTTGGCGAACGGACGAATTGCGTTCGACTGGACTAAGACCTGGCCACATGACCGAGTACACACCTACTTTCCATAATGACCAAAATAAACATAGGACAACTAAACACTCATAATAGTCGACTTGTGATGCAGGAACTCCGAAGGGAGGTGGAGGAGAGGAGATTGGATGTGCTCTGTCTGCAGGAGCCGTACTCCCAAGCTGGGAAAGTCGCATTTGCTGCCGCCACATGGCAAGTAATAAGCAGAGGAGAAGACCCAAGGGCGGCAATTATAATTACAAACAAACTCGTGAGAGTAACCACACTCTCTCAGTTTACAACTCCCCATTGCAACGTCGTGGAGCTCCAATCTCCAGCAGGAATCATCACCATCATTAATATGTATTTCCAGTATGGAGATGACATCGAAATACACCTAGACCACCTGATGAGGGTGACCACGGCGTTGCGGGGAAGGAAAATTGTAATAACAGCTGATATTAATGCCAAGTCCCCCCTATGGTTCAGTGGCACAAGAGACGCAAATGGAGAAAAGGTGGAAGAATACATTATGGCGTCGCAACTCGTGGTGGCCAACAGGCCTGGTAATCCTCCTACCTACACGGCAGGAGGAGGGCAGGGTACAAATATTGATGTCACTCTCGTGACACCAAATGTAACAAACATCATTCAAAATTGGAAAGTAGTAGGAAACGCCACCACTAGCGACCATAACTTAATAACTTTCACAGTAGGGGAGAGAGAGTGCCGCTGGGCCATGGGATGGGAAATACAATTTAACTACAGGAAAGCTGACTGGGAACGCCTGGCGAGGGAGTGCGACATTCCTCCATTACCGGAAGATGACATACAACAAGACATAAACGTAGACAACAGAGCAGATGAACTAGTAACTGCAGTAACCAGGGCGGTGAGGGCTGCTGTACCGATCAGGAGGAAGGCCATGGCGGCTTCTCCGTCACCGTGGTCGCCTGAACTGGAAGATCTACGCCAATCTGTCAGGAGGCTAAGGAGGCACTACCAGCGCAGTGTCGTCTGGCAGGAGAGACAAAGGTGGCAATTGCAGTACAGGGAGGCAAAACAGAGGTTCCAGAGTGAACTACGTGAAGTCAAAAGGCGAAGCTGGGAACACTATGTGCTCAGCCAGCTAGCTCTGGATCCATGGGGACTCCCCTATAAATTAGTCAGGGAGAAAATCCGCTCTCCTATGGAGCTATCTACAGTCAGGCACGGGGACAGGATGACGGAGTCCTGGCAGGAGACTGCTGGGGTCCTCCTCCGGTCCCTGCTGCCTGATGACAATGCGGATGGGGAGACAGAGGGACAACGGCAATTGCGAGAACAAGACCGTGAAATATATAATAATGACACGGCGGTCTACCCCTTCTCAGAAGAGGAGGTGGCGACCCACATAAAGCAACTTAAAAGAGGCAAAGCTCCTGGGCCAGACGGCATTGTGGCGGAGGTGGTGCAATTCCTGACACCCCAGCTGGTTGCCCCGCTTACCCACCTCTATAATGAGTGCCTGAGGCAACAACAGTTCCCAAGAAGGTGGAAAACTGGGAACGTCGTCATCATTAAGAAGGGACCGGACAAGGATCCTGCAGAAGTAAAGTCGTACAGGCCGATCTGCCTGTTAGATTTGTTTGGAAAAATCTTGGAAAAACTGCTGGCTGACAGACTGGCAGCACATAGAGTATTGTGCGGGATGAGCAGTAGGCAATTCGGTTTCAGGCCGGGGCGGTCGGCATCTGATGCAATCGCCCTGGCGGCCGAGGTCTGTGGCTCAACCCCGCACAAATACGTGGTGGGCATCATGGTGGACATCAGTGGCGCCTTCGACAACCTGTGGTGGCCCTCGCTCTTCTCCTGCTTGCGGGAGAAGGAGTGTCCAGGGCCGCTATATGGCTGCCTGAGGAGCTACTGTGAGGATCGGGAGGTCTGGCTATCATCCCCTAGCGAAAGGGTAGGGAAAGCTGTCACGAAAGGATGTCCCCAAGGATCGGTCCTAGGGCCGCTCTTTTGGGACATCCACATGGAGCCATTACTAGACAGCCTGCAACGAAGTGAGGATGTGCTAGAGGTGATAGCCTACGCTGATGACCTCCTCCTGATGGTCGGTGGCCGTAGCCGAGAGGACATAGAACCCAAAATAGAGAGAGCGTTAGACAGACTCCTACAGTGGTGCCACACCACGAAAATGACCATATCACCAAGCAAATCGACATACTTACTACTTAAAGGACAACTAATCAGGAACCCTACGGTCAGAATTGACGGCACACCGGTACTGCGAAGACGAGACACACGTTACCTAGGAGTCATCATTGATGAGAAATGGAACTTCGGAAAACACATTGAAACTGTAACCCAAAAAGCTCTGCAAATATTAAACAACCTCATTTCCATAGGACATAAAAGATTTCACCTACCTCCACATCTCATTAAACTTTATCACAATAGTATCCTAACTTCAGTAGTGGGTTACGGCTCCGGGGTCTGGGCGCACAGATTCACGAGGGTTGTGCCCGCCATGGCAGTGAGAAGGGTTCAGAGAAGCATGGTTCTAAGATCTGTGGGCGCTTATAGAACATCTCCAGGAGGGGCCCTATTAGTCATAATGGGGCTCTGCCCACTTGACATCAAGATTAGGGAGCAAGCAGCCTGGTATTGGGCAAAAAAAGGGAACCAGGGGAAAATAGAAGAAATCATGGGTGTGAGGGTAGAGGACAAAAGGGGGATTAGAAGAAGGGGGGAAGAACTTTGGCAGGGGTCCTGGGAGACAGAAGAAACCGGTCGCAGAACCTTTCAGTTCTTGCCGAACGTGAGGGAGCGCTTAGAAATGAAGTACTTTCAGCCAACACGGGGACTGATCCATTTTCTCACTGGTCATGGACCCTACCCGACATACTTATGTCGGTTTGGGAAGAGGGCTACGCCAGCGTGTGACTGTGGCGCGCCGGAAGGCACTCCGGATCATGTGATTTACGAGTGCCCTCTCTTCAATGATGTAGCGACTACACTTCGAGACGGACTACCGAACCATGACACGTATCAACTCCTCAGACGTGAAGACACTTTTCAGATGATTAATACTCTGGCCAACGAGGTATCACGGAAAGTGTTAAATGAATATCTGAGGGAGATTAACTAAGAATGTGAAAATGAACACCGATATTGTCTAGATCCCTTTTCCCATACCGCCAGCGCGCGGACTGGCCGACTTCACATCACAGTTGGGATCCGCCGCGCGCAGGATTAGGGGGAGGAGGGGTTAATCTCACCGACTTAGAGATGCACCAGATTTGACTTAGGATAAGTTAGCTCTGTAGGACTTAGAATAGGATATTATGTTAGGTTATGGAACTGCAGCGAGTTAACATCTTGGCCAGCCCAGTGCCGGGGGCAAGCTCTTTGGGGTTAGCCCGAAGAGCAAGGCTTGCAAAGTAGGTTTATATATTCTACTGGCACATATGTGACGCTGCAGGTGTAGAAATTAGCAATTAGTGATAGTAATAGTTTCTTAAGTAGTAGGGATAGTTAGTATAATGCCCATTGTTGTAGTAACCTGTAGCACATCATATTTTGTAGCATGCTGCATGAAACAATAATAAATGTATTAATATTACGACCCACTAATGCTATTAAGGAAGTGGGTTAATATTGTAAAAAAAAAAAAAAAAAAAAAAAAAAAAAAAAGATTGGTCGTGGAGGTCCAGTGCATCCCGAGTTGTGGTGACAACAAAGGAGTTAACTTCGACTAGTAGCGGTTCCACTGTCTGGAAAGTCTCCAGAACGTTCGGGAGAGCGGTGTGATGTTTCTCTTTAGGGCGCATACAAACTGGGGTCATACGCACTCAAGTCAAAACTATAGAATACGGAGACAGGAGTTAAAAAACGACTACACGCCTGTCCCAATTGACATAACAGAAGACACCTAAAAAAGGAGGTGAGAAAAGGGCTAAAACAGACACCAAACAGAGGTCCAAAACTAAAAATGAAATGGCCTTCGCCATATTGCTTTGGCGAATAAAAAATAAAACGCGGTCTACAGCCTGCGCGTCGTTTGCTACTTTGGCCGATGAATCAGCCATCAAACCCAAGCGGAATCGTAAAGGGTTAAAAACTGGGCATTCCATCAGGAAGTGGCGGACAGTTAAAACTTGGGCGCAATGTGTACAATGTGGTTGGGTATTGCCACTTTTCAAATCAAGATGGCTAAAAAGGCAGTGCCAAACACGCAGCCTACTTAAAATAACCTCCCAGCGGGAGGGACGTGAAGAGCTCGTCCAAGCCACTGGGAGGGGCTCAACAAGCCAGAGCTGATTCCCATGAAGCGAGGACCATTGGCGATGCCAAAGGGACACCACCTCCTGACAGACGGCAACACAGGGATCACTGAAGGGAATATCGGTACTAGTGGGCTGAGGTACGAGGACTGCAGCTTTGGCAACAGCTGCATTTCGTGGTAGACCAACATGGCCAGGGACCCACATAAACATCACAGTGGCTCCACCAAGAGTGAGCAAGTGACAGTTTTCCTGGATCCGTTGTGCTAAGGTATGGGCGATGGACAGGGCACATAGACTTTGAAGAGCGCTGAGAGCGTGTGAGCAGATGACACTATTGGAAAGTGTGTCGCCGAATGTAGTGTGTGGCCTGATACAGGATGAAGGGCTCGACTGTAAATACTGAGTTGTGTGTCTGAAGCCGATAACGAAAGACTGTGTGCCACGAGGAAGGCACACCAAACCCCCATGGTCAGTTCGAGAGCCATCAGTATATACAGATGTACTATCGCGGAGTTCCATGTGAAGGTGGCTGAAGGCGATAGACCAAGGCTGGAGTAGTGTCCTTAGGAAGTGAAAGAAGCCAAGGTTAACAGGGGCGCTCACGAAGCCAAGGTGGGAAAGGGTTCACACCCACCGAGAAAGGTGCAGGTAAGGTGAAGTTCTGCCGTCGTAGCAAGTGCGGAAAGCGGACTCCAGAAGCTAACAGAAGAGGGTCGCGACTCATGCTGGCGATTGAAGTAACCATCGAAGGAGGAGGCGTAGGATGGATGGCCACGCATGGCAGACAAAGGCACGCATACGTGCTCAAGAGGAAGTCACGGCGGTATGAGAGTGGCAGTTCAGCAGCTTCAGCGTACAGGCTCTCACCTGAGCTAGTGTAAAAGGCGCTAGTGGCCAAACAGATGCCAGGATAGTAGATAGTGCTGAGACGGCGTAAGAGGGATGGACGTGCAGATGCATAAAGCACCGACAGCCTTGTTTTGAACGGGCAGCGAACGGTACAAACGGAGGAGGGTGGTGGGTCGACCAGCACCGCAGGAAGTACCATTGAGAGCATGTAGGAGACAGAGGGCGCGTACAGAGGGCTGCCAGGTAAGACACACGGGTGCACGAAGAGTGTTTCCTATCGAACGTAAGCCCCAGGAATTTCCTAGTTTCAACGAATGGATGAGCAACAGGCCCAAGATGCAAAGAGAAACCAACTGTGCTATTAGAAATTCACACAGACGGTTTTATAAGTGGAAAAACGAAAGCCATTGTCGATGCTACAGGAGTAAAGACATTGCTTAAGACGCCGCTCAGTGAGGCAGGTCCGCAGAAAACTGCAATATATGGAAAATCGTCAAAAAGGGAGCCAGAGATGACCGGCGAGAGACAGGCCGTTATATAGTTAATAGCGATAGCAAAGTGGACGACGTTTAGGACGGAACCTTAAGGCCCTTCGTTTTCCTGGATAAATGTGTCCGACAAGGCAGAATCCAACAACACCTTGAAAAATTTCTGAAGGAAACAGGGCAGGTGGCCATGGGAGCCCCACGTGTGAAGAGTAAGGAGGATAGCAGTTTTCCAGCAGGTGTCATAGTCCTTCTCCAAATCGAAAAATACGGCCACAGTCTAGGATTTCCGCAGAAAACCATTCATGACATGAGTGTGCAAAGTAACGAGATGGTCAACTGCAGAACTCCGCACTCGAAAACCACACTGTGCAGCCATTAATAAGCGCGGAACTCGAGCCACCATACCAGCCAGACATCAATCATACGTTCCATGACCTTTCAAACACAGCTGGTGACAGATGGGGTGGTAGATATATTTTTGTCCTTACCGGGATTAGGTATGGGTATGAGGGTGGCTTCACGCCAACGTCCAGGAAATGTGCCCTCAGCCCAGATGCGGCTGGACGTGCACTCTGATCAAAAGTATCCGGACACCTAGCTGAAAATTACTCACAAGTTCGTGGCACCGTCCATCGGTAATGCTGGAATTCAAGATGGTGTTGGCCCACCCTTAGCCTTCATGACAGCTGTCACTCTCACAGGCATACGTTCAGTCAGGTGCTGGAAGGTGTCTAGAGGAATGGCAGCTCTTCACGGAGTGCTGCACTGAGGAGAGGTATCGATGTCGGTCGGTGAGGCCTGGCACAAAGTCGGCTTTTCAAAACAGACCAAAGCTAGTCCACCATAGGCTGTGCATTATGAACAGGTGCTCGATCGTGTTTAAAGATGCAATCGCCATTCCCGAATTGCTCTTCAACAGTAGAAACCAAGAAGGTGTTTAAAGCATCAATGTAGGCCAGTGCTGTATGTGTGTGTGTGTGTGTGTGTGTGTGTGTGTGTGTGTGTGTGTGTGTGTGTGTGTGTGTGCGCGCGCGCGCGCGCGCGCGCGTCCCCATGGAAAACAAGGGGTGCAAGCTCGCTCCATGAAAAACACGACCACACCATAACACCACCGCCTCCGAATTTTACTGCTGGCACTACACACGCTGGTAGATGACGTTCACCGGGTATTCACCGTACCCACACCCTGCCATCGCATCGCCACATTGTGTACCGTGAGTCAGCACTCCACACAACGTTTTACAACTGTTCAATCGTCCAATGTCTACGCTTCTTACGCCTAGCGAGGGGTCGTTTGGAACCTGCGTGATGTGTGGCTTATGAGCAACCGCTCTATCATGAAATCCAAATTCTCCAACTTCCCGCTTAACTGACTTAGTACTTGCAGTGGATCCTGATGCAGTTTGGAATTCCTGTGTGATGATCTGGAGAGATGTCTGCTTGTAAGACATTACGGCCCTCTTGAACTGTTAGTGGTCTGTCAGTCAACAGACTAGGTCGGACTGTACGCTTTTGTGCGGTATGTGTCCGTTCACGTTTCCACTTCACTATCAAATCGGAAACAGTAGACCTAGAGATGTTAAATAGGAGTGTGGAAATCTCGCTTACAGAAGTTTGACCAAAGTGACACTCAATCACTTGACCACGGTCGAAGTCCGTGAGTTCCGCAGATCTCCCCATTCTGCTCTCTCATGATGTCCAATGACTGACTATTGAGATCGCTGATATGATGTACCCGGCAATAGGTGGCAGCACAATGAATCTAATATGAAAACCGAATGTTTTGGGGGTGTCCGGATACTTTTCATCACATAATGTATTAATCAGGAAGTGCTTGCCCACAGAAGAAAGATGATGCTACATCTGAATGTGGACAGCGTGCGGCCCTTGGGCGGGGGATTCGGATGAACAGAGCATGATCTAGCTCCCTCATAGTAAAGGCGGCATTTTAGCACTACATCTACATCCATACTCCGCAAGCCACCTGACGGTGTGCGGCGGAGAGTACCTTGAGTACCTCTATCGGTTCTCCCTTCTATTCCAGTGTCGTATTGTTCGTGGAAAGAAGGATTGTCGGTATGCTTCTGTGTGGGCTCTAATCTCTCTGATTTTATCCTCATGGTCTCTTCGCGAGAAATACGTTGGAGGGAGCAATATAATGTGTAAGGTGTCAGGAAAATCCAACACCTTCCATGAAAACCCTGACATGATAAGCAAATCCAGTAGTACGTCACATAGCTCCGAATAAACCGTGACATTAAATTAACCAAAGTAATACGATTAACGAGCGAGCAAATGGAATACCACAGACTAACACAAGAATGCCTGAATGCATGTCGTACCTTCCCACCGTGAGACCGACGCAGTTCCGAGGGGAGAAACGAGAACAGAAGCAGAGAGCAGAACCGTGTTAAGCTAGAAGGCCCTACAATAAGGGACGGACTGGACACCCACGTCGGCAGCCTACCGCTAAGACTACCAACCGCACGTTTTAGCGTGAGACTTTTTCGCGTCTCAGGTACGTCAAGGAACCCCCCCCCCCCCAGTCCATGTTAAAAGATAGAGCCCTCCAGAAGAACAGTATAGATCTTACGATAACGCTAAAAGGACCACACCAGCTGCAGGTTTTAGCGTGAGACTTTCTAGCGTCTCTTACGTTGCAAACTTTAAAAACATTGCCCCACCACGAAAAGTATAACGTTTCTCATTGGTTAGACAATTTTTGTAGGCGGAGCTTAAGGTTAACATTGAGACCCTGATTGGTCAGATTAAAACATAGCCAGATAGTTTTTTTAAACCAACTTCGGTAAATTGTAGTAAGGATAAGTTAGAAGGGAGTTGCTTCCGAGATGGCGAGGTGAGCGGAGCTGTGCTGCCCGCCGCTGCCCTGACGCTGCCTAAACACCGACAAGGTAATGAACGCACGCGATGCTGCATTTTTGAGCGCATAAGGCTTCACTCAGAACTGCAGAAGTCTCATCTGTTACAATCCCTTTTTGCGTAATACTAGTGTCGATCGTTAATTAAAACTCGTGGTGTTCACATTTGCCACTTGAAGTAAAAATCTGCAACACGATGATGTTTCTTTTATATAGTTATTGAGAAGCGACATCAGCCACTGTAATTTACGACAAGTTAGATAAGTAATTAAAGATAGTTGAGGGTCACTGTAGACCATTTTGATAGTTTTCTCTTTTGTGAAACTTAAATTAAACCTAGATTATAGATGTCATATGGCATATGTCATCCTTCGATCGATTGTAGAACTTTTCAACCCATTCAGGGAATATTCGTTCACATTTTTGTTGAACGCAGTTGGTTTCTACCATCCTGTATTAAAACATTTCCTTTTATCAATAGTGCAATTTATAAACGATGTTTTGTGAGTAGAATAAAATTTCCAATGGTAAACTTAACTGCTTTTTCGACGTTATTTTACCAGCTAACTAAAAATAGGAAAGCCTTGAACCCTTTCCACTAAATTTTGTTAGTATTAAGATTCTTTTACAGGGAGTGCAGTGGAGCTGACGCTGAGATCATGAAGTATTTGGTTATATCATCGCTAGTCTCACTGAACTCTTCTGAATTCTACATGTCATGTGTGGTCTGGCGTCTCCTTACCAGCAACAGGTCCCAGGTTCAAACTAGTTAATTCCCTAAAAAACACGCCCAGAGGGTCGTTGCGCGAAAGTGGTAGGGAGACACGATATAGAAGAGACAGACACCACCATGAATGTTTAGAAAAGCTTGACTCTTCGGTGAAGGTATGTTCTCGAAAGTTCAAGAAAAGCCCGTACCGAACTACTGAGCGTCCCTCTTGCAGAGTCTTCCACTGGAGTTTATCATCTCCGTAACGCTTTCGCGATTACTAAATGATCCTGTAACGAAGCGCGCTGCTCTCCGTTGGATCTTCTCTATCCCTTCTGTCAACCCTATCTGGTACGGATCCCATACTGCTGAGCAGTATTCAAGCAGTGGGCGAACAAGCATACTGTAACCTACTTCCTTTGTTTTCCGATTGCATTTCCTTAGGATTCTTGCAGTGAATCCTATTCTGGCATCTGCTTTACCAACGATCAACTTTATATGATCATTCCATTTTAAATCACTCATAATGCATACTCCCAGATAATTTATGGAATTAACTGCTACCAGTTGCTGACCTGCTATATTGTAGGTAAATGATAAGGGATCTATCTTTCTATGTATTCGCAGCACATTACACTTGCCTACATTGAGGTTCAATTCCATTCCCTGCACCATGTGAGAAGAAATGCAGCAAGATGTTGATTCCGACATCGACCAATGGAGTGGTAACTTAAGATGGCGTAAGGCCCTCGCATTGAAACGATGTTATGTTGAAACATAGGATTTTGTAGCCAAAAGAGTGAGGAGTAAGAAGTGTTTTGGAATCTTTAACAAAACCAACCTACTTTCAGAAAATAGTTATTGAACGCCGTATGGGGGGGGGGGGGGGGGGGGGTCGTCGGAGGACGTAGAACACTATTGCCACCTGCTATGTAGGTTTCTTGCCACACCTGTTGAGTTTTACTACACTAAAGTGAGTTTACTAACGGATACTCAAACTGATCACAATTTTTTTTGGATACTATAATTATTTGAAGACCATATTCAGTAGCTCTGAGTGGAACATGGAAGCTAATTATTTCATTCCTAATCAATCTCTTAAATACAAGAATGATTCCCAAATAATCTCTTCGTCAGTTTACAACTCTTTCTAGTTTTCAGTAATCTGTGTAAGTTGATACAGCCACTGCAATTTGAGTAAGCTGTTTAGTAATTCTAGGTTATAATTAAGAAAGACGACAGAACAAGCAGACAATCTGGAAACAGGAGTTTATTTTACATGTTACGTCTTAAAAATCATTTTCATGAATATTGTGATTTTTTTTAGAGAGTGCTGTTACAATGCGTTATCTTTTCAACGAACTCTTTTCAAAAAAATTTACTAGCAGCCTTGTACACGTTGTGCGTACTGACTCAAGTTATGTTGTGAACAGTGCAGCTGTGTTTGTTCTTTTCGGAAAAGGGACACGGAGTCGGAAATTAAGTCAACGTCGGTCAGCTGTAGATATCCTTACTGGTTATCCAAAACGAAGAAATGAGAAGCACATAAGTAAGGTCCGAGATAAAATACAAATGATTAGCTAACGCATCACGTGCTGTGTAACAAAATTAACAGACCGAGTAGAGTATGAAGCATGCTCTTATTCCAAAAATGGTATGACTATACTAACGAAAGGCTGTAAAGGCTTAAGAAAACCTGAAAACTTCAGGACCGTCAACAAAAGGAAAAGTTAGCATCGAACACCACGGACGAAGGCGTGAAGAACGAAAGGAGAGAAGGTATGTCTGTAGTACACCGTAACATTTAGTGTTGCAGCCCAAATTGTGCTCAACCAATGATGAATGGAATGGGCACGATTTATTTATTAGGCCAGCAGTCTAGCGGAGGTAAGTGTCAATCGAGCCACTGACGGACGGCCAGCGTTTGACAGCCTGCAGCTTTATCACCTGTTTAAGATGCGGGCCTTGCCCGCTGTAGTTGTGTCGAGGCCAGCAACAACACTGTTCTGTCAATTTGGTCTGTTTCCACATCCCAGGTAGGGCTGCCATCCATACCTGGTAGTAGCATTGTGATGTGATTCAGCGTTCAACTAGCCCTACTGTCGCCAAGTTGACATGAAGTGCTCGATAGGTTGCATATTCAGAAGCAGTGGCTGTAGTACCAGTAGTGGCGTAACAGCAGATGACGGTCTGTGATGACGCCACGTAAGCCTTTCCTCCATGTTGTCCAAAAAGTAGACGACTGTCCTTGTGGTCCAGGCGACAGCCCTCGCACGCGATCATAATTATCCGAGAGACTACAGAAAAATTGTTATTGTGGAATCTGGGTCAATTTGTGACCACTTCCGTGTCAGACTTAGTTGCCAGTTTAACTTTTACTCATGCGACTTAACTGATTAATCTCTGCCCTTGCTTAATTAATTTGTACCATGTTATCGACTTTTACTGACAAATCCGCCAGGTTAGTAGAGAGCGCTAATGCTGTGCTTCCTGGACTCTGGTAGGCGCGCCGACCCCGGATCGAATCCGCCCGACGGCTTAACGACGGAGGCCGGTGTGCCAACTAGTCTGGATGTGGTTTTTAGGCGGTTTTCCACATCCCACTAGGTGAATACAGGGCTGGTCCCCACGTCCCGCCTCAGTTACACGGCGCACGGACATATGAACACATTCGCACTATTCCATGGCTTACACTAGACACAGACAAGTGGGGTACACTAATTCCATCACGGGGGCTAAGGGGTGGCGGCAGAAAAGGCATCCGACCGCCCCTTAAATTAACCTTGCCATATCCGATTGACCATGCCGACCCTGCGTCGATGCGGGAAAAAGACACAAGCAGAAGAAAGAAGATCGACTTTTACTGACAGAGTCTCTTATCTGGCCACTGTTGTTCCTGATCTATATAAATGATTTATGATACATTCTGAGCAGCCCTCTTAGATTGCTTACAGATGATGCTGTCATTTACCGTCATGTGAAGTTATCAAATATCAAAACCAACTGAAGAATAATGTAGACAAGGTGAAAAAAATAGACATTTAGAGTTAATCATGAAAAGTGTGAATTCGCCCACATGATCATTAAAATGAATCCGCTAAATGTCAATGACACAATAAATCACACAAATCTGAAGGCTGTAAACTCAACTAAATACTCAGGGAGTACAATTACAAAGAACTTAAATTGGAACGATCACACAGATAATGTTGTGGGGATATTAAAAGAAAGACTATGATTTATTGGCAGAACACACAGAAAATGTAACAGGTCTACTAAAGAAACTAACTACACTACGCTTGCTGCCCTCTTCTGGAGAAATGCCGCGCAGTGTGGAATCAATCAGATCGCATTGACTGAGGACATCGAAAAATTTCAAATAAGTGCAGCTCTGTTTGTAATATCGGGAAATAAGGAGAGTACCATGGATATGATACGCGAATTGGGTGATAGTCACTAAATCATAGGCGTTTTTGCTGTGGCATTACCTTCCCATGAAATTTCTGTCACCAACTTTCTCCTCAATGTGAAAATATTTTGTTGGCACCCACTTACATAAGGTGAAATGATTATCATAGAATAAGAGAAATCAGAGCATGCACGGAAATATTTAAATGATTCTTTTTCTACGCGTTGTTCGAGAGTGGAACGGTAGGAAGTAGCTTAAAGGTGGTTCGTTAAATACTTTGGCAGGCACTAAATTGTGAATTGCAGAGTAATCAAGTAGATTTAGACTGGACTGGATTCATTAAACTGTCAATGAAAGTCTCATCCAGCTAAATATTATCTCTACAACTTTAAGGTATGCTGAAGGACAACCTTCATTCTTCATCCCCCTCCACTCCGCCCTGCCACTCACACCACGTGTCAAAAAAACTTCCCTCTGCGCGATTCCTCTAGTGCAGAACAACTCTCGAAATTTGGTAATCATTTTACCTTTCAGCCAGATAGTATTTCGTGAAGTGTATCTGGTTGGTATTTGCGCAATATACGATTTGTTCCTACTTAAGCTGCCCATCTCCCGTTGATTACTTGCCCGCTTTTAGATTTGCGTCCAGGCAAGACAGCCTTACAATTATTTAATTCATTGTGTCGTAGAAATTCTGCAATGGAGAAAACTGTCGCCAACGTCAGCTAAGTAACTTCTGGAAAGGCATCCAAGCTTTCACTGATTTGCGTACTGAAGGTCATAGTTTTGTTCCGATTGGGGAAATCCACTCATGTAATGATCTCTGAAAAGGAAACAACATCCCGAGTAGCAAACGGATTGACTTGTCGAATGCTTGCCGCCGCTAGCCACAAATTATTACTCCGAATGCGCTGGTAGTCTCGCGTGCCATACATGTTAAATAATTTATCGGAGCTAGTGTTTGTCATGCTGTTTAACTCAGAGATCTGAAGATATCATTACTGATTAAAACTAGTAACAAAAAGCTATGAAACTCTTCTGATTGAAGACGGATCGAAGTCGTCAATATAAGGGAATCTTGCTATTTTATTTCCCACATCTCTTTCTTCTCTGAAAGATAGATGGGCACTTTGAAAAGCTGCATTAGTTTACTATCAACGAATTTTACAGCTACCAGTTTCCAGTCTCGTGAACTTTATACGAAGTTAGTATTTCGCTTAGCACACTGAAAGGCATACTTTGTGTATTTTGTATCGTTCATGTGCGGCCGTTTGTAAGAATAATACTTGTTACCTGGCCGTCAGCAAATAAGACAACGATTACTTATTCATCATTATGAAAGATGTGTGTTTGCTTTTTTGTATTCATTGATGTGACGCGCCGACTATACTGACATTGTTTACTCTCTTCTGTGTCTTCCATTAATCTTCATTTACCACAATGGATATTTATGAGTTTCTGTACGCGCTTTTAATTGCATGTATAAAATATAAAACACGCCTTTTATATTCCAAAATAATCTACCTCGATTAACATCGCCAAATGATTAAGTACAAAGAGAGAGTTTTTTCTGATAATTGTGTTTATCGCTTATTTGACAAACTTTTAGCAAGAGGGTTTAGGCTACTTGTTCAATATTTGGCCCAAAAGTTTTGAGTAGCATACTCTGTCCACTAATGAAGTGCCCTACTAGCCTTTGCAGCTCTACCGTTTTTTGAAACGAGTACCATAACGGCGAACCTCCATTCCTCTAGCACTTTCTTTTGAGCAACATTTATTAGTTAATTTATTTATAAACATGTGTTTGCTTTTCGGCTCTATCTGATCTGTATGGTCTACATCATACTTCATTATGACAATTCGTAGCACTATGAGATGAAAGTGAAGTGAGATGACTGGTCTTTAGTGCCTTCTACTTCGTTTTGAATCTATATGCGTCAGGAAGATACGCCGGACATTATGGAGAGTACTACCAGTGAATTACTTATTTCACCAAACACACATGTAACTTAAATGTTCAATATTCGCCTCGGGTACTCTAGTAAGATTCGGAGGACGTTGCAAAATATAAACGTCATTCCACGCGAGAACAAACTAATTTCGCCAGACACGGAGGGAGTGCCGTGAAAAGTTTAATGTGGTGGACACTTAAAGCGATCTTGTCTGTATGGGTCAGTCACTGTGTAACACGCAAGTCGCGACAGCTCACTATGAACTGATACAAAAAGAAAGAACAATGTCGTACATACGACGCCTTCGCGTAGATGCGCTCGAGAGTGATGAGATCACCAGTTTTCTCAGATTGTATGCTATCTCTTACATCAGTATCCTCGTTGCTCCATGCTTAGTGGTACATCAGGCACAGGTGTATTAGACCATTTGTGTTAAAAATCAAGTCGCTCAGCTGATGCAGAGTTCTGCGTGGGCTGCATCGTAAACTAGGGTCAAGCGCTGTAACAGTGCAACTACAGCGCAATGAAGACTGAGGAATCGCGTGACGTCACGAGTCCGCTGCAGCCATACGTTTAAATGCGATAAGGCGCTAGCTGACTGTGCGCTTCGTAGATAAGATATCACTTTAATCCCTATCATTTCCACTACTGAAGGTGCCATGATTTCAACAAAATATGCATTTGTCGGAGAAATAAGATATTGTGTAACTGACATCATATATAGTAACTGCCTGCAGTCAGATTATACGATTAATACTTGTTATCCTTGGAAGTGATATGCATCGTACTTAGACAGCTTGACAATGAGACACTATCAATGTCAATAAAAGCTTAAAAACAATGTGACACTTTTACATGATAAGACTACGGAAGATCTGGAGACCATGCCAAATTTAGTTTCACGATCTGGCAGGAATTTCCTCGGCATGAACGGACACAGCATGATATAAGACAGAAAGCCACACGTACGGTAGTACTCATGCTAATACCAAATTGTCACTACCACAAGTGCATCGCATGGTGTGTATATCCACTGGAAAGAGGTTCAAATGGCTCTAAGCACTCTGGGACTGAACATCCGAGTTCATCAGTCTCTAAGACGTGGAACTACTTAAACCTAGCTAGCCTAAGTACATCACACACATCCATGCTCGAGGCAGGATTCGAGCCTGCGACCGTAGCAGCAGCGCGGTTCCGGACAAGTGCCTAGAACCGCTCTGCCACAGCGGCCGGCTTTATCCTCTGCAGACTGCACCGCTCGAGCTGGCTTCTGTTTGGAACAAACTTGAAGCTGTTCACAGTTTCAAGGATAATGATCCAGTCCTTTTCCTCGTCGTGATTTTGACGTCTCTGTGGTTCTAAATGCGTTGACATACACATTACACGGTTCACGAGAGCGTGACGTAAGTGGAGCGACGTGTTTTCACGCAAGAAGACAGCAAGAGCGATTACGGATGAACACTTCATCAACGTGGAATTAATTTGGCCCGAGCTATTTTGTGGAGAACTCATTCCAGTGTTCGCCTGACGCTGTTTAAAGAAACAATGACAAACCTAAACCTCTGTAGTCTAACACCGTTCATCCCAAATAACGGATACCAGTAGTGTCAGTGTCGCCCTAACCGCCGTCTGCTTCACGTCTTCTGTGCAGCGAGCTACCTTAATTTAAGTATTATCTGTATTTTTCTTACTTGTAGCTTCTTCTTCTGCGTGTTTTTGCTTTTAGGAAGCTTTAATAGTAGAGTGCTATTAAGTGTTCCATAGATCTCGTGTTTGTTTTGAATACAGTCAGAGAGTCCCTTTAGTCAGCCATAGTGCTAGTAGTGCTAGTATTTGTTTTCAATACCGTCCAGAGACAGGTAGTGCTATTTTCCTTGTTTCTACAAGAGGTGGTTAGCAATCACAGTTTAGTCAATAATCAACCGCCTTTAGTGAATTAGCAGTCTAGTTAAAAGCTGATTAACACTCTATAGTAAATTGATTTCTTAGGATGGCTAGGATGTGTGGCTGCTGTGTACGGACGCAGGAGGAGCTGGCCACTCTTCGCGAACAGCTGAGCGTGTTGATTGCCGCGGTCAGCCGTCTTCAGGCTGCTGCCTCGGAGTGTAGCGGCAGTGGGGAGTCTGGTGCGTCGCATGGTGCACCCCAGGTGTTACATGCTTCACCCACTGTCCCTGCTGTCGAGACATCTTCGCGGGTACCGGGCGCGGTTGGGCCACCCTCTCCCCAAGGGGAGTGGCGGGTTCAGCGGCGTTCGCGGCGCACGAGGCGGAGGGTCAATGTGGAGGCTGGCCGTGTGGCATCGCCCGCTCTGCCTGTGAGTGGACATGTGGCTGCTCCTTCAGCAAGGTCCGAGCAGGCACACGGGGGGAGGGGTTTATTAGTTATTGGGAGCTCCAACGTTAGGCGGGTGATGGAGCCCCTTAGGGAAATAGCGGAAAGGTCGGGGAAGAAGGCCAGTGTTCACTCTGTCTGCTTGCCGGGGGGTCTCATCCGAGATGTGGAGGAGGCCCTACCGGCGGCGATAGAGAGCACTGGGTGCACCCGACTGCAAATTGTTGCTCATGTCGGCACCAATGACTCTTGCCGTCTGGGTTCAGAGGTCATCCTCAGTTCGTACAGGCGGTTGGCGGAGTTGGTGAAGGTGGAAAGCCTCGCTCGCGGGGTGGAATCAGAGCTAACTATTTGTAGTATCGTTCCGAGAACCGATCGCGGTCCTCTGGTTTGGAGCCGAGTGGAAGGCTTAAACCAGAGGCTCAGACGATTCTGCGGAGAGCTGGGGTGCAAATGTCTCGACCTCCGCTATCGGGTGGAGAAATGTAGGTTCCCCCTGTATAGGTCAGGCGTGCACTACACGCCGGAAGCGGCTACGAGGGTAGCGGAGTACGTGTGGAGTGCACATGGGTTTTTTTAGGTTAGAGAATTCCCTCCCTAGGCCCGACAAGACGCCTCCTGAGACGCGGCAAGGCAGGAGTAGGCAAAATGCAACAAGGAATAACAATATTAATGTGCTTATAGTAAACTGCAGGAGCGTCTATAGAAAGGTCCCAGAACTGCTCTCATTAATAAACGGTCACAACGCCCATATAGTACTAGGAACAGAAAGTTGGCTGAAACCAGACGTAAACAGTAATGAAATCCTAAACTCTGATTGGAATGTATACCGCAGAGATAGGCTGGACAGTGAAGGGGGAGGCGTGTTTATAGCGATAAGAAGTGCAATAGTATCGAAGGAAATTGACGGAGATTCGAATTGTGAAATGATTTGGGTGAAGGTCACGGTTAAAGCAGGCTCAGACATGGTAATTGGATGTCTCTATAGGCCCCCGGGCTCAGCAGCTGTTGTGGCTCAGCACCTGAAGAATAATTTGGAAAATATTTCGAGTAGATTTCCCCACCATGTTATAGTTCTGGGTGGAGATTTTAATTTGCCGGATATAGACTGGGAGACTCAAACGTTCATAACGGGTGGCAGGGACAAAGAATCCAGTGAAATTTTTTTAAGAGCTTTGTCTGAAAACTACCTTGAGCAGTTAAACAGAGAACCGACTCGTGGTGATAACATATTAGACCTTCTGGTGACAAACAGACCCGAACTATTTGAATCAGTTAATGCAGAACAGGGAATCAGTGATCATAAAGCGGTTACTGCATCGATGATTTCAACCGTAAATAGAAATATGAAAAAAGGTAGGAAGATTTTTCTGTTCAGCAAAAGTGGCAAAAAGTAGATTACAAACTACCTGATGGCTCAACACAAAAGTTTTGTCTCAAGTACAGATAGTGTTGAGGATCAGTGGACAAAGTTCAAAACCATCGTACAATATGCGTTAGTTGAGTATGTGCCAAGCAAGATCGTAAGAGATGGAAAAGAGCCACCATGGTACAACAACCTAGTTAAAAAACTGCTGCAGAAGCAAAGGGAACTTCACAGCAAACATAAACATAGCCAAAGCCTTGCAGACAAACAAAAATTACGCGAAGCGAAATGTAGTGTGAGGAGGGCTATGCGAGAGGCTTTCAATGAATTCGAAAGTAAAGTTCTATGTACTGACTTGGCAGAAAATCCTAAGAAATGTTGGTCTTTTGTCAAAGCGGCAGGTGGATCAAAACAAAATGTCCAGACATACTGTGACCAAAATGGTACTGAAACAGAGGATGACAGACTAAAGGCCGAATTACTAAATGTCTTCTTCCAAAGCTGTTTCACAGAGGAAGACTGCACTGTGCTTCCTTCTCTAGATTGTCGCACAGTTGACAAAATGGTAGATATCGAAGTAGACGACAGAGGGATAGAGAAACAATTAAAATCGCTTAAAAGAGGAAAGGCCGCTGGTCCTGATGGGATACCAGTTCGATTTTACACAGAGTACGCGAAGGAACTTGCCCCCCTTCTTGCAGCGGTGTACCGTAGGTCTCTAGAAGAGCGAAGCGTTCCAAAGGATTGGAAAAGGGCACAGGTCATCCCCGTTCTCAAGAAGGGACGTCGAACAGATGTGCAGAACTATAGACCTATATCTCTAACGTCGATCAGTTGTAGAATTTTGGAACACGTATTATGTTCGAGTATAATGTCTTTTCTGGAGACTAGAAATCTACTCTGTAGGAATCAGCATGGGTTTTGAAAAAGATGGTTGTGTGAAACCCAGCTCGCGCTATTCGTCCACGAGACTCAGAGGGCCATAGACACGGGTTCACAGGTAGCTGCCGTGTTTCTTGACTTCCGCGAGGCGTTTGACACAGTTCCCCACAGTCGTTTAATGAACAAAGTAAGAGCATACGGACTATCAGATCAATTGTGTGATTGGATTGAGGAGTTCCTAGATAACAGAACGCAGCACGTCATTCTCAATGGAGAGAAGTCTTCCGAAGTAAGAGTGATTTCAGGTGTGCCGCAGGGGAGTGTCATAGGACCGTTGCTATTCACAATATACATAAATGACCTGGTGGATGACATCGGAAGTTCACTGAGGCTTTTTGCAGATGCTGTGGTGTATCGAGAGGTTGCAACAATGGAAAATTGTACCGAAATGCAGGAGGATCTGCAGCGAATTGACGCATGGTGCACGGAATGGCAATTGAATCTCAATGTAGCGAAGTGTAATGTGATGCGAATACATAGAAAGATAGGTCCCTTATCATTTAGCTACAAAATAGCTGGTCAGCAACTGGAAGCAGTTAATTCCATAAATTATCTGGGAGTACGCATTAGGAGTGATTTAAAATGGAATGATCATATAAAGTTGATCGTCGGTAAAGCAGATGCCAGACAGATTCATTGGAAGAATCCTAAGGAAATGCAATCCGACAACAAAGGAAGTAGGTTACAGTACGCTTGTTCGCCCAATGCTTGAATACTGCTCAGCTGTGTGGGATCCGCACCAGGTAGGGTTGATAGAAGAGATAGAGAAGATCCAACGGAGAGCAGCGCGCTTCGTTACAGGATCATTTAGTAATTGCGAAAGCGTTACGGAGATGATAGATAAACTCCAGTGGAAGACTCTGCAGGAGAGACGCTCAGTAGCTCGGTACGGGCTTTTGTTAAAGTTTCGAGAACATACCTTCACCGAAGAGTCAAGCAGTATATTGCTCCCTCCTACGTATATCTCGCGAAGAGACCATGAGGATAAAATCAGAGAGATTAGAGCCCACACAGAAGCATACCGACAATCCTTTCCACGTACAATACGAGACTGGAATAGAAGGGAGAACCGATAGAGGTACTCAGGGTACCCTCCGCCACACACCGTCAGGTGGTTTGCGGAGTACGGATGTAGATGTAGATGTAGATCGAGTGTGCGCCACATCGCAATACACTTCCCTATTTGTCATGACAGCCGGCATACAGCGTGATTCAATTGCCCTTAGGTACGAGTTTTATACAATCCGCAAAGCCTTCCAATACCAAACGCATGATTTTCATATTCTTTCGTTCGATACGCCAAACTGCTAGTCCTACAGAAAAAAATGAAAACAACCTTTTTGTAGGAAATGCAAACGCGTTTTTCCTCAATGACTAAAACTAGTTTCCAGCGAAAACTTACCCCAGTACAAAATTTAACTAAATTAAATTTCCTACAAAGAGGTCCTGTACAGTTTTTTAGTAGGTCCAAGTTCGCGTGCAGCAAGAGAGGGAATATGAATCTCACGGGTAGTTGTTGCAAGCGGTGTGGGTTGCATAGAACCTATAGGTAGGGGCAGCTGAATCACCCTGTATGATTGTCATCATCAAAGAGCATATAATAATGGGGAAAACTTTGAAAAAGTTGGTGAACGGCGAAAGAGTGGTGCAAAACAGTAAATGTTGTCTCTGACAGTGCAATTTTAAGGTAGTCTAAAATATGTAAGCTAAACGAAACAGTAAAATGTGGAGAAAGAGAAAACATTAAGACTAATTTCGAAAGGTCTTGCCTTGGATCCTCAACAGAATTCACACCGTATCCACACGATTTTTCGTGAAATTAAACATTCTGTGAATAAGTGTAGAGAGATCAGTAATTTTGTACTAACGGAAGATACGATTCCCGCGCCCGGGTTCGATTCCCGGCGGGGTCAGGGATTTTCTCTGCCTCGTGATTACTGGGTGTTATGTGATGTCCTTAGGTTAGTTAGGTTTAAGTAGTTCTAAGTTCTAGGGGACTGATGACCATAGATTTTAAGTCCCATAATGCTCAGAGCCATTTGAACCATTTCCATTTGAACCATTTTTTGAAGATACGAGGTTTATTATATGCGGTAAGCGTATCAGGGAAACTTTTATGCTAATAAGAATGGTGTCTTTGTCGAACCAAAGTGAGAAGGATAGAAGGACAAACAGGAAAAACTTAATTGCCAAAACAATTTGTACTAATCCTATTTAAGCACATCACACAACAATAAAGCAGTTCGCTAATTGTTGCTTATGCAATCGGAGGATCTCGCAGTAATATTGGAATAGTGAAAGTTATTACCGAAAACAGTTCTCTGCTCATAGCTTATGCCGCTTATTCTGTGGCAAATTAAGATTGCTGCCTCTGCCATAAATTAGCTAAGAATGACTGTTGGAAGCTCATTCACTTGCGCTGTTGATGCTGATTTGCAAACCGAACGATGAGCTAAAATACTGTGCGCCTGAACACATTTCGATTGCTCGTTGCATCAATGTTAAGCGAGAACAGACGCCGTCAAAATAGCGAACATGTGTTCGTCGGTCATTAGTTTCATTACGCAATCGCCCAGACAGTAACCTCTCACAATAGAAGTACGAAAAACTTTTCGCATAATTTTAACACGGTTAATGGCCACAAATTCAAATACATCTGAACCGCCTTTCAGTTTTTACAGTAAGTAAATGTCGCTTCCAAAAATGGAAGCGACATTTAAGTAACTGACCAAGCGTGAGTAGACCTCATGCACTGAGAGTTCCGTTCAAACTTCTGTATATAGACATTTGATCCATCCTGGAACTCGAGAATGTTTACAATTTTTGCCTGTTATCGATACCGACACTGGTAAGATATCAAGACCACACCCAAATCGCTATGGTAGTTTCTGAGACTAGCCTGGACATTAAAAAGCGAGCGAGGGACTTCAGTTTATATATGCAGAGAGAAGACTTAAAATATTTGTTTACTTACTGAAACATGACTACAACTTACATAGTGTGTCTGGGTGCAGTAATATTTTTCTATTATACTTTGACGATGATTAATGTAATTCAAATTCAGATAGCAAAAAGCTTTTTATGTGTAAGAGACAGCTTACACTACACTCGTTCGTCCTCTGTTAGAATATTGCTGCGCGGTGTGGGATCCTTACCAGGTGGGATTGACGGAGAACATCGAAAGGGTGCAAAAAAGGGCAGCTCGTTTTGTATTATCGCGTTATAGGGGAGAGTGTGGCAGATATGATACACGAGTTGGGATGGAAGTCATTACAGCATAGACGTTTTTCGTCGCGGCGAGACCTTTTTACGAAATTTCAGTCACCAACTTTCTCTTCCGAATGCGAAAATATTTTGTTGAGCCCAACCTACATAGGTAGGAATGATCATCAAAATAAAATAAGAGAAATCAGAGCTCGAACAGAAAGGTTTAGGTGTTCGTTTTTCCCGCTCGCTGTTCGGGAGTGGAATAGTAGAGAGATAGTATGATTGTGGTTCGATGAACCCTCTGCCAAGCACTTAAATGTGAATTGCAGAGTAGTCATGTAGATGTAATTACGATTTATCAATTTTCAAATTTTTTGTTCACTTTTACTGTGAAACCTTGCTTTTTGACAAATTCATAATTTTAGCTCAGCGGGACGTGCCCTATAGGTTTTAAGAAACATCCATGCCTGAGGCAGGATTCGAACCTGCGACCGTAGCGATCGCGCGGTTCCGGACTGTGGCGCCTAAAACCGCTCGGCCACTCCGCCTGGCTGTGTGTGTCAAAATATGTGATAAAGGTCTGTATCTGTTGACTGCTTTGACTTAGAAGCTTAAATATTTTATACTGGAAAGGGACCGTACATCTTAGTATGTGACAAATTTTAACCTCGTACGTCGAACGTAAAGAAAAAAAGTTTGTCAATCAGACAGAAAGACAGACCAAAGTGATCCTGTAGGGGTTCTATTTTTACCGATTGAGGTACGGAACTCTAAATAGGGACAGAATGAATCATGCTATAAATGACAGGTCTTTTTTCTTCAATTTTAGGCCAACACGACCGAACCACGTAAAAGTCTATCATGAGCCGGCGGTGTGTTTATGTTGGTAGTAGCTTTGATGTGGCTTTGGGATTTGCGACTCCATCGTAATAACAGGTGAAGTACTACCCAAGTCCCGATCAGGCAGTGACACGATACAGGGCCAGCCGAAAAGTTTGGAGAATTACTCAGGCTTTGGGAATCAATGGTAAACTGAAGACTAACGTCAACAGCGAAAGTCGTATAGAGCGGTTATCCGTTAAGCGAATGATCAACGATGAAGTTGCTGTATGAATGAAAACATGTTTTTTTGTGCAAATATTGCGGGATCAATCAATTGACGATAATCGACAGTTATTTCAATAGAGTGGAAGGTAGAATGCTTTGACGCCGCTGTCAAAATAGTCAGCTCTACAGTCGCCCGTTCTTTGTCCGCTATAATTTTTTACCAATTTGCGTCACTCATTTCAGTGTTCAACGGCTTCTGTATAATAAGATGCTAAATGTGGAAACACTATGTCCGATTTCTTCAACCAGAACGTAAATGTGTTTCCTTTGAATTCTACTGGGCGACAGTTGCTCCACAGCAGCAGTTTAAGTTGCGTTCGCTGGAGCATCTGTGCCACACATTTCCGCAAGTGATTTTTCCTCCCTTCTCTATGAAATTCCTGAAAGGCTACTAACTTCTGATACAACAAATGCGGTAATTCACAAAAACAAAAGATTTGCGAACACGCTTGGAGTACAAATGTACAAGCATTATATACAGGAGCGAGAAGGAAGCTTGGCGCCGACCCACAAACGGCAGCATGGGAACTCCCACACATGTTGGGTCGTTAATGGAAGCGCACCTGTTACAAATCACCCATTACGAAGCGCGATAACTGCTAGCACTAATTAACAGCTTAAAATACATGAAAACGAGTGTATGTGTGGGGGGGGGGGGGGGGATGTTTAAAGCGCTGAACAGATGCATATCCTTACACATGTACTCGCTTAACACGTAAACCGCGTTGTTAACATACTAGCGGACCTGCACAGTTCTTAAGATTATGGTGTCAGTTTCACTCTACCACTTTCATTTCTTCGACTTTCTGCAAGGGCTGCTGAAAGTTCTCTTTCTGTAGTTTTCCTTTTTCTCTCTGTTGAAAGGCTCCACCTTAAAACAGATCACTATTCATCAGGTAATTATAATATATATTGCTGCTCCCGTAATACTTAATCTAATATTTAACTCCAAATAGCCTAAACGATTATTGGTGATGTGATTATACTTGGAAAATATATTTTGAGTACATGGGAACTACTGCATAGCCGGCTGGCGTGGCTGTGCGGTTCTAGGCGCTAGAGTCTGGAACCGCGTGACCGCTACAGTCGCAGGTTCGAATCCTTCCTCGGGCATGGGTGTGTGTGATGTCCTTAGGTTACTTAGGTTTAATTAGTTGTAATTTCTAGGGAACTGATGACCTTAGAAGTTAAGTCCCATAGTGCTCAGAGCCATTTGAACCACTGCATTATTGTAATGGTTATGCCACGCTTTAAAAAATCCAGCCAAATAAGCTACGTGTCTCTACGTCAGCAACCACATATAATGTTCTGGTGTCTCCAGAGGCGAAAAAAACGCGTTAATTCTCAAATATCAGCTAAATGGTTTTGGAAAGCTAAGTATACAACGTGACAAAGTGTTAGCATGACGCTGCACCGTCTCTGGCCTCTATGCATGCACTAATTCGGTCGGTAAGGGTGCCAAAGGCGTTGTCTCGCCTCCACTCCTGAATGAAACTGGCCTACAGATGTTTATATCCTAGGTTCCAGAACAGGGACAGCGCTGACGCCAGAACTGATCCCACACAGATTGTATCGTAGACAGATTTCGAAATCTGAGGTACCAAAACATCATGTAAACAGTTCAGAGACGAGAGCCGTGTGTGGTCCATCGTCCTGTTGGAAAATGTCGCATGCCAGTTAACATGAGAACTTAGGATATCCGCGACGTACCATTGTGCCATCGGCGCTCTCTTAACTAATACCACCCGTAACCTGAAGTAATGCCCGATGCGTGCTCTCACATTGACACTGGAAGGCCGCTGACGGTGGTTATCCGGGGTAGTGCAGAAACCCAATTCATCGCTGTACACAATTAGACGCCACTTATGCTACCCAGCCACGACAGCAGATAGTGTTCCTTTCCATATACTTGTCATGAACAATATAAATAACGACAGAAGAACTAAACATGCATAATGTTGTGTGAACTTTAATGCCTAATTGTGATACGGTCAAAGTGACGAATCAACTCTAGACAATTTATCGATTCTGATAATAGAATAAAAGACACTATTCTCCGTGATATAAGATCATATGTGTAAACTAAAGAACCGAACAGTACTGAAAGACAATGAACATAGTCATCTTCTGATGTTTTCTTGTGTCTTAGCTATTGTTTGAGTGCAGAAGGTACGATTGTATTGAGATAGCTTTTGTCTTGCTCTCGTTTAATTACTAGAACATAATTGATGCGTTAAAGAGTTACGAAAATATAATATAATCTGGAGTGCAGAGTAATAATTTGAGGAAGCCACGCCACATTCGTTATAACGCAAGACTGTAGCTTTTTTGCAGCTGCTGCGAAGGTAGCTGTGGTCATCTTTGACTGAGGAAGTTGGCCGCCATTACGCGGCGCATTTAAACTTTTTATTTCCACAGGAAATAAGACGAAGCCGGAGCAGAAGAACTTATTTTTAAAAACTATCAAAATTAAATAGCATCAAATCACAAGATTTATTTTATCATAAAGTGACTATTTTCAGTGATACAATTTATTATAAGTCAGGTGCCTCTTTGCATAAATTTTATTACGCTAACGCACCTGATATTATTTGTAGAAAGGCTGGCGCTCGTTTTGAGTCAGAATTTAAAGTTTAATTTGACAACCTGCAAATATAATATTGCTTATTTGTAATTGTTTCTTAGGAGGTTTTATGAAAGATAGCTTTACGACATTAACTTCACGAACTTAATAGAATCCTCATATAACTTAACAGAGACATTACAACCCTCTCCAAAAGCAGCCGTCTGTGTTGTGGTGTTAACGGCAGTTTACACATGGGACGGGGATCCTCTAGCCCGGTTGCTGGCAGACTCCTATGAATGGTTTGGGATAAAGTCGGAGGCAGCCCATAACATGTTCTCAGATGGCACACATGTGAAGGAGTTACGATGTGTGCGGTTGAGAATGCGGTGACCCTTTTGGTAGACGTGGTCGACTGGAACCTTTAAGACCAACATGCTAGCTCTCGCTTCCAATCGGGCCAGTCACATCCGAATGTCCCATAAATATGGGTATTACACGATTCGACCAGCTGAGCTACAGGACAGCCGCAATGAGCCATGTTTAAAACTATCACTTGCTGCTAACGCTGTCTCATAACGAGTACGAATCGTCTCCGTTCCTTCACAGCGATCACCCAACATCTGACACCCGACCAAGCTTCTAGGCGCTTCATTTCTTTTCTGAGGCAGTGCATCAGCCAATGATGGGGATAGCAGGTCCACTAGGCTTGCCCCCAAGTAAATATGTTGCGGTTCTGCTACTACTACTACTACTACTACTACTACTACTACTACTACTACTACTCCATGTTCTGTATTAATGTCCTGTTAACAGCAACCAGTCTTAGTAGACGATGCAGCTGCGTACAGTGTAGTACTACCTGGAAGAAGCCGCACAAATATTCAGTCAGATCGTGGTGAAAAGATTAGCAAAGAACTTCGGGCGTTTAGAAATTTAAAATTTTGCATTTCACAAAACGCAGAAGCGTAATATGACGACAATAGCGATTGGAATCAGTCAGCTCGTAAATGTCTGGGTATTACGTCACTGAAACACGCGGCCTTGCGATTCAGTTTCGCGAGGCTTAATTCCAGCGTACAGGTAGTTAAATCGATTACTGAGGCATCTTGCCCGCCCGTGTATCGCATCTGGTGTCTTAATTCGCCTTTTCCTACTTAGCTTTACAGGGATAGACACGGGCAGACCACCAGCGACCCTTATGTAAACAAGCTGTGGCGGTACGTGCACCGTGGGCGTTCCTAGGGCGTCGTAATTGCGTTGCTTAATTACTCGTTATAGTGGGCTACAGCGGCTCGTAGCCAGCAATAGCAGGTGGCACCGCGTGACGTCACAGCTAATCGCTGGCGGGGCGGGGCGGCTGCCTCTTTGCAGAAGGACGCTCGCCGCTGATGGCTTCCTTCCTGTGCGCCCTCCGTCCAATTAAAACAGTGCAAACAGATAACGTTGCACAAGCAGTCGAGCCTTTGTTGTAGTTCGTGCTTTGATGGGTTAGCTGCATGTGAGATTTATTACCCGGCAATTGATTAAACAAATCTATTACTGGTGCCCATTAAGGTACTCAGATCCTTACCGAATATGTTCACGGGAATCTGTAATGTTCCCTTTCCTCCTCTTGCCGCGACTTCACGCGAGGTACGTCATCTGCCGATCGTGTAGTAAAGACGAAGTAGGAGTCTGCTAAGATAATCTCTAGGAAGGAAACATTATTGGCAGAGACAAATCAGAGTTTAAAGAGGTTGTAAGAGGTCCATGGCAAAGGGATTTATTGCTAGCGCACTCTAGCAGATTTCGATGGATTGCTCACGTGCTGCCTGCGATAAGAGAATCTCAGACCAGAGAGCAGTGTTGTATGCAGTAGGAACTGTGTAGCAGTAGGAGTAAGTAGTAGCTAGAAGTAGTGTGTGTGTGGAGTTGGCTGGGCCGGTCGTGGGGAGCGATGGCGGTGCCTGAGTGTTGTAGTATAAAGTAAAAGCAACCTCGCGCATATGTAGTATTGTTATATTAAGTACCATGTAAATGCTGTTAAAAAGGAATCTGTTAATAACTATCTTTCTTATAAAAATTGACTTTTGACAATCATTCAACTCAATTTAAAGATTTTACTATCAGTTGTTTCTTTTTATACATGACAAATATATCGGCCAGCATTGCACTGAGCTGTGCCAGAAAAATTTCTTATTGGAGCAGATATTTACGCGTTATCCGGCGACCTTATGGAGGTAAGAATTTTCAATTTATTCAGAATGATCTGTCAGGGACATGACGCAGCGCTGCTGACGTCCAAAATAAACAAGTTTAAATTCACAGTCAATTATTGAAAGGTTAATAAGTGAGTCACATTTTTGATTAGGAGATAAGTCACATTGTATTATTGGTAGGTTACGGAATTTTCTATTGGGAGGTTATATTGAATGTAAATGATATATCTTTTACTGTTGGGAGGTATTTTTTTATCTTTTGTGAGGCTACACTAAATGTGAATGTTATACACACAATTATCTTGACTGTTGGGAGGTTATAAGGTTATAAGGTGCGTTCACTGAAAAGCGTCACACGAATCTTATCGTATTCTATTGTGTTGTATTTTGTGTTGCGCCCACAATGGAAGTACGTGCACTACGCCGCGCCAAAAATGCAGCCAGGAATGTGAAGGGCAATGCGTTCAGCGAGTTCGGCCGACGTCACAAGCGAATTTGCTTAGTGCACACCACACTAACAACGTCGACATTTAGTACTCGGCGAGTATTAAGCAGTAGATGCTCAGAATGCTAAAACTATCATTCTCGTGCAACACTGAATTGCAGGTTCTCTGAACTCAAATACCCAGAATACTGGGGTCAACGGCTAGACGATGATATCTGAGAAGAGAGATAAGTAGGCAACCTCATTAAGTTTAAGGTTCCTTAATATTCGTTTTAGTTTATGTGAAGAGTGAAAATCACGATGATTTCTACAACATTCAATTGTTTAGATACACACCGTCCATCCAGAAAGTTTCGAGGCCAGTTTTATTCCTGGCGAATAAAAGACGTCTACGCAGTAACTACAATGGCAGCTTGAAGTAACATTTGTGACCACACGTGGATTCGACAAATTAGTTGCCACCAAATAGGGTTAAGTAGTGAACGTGAGTGTGTCAAATCTCGACCGAGCTATACATCTAACCCAAGTGCTAACTACATTCTCCAATACGTTTTAAAGGAGGGAATAGTGCATGCCAAGACTGTCCCGCACACATTGACACTAACAAAAACGACGCGTGGACGGCTGCCGCGACTCAATTGAAACGAAAAATCAGGATTTTTTTTTTTTTTTTTTTTTTTTTTTTTAGAAAAGAATCTTCACAGGTGTCGGGACTGATCAGCACGAAACTGCCGCAATAATGACTAAGGGCAGACTGGGCCTCTGATGGTTCGCCAACACCGAAGAAGTTGCAAATGACGCGCGAGTTTTTCTGTGACAGTCTAAATTGGTTATACGAATGTTCTATGCTTTTTACTCAAGTAGGAGGAGAAAATTTTGAACACATGAAGCATTAAAACCGTCATAACTTTTGTCTACTTCATTTTAATGCAATCCCCAAACTACTTGCACGGGATATTGCTTTACGTAGATTATTGATGCCAAGCATATAGCGTTCCTGCATACCCATTGTTTACGTCTCAGGCGTTGGATCTTCGCCCATCCCCGACTGTCAGGCTGACAAATCACGAGATGGCCTCACACTGTCAGAGTAATATGACATTCCAGCAACTAATTCTCATGGAATCCCTCTTGTCATCGACTGATATTTTAAGGCAGTGTTCAATCCTTGTGAGGCCAATTGAGGAGCTACGTGATTGAGAAGTAGCGGCTGCTTTCACGAAAACTGACTACGCCCGGGAGAGCGGTGTGCTGACCACATGCCCCGCCGTACCAGCATCCAGTGACGCCTGAAGGGATGAGGATGTCACGGCGGTCGGTCCCTCTGGGCCTTCAAGGCCTGTTCGCACGGAATATGTCATCCCTACACAACTGTGCCAGGAGCAAGAATGCAAACGGCCTTCCGGCAACACGTATATTGTCTGGTCATACCACGGGAAAGCAAGTCAAGGAGAGAGAAATTCTTCTGGAATCATTGATAATACCTAAATTTTGTCATCTCACATCTACCCGAGAAATTTTGTATAAAATTCTCCACGATATATTGTTTTAGGTGCTGTGCATTCAAGATTTATACTTTTACTCTTCATCATGCAGCACACATGCTACAACAGTTTCATTACTGTCACTCATTTTGTCGCCTCAGACAGTGTAGCAAAGGACAGATTATCACGCTCAGCTTCATACTGCACAATGGGGAGAACTGATTGCTCTTGCTTGCGGCGCTGTAGATGCTGATCAGTGGATGAATCCCACTTGAATACTACGAATCGTGCGGCGCTTCCACACTGAACTCTTACCTTTGCCTGTAAAGTGATTAGTTCAGGGCTGCCAGGCTTGTCTCTACACTTTAGGACACCGTACAGCTTTCGTTTCACTCAGACTCCCGCGACACACTATTTTATTAGAAAATAGTACACCTTGGAGAGTCTTCACTTTATCTCCCAAATGGTTCTTTGCTGTGTCCTCAGGCTCTTCAAATAATAACTAACACACACACACACACACACACACACACACACACACACACACACACACACACACACACACACACACGTCTATTCGTTATCTAAGTTCTACAAAATAGACAGTGAACAAAATGAAAGTGTATCACAGAAAAGTTGGTTATCCTTAAGCTAGGCAACACAACTTACACCACACGCCCTAGGAGCGGATGATTTAAGTTGTTACCTACCTTAAGGATGATGAATTTTTTGATCCTATTTTGTTTTGCTCACCCTGTATGAGGCTCGTGGATATTGTGTGTAGTAATAGGTGCTCTAACATGTAACACGGATACACTACATACTGGAAAACTGGCCATGTTGCATGTTTAGTTTATCTGCTTACAACACACTCACTGGCATTGTAGCGAGAACGAAGTGCTTCCCTGGGCGGTATACTAACCTGGTGTCTTTCTGCTTCGGTAAGTCCCTCGTAGCACAGTAGTAGCCTTCAGTGCTGAAGTGGAGTGGTTAGGGACGCTATTTGTTAATTGTCACCAACGTTTGAACTATACTTGTTGTAATACAGAAATTGCTTTGTCTCATCACAGAATCAGTATTTGCAATATGGCGGCTCTGAACTAAGCCATTATATTTGACCCTTTACACACATTAACACACTTTGACTGCATAATACGTGGCGTTCGTATAACTAATAAATTCACTTCCTAGCTTCTTTAACATCTGAAATATGCAAGATCCTACTACCGAAGAGTTGGATCCTGTCCCTACTAAGGTTGCACAACATTGCCTCCTACTAACGCTCTTGCTGACGCTTTATTGTCAGATGTACATGTAGCCTGGCCGCTACTGAGCATTCCCGATCGCAGAAATGTGCGTAATACTTGGCCTAAACACGTGAAGGCAATACATATATGCATTACATGCTGAGTCCAAACAATAAGTCCGTACGGTGTCTTGTGACCTCACACTGGCACTGATCAGACCATCCAGCATTCCTTGTGGAAACGCCCCTCCATCCCTCCCTTGAAGTCAGCAAAACGTTCGTCGTGGTGTTAGGACAGCAATATAAGTAGGCGACCAAAATATTTCCGTTTGAGAGCGTTACTGCAGCTTATAAGCAACTCAGCGAGACTCCGATGCGAGTGTATAAGCACCGACATATCGGCAAAGGTTTAGTGTGGCCTCCGAATGGAAACACTTTGATCGGCGCTTATGCTCCAGCCAAAAGCTTTCCATGCACATTGAATCGGATTGGAATTCTTTATTTTTATTTATTGCCACAAATTTTTGACCCATCATCTGGAAACACTAAACAGATCATACATATTCAATAATGTTAGTGATATACACTCCTGGAAATGGAAAAAAGAACACATTGACACCGGTGTGTCAGACCCACCATACTTTCTCCGGACACTGCGAGAGGGCTGTACAAGCAATGATCACACGCAGGGCACAGCGGACACACCAGGAACCGCGGTGTTGGCCGTCGAATGGCGCTAGCTACACAGTATTTGTGCACCGCCGCCGTCAGTGTCAGCCACTTTGCCGTGGCATACGGAGCTCCATCGCAGTCTAACACTGGTAGCATGCCGCGACAGCGTGGACGTGAACCGTATGTGCAGTTGACGGACTTTGAGCGAGGGCGTATAGTGGGCATGCGGGAGGCCGGGTGGACGTACCGCCGAATTGCTCAACACGTGGGGCGTGAGGTCTCCACAGTACATCGACGTTGTCGCCAGTGGTCGGCGGAACGTGCACGTGCCCGTCGACCTGGGACCGGACCGCAGCGACGCACGGATGCACGCCTAGACCGTAGGATCCTACGCAGTGCCGTAGGGAACCGCACCGCCACTTCCCAGCAAACTAGGGACACTGTTGCTCCTGGGGTATCGGAGAGGACCATTCGCAACCTTCTCCATGAAGCTGGGCTACGGTCCCGCACACCGTTAGGCCGTCTTCCGCTCACGCCCCAACATCGTGCAGCCCGCCTCCAGTGGTGTCGCGACAGGTGTCCCGAGGGACGAATGGAGACGTGTCGTCTTCAGCGATGAGAGTCGCTTCTGCCTTGGTGCCAATGATGGTCATATGCGTGTTTGGCGCCGTGCAGGTGAGCGCCACAATCAGGAGTGCATACGACCGAGGCACACAGGGCCAACACCCGGCATCATGGTGTGGGGAGCGATCTCCTACACTGGCCGTACACCTCTGGTGATCGTCGAGGGGACACTGTACACGGTACATCTAAACCGTCATCGAACCCATCGTTCTACCATTCCTAGACCGGCAAGGGAACTTGCTGTTCCAACAGGACAATGCACGTCCGCATGTATCCCGTGCCACCCAACGTGCTCTAGAAGGTGTAAGTCAACTACCCTGGCCAGCAAGATCTCCGGATCTGTCCCCCATTGAGCATGTTTGGGACTGGATGCAGCGTCGTCTCATGCGGTCTGCACGTCCAGCACGAACGCTGGTCCAACTGAGGCGCCAGGTGGAAATGGCATGGCAAGCCGTTCCACATGACTACATCCAGCATCTCTACGATCGTCTCCATGGGAGAATAGCAGCCTGCATTGCTGCGGAAGGTGGATATACACTGTACTAGTGCCGACATTGTGCATGCTCTGTTGCCTGTGTCTATGTGCCTGTGGTTCTGTCAGTGTGATCATTTGATTTATCTGACCCCAGGAATGTGTCAATAAAGTTTCCCCTTCCCAGGACAATGAATTCACGGTGTTCTTATTTCAATTTCCAGGAGTGTACATCGCTTTATATTTTGTACATAATAGGCTAATAAATTATGTTAACAGCAAACACTGATACGTTTCTTATTTAATTACATATGTCTGCATTTTAAAGTTTCCCTTCATTGAAAATATACGTGCCTATCACCTACAATGTAAGGAATGCTTCTTGTGATCGGTGTATTTTGATATTTAGAGCGTCCACTTGATCCTATAGATTTGAAACAGTCTGTTGCCTTTTAGAGATTATATGTGCTATCATGTTAACCGAAGTCCACAAGTCTTCGTCACTTACAACTGTTTGCAGATCGCAGTCAAACTGTGTGCAGTCTCTTTCAACTTGAAAAAAAAAACGAGAAAGCGAAAACGAAATTGTGAGCAAAGCCTTTTTCACCATATTCAGAGATTGGTGTGTTACTACATCTCATTAGTTGCAAGTGTTTGGGATATGGACCAAGAACTCTTTAATAGGTACACCATATCTCTATTAGGGGCAATAGCGCGCAGTTTGAGCCTGTTCCTGATGCTTGGTAATTTATTATAAACCCACCTCGCACTGCTTCTAGTGTCCCAATCTGAAATTCATCTTTCAGGCTCTTAAATGTATAGTAATGAGAGTTACTGTGATATCGCACACAGGATCATACTGTCAACGCCCCATCCAATACACCGCTGGCCTGTAAGGTACCACGACAGTCATCTGACATTTCTTTAGAATCATCAATAATTCCTCGACAGACGCAGTGCGAATGGCACCGATGAGCCTCAGAATCGGATTTAAGTACAAAAGACGCTATTAACCGTTACGCGCTCACGCTTAAGGCATTCGTTCACCTCCGTTACTCTGTGTGGTTGTGCAACATTGTCAACAAACTCAGAGCTATATGCAGAACGAAAATGTGGACCTTTCTTTTTAGGACGTCGTACCACCCGATGAATACGTTAACTCACCATCGGTAAGGAAGGTGTGCAGAGGTGGGCGTGCCTTTAAACGCGGTGCCGCATCTAACGGAGACACTGTCGCTCATCTCTTTCTACAATGTGAGGCAGGGCTGAACTTGACCCGTGGTCAGATGAACAGTCAGCGAGACTGACAATCCACGCAAAACCGCGACTCCTCATTCAACAGGAGATATCGCACTACTTCTAGGTCTCCTAAAGATGGACCAAACACCAGTGTCTGCAAGGCCACGCTGTACGTTTCTGCGAGAGAATCACCTGGCTCGAGGCTAACACTACAACACAATCTCTCCGAGACTACCGTACGTGGACGGAGGTGGTGTGTAGTACAGCCAGGTCGACTTAGAGAACTTGAGACAAGAACTTTAGAGCTGAATTTTGACATTTGCCACTTTTGCTTCCACGGTCGTTAATTCTTCTCCTAGACTACTGTCATTTTTGTTTTATTTTGGTCGTTTGTCACATCCAAAAGTTGTCTGGACAACACTCAGATTTCCGATCACGTTATCCTGACTGCAGGCAACCTCTAATTTGCCAGCTATGTATAACGTGTAATGTCTTCCAGATGGCTTCATCGAGCCAACCTGCTCCCTTACGATTCGAATATTGACTAGCAAACGTATCCAATGTGCAATCATTGTCCATAACCGCGACCTCTGCTCTTATTGCTGGCTAACAAAGGCCTTGTACTGGCGTTTGATCCGTGGAAAGGAGACTCCAGTCTTTAAATGCAACTGCTTACTTCCTTAACCACCCACAAGTTACACCAGTAAAGTGCACATCTTGCTGTGTACGCTTCACGTGTGAAACGGGCTTAATTGCTGAACCGTTCACCTACTCATAACAAAAATTTTCTTGTGCCCTTAGGAAGACCGACAGTTAAGTCAGAATACATTTCATAGTTTTCTCCATAAACAAACGTACAACAGCAAATCTGCTATGAAGTTAGACGAATCATGTTTCAGACTTACTCAGGTTTGCAATCGATTGAAGCAGCGCTATAATTTTTCCGAGTAAAGAAGGACCGCACCTGTATACGTAACAGCGAGAAAAGTAAGATTAAATTTTTATCAGCGAACTACGCACATAGTAGTCAGCCATAGGAACACCTGCCCTGTAGTATTTCCAGAGCGCTCGTTACTGGTCTTGTTTTAAAGGTACATTTAAAAATTCAAACAGCATCTTTATACGGGTGTGATTTCTGAGAAATGCACACTCGGCCGCCATTTCTACTTTATGGGACTAAGCCACTTGCTGGTTCTCGGGGAGAAACACCGCAGTCTACACGCTGTTAGAGAGCTTTATGAAACTTGCTGACATCATCCCAATTTTCTGCTGCAAGGACTTCCGCCAGTTATCCTGTGGAGGCCACGGAACTACTTGCGAAGTTGCGTAAGGGTAACACTGAATTAAAGATAACATCGCTTAGGAATAACGGACCTTTGAGGTCGTTGCTGAAGAGATGTTACTGTCTGAACGAACGATAGTAGCTTATCCTTTTAACCGAAGACACTGACAAAAATATCACTACACAAGAAAATAATTACTGTAGAGTAACCAAATTTCTGGAATACATTTTTCAAGGTAAAATGATCTTGTAATGTCAATCACGTAGGTATAAGTTAATGTAAATGCGAGGTAAGCCATTGCATATGTGAAATGCTGGTACATCAATAACAAGTGTAGCCGCCAGAATGTTGAATGAAACCATGCATTGTGTCGTAAAGGTGCCGGATGTTAGTTTGTGGGATAGAGTTCCACCTCTGTTGCACTTCCTCACTCATTACAGGGACGGTTAATGCCGGTTGTAGATGACGCTGGAGTTGTCCGATGAAGCCCCGTATGTTCTCGATTGGAGACGTATGATCAAGCAGAACTCTTCGCTGGTTCTGAGATTTTTCCCGTCGGTGAATTTTATTCCAAATTTTGTATGGACACTGTTTTACGTTACGCAGGCAGCACTTCTTGTTCAGTATCTTGTTATTTCTACACAGTTGCCACTGCGGACTAACTAGAACATTTGTCTCCATGGAGTTGTAATGAACGCGGCTCTGAATCGAACAGACCCGTAATTTACTGAACAGTTGCAAATCGTTTTCAAAATGAAAGGATGACATTTCGGAAGCGCTGTTGTTGTGGTCTTCAGTCCAGAGACTGGTTTGATGCAGCTTTCTACGATACTCTATCCTGTGCAAGCTTCTTCTCCCAGTACCTACTGCAGCCTACATCCTTCTGAATCTGTTTATTTAGTGTATACATTTCTTGATCTACGATTTTTACCCTCCACGCTGCCCTCTAATACTAAGTTGATGATCCCTTAATGCTTCAGGATAAGTCCTACAAACTGATCCCTTCTTCTGGTCGATGTGTGCCACAAATCTCTCTTCTCCCCAGTTCTATTCAATACCTTCTCATTAGTTATGTGATCTACCCATCTAATCTTTAGCATTCTTCTGTAGACCACGTTTCGGAAGCTTCTCTTCTTGTCCAAACTATCGTTCATGTTTCACTTCCATACATAGCTACACTCCATACAAATACTTTCAGAAACGACTTCTTGAGACTTAAACCTATACTCCATGTTAAATTTCCTTCTTCAGAAATGCTTTCCTTGCCATTGCCAGTCTACATTTTATATCTTCTCTACTTCGACCATCATCAGTTATTTTGCTCCTCAAATAGCAAAACTCCTTTACTACTTTAAGTGTCTCATTTCCTAATCTAATTCCCTCAGCATCACCCGATTTAATTCGACTACATTCCATTATCCTAGTTTTGCTTTTGTTGATGTTCATCTTATGTCCTCCTTTCAAGACACGGCCCATTCCGTTCAGCTGCTCTTGAAGGTCCTTTTCCGTTTCACAGAATTACAATGTCATCGGCGAACCTCAAAGTTTTTATTTCTTCCGCATGGATTTTCATTCCTACTCCGAATTTTTCTTTTGCTTCCCTTACTGCTTGCTCAATATACGGATTGAATAACATCGGGAGAGGCTAAAACCCTGTCTCACTCCCTTCCCAACCACTGCTTCCCTTTCTTGCCCCCTCGATTCTTGTAACTGCCATCTGGTTTCTGTACAAATTGTAAATAGCCTTTCGCTCCCTGTATTTTATCCCTGCCACCTCAGAATTTGAAAGAGTATTCCAGTCAACATTGTCAAAAGCTTTCTCTAAGTCTACAAATGCTAGAAACGTAGGTTTGCCTTTCCTTAATCTGTTTTCTAAGATAAGTCGTAGGGTCAGTATTGCCTCACGTGTTCCAACATTCCTACGGAATCCAAACTGATCTTCCCCGAGGTCGTCGTCTACCAGTTTTTCCATTCGTCTGTACAGAATTCGTATTAGTACTTTACAGCCGTGCCTTATGATATTTCGGTAATTTTCACATCTGTCAACACCTGCTTTCTTTGAGTTTGGAATTATTATACTCTATTTGAAGTCAGTATTTCGCCTGTCTCATACATCTTGCTCACCAGATGGTAGAGTTTTGTCAGGACTGGCTCTCCCAAGGCCGTCAGTAGTTCTAATGGAATGTTGTATACTCCAGGGGCCTTGTTTCGACTCAGGTCTTTCAGTGCTCTGTCACACTCTTCACGCAGTATCGTATCTCCCATTTCATCTTCATCCATAATATTGTCCTCAACAACATTGCCCTTGTATAGACCCTCTATATACTCCTTCCACCTTTCTGCTTTCCCTTCTTTGCTTAGAACTGGGTTTCCATCTGAGCTCTTGATGTTCATACAAGTGGTTCCCTTATCTCCAAAGGTCTCTACATCCTTACATTTGTCCTCTAGCCATCCCTGCTTACCCATTTTGCACTTCTTGCCGATCTCATTTTTGAGAAGTTTGTATTTCTTTTTGCCTGCTTCGTTTACTGTATTTTTATATTTTCTCCTTTCATCAATTAAATTCAATATCTCTTCTTTAACCCAAGAATTTGTATTAGCCCTAGTCTTTTTACCTACTTGCTCCTCTGCTGCCTTCACTACTTCATCCCTCAAAGCTACCCATTCTTCTTCTACTGTATTTCTTTCCCCCATTCTTGTCAATCGTTCCCTAATGCTTTCCCTGGAATACACTACAACCACTGTTTCTGTCAGTTTATCCAGATCCCATATCCTTAATTTCCCACGTTATTGCAGTTTCTTCAGTTTTAATCTACAGTTCATAACCGATAGATTGTGGTCGGAGTCCACATCTGTCCCTGGAAATATCTTACAATTTAAAACCTGGTTCCTAAATCTGTCTTATTATATTATCTATCTGAAACCTTTTAGTATCTCCACGCTTCTTCCATGTTATGCTCTTTCATTCCTTGCCCCCATTCCATATTTACCTACTACGTTTCCTCCTTTCCCTACTGTCGAATTCCAGTGACCCATAACACTTAAATTTTCGTCTCCGTTCACTATCTGAATAATTTGTTTTATCTCATAATACATTTCATCAATATCTTCGTCATCTGCGGAGCTAGTTGGCATATAAACTTGTACTACTGTGGTAGTTGTGGGCTTCGTATCTATCTTGACAATAATAATGCGTTCACTATTCTGTTTGTAGTAGCTTACCCGCACTGCTATTTTCCTATTCATTATTAAACCTACTCCTGCATTACCCCTATTTCATTTTGTGTTTATAGCTCTGTATTCACCTGACCAAAAGTCTTGTTCCTCCTGCCACCGAACTTCACTAATTCCCACTATATCTAACTTTAACCTATCCATTTCCCTTTTTAAATTTTTTAACCTACCTGTCCGATTAATAAATAATTCCATTCTCCTACCCGTAGCACGCCAGTTTTCTTTCTCCTGATAACAACGTCCTCATGAGCAGTTCTCGCCCGGAGATCCGAATGGGAGACTATTTTACCTCCGGAATATGTTACCCAAGAGGACGCCATCATCATTTAACTATACTGTAAAGCTGCATGCCCTCGGGAAAAATTACGGCTGTAGTTTCCCCTTGCTTTCAGCCGTTCGCAGTACCAGCACATCAAGGCCGTTTTGGTTATTGTTACAAGGCCAGTTCAGTCAATCATCCAGACTGTTGCTCCTGCAACTACTGAAAAAGCTGCTGTCCCTCTTCAGGAACCACATGTTTGTCTGGCCTCTCAACGGATACCCCTCCGTTGTGGTTGCACCTACGGTACGGCTATCTGTATCGCTGAGGCGCGCAAGCCTGCCCCACCAACGGCAAGGTCCATGGTTCATGGGGGTGGGGGGGGGAAGCACTATCTGTATCATGTGGAAGTGACACCACTAGCAAAGGAGCAGCAAAGAGTAATGTTGACCATGCTGGGTGAGCGACTGGATAATCCGTCAGAGTCCTTCCCACGGCTACAAATCGAACTTGTTGGTAGTCTTCCTACAATTAACAGATGTACCGAGGGGGCAAATTTTATTTACGGCGACGATTAACACATCGAAACAGCTAAGTCAACTAGATGATCATTCGGTACTATTCAAGAAACACACTGAGGGTGAAAGTCGCCTGTTATTCTTGCGGCTGTAGTAATACATGGGAACAAATTCAAATATTCGCTGGCGTACAGCTGGCATTTAGTTACCGCCTCTACAGCCGAAATTGATAATGCACCCTTCTGCAGAGTGCTGCTCTCTCGGATGGTCCGTTCGAACCCTGGTAGTTGAATAAGTTTTCATCACCAGTATTCGGCCGGCAAATATCTTGACGTATGATTAGTCAGTAACGTATGTCACCCAAATGTTCGACATTAAATTTCTAGCCTCTTCTCAGAGTGACAAACACTGTAGTACGCAATACTATTGACGACGCGTTCCTCAGGCGAGGACGTGAGACTCTGCAGATAACTTCGCTATTACCACATCACTACCTCTAACACTACGTGACACTGAAGTGAATTAAGTCTTGAGATACCTCCTAATCTCTTGTTGGATCTCATTTTGCCCGGCGTTGTGCAGCAGCTCGACGTGGCATGGTCTCAACAAGTCGTTTAAAGTCCCCTTCAGAAATATTTATCCAGGCTGCCTCTATAGCCGTCCATTATTGCGAAAGTGTTGCCGGAGCAGGATTTTGTGCACGAAGTGACTTCGCGATTATGTCTCATAAATGTTCGATGGGATTCATATCGGGTGTTCACTTCATTTGCGCGGACTGTTCAGAATGTTTTCCAAACCAATTACGAACAACTGTAGTCCAGTGGCATGACGTTTGGGCACATTAAATCCATGAACGCCTGGAAATAGGCTCCAGGTAGCTGAACATAACCATTTCCGGTCAATGATCGGTGCAGCTGGACCAGAGGACACGGTCCATTCGTGTAAACACAGCCCACACCATTATGGAGCCACCACCAGCTTGCTCAGTGCTTCGTTGCCAACTTGGGCCCATGGCTTAAGGGGTCTGCGCTACACCCTAACCATACCATCAGCTCTTACCAACAAATTGGGACTCACTTGACCCGGCTACGGTTTTCCCGTCGTCTATGGTCCAACCGATACGGTCTGGAACCCAGGAGAAGCGCCGCAGGCGATGTCGCGCTGTTAGCAAAGGCATTCGCACCTGTCCGTCGTCTGCGGCCATAGCCCATTAACGTGAAATTTTGTCGCAGTGTACTAACAGATACGTGCGTCGGTACTTCTCAAATTGTTTTCTATAGTTATTTCATGCTGTGTTGCTTGTCTGTTAGCAAAGACAACTCACCGAAACTTCGTTGCTCTCGGCACTCTCTCGACACTGTGGCTCCCTAACGACTTCTGAAATTAACGGCTCCAACTACTATTCCGCGTGAAACCTCTTTAATTCTTGTCTTGCAGCCGTAATCAAGTCGGAAACCTTTTCTCATGACTATTCTGAGCACAAATGACTCCGCCAATGCACTGTACCTTTATATATTGTGCACGCCATACTACCGCCATTAGCAGATGCGCATATTGCTATCGCATGGTCTGTGACCATAGTGTATACGCACTATCACCTGAGTTACGATGCATGACACGTAGGCCACTGAAGTGGCGCCAACGGGAGAAGTCTTTTTTAGAGCCCATGCCATGAGCCACTGTAGTAAGTAAGAAGTAACCGTTTGTCTCAAATACAGTTTTCTGTCCAGTAAAAGTCCCTCAGCGTCAGACTGTATCCTCGTTGTCCATTTCTGGAATAGCTTTACTAAAGAGCAGAAGGCGGTTTTCCTCTCCAAAATAAAGTGTGATGTCTCAGCAGCATGGGAACGCAATCAGACTATGTTTGACAACAACGAGGAAAATGACATTTTTCTTTGTTGCAGTCTGCCTCTACGTTAAATTTATCTTTGTTACCTCATTTGCGCCGATGGTAGCCTAAAATTAGACAAACACTTGCATACCGAGTTTCATTTCAAAGAATCCCGTGTAGGTTAAGTTTGTCTGTCACGCTCGCCGGCCTTTGTGGGGTTTTTAGACAATTTTCCATGCTCATTTAGGCGAACACTTGTCTGATTCCGATAAACAATCAGTTAAAATACCATGAGAGACAGCAACGTTTACGTAATTACAGATGGCGCTCACGACTTTCCTCTTAGGTTAAATGGGAACTGTGGCGAATCGGAGAGCGTCCGGCTAAAATACAAAAAATATTTTTTTTTAGACCAATAATATAGCGGATCTCATTCGATGGGGTGATCTCTAAGAAGATACTGTTCATTTTTCCAATCCAAATAGAGCACAATGCAGGTGCTACTTTGCATTCCTAATGGAATAATATCTGACAAACTGTTTTTGGACGAATAATTGAATGATGGAAACGTCAAACTTTGTATCTAGTATTTCTTCACAAAACGCGTTTTTAGTGTTATTGTGCTCTCGGTACACTTCTGCATGTCCCTGCACTTGTTCCTAGTGCCAAATCGTGGAGAAAATGTTCAATTCATTACTAGAGAGTGCAAGGTATCTGTGGCACGAGTGCTTCCTTCTGATGTTCCAAGTGCCGCGCCTCAACGACTCCTTCACTTAGTTTGTAAGTATTCTATGTAATTTATCTGTATGTGAAATAATGAATATTCTTTTTATCCAAACACTTTCTCCTCGTGTAAAGTATGCTTTAGATGACGTATTCAACCGTTGAGTAAAACTGTTGGTCGGGCCTTTATTGCGCATGTGAACAGTGTCGTGAAACAAAACAAGCATTTTATTAAAATTTAATTTGAAATAATGAAAGATCAATAATTAAGCGCCGAAAGAATCTAACTGTACACAAAGTGAAAACGATATAACTGAAACGCAATACTGAAGTACTTTCTGAAAGTTACGTAACATCCAGTGCTATGTCTCACTAACTATCCACGAAATAAAATACTGCTCGACACGGAAGAAAGTAACTGTTTAACATTACTTTTACTCTAAATTAATCTGCTTACTTAGTCAAACTCATGAAAATTCGGAAATAGTAATTTGCTCACAAGAATGAAGTGATATCTCCCTTGAAAGAAAAGTAACTGGCTTCTTGTTCAGCATGCTGTTGTGTGTGTGGTGTACCGATGTTATCTAAAGCATATTGAAATCAGCAAATACAGTAGGTAAAGAAAAATAATTACTGTAAACTTTTCTTTGCTTGTTACAGAATGTATCTCAGTGTGGCATATGGTGCCATGCACGCACGACAAAATATTTTAAACCTTACTAAGAGTGATTGAACAGGGTTTTACATTAAAGAAACTCGGTCTCTAAAAATAAAACTTAATATTGTCAAAAATACGAAGACTATACAACATAAGAAGACTAACAATTATGAAATTCTCTCATTACAAAAATTACAGACATTTCAACTAATTGCGTAATTTGTGACATAATGAAAACAAAGATCAAATTAACACAAATCATGAACATTAACACTTATCTTGCCATACATTTCGTTCAGTAGATAGTTCCGAAAAACGAACATTTAATTCTTGTGCGTGCTGCATGGGTTACCTTGAAATATTCCTCCAAAAATCTTCTGCATCAATACAATCAAAAACATAACTTTATAAACAAATTGTGATCATCATAAAACAGTCCAGATAATTTCTCCCATATCATCTTACCTGAGACTCAATTGCTCACTACTATGCCTCAGATAAGAATGTAGGAATGCCCCAGCGGTGTGGAACTGACTGGTGACCAAGCTCACCACAGATTACATCAGAGAGAGTCAAGGATCTTATCCACTAATCGTGAAGCGCACTCATGCATCTTGTCCCAGTACAGTAAAGGTGAATCATTTACAATGGCATGAAACATATGAAAACCTTACAATTTGGACAGTGCGTGCGAATGTACGCATTTGTTTGTATAAATAAAACGATCTTTGTAATGGAAGAAATACCTTGCAGCTACAGAGAAATAAAGAAAGTTGAGCAACTCCTGTTTCACAAAAATTACACAAGAATTTTGAGTTAGCTAAGGCTGTGAACACAATCCATGTAATTCTAATGTAAACAGTTGACTTCTTCCATTTTAGGATGCTGCAGAAACACTGTCAACGCAGGCGTGTAAGATCTCGAAATTAAATATGATCGAAGTGTTTCTTTCTCACCCATCTCAAATATCCATTGGAAATTCTTACTCTGAAATAGAAAAATAAGGAAAACTACAGCTGACGTATGTCATGCCGTAATTCATGTGAAAGACCAGCCATGTTAATCACTTGCGGAACAAAGACCAATTGACGATGTTGGCACTTCTTCCTTACCAGTAAAGGCAGTTCTACAGTGAACTTCACAACACCTCACAGCAAGAATGAAGTTGTGTAGGAAGCAGATCTCAATACTGAAAGATTTATTCTTGAATTTACTTCGTTATTCTCTTGTAAAAATTTAAAAAAATACATGAGAAACGGTTTTAGTTGACTGCAGTCCTACTAGATGAAACATTACTGCTGTATTTCTGTACTCGCATCATAAATAAAAAATTGAGTGCATCTGCGTAAATGACACTTAACAAAAACTTTCCTATTGGCACTTAGGAACAGTTTCTTTGTACAACGCTTAGAACATTGTTAATAAATTATGGATTTTCTAATTTGTCTTGTTTTTTTGCGGTGATAGAGTGAACAGAACAATTATGTGGCATTAGAATACTCTCCGAATTTTCTGGATGCAAATAAGTTATGTACTGAAAGATTTTATTTTCCCGTCAAATTTAAAATGTGGCATCGGAATGTGTGATTTGGTCAGTTATTCACAACATACTGGCCGAAGCTGAAATGTCCGGCGTAGACCATTATTCTCACTGGCTGTTTTTTTGAGTGCGCCCAGTCATGCGCGATTCTTGCATGCAGCAGGTGTTAGACGTGAGTTATAAAACGAACTACAGTGGCGATAAAGAGGTGGGGGAGGGGGAGAAGGAATTCAGTGTTTCTGACGTGAGCAACGAGATAAACGGGAAACGGTGCCGCGCGGTCTGGTTCTATCGATAAGGTTTACAGAAATAAGGCGAGGGGCATTTCTCCAGCTAGCAAGAAAGTCTAGTACAGCAGCAGAGAAAACACTTAAATTCTGAAGTGTGTACTTGCTGCAGAAAGTACCTGCGAGACGTCTTTCGCTACATTGGATCTGTCGACAGCGAAGTCACTTCCCAGAGTGCCTCATCCACAGGTATACCAAGGAAATCCAGCTACCATGGTCTCGTGTGTTCGATCTCTCAGGCAACCTCTGTTATCCAACTCCAGGTAACATTTCACACTGGGCATTTCATCGGCGCAGTACAGCCCTATACATGCTACACTCGCAGGTTCGAAACCTGCCTCGGGCATGGATGTGTGTGCTGTCCTTAGGTTAGTTAGGTTTAAGTAGTTCTAAGTTCTAGAGGACTGATGACCTCAGATATTAAGTCCCATAGTGCTTGGAACCATTTGAGCAACTTCGAAAGCGTTGCTGATACAGGATTTTGAGTACGAACTGACCTCTCGATTATGTCGATGGGATACATGTCGGGCGATCAGGGTGGCAAAATTTTTGTCCGAATTTTCCAGAATGTTCAAGCGACTAGCGAACAATTGCTGTCAACTGACATGGCACAGTCATCCATAAAAATTCCATCGTTGTTTGGGAACATTAAGTCCATGAAAGGCTGCAAGTGATCTTCAAGTAGCCGAACCTAATCATTTATAGTCAATCATCACTTCACTTGAACCAGAGGACCTAGTAAATTCCATGTAAACACAGCCCACGCCATTATTGAGCCACCACCAGCTTGCAAAGTGCCTTGTTGACAACTTCGGTACATGGCTTCGTGGAGTCTGCGACTGCCTCGAACCCTACCATCAGTTATAATCAACTGAAATCTGGACTAATCTGACCAGGCCGCAGTTTTCCAGTCTAGGATCCAACCGATACGGTGAAGAGCCCAGGAGAGGCGCTGCAGGCGATGTCGTGCTGTTAGCATAGGCACTCGCACCGATCGGATGCTGTCATAGGCCAGTGCGGCGAAATTAGGCGTTACTGGGCTAACAAATACATTCGTTGTACTTCCCCCATTGGTTTCTGCCTTTATTTCACGTAGTTTTGCTTTTCTGTTGGCACTGACAGCTCTACATAAACCCCACTTGCTGTGTCATTAAGCGAAGGGCGTCGGCCGTTGACTTATAAGTGGTGAGGTGTGCTCGATATTTTGTATGCTCGGTGCGCTGTTGACACTGATGTTCTCGGAATATTCGATTCCCTAACGATTTCCGAAATGAAATGTCCCTGGCGCCTAGCTCCAACTATCATTCCGCGTTCAATGTGTGTTAATTCCCGTCGTGCGGCCGTAATCATATCTAACTTTCCACATGAATCATCTCCGTTAATTCCCTGCCTTTTTATACCTCGTGTATGCGATACCATCGCCATATGTGTATGTACGTATCACATGACGTGTCACCTTCGTCTACTCAGAAAATATCTCTGAACAACCTCTGAAATTTTTGTTGGAGAATTTCTGGTTCACCGTGTATACAACATGGAAAGTGAAGGGCGTTTTACACTTTCCTACTGTACACCGACAATTATCCTCAACTTATAGTGGACACTTAACCAAGGATAACTCGCTGCTTTCTGCGTTGAAGTGCGCGATCGAGATGAAAAACCTGGCTACTTAAGTACTTCCACGTGCTGCTGTGTCGTCGTCGTTCCCAAGACTGGTTTGTTGCAGCTTTCCACGCTAGTCTGTCCTGTAGAAGCTTCGTCTCTTAACTACAGAGCGAGGTGGCGCAGTGGCTAACACGCTGGACTCGCATTCGGAACGACTACGGTTCAATCCCGCGTCCGGCCATCCTGATTTAGGTTTTCGCGATTTCCCTAAATCGCTCCAGGCAACTGCCGGGATGGTTCCTCTGCAAGGGCACGGCCGACTTCCTTTCCAATCCTTCCCTAATTCAATGAGACCGATGACCTCGCTGACTGGTCCCCTTCCCAAAACAACCCAACCCTCTGTGTTAACTACCGTAGCCTATATCCATTTGAACCTGCTTGCTGTATTTAAACTTTTGTGGCTCTACAATTTTTGCACACTACACTTTCCATCAGTTCCCGAATTCAAGGTTTCTTGAGGTCTCAGGATGCGCCCTATTAACTGGTCGCTTAATTTAGTGAAGTTGCTCGATAATTTTTTTCATTCCAGTCTTTGATCACAATATAAATTCCTTCGATGATTACTGGTTTCAGTCAGTAATGACTATCTTAAGATCTACAATATAAAATATATATTCGTGACCATGTCGCAGCTGCTGATAATTTTTTGTTTTTCTTTTCGCTCTATTCGATTCATTTCCCCCCCCCCAGTCGATTAACCGATCTAATTACTCTCATTCGCCTGTGAACCACTTTAAAAACCTATTCTCTCCTTATCTGAACTGTTTATCGTCTACATTTCAGTTCCGTATAAGGCTACACTCCACAGAAATAATTTCAGGAAACCTTTTCAAGACAAATTTATATTCGAAGTAGACAAGTATTTTTCAGAATCGCTCATCCTGCCATTGGCAGTTTTTACTTTATGATCTCTTCTTCGGTAGCGTCAATTTTTTGCTGTCCAAACAGCAGTGCATAATTTCCTTGGCGTCGCCTGCTTTAGTTCCATAAATAGCATTACTTTTGTTGATGTTCATCTTTTCAAGACACTATCCATTCCGTGGTATGTCCAAGTCGTTTGCAGTCTCTCATAATTGCTGTCGTAGGCAAAGCTTAAAGTTTTTATTTCTTCTCCCTCGACCTTAAAATCTCTTTTCAAAATTCTCCTTGATTTCCTCTATTGCATACTTAAAGTACAGGTTGAATTACATTGGGATAGGCTACGACTGAGTTCCTTCGCAACTGCTTCCCTTTCATCTGCTACTCTTATTACTGTAATTTAAAACAGTAATTAATTTAGCCTCGACCGCAATGAAACATTTATAAGCAATTGTAACCGGTTTCGGTCAAAATGTTGACATCTTCAGACCATATTACATCATAATGACAAACGGTGGCGGCGAACGGAGCAGTGGATTCACGATAACTGTTCCTTTTACTCCCACCAACTGCCATCATTGTGTAATAGGGTCTGAAGATGGTCACTAATTTTGACCAAAAAAGGTTAAATTCCAGAATAAAATTTTTGCTCTGCACCAGAGTGTGCGCTGATAAAATTCCTGGCAGATTAAAACTGTGTGCCGGACAGAGACTAACTCGGGACCTTTGCCATTTGCGGGCAAGTGCCCCACCAACGGAGCTACCCTAAGCGTCACTCACGACCGGTCCTCACAGCCTTAATTCCGTCAGTACCTCGTCTCCTGCCTTCCAAACTTCACAGAAGCTCTCCTGAGAACCTTGCAGAACTAGTATTCCTGGAAGAAAGGATATTGCGGAGACACGACTTAGCCACAGCCTGGGTGATGTTTCCAGAATGAAATTTTCACTCTGCAGCGGAGTGTGCGCTGATATGAAACTTTCTGGCAGATTTTCAGGTTAAAATTGCCAATAAATGCTTTATTGCAGTCGAGACTAATTCAGTTTTCAAATAGCTTACCAGATTTTTCTCCACGAGAAATGTTCTCAAATATTACTTCCTTATTACAGTAGTCTAAATTCTGTATCATTTATAAACAACACTTCGCTCCCTATTTTTTATCCCAGCTATTTTCAGAATTTCGGAAGTGTGTATTTCAATCAATTTTGTCAAAAACACTCAATCTGCAAATGACATGTTCGTTAGCCTACCTTCGAAGGTAAGTCGAATGTTCAGCATTACCTTGCACGTTGCAACATTTCTCCAGAACGGAACCTGGTCTTCCACGAGGATGTCTTCTACTAGTTTCTCCCTTCTTCTGTCAGTAATTCATGTCAGTATTTTGCAACCATGCGTTCATGGACCTATAGTTCAGTAATATTCTAATCTCTCAGCACCAGCCTTCTTTGGAAATGAATATTCTTCTCGACGTCTGAAGGTACTTCGACCGTATAATGTACCTTATATACAAGGTCTCACAAGCGAATCAATAATTCTTAGTGAATGTCGTCTATTTCAGGGGCCATCTTTCGATTTAGGTATTACAGCGTTGTCACGTTGTTCTCGCAGTATCATATACAGTCGAGTCAGATTAACGTGGCCACTGCCTATATTCGACGTCTACGTGCAGTAACCACTAATAGAACGCAGGTGGTAGCACTAGTACTGAGGGATTTATGAAGCGTTCCTGGGGGATGCGGAAACACTGGATTCGTTATAACGCGGAAGCAGTGATTCATCTGAGATCCAAAAGAGCATGATCATCAGCTTTCGGGCGAAGGATGGAAGCATTTTCGAAACAGCTACCGTGTGAACTACCTTGTAAACTGTTCGCGTGTCGCCGCTGTTAAAGTGTACAGTGCATGGCAAAATGGCGCCGAGGCAACTGTGATGCGCCATGGGCTACAGATGACAAGGTTAAACGACGGCTGCGGAGATGTGTGCTGGCAAATAGATCTGCAACACCTGAACAACTGAGTAACGAGATGAACAAATGGACTATCGACACAGTCTCCTCAACGACTGTTCAGTGAACGTTGCTGCGTATGGGCCTCCACAGCAGGCACGTGGTTCATGCAGCCTTGCTAACTGTTTTTCCATCGGCGACGAACGTTGGACTTTGCACGTCAGTGCCTCGACTGGAGGTCCACTGAGTGGCGACAGGAGACCTTTTCAGAAGAATCACGTGAGACGTGCAACCAGGAGGTAGTGTCACGGTCTGGCGAATGTTTTCGTGGCATTCCCTGGGTGATGCCGTCATTCTGGAAGGGAAATGGACCAATCCAAGCATGCATCTATTCTCAGGAACCATGCGCCCCCGCCTCCTACCGGCAGGGTTTTTCCTCGTCACTATGGCATCCACAGCAGGACAATAAGTCGTGCACAGAGCTCGCAAACGTGGATGGTTCGAAGAGCACCAGGATGAAAAGCCAGTGAACTCTCCGATTTAAATCCACTCTAGGACCTGTGGGACCGTGGCTGTAAGCGCCACGGAAACAACTGGGAAACCTAGAGCAGCTGTCCAAGGCACTGGAGTCTGCATGACTCCGCAGTGCCTTCCAGAACTTCACTGACTTTTCCTGTCGGTCCGCTGCAAAAGGTGGTTATTCAGGCTTTACCAAGTGGTGACAATTTTAATCTACTGCCTGCTTTCTTATGATACTGTCTTTGCGTTTCTGCCCCTGTATCATCCCCTCATTAACGGTAAACTGTCACCTTATTTCTTCATTCATTTTTTAATGACAATCTTCGACTAGATGTTTCCACCCACAATCGTCTTTAGCTCATATGCTTGTTACGGTCTAGATACTACGAATCCCTGTGCGTTCAGGACATTTCAAAGACGATGTGTCAAGGGCGCGACTGCAGCATTATTTGGTAGAAACTCTGCCCCGGTTTACCTCCTAGAATTTGCTTTCGGCTCTTGCTCCGGCTGCTTAACTTCACGCTACCTGCAACTTTCCCGATGGTTGTTAACCCTACACCATTTTGGCTTCGTGCGGCGCCCCGTGTTCACCTTCGCCTTCATTCGCTTCCTATGGACACTACTCCAGCCTCGCTCTGTAGCGTTCAATTTCACGACCTTCGCACGGAACTTCCGTGTTCATTGATGGCTCTCTCACTGACCGTGGTGTCGGGTGCGCCTTCGTCAGCGGCACCGACGTTTTTCGGCATCTGTTTCTGGAGCACTGCTCAGTATTTACGGTAGAGATCCTCACCCTGCACCAGGCCACGCGGTACATCCGGCGACAAGCTTCTCAATTGCATCATCTGCTCCGCCTCCCTCAGCGCCCTTCAAAGCCTCTGTGTACTGTACACCGTCCATCCCTTAGTGCAACGGGTCCAGAAAAGCTGTCACTTGCTCATTCTTGATGTAGCCACTGATGTTTATGTGGGTTCATGGGCACGTCAGACTGACATGAAACGATGATGCCGCCGCCGGCGCCCCCGCCAAGGCCGCCGTCCTCGTACCTTGGTCCGTAGTTCTTGCATTCCTTCCGATGATCTCTGTGTTGCCACCTGTCAGCAGGTGATTTCACTTTGGCATCACCACTGGCAGGAAGCTCCGGGGAATTGCAAGGAAGCCGGTTCCACGAACATTTGAACAGTACAAACTCGAGAATTCAGTTTACAATGGAGGAGGGGGTAGACGGCTTATTACATTTCCTCGATGTGCTTCAGTTTAGAAACGAAAATGGTAGTTTGGGCCACTCAGTATATCGGCAAACTCACGCACACCGACCGTTATTTGCACCGGGATTCGAACCACCACCCACAACGGAAACGGAGTGTTATCAAGACGTTAGCGGACAGAGCTAGAAATATTTGTGAACCTGAGATGCTCGACTGAGATGGAACATCTTCACAATGCACTAATGAAGAACGGATATTCGTCCGCCGAAATAAAAGTGCGTTGAGGCAGCCACGGAGAAACCATAGAGACGTACAGGCTACTGCAATATCTAAGGTTTTCCTGCCGTTTCTTAAAAATGTAACGGAAAGAATAGGGAGGATCTTGACGAAGCGGAATATTACCGTAATTTACAAGCTCACCAGGAAGAAACAGGAATACCTTAAGCCTGCAAAGGACGCTCGCAAACCATTGGAAAAAGCTGGAGTGTAAAGGATTCCATGCAGCTGTGGAGATGTTTATGTGGGTACCAGTAAAAGAAGTGTTCCAAAACGTTTGGAAGAGCACAAGGGCAATTGTAGAAGAGGAGAAACGGAACGATCAGCTGTTGCGTAGCATGCTTTCCAACCAGGTAACCACTATATTCGTTTCGAGGAGACGCAAGTACTAGCGGCCACAAGCCGATATTACGAAAGGCTGTACAGGGAGGCAATCGAAATCGCCAAACACCTTAATAATTTCAGTCGAAACGAGGAGGGCAGTATATGGATGCCGGTGTTGAAGATGTGAACCACCCGTCCACCACCGGGCGATGACAACGGCGATCGACGGCAGCGGACAGCAGCCAATGGCACTGACGTTTTCAAAACACGTGACGTCACGCCATGGCGCGGGAGAGCGCGGAGACGGAATTTAGCGGCAGTCATTAGCGAGCCAGTGTGTGTGATGGACTTTCCATAGAGCTACGGACCCCCTTGAAGATGTCCTCCGCAGACGGGGACGAAACGTTGGGAATTGACACAGAATTCATCAACCGACCACGGCGTAACTGCCCGGATAATTATAATGGTCATTAAATCTTGATAACCTGCCACTGTAGCAGCGATAACCGATCTAACAACTGCGCCAGACACTGTCTTACTGGTATATAGGCGTTGCCGACCACAGCACCCTATTCTGCCTGTTTACATATTTTTTGTATTTGCATCCGTATAAAAGTTTCTTTGGCGCTTCAGTGTAGTATCGTAGTAATCAGATTAAAATCAGACGGTATTTTGCCACTCGTGAAAGTTCGACCGACGACCGATTGACATTCCGCCATTTCCTGACCTTTGTTATAACCACTTACGTTCTCGTTTGTGTTTGCCGTCTGAGTTATCGGACGTTTTAGCGAACGACGCGCGTGTTGTTAACCGCGTTTCACTTTTATCCGTCGTAGAAATATGACGAAGGACATTTAACTTTCGGTTTAGTACCTCAGTTTCTCTATGGCGTATTTTATGGACATTTCTTCACGTCCTTATTTTTAGCTGTCTTCTCTTCCGTCGACTGGGATTAACATGTACTCGTTTTAACTCCTCTGTTTTTGTGTTCTACAGTTCTGACATGGGCGCGTAAAACCGCAGTTTTAGCGCGCTAAAACAGAAAAAGCAAAAACAAAAATAGACTCGGCCCCGGTTGCTGCGCGCCAGACGGCCGTGTGCGCTGGCTGTTCTCGGCAGGTGTGTCCCGCTGCGCGCTGCACAGTGCGCTCAGCCGCGTAGCCGCCGGTGCGGAAAGCTGCCACGGCTGGCGCATCGCGAGGCCAGGCCAGACCAGACCAGACCAGACCAGGCGGGCAGGCCTACCGCCGCAACACGGCCGCGGTTCCGGTCTCCACTCGCAGACCTCACCGCACTGCCACCTGTAGCTGCCCTCACTCTGCACGCAGACCGACTGCCTAGTCTCTCTGACAGTGCTGCTGCGACATTAAAATGTTTATCGGTCGTCGGTCGAACTTTCACGAGTGGTAAAATACCGTCGGATTTTAATCTGATTACTACGATACTACACTGAAGCGCCAAAGAAACTTTTATACGGATGCAAATACAAAAAATATGTAAACAGGCAGAATACGGTGCTGTGGTCGGCAACGCCTATATACCAGTAAGACAGAGTGTCTGGCGCAGTTGTTAGATCGGTTATCGCTGCTACAGTGGCAGGTTATCAAGATTTAATGACCATTATAATTACCCGGGCAGTTACGCCGTGGTCGGTTGATGAATTCTGTGTCAATTCCCAACGTTTCGTCCCCGTCTGCGGAGGACATCTTCAAGGGGGTCCGTAGCTCTATGGAAGGTCCATCACACACACTGGCTCGCTAATGACTGCCGCTAAATTCCGTCTCCGCGCTCTCCCGCGCCGAGGCGTGACGTCACGTGTTTTGAAAACGTCAGTGCCATTGGCTGCTCTCCGCTGCCGTCTATCGCCGTTGTCATCGCCCGGTGGTGGACGGGTGGTACACATCTTCAACACCGGCATCCATATACTGCCCTCCGCGTTTCGACTGAAATTATTAAAGTGTTTGGCGATTTCGATTGCCTCCCTGTACAGCCTTTCGTAATATCGGCTTGTGGCCGCTAGTACTTGCGTCTCCTCGAAACGAATATAGTGGTTACCTGGTTGGAAAGCATGCTACGCAACAGCTGATCGTTCCGTTTCTCCTCTTCTACAATTGCCCTTGTGCTCTTCCAAACGTTTTGGAACACTTCTTTTACTGGTACCCACATAAACATCTCCACAGCTGCATGGAATCCTTTACACTCCAGCTTTTTCCAATGGTTTGCGAGCGTCCTTTGCAGGCTTAAGGTATTCCTGTTTCTTCCTGGTGAGCTTGTAAATTACGGTAATATTCCGCTTCGTCAAGATCTTCCCTATTCTTTCCGTTACATTTTTAACAAACGGCAGGAAAACCTTAGATATTGCAGTAGCCTGTACGTCTCTATGGTTTCTCCGTGGCTACCTCAACGCACTTTTATTTCGGCGGACGAATATCCGTTCTTCATTAGTGCATTGTGGAGATGTTCCATCTCAGTCGAGCAACTCAGGTTCACAAATATTTCTAGCTCTGTCCGCTAACATCTTTATAACACTCCGCTTCCGTTGTGGGTGGTGCAAATAACGGTCGGTGTGCGTGGGTTTGCCGATATACTGAGTGGCCCAAACTACCATTTCCGTTTCTAAAATGAAGCACATCGAGGAAATGTAATAAGCCGTCTACCCCCTCCTCCATTGTAAACTGAATTCTCGAGTTTATACTGTTCAGATGTTCGTGGAACCGTCTTAGTTCTTCCTTGCTATGTCTCCACAGCCCAAACGTGTCATCCATGTATCGGAACCACAGATTTGGTGTTTTTTTTTTTTTTTTTTTTTTTTTTTTTTTTTTTTTTTTTTTTTTTTTTTCCTGGCAGTATCTAATGCCTGTTCTTCGAATTTCTCCATAAACAAGTTTGCGATTACGGGAGTTAGGAGGGCTTCCCATAACCAAGCCATCCGTTTGTTCTACAATTTAGTATCAAGATGTAAGAGCTTGACAGTGGTTTTACAGTCTGCACATGAGCGATTGAACAGATCTCCGAGGTAGCGATGAAGTGGGGATTTTCCCGGAAGACAATTTCACGAGTGTACCGTGAATATCAGTAATTCGGCAAAAAAATCAGATCTCCGGCATCGCTGCGGCCAAAAAGAGACCAACGACGACTGATAAGTGCAACCCTTCCTCAAATTTCTGCAAATTTCAATGTTGAGCCACTCACACGCGTCAGCATGCCAGACATTCATCGAAATGGGCTTTCGGAGCCGAAGGCCCACTCGTGTACGCTTGATGACCGCACGGCGCAACTTACGCAACGCCTGGGCCAGTCAACACAGACATTCGACTGTTGATGACTGGAAACATGTTACCTAGGCGGACGAGTCGTTTCACATCTCATCGAGCGGATGTACGTGTACGGCTATAAAGTCGACCTCATGAATCCATGGACCCTGCATGTCAGCAGGGGACTGTTCAAGCTAGTCGAGGCTATGTAATGGTGTGCGGCGTGTGCAGTTGGAATGATGAGACCCCTGATTTGTCTGGATACGACTCGGACAGATGACATGTACCTAAGCATCCTGTCTCATCACCTGCACCCAGTTATCTCCTATGGGATTTCCGACGGACGTGGGCAATTCCAGCAAGACAATGCCACACTCCCACATCCAGAATTGCTACAGCGTGGCTGCACGAACAGTCTTCCAAGCTTAAACACTTCCGCTGGCCACCAAACTCCTCAGACATTAGCATTATCGAGTATATCTGGGATGTCGTGCAACGTGCTGTTCAGAAGAGATCTCTTACTCCCTCGTAATCTTACGTATTTATGGACAATCCTGCAGGATTCACGGTGTCAGTCCTCTCCAACACTTCTTCAGACAGTAGTCTAGTCCATGCCACGTAGTTTGCGCGGCACTTCTGCGTGGTCGCGGAGGCCCTACACGATATTAGGCAGGTGTACCAGTTTCTTTGGCTCTCGAGTGTAATAACGCTTACACAATGGTTGAGCTAACAACGAACAGATCATACCTGTCCTTGTTTCTCACGCAGTGTTTGTTATTCATGTCACCTCATCGTACGACGGTAGGCGCATGCACGTGGTTGTTACGAATTATATATGTGTAAAGTTAGAAATTAGTGTGAAAACGCGTTTGCTAGGAAACTGATGCAGAAGTCGTTTGTAAGAGCTTTCGAGCAATAATAGGATTCATAGCGAGACAAAAATATTCGTCGAAATACAAGTGAATATCGGTATTAAATTGTTGTCTCCTATGATCCATAGATCTTCTCCGAATCACAGAGAAGTCAAGTCAGAGGGAAGGAATCCAAAAAGAAAAATTTGCAGTGCCAAGTGAATGCTAGAGCTACGGCAACGTCGAAAGGGAAATGGAAAAATACTCAAAGTGATTTTGTAGCTGGTCTATCGGGATTGTGGTGATCACCACCACCACCACCACCACCACCACCGTCGTAGACTTGTGATTTATCTGTTCTGTAAACATTACACTGCTCTGTGTAACCACTGTATTAAATAGATTGATAAATTACATTAAAATCTTTACTATGGCTGCAGAAAGCAACTATTTAACAATCATCTTCAATGATAGGTGGCAAACAGCCAAATTACTTGCAATTGTACATGGTGTATTAAAAAAAAACCTTGACGTAGCTTTCGACGTCTTTAAAAACGCCTTCAGACGGATCAGTGATTAATGCCTAAAATGGTTATTATTTTATATTGAAAAATGAAGTAAAAACAAATCACTGACTTATAAAGAATGTTTAAACTTAATAGTTACATAATGCTGTGGCGGTACTTCAAGCATAAACGAAGATCAAATTCACCTCAATAATAAAACCACAAAATGTCGTGATGACTCTTTAGAAAATGCTTGGCAAGTGCAACTAGTGAGATGAAGTCGCGCCGATGTCTCGTACTGAGGAAAGTTTGGGACGCGGGAAGGCACTACATGTATGCACGGAGCAAGAGCGCAAAAAAGTGCGTTAAAGAACAGCACTGTAAGGTCTAGAAAAGAGGTAAACTATTAAAATGTTGACGTGGGAAAGAGGGACTGTTCCAGTATGGTAATATAAAAAGAAACGTACATTTTATTTCGTTATCACCCAAAAATTTTTCTAGAAAACAATGAATTAAGTCAGATATAAAACAGTTTTAAGTGCATTATTAGTAAGTGAAAGAGAAGGGGGGGGGGTGAGTAAGTGAAATAACAGAGACAGACGAAAAAGTGTGTGGAGGGCAGGAACAAAAGATAGGGTTTTTTTAGTTCCATACACCATAACCGTAGTCAAATTGGCAGGAAAGAATTTACAGAACAGAGCAAAATTATTTTAAAATACAATAAAATGTATCCACAAACTTAGGGTGCATGTAACAATAAATATATTAAATAGATATATGAAATATCTGACAAGCCACCCCTGGATCGATTTCAACCAAACTTTGTGGGCATATTCCTTATCTGGAAATAAATACTGTCGACGTAAGAACCAACAAACCTCTTACTGGGATGGGAGCGAATAAAGTGGAGATAATATGAGGAGAAGGGAGAAGGAGATGGTCCAACAGAAGATTGGAATAAATATAGGCTCGCACAAACCCAGTTACTCAGCTAATCGTATACATGATTAGTGTGAACACGTAATTTTTACGTCATCTCCTTGGATTGTTGTGAGTGTAATGCCGTCCGCATCAAGGTTATAGAGAAAGGGAAAAATGGTCCGCAATGCGTTCCTGATTATCATGGCAGTGGACATTTCGAAAACTTCCTGTAATGAATTGGTTATGCATTGTTAAATTATTGTACGTTCCGTTATGTAGCGGGACTTTGAATTTCGCCGCGCTACACTCGTTCCCTCAGACAAAAATGATAAAGTCGCAGCGGTATGAGCGCTCGACGGCAGAGAGTATCTTTTTTGTTTTCTATCCCTTTTTTATTGTCTCTTGATAGCCGAAGCTTAAGGCAGATGTGATCTGATGCTGATGTAAAAAACTTAATAGCTAATCTCGATCTGATTTTAACGTGTAGGACATATTGTGGAAGTTGTTAAGAAACTCGGAGGATGGAAGTAGCAAAGTAAATTAAATTGCATACAGTATCAAGATGATTTTAATTGGTATAAATTAGTGATTCCTGGACGATTGCAAGATTTCGGAGCAGGCTTTTCACGCAGAAATGAAGGAGATTTTTGAAGAACTGGACGCCGCACAAACGAAGACATGTTAACCTGGTAAAGGATGAACTCTTATCTACGCCATTTCCCCCCTGACAGCTACATTTTGTTATTCTCTGTTTCTTTTCAATAATTTTTGTAGTGGAAATTGGTTTAACGTTTGCTCAAAAACGCCACAAGGACCACCCTAACAATAGCTTTCCGAATCACGAAGGCCGATAGCTTTTCTGTAATACGAAGTCCGATTTGCATTTGTTTCTTTCTTTCTTTCCCTTTTTTTACGGTCATTAACGATTTTTTTTAAAAAAATCCTTTCCGCTAACGATTTCTTCCCACATTTCCGAATCATTTCTTTTCTCTTCGCTTTTTCTTTTTTATTAACCACTACAGTTACGTGCCTCATTGAAAAAGAGTTCAAATCTTTTTAGGAGATGGTATGAAAGAACTTAAATATATTTGTTATAGGAACGTTTTCTTCACTAACATGTAGCGCATTTCCCACTACAAGCGTTCGCATTGGTGGCAAGGTATCCTCAGGCAATAAAGTCTGAGGGAGGTGACGCGTTCGGGAGGACGACGATTCAAACCCGCGTCCGGCCATCCCGATTTAGGTTTTCCGTGACTTCCCTAAATCGCTTTAGGCAAACTCCAGGGTGGTTCTTTTGAAAGGGCACGGCTGATTTTCTTCCTCATCCTTCCCTAAATAGACGGAACCAATGACCTAGCTGTTCGGTCCTCTCCCCTGAATCAACCAACCACCCACCCAACCAACCAACCAATAAAGTGACCAAGGTAACTTAGGGTAGCAACCTCTACGAATTACTGGAACAAGCCAATTGAGAGGAAGCGTTCCTTCTGTCGAAACATTGACCTGATTAACTTCTTTAAGTTAATCAAACCAGTTCTGTTATTTTCTATAACAGCAATCAATGCGGCATGCGGGAGAATAATGAGGCGTTCTGATAAGATTTCGAGATGCGTTCCGCTGAACGTTGAAGATTAGGGTTTAGTGCCCCATCAATGACCAAGTCTCTGGAGACTAAGCACAAGCTAAGAATGAGAAAGGGAATTGCTCGTGTCCCTTCGAAGAAACCATTGCGGCATTTGCTTTAAGTGGTTTAGGGAAATAACGGAAAACTAAATGATTTGGTACAACACGTATTTAAACCTCTATCTTCCTAATTGAGTCTAGTATATCATGGACGATAACTAGTTTGGACAAGAAGAGAATAGAAGCTTTCGAAATGTGGTGCTACAGAAGAATGCTGAAGATTAGATGGGTAGATCACGTAACTAATGAGGAGGTATTGAATAGGATTGGGGAGAAGAGAAGTTTGTGGCACAACTTGACTAGAAGAAGGGATCGGTTGGTAGGACATGTTTTGAGGCATCAAGGGATCAGAAAATTTAGCATTGGAGTGCAGCGTGGAGGGTAAAAATCGTAGAGGGAGACCAAGAGATGAATACACTAAGCAGATTCAGAAGTATGTAGGTTGCAGTAGGTACTGGGAGATGAAGAAGCTTGCACAGGATAGATTAGCATGGAGAGCTGCATCAAACCAGTCTCAGGACTGAAGACAACAACAACAACAACAACAACATATCATTTGTGCCGCCGAGCTTTGCTCAGTGCATTTTACAGAGTCATGCGTATTTCTTCAGTTACGTGTTCGGCGGTCAGCTATTAGGAAATGTAGGTCTGATCAGGATCAGGCGTTGCTATAGTTGGAGTCACGAACTATGGCGGTCGAATCGGGGTTGTTCTGCACACCTACGTCACACGTGTTGCGACAGCCAATGACCGTTCAGTATGTTCTGAGTGGTCTGCTGCGAATGCTGTAGCTAATGCAAGCAATAAACGTTATCGCAGCGAGATTCCAATTGTTGCAAGTTGTCATCGCTGATTGTGGTGGTATGTGAAATCTGCGTAAGTAAACGAGAGACATAATTTGCAGGATATACACTTTGTTCAAAGGGAACTCACGTGCTTGCGTGTAGCGGAACTGTCGCTTGGAATCGTCAGCAATGCAAGTCCCGTCCGTGCCTCGACATGCGCGAACTGCCATCGTTCGTGCATCAGACTATAGTCAGCCGTAGTATCCGCTGTCAAGCAGTCATTTGATGCGGCATTTAAGGGTAGACGGTTAACACACTGCACTTCCAGCTGTAGTCACATTTCCAGACCTTGGAGTCGTCATTTCTCAGTCATCAGTTGACTTTATGAATCTCAATGCAAACCATTCCAGTCCATCCGCTAAAGAAAGCTCCCTTGCAGTGCCGGGAACTGAAACCGTGTACTCGGCACGGCAGTAAGACACGCTGACCGCTCAGCAATGGAGACTGACTCATGAAATACAGCAATTATAAGGGACGTTCAAAAAGAAATGAGTCAGACATAATTACAGAAACCAGTATCTCTATGTTAGAAGTATTTACCATGGTTGTTGCGACACGTGTCCCACTGTGACAAGGCGGTGAATGGCTGTCTCAAAATTCCCGGGGCTGCGATGTTGACCAGTTCCGCACGAACAGCTGGTCGTCGTCGTCCAAGGTGAATCTTTTGTCCCTATGCTGACGTTCTTCTTTGACGAAGATGGCCCGTTTCTGATTCACTTCCTGCAGCAGGGAACAACAGTGAATGCCCAGCGTTACCCGGAAACCTCGACCATCCCTCCCCAAGCGATGAAATGAAAACGACCAGGCACTCATATGCAGGGTCATTCCTCTCCACGAGAATGCAAAGCCTCCTACAGCCAACACAGTCGCGGCACTCCTGCAGAAATTCAAATGGGAGGTTCTCGCCCACCCTCCATACAGTCCGGACCTCTCTCCCTGTCATTGCGCCATTTTTGTTCCCCTTAAAAAGGCTCTGAGGGGGCAAACGATTCACCTCGACCGACGGCGTCTAGCTGTACGTGCGGAACTGATTAACATTGCAGCCCAGGGAATTTTATGAGACATTCACCGCCTTGTGTCATAGTGGGCCAAGTGTCAACAGCCAGGGTCAATATTTCTAACAGACAGGTACTGGTTTATGTAATTATGCCTCAGGCTAGTTTCTTTTTGAACGCCCCTTACACTTATTCACTTATTAAGCAAGCCCAGGATCGAACTTCACTGCCTGATAAAGTGATCGGATGTCAATTTAACTCAAAACACTTTCTGCAACAGCTAAGATATTTCTGACACAGAAAATCCTCCACGCCAGTAGTTAGTGGGTCCCTCAGCAGCTGTGTTATTAAATACCTAAGAACTACACGGTCAGGTCACAATGTAACAACCGCCTATGTTCGACGTCAATGCGCAATAATCTCTCAGACGGCAGGTGGCAACATTCGTATCTGAGCATATATAAAGTGTATTGGGAGGGACGCGAAAATCAGTGCAGTCGCTTTAATGCAGAAACGCAGCTCTAACGTTCAAATGAGATTGATCATTGGCTTTCAGTCCAGGGGTGCAAGCATTTCTTAAACGGCTAAGTTTGTGAACTGTTGGCGTGCCACTGTGGTTAAAGTATACCGTTCATGGCAAATTGGCGCTATACAAAACCAATGCCGACACCACTAGGATGCACCACAGGCCATAGATGACAGGGTGAACGAAGGCTGTGGAGAAGCGCACGAGCAAATTGACTTTAAACTCTTGTGCAATTGACTGCCCAGATAAACCAAGGGGCTACTAACAGTCTCCTCTCAACAACCGTTCAGCGAACATTGTTCCACAGCAGGTGCCTGGTTCATGCACCCATGCTGACTGCTGTTCATCGGTAACGAAGGCTGGAATTTCCACTCCAGTACCGCAGATGGACGTCCAGTGCGGCCTTTCCAGACGAATCACGTTATGCCCCAACGGACAGATGGCAGTTGGCGTGTACGGCGTGGAAAGTCTTAAAACGAACCCGCTGCGCCAGTCGTCGGAGAGGCCCTGGCTGGAGAAGAGAATAGCCTGGGAATGTTTTTGTGGAATTCCTGGAGTGGTATCATTCTGGAAGGCACAATGGATTAACACAAATCTGTATCTAACCTTGGGGACCATATCCATACCCAAACGCAGTTTGCTTTTTCTCGGCCCACGACATCTATCAGGCCGATGTACCGTGTCGCACAGCTCGCAGTGTCCGTGGGTGGTTCGGAAACCATCATGATGAATTTATCGTACTCACCCTAGACACCAAACTCTCTGGATTTAGGCCCAGTTAAGAATCTTGAGTACCTCGATCGGGCAGTACGCACCTGGATCCTCAATCTGGAAACCTAGCGCAGCGTCCCAGGACTGGAGTTTGCATGGCTCCATATTCCTGTTACCTTCCAGAACGTCATGGACTCTTCCTGTACGCATCGTGGCCGTTCGCGCAGCCTAAGGTTGTTATTCATGTTTTGACAGACGGTCACCATGCGATTGGACAATGTAGATTGCGTATTCTTACATTAAAATGGGTCGTGGCAGTGGATATAAGCGAACTTGCACAAGTTACAACCATTTTATGTAATCTTGCCTCAAGGGAGGCAAAGTTGCCTTCGATACCCTTCCTATGGATCCAGTCTAGAGGTGGTGCAAAGTCCTACTAGTATGTAGGCTCATAGGCCATTGATCTTTGTAAATTTAAATATTTTGTAACTACTGAAATATCATATACCTCAAACCAGGACGCCTCATTTTGTTTTCTCCTTCCTTCTTGGTGCTTCACGTTTTTCGTAAGGTAGGCAGTCAATGTAAAATACAAGGATGTCGGTGCACTTTTACAAAGAAAAATGCACCTAGTTTGTGTCTAGGGAGACAGAACATCTTAGACAATTATTCTTATCACCTGACGAAGGAAACAGTTACGGAAAATGGAATCTTCAGCCTGATTGGCCACCAGAAAATATACTTCCAATCCAAAGAGCTAGCTAAACTGCAGCATACACGTAGACTACAGAAGTGTAAACAATTTTATTTAGTGAACTGTATGATGCCCGTCAATTGGCTGCCGGGCAGATGAACCATAATTGAACTTTCGTGGTTATCATTGATTCTTAACAGAAGATTGTTATGTCGCCTGCTCGCTATTAACAGCGTGCGCTTCCGCCTAGCACAGCCTAGTGCTTGTTACTGGAACGAATTATTGTAGGTCCACGTGGACAGAGGCAACAGTGGGCGGGTGAAATCGATCCCCGGTGTCGGTCGACTGTTGCGCAGCGCAGCGCGGCGCGGCCTTCGCGCCACAGTGGCGGCGGCAAGGTGGCAGCCGTGACGTCACAGCCGCGCTATCTGGCCTGCCGGATCAGCCGCAACCAACCTGCCGCCTGCCTCCTATTATCGGCCATTTCTCCGCGTTGTAAATTTTGTCCTAAGCACTGTGCGAACACTGAACATTGCTATCAGCAAGCTCTCAGGCTAACGCTGCTTCGGGTGCTGGGATGGCAGATCACGAGTTGGCTTCCGCGGTCTCAGGGTGGCAATGCTTCGTCTCTAGCAGGTCTTTGGTTTGGGTTTTCAACGTTACTGTGTGCATCTCTCGAAAGTGATAGCAGAAAATAATGACAGGGAGGGGAGGTCTTTATGACATTGGTACTAGCACAGTTTGAGTATAGATATGCAAATGTATATTGCATGCTGATTACAGAGGTAATTATTTTCCTCAAACACGATGTTTTTCCATTACGTTAACACTGATATCTGGGGTTAGCTAATCATTTTTCTGAGTGTTGGGTGGCATTCAGCAGGGCGTGGTCAAAGCGTTTCTAAGAACAGCGCGCGACCTGACTCAAGCAACCGAGCGTCCAGTTAGTGGATGAGCTAGTAACGCAACCCCTGAACCGGTGAGCTTTGGGATGTAACGTACCGGCGGTCCTGTTATCGAGGGCAGTGCCTAGCTGTGACATGTCCTAAAATTCCTGGCCGTTCTGCCGGTTGGAGATACGATTTCCAAGAAGCCGCATGGACAGTCGCCCGCACACTAGGTTCGGCTCGGAATTTTGATAGTATTGCGGCTGGCGCCAGGGCAGTGAACGAGAGCTTGCTCCTGGAATTCTTAGGCCGTAGTTTGGTCCTTAGATAAGATCTACAGAGGCTGGGGGCCGTGGACCGCTTTCCCCCATTAGGCTGCTCCAGTTTTTCCACCTCGTCCTCGGACCCTATGCTTAAGAGTTCGTCGATCCGAACATTGAACGCTGGAAACTACGCCTTCATGATTGGGCTCCGCCGTTAGAATTAGCCCTAGTGGCTAGCTGACGTCTTATTTTGGAGGAGCGGTAACTGTGGTACCTCACAAGAAGATCTTGCGACAGTTGGTACCAGAAGTACCGAGGACGTCCGTCCGCATCAGGAAGATTGCTGCGCGCAAACCAATAATGCTATCCGTGAAAAGAACGGCCTACGGAGCTGCAGCGCCACCTGTAAGGAAGATGCGTGCTTAAGTAACCTTGCACAAGCAGAGGTTGTCAGTTGCAAGTTCGAGTCCTGTTATGGATTTTCTGCAGAACGTTCGTCGTGTCTTCATATCGTCGAGCGGCCGTTAAATAGACGGGGTTAGTCCTCAGCAGAAACGGGTGAATATAATTATAGTGTTTCGGCAGAGATCGCCTGCCTAGAGCTTTAACTGAGTACTGTTCGTTTGGAACTGTTCTTCGATAAGGTTCAAATAGCTCTGAGCACTGTGGGACTTAACAGCTATGGTCATCAGTCCCCTAGAACTTAGAACTACTTAAACCTAACTAACCTAAGGACATTACACAACACCCAGTCATCACGAGGCACAGAAAACTGATCTTCGAATAGTACATAAAGACAGAAGACTAGTTTTCTTCCAACTTCAGAGAAAATTATGTATTTTGTGTTCTTGGAACAGTGGTCGACGCAGGACAGTTAGGCTCAACTTTCATTCTACAATTGCTGTAATCAGAATTACCACAGCGGAGTATTATATTTTACTATTCACTAATCTGTGTTACTTGCATTGTCTGTGCGCTGCCCAAGGACACACGCATCCGTCCTACCTGGACTCATATTTGCCTTTTTCAGTGGCATCCGGATATTGATCAGAGTGGACGTCCCCAGCTCACAACAGTAAGTCTAGTTGGAGCTGCTACCATTTCACAGTGTGGAAGTCAGACAGCAAAATGTTGTAAAAATCTATGAACGATAAGGTAGTTGGATTGCTAATATCAAACTTTTTGGAAGAGAGATGTTTGTTACGTTGCCCCTCATTGACGGTGTTTCCAACATTCGGTCTGACCGGGCATTCAATAATTTTTGGCGGACTGTTCCTAGAGAGCGCAGGGGAGCGTCGTTTTAATGTCAGTCGGTTCGCGAAGCAGTAAGAACTCATGGGAATGCATGCTTTCTCGGCCAATGTCGGTAATGAAGTCTTCTTCATGTTAAGATGTCGTGTTGGACACTATAAGCGTTGCCGCAGAACCACGCCTTGACTCAGCTGATAACCCGAGAAATCTTTATAGTAATGAATCTTGGAACATCTACATTCATACAACGCAAGCCATCCAACGGCGTGTGGCGGAGGGCACTTTACATACCACTGTCATTACCTCCCTTTTCTGTTCCAGTCGCGTATAGTTCGCGGGAAGAACGACTGTCTGAAAGCCTCCGTGCGCGCTCGAATCTAATTTTACATTCGTGATCTCCTAGGGATATAGAAGTAGGGCAACCAATATATTCGATACCACATCCAGAAACGCACCCTCTCGTAACCTGGACAGCAAGCTTCCCCGCGATGCAGAGCGGCTCTTTTGCAGAGTCTGCCACTTGAGTTTGCTAAACATCTCCGTAACGCTATCACGGTTACCAAATAACCCTGTGACGAAACGCGCCGCTCTTCTTTGGATCTTCTCTATCATCTCCGTCAACCCGATCTGGTACGGATCCCACACTGATGAGCAATACTCAAGTATAGGTCGAACGAGTGTTTTGTAAGCCACTTACTTTGTTGATGGACTACATTTTCTAAGGACTCTCCCAATGAATCTTAACCTGGCACCCGCCTTACCAACAATTAATTTTATATTATCTTTCCACTTCAAATCGTTCCGCACGCATACTACCGGATATTTTACAGAAGTAACTGCTACCAGTGTTGGTTCCGCTACCATATAATCATACAATAAAGGATCCTCCTTTCTATGTATTCGTAATACATTACATTTATCTATGTTAAGGGTCAGTTGCCACTCCCTGCACCAAGTGCCTATCCGCTGCAGATCTTCCTGCATTTCGCTACAATTTCCTAATGCTGCAACTTCTCTGTATACTACAGCATCATCCGCGAAAAGCCGCATGGAATTTCAGACACTATCTACTAGGTCATTTATATACATATTGTGAAAAGCAATGGTCATATTCCGTAGGCTCTTACTTTGTTTATCAGGAGACAGTGCGGAACCGTATCGAACGCCTTCCGGAAGTCAAGGAAAATAGCATCTACCTGGGAGCCTGTATCTAATATTTTCTGGGTCACATGAACAAATAAAGCGAATTGGCTCTCACACGATCGCTGTTTCCGGAATCCATGTTGATTCCTACAGAGTAGATTCTGGGTTTCCAAAAACGACATGATACTCGACCAAAAAACATTTTCTAAAATTCTGCAATAGATCGACGTCAGAGATATAGGTCTATAGTTTTGCGCATCTGCTCGACCCTTGTTGAAGACTGGGACTACCTGTGCTCTTTTCCTGTCATTTGGAACCTTCCGTTCCTCTAGAGACTTGGGGTACACGGGTGTTAGAAGGGGTGCAAGTTCTTTCTCGTACTCTGTGTAGAATTGAATTAGTATCCCGTCAGGTCCAGTGGACTATCCTCTGTTGAGTGATTCCAGTTGCTCTTCTATTCCTTTGACACTTATTTCGATGTAGTCATTTTTTCCGTTTGTGCGAGGATTTAGAGAAGGAACTGCAGTGCGGTCTTCCTCTGTGAAACAGCTTTGGAAAAAGGTGTTTAGTATTTCAGCTTTACGCGTGTCATCCTCTGTTTCAATGCCATCATCATCCCGGAGTGTCTGGATATGCTGTTTCGAGCCACTTACTGATTTAACGTAAGACCAGAACTTCCTAGGATTTTCTGTCAAGTCGGTACGTAGAATTTTACTTTCGAATTCACTGAACGCTTCCCGCATAGCCCTCCTTACGCTAACTTTGACATCGTTTAGCTTCTGTTTGTCAGAGGTTTTGGCTACGTTTAAACTTTGAGTGAAGCTCTCTCTTTGCTTTCGCAGTAGTTTCCTAACTTTGTTGTTGAACCACGGTGGGTTTTTCCCGTCCCTCACAGTTTTACTCTGCACGTACCTGTCTAAAACGCACTTTACATTGTCAGTGTCGGAACAGAAATTTTCGTTTTGATCCGTTAGGTAGTCTGAAATCTGCCTTCTATTACTCTTGAACAGGCAAACCTTCCTTTTTTTATATTCCTATTAACTTCCATATTCATGGATCACCGATTCCTTGTTCTGCACTTACAGAGTCGAAAAGTTCGGGTCTGTGTGTTATCAGTAGGTCCAAGATGTTATCTCCACGAGTCGGTTCTGTGTTTAATTGCTTGAGGTAATTTTCGGATAGTGCACTCAGTATGTCACTCGATGCTCTGTCTCTACCACCCGTCCTAAACATCTGGGTGTCCCAGTCTATATCTGGTAAATTGAAATCTCCACCTAAGACTATAATATGCTGAGAAAATTTATGTGAAATGTATTCCAAATTTTCTTTCAGTTGTTCTGCCACTAATGCTGCTGAGTCGGGAGGTCGGTAAAAGGAGCCAATCATTAACCTAGCTCGGTTGTACCATATTAATTCACAGGAAGTATCCACTTCTACTTCACTACAGGATAAACCACTACTAACAGCGAAAAACACGCCACCACCGGTTGCATGAAATCTATCCTTTCCAAATACCGTCTGTGCCTTTGTAAAAATTTCGGCAGAATTTATCTCTGGCTTCAGCCAGCTTTCTGTGTCTAACGATTTCAGCTTCGGTGCTTTCTATCAGCGCTTGAAGTTCCGGTACTTTACCAATGCAGCTTCGACAGTTTGGTCCCCGCATGTCCTGACTTTGCCCCGCACCCTTTGAGGCTGTTGCCCTTTCTGTACTTGCCCGAGGCAATCTAACCTAGGGATGCCGAGCCTTGATCTGAATCTGAAGAGCGTAATTCATGCTCTGCACAGGCCGTGGCAGCTTCTGCGGCGCGCATGCCGTCTGCAGTTTGTGAGGTGGCAACTCGTCTTTGTTGAAGTTCTGGCAGGAAAGCGAGGCGAGACGCTAGTGGGGAGGCAGGAACTGGCGCAGGCGACCTCGTTGTAAATCACGATGTGGCAGACGGTGGCCTAGCGAAGACTCCGTTCTTTGGCTTGCTCCTTAATATTCCTAATACAACATGAGCGACGCAGTCCTCACGTTCGAAGTAACCCTGAACTTTATTTGCTTCACTGACCTGGTGAGTTCTTTACCAGACCATGTCTGACCCTTTCAGCGGACTTTGCCTCTTAGTTTCTGGCAGTGTAATTGCACTGAGCTTATCTTATGATTTACTTATCTTCTCTATTCGTGCGTGCTAATTATTACATCGTTTGTAATACAGTGTTCCCATGTGGAATATTATGTAATAAATTTTAGTCGCAGTTGCCGCTCTCACTTCCGATGAAACCTTTGATACCACTTAGCTCCATGTACATCAGCATAACCACCCTCGACTCACTTGTTAAGAGTCACCCCCTCTCCTTCCGCTTCCCTTGTACACGGTTCATTAATACATCTGAGTTCTAGGGGATGGGGAGGGGGGGGGGTCTGAATATTCAACAAGTTTACTCGAATCATATCAAATGCACCATATATGTTTAGCTTATGCCCAGTGGCGTCTCAATTCATTATCCACCTTTGCTTTTTGGGTGTTCTCATGCAAAGTTTGGTAAAAATTTATAAATTAAATCAAGTGTAGAGGACGAACAGAAGTTTTTAAATTAGTGTAGTCTGATCATTACGACATTTCTGTGTCTAATTATAGCTATTCATCAGTCAATTGCCAAGGGCAGAACTTCGACATTTTATATCAGGAACAAAACTGTATTTTCCTTTAAAACATGACAATGGTCTGGCATATCACATATGTTATTTTAACATAATTGTAAGTTTCAACATTCGTAATAGATAAACATAAAATACAGGATTACTACAAATGATTCATTCGTTTTGAAAGTGCTATATTTTCCAGAGTACTACCTGTACAGATACGACAGATGCATGAATACGACCGTAAACTTTACGTGGTTTCATTGTGCCCACACGTTGGCGTTGCGACTGCATGCCTTGACAAAGTGACGACAAAGCAATGAAAGCTTTTTCTGTTGGAATATGCGAGATGTTTATCTCTTAAAACAGCGCAACATGCATTCAGAAGGAACTTTGGAAAAGAACCGGTATGTAAACAGAGCGTTATGGGTTGGACATTGTCTCTAACCAGAAAATAACCGATCGACGAAGTGTGCCAGACGCAGTCTAGATGGTGAGGGGGAAGTTTCCTATGCAGTAAAAATAAATAAATCAACGCTCCGCGCAAGCCATGAACTTTGAATTCGGCAGCAAACTGTGTAGAGGATTTTGAGAAGGCGTTTACATTTCAGACCGTACTATCTACAGCTCGTAGAAGTAAAATCTGAATAATATGGCCATCACTTTCAGTTTTGTATCACCATGCAGAAGTCACTTGAGGATAAACATTTTGCTACGAAGCAACCTTCAACTTACCTGTAAAGGTTAAGGCCACAATGTGCGAGTGTGATGCACTGGAAATCCTCATGAAGTTGCGGCGCTCACCTTATTACACTTTAAGATAATTAAATTCAAAATAAAGGTGGCTGGCTTAACAATCATTTAAAGTAATAAGCTAATACCTTGGCAAACCTGAACAAATGAAATGGAATATGATATAAGTGAACTCTTATCTCGAGAGAAGATGTCATTCTCTGGACTATTACCGTGACTGCTCAAGATTAGTTCATAAAGACAAAGTACTACAGGAGGATATGCGTGTGCTTCTATTGCAGGAGTTGAAAACATGTTTAACCTTTAACTCCAAACAAGTGTTCCGGATGAAGACTAAACTTAGTGTCATTACAATTGATACCTCTTTTCCTACAGTTTGCTTCGCTGTTGCGGCTACATCTCATCGTACTCCCTTAACCTACATATGGCGGCTGACGTGGCTACAAAATCGGTCATTAGCTCTGTACCAGCAACCTCTCTCTTTCTGAGTAAGTTCAACTCAGCCACTTGGGAGTGTCTCGTCCCACACGAGTCTAGGAGTGAAGTTGTTCGCAGAGAAGTCAATCCGCTAAAATTCTGAAGAAAGAATTAACTTTCTGCAGTGCGCATCCGACAAGTAACACTGTGCTATGCCTTTTCCGGCGTCGTGTAATCTATGATTGGCTGAATAACGAATCTTGAGAGTGCCGATCACTAAGAAGTTATCCTTCAAGGCACTGGTCTCCCTCCCTTACTCATGTTTCAGTTGGTTAACCGGTTATGGGTCACTAAGAAGTTATCCTTCAAGGCACTGGTCTCCCTCCCTTACTCATGTTTCAGTTGGTTAACCGGTTACGAAACTTTTCAGCCTTGGCACTCCAAAACGCATCCGAATAACTCCCTCCCTCACTAGTCTCGCGCACTGTCCGATCCGGAAGGACCTCTAAACACCGTCACAATCCTTTACTCACTTCGAAATTATTTACTTGAAACAATGGTAACTGTTTCACATTTCTTTATTTGGTTTTGCGGCACCTGGGTGTGGTGTCTGCATCCCACACTCTTCAAAGGGGCCCTAAACTTTGTTCCCATTCACCTTCCAACATATCTGAACAACCTGCGTTTTTGGAGAGTTCCGACTGCCCGCTTCTTCTGTCCACAACGTTCGTTCTTCATGGGATGTGGCGTTTGACAGCACAGACCCCATGACCACACAGTTCGCTAAAAGCGCAGTCTTGTTCCCGCACATCTGCATTGTATGACTTCGGACAACTGGCGCAGGGCGGCCCCCTCTCAAAGCACAGACTGTCCCGAGTAACACCCCGTGGGACAATTCGGGAAAAAAAATTGTTGCATAACAGCGTAAAATAAAAATACTTTCAGAAGGCAACCGAACATCCCGGAATGAGTCTCCCGGCCAAAAATGCCACACTTACTTTGGGAAAGGAGTACTGGACTGAAGTGTAATTTATCTGACTAGATTCGATTTCACTACTTGCCAGGTTGGTTTAAGGAAAGTGCAAAAAAATCTGGGGAAATATCGCTTTTGTCTTAGCGAAGAGGCTCAGTTCAGGGCTGAAATCTCTAAATGACAATGTTTCCGTGAAATTTAGTATTTTTCGAGTACAACAGGCAATGTGGTGGTGTTAGTCCTAACCTCAATTAGACACTTAGGAGCTGAGGCTTTCGTTGTTAAGGAAGTCAACAGGCGTCAATACGACATGGGTCCCTCTGGAACAGTGCCAGTATTCGTTCAATTCGGGGACGTAGGCTCTTTGATTACGTGGATATGTTTCAGCAGAACCCGGCTGTTATAGAAATTTAAAAACATGTCACTAGATGGCTGCAGATGTATGTAATGAACGACACGTATCGCCCGACATGGTATGTGCTAGACTGAAACGTGCAGATCGGGCGGGTATCAGAAAAACACCATTTACTTGCAATTTTTGAGAACATGTCTCTCTGGAGTACAGCGGTTCATTTATTTTCACCCATTTTCTGAGATACACAGTTGTTACTATGAAATTTTGCGAAGTCAGTATTAAGGTAATAAAATGTTTCTTATAAATTGGTTTGGATCCTGTGCCATTACTTTGTAAAAAAGTGAGGACTTAATCACGTAAGACAGTTCTCTGACGCTCCTCTTACATTTTCAACATCCCAAATGCCGTTTTACAAGGTAATTTTAAGGAGTGCATTGAATGAATTGGAGTGAATAAATCTGGACAGTGCACCAGAGCGCATATCTCATCCAAATTCAGCAGTTAGTAGCAATGATTCAGTCATAGTCCAGCCAGTATGACAGACTTGACAAGATTTCGCTAAAGCACTTTAGGCAAGTGAGTGTCTTTACTACGGCCGTGACCTATTTTCCATCGTAGTCATTGCCGTCCTCAATGCTCTACCACCATTGAATCACCATCAACAGTGGTGAAAGTCTTCATTTTCAATGATGCAATTATTCCATTCCTTCAAAATAAGCTTCACTTTGATGAGCTACAGTCAGTCTGCAGATATTACCTTCCTCCTACCACAGTACACTTTGGCTCCATGGTGATCAGTTACGTTCAAGGAACGGCAGAATATAATGCAGGAGAATACTGCTCATTTGTGAATCCTAACTAAAGGATTGGTCGCTATGGCCTTCGGCAATAAATTTAACTGTTGTCATTAATTGCAAATGATTAATCCGTTGACTAATAAGATTTTAGGCTCACGATTGTTATGCGTTTGATCGCCCGTCCCGACTCAAATGATAATAGTTGGGGTCGGTGGGCGAATAGCGTGCTAACCTCCCGCTCTTTAGTTCGTTTGTTCTAATTCAGTGGAGGTAGATGGATCTTTTAGGGGCAAAGGATCCATGGCACGCCATGTCGTGTCAGGACTGCATCTGGAAAGACCCTGGCGTGTTTGAAAAACGTACGTATCTCTTGCGAAATTCTTCTCATACTCTAGCTCACGACTACAGACTTATTCAGCGTCTGTTAACGATGACGAGAATTTCCACGCGTAGATGGCGTAACATTCCTCAGGACCGTAGAGCAGTGCGAAGCAGCATACAGACAATTTCCTAAACGAGAACTTTAGCCATTCTTCGTTTTGAGAAATTTTCCTGCGAAGGTGTATGTATACCTCGCCTCAGCATAATTTCGTACCATACTTATGTTTGTAATGCCATTGTCATCCTATCTGCATGATTCAAATAGACGTGCAGTTCAAAATTGTTGCGATTTCGGGCTTTATATTCTTGGTTCTCGTTAATTACGAGGGGCTTTCAGTTAGCAATGCAACACTTTCCTATATCTAATTTTTGTGGGATATCGTGGAATATTCACTCTTCAGCGCCTATAGTTTCACGAAGTTTCGATAGATATCGGCACTATTCGTAGCCTTAAAAATAATGTCTGCAACGGAGGTGAGCTCCAAGCCGAGAGCTGACTTTCTTTTCGCGGAAAACCAGAGCATCGCAGATATTCATAGGCGCTTGCAGAATGGCTACTGAGGCCTGGCAGTGAACGAAAGCCCGGTGGGTCGTTGGGTGAGGCGCCTGTCATCACGGCAACAAGCTCGCACAAGCCTGTCTTATCTCCCGTGTGCCTGCCGACCGCACACAGCTGTGACTCCTGCATTGTTGGACTTCAGAGTGTTCGTCGCCACAAAAATTAAGACGAACTACTTCTTCATGACAACGTAAGGCCTGAAGCCTTCGCACCCAAGAAGAGCTCACTAAACTTCATTGGGCTGTTTTTCCTCATCCATTGTACAGCCCGGATCTCTCACCTTCAGACTTCCATCTGCTTGGTCCAATGAAGAATACATTCCGCTGGAAGCTTTACGAGGAGGACAGATTATTGATTCAGCAATACGTCGGCTCCAACGTCGATCAGTTGAGTGGAACCATACGGGCATACAGGGCCAGCTGGTAAGGTGGCACAAGGCCATCACATTGAACGCAGATTATGTTGAAAAACTGTTTCTTTAGCCAGAAGAGTTGAGAATAATACTGTGTATTGGCGTCCTGAATAAAACCAACTTATTTTCAGAAAAAATATGTTTCAGTGCTTATTGAAAGCATCTGATTTCTGTCGCGTTAGCGCGCGCTCTAGAAGTAAAAAACAAAGGTGATTTCTTTAACGCCCTAGCAGTGTGAGCCTGGACAAGGATGGAGAAGCGAAATGACCACAGCGTTGACAAAGGAACCATCGCAACGCTCACCTGATGTGAATTAGGAAAACTGCAGAGGACTTTAATCATGACACTAGTACGGAGACGTGGCCGGCTTGCCTTCATGTTTGTTCTTTGGCATTTTGTCACAATCGAGTGGCGTCTTATTTCTCCCTGAGTTACTACGATGAGTTGCTGACTTGCCTCCGTCAGTGGCAGCAGCAGCGCTTATCGATACTAGTACTGCTGTACTATCTTTGGTGTGACCCCTTGATTTCCGTGTGGTGGTGTGTGTGTGTGTGTGTGTGTGTGTGTGTGTGTGTGTGTGTGTGTGTGTGTGTGTGGCAGTCGGTCGGTTGGGACAGTTGGTTGGTTGGTTGATTGGGGTTGAAGGGACCAAACAGCAAGGTCATCAGTCCCTTGTTACAAAGACGGTCAGTTCCGACAGAGGGACAGCTCAGAAGAGTCAAAAACGATAAAGGTAAAAGGTAAAAGACCAAAAAAAAAAATTGCAGTTGTGTCGTCAATGATAAAAACACAAGGAGGGAAGTCAGTAAATGGGCAAACTCAAGAGAGGAAATATCCCACCTGTGAAGCAGTACAAGCAAGACCACATGCTATTTAAAAGCGTTCAACCGCCAGAGTGTACAAGGGCGGATTGTAAAAGGGATTAAACAAACCTAAAAGGCGATAAAAACAGTAAAAGGGAAAAAAGAAGGAACATGGCCAGGGAGGGGAGACAGGAATCTCCAAGCACAGCCTACAGTGGGAGACATCCCAACCCTCACCGCCCTGCCCCTACTCCAGAGGGAGATGAAAATCCTTAAAACTGAGAATAAAAACCACTTTCACGGAGGAAACTGAGAACCAGTTCAACCATCCGGGAATCGTCTGCTAATATTAAGGGTAAAGTGCAGGGAAGTCTGTACTTAGTACGCAGAGCTAAAAGAAGGGGGCATTCCACCAAAATGTGGGCCACTGACTGGAAAGCTCCACAACCACAAAGTGGGGGTGGCTCACCACGCAAAAGAAAACCATGGGTCAGCCTGGTATGGCCGATGCGAAGACGACAGAGGGTGGTTGAGTCCTTTCGCGAGAGGCGTAAGGAAGAACGCCATGGGACAGGTGTCACCTTAATCGTACGAAGTTTATTAGACAAGGAGGTAGCCTCCCAGGATGTGGACCATGATTGCGCAAAGTGGGATTTGAGATGAAGCCGTAAATCCGCCACAGGAGGGGTGACAGGGAATGGGGGGTAAGTGACTGCTCCCCCAGCCAAACGATCAGCAAGCTCATTTCCTCGGATGCCCACATGGCCAGGGACCCAAAGGAAGCTAACAGAACAAGCAGCACGGTGGAGATCAGCGAGATGGTCATGGATGGAGGAGACCAAGGGGTGACGGGAGAAACACCGGTCAAGTGCCTGAAGGCCACTCATTGAGTCTGTACATAACAAAACGCGATTGAGCTTGGACTGTTTAATAAAGGCCAGGGCCCGGGAGACCGCCATCAATTCCGCAGTGAACACCCCACATGCATTTGGCAGGAGATGATTTTCCATGCCTACAGAGGAGGTGAAGGCATAGCCCACACGATCAGCAGATTTAGAGCCATCAGTGTAAAAAACAACAGCATCCCGAAACTCAGATAAAATGCGGCGGAAAAAACAACGGAACACCATCGGGGGAACGGAATCTTTCGGACCTCGGCAGAGATCCATCCGAACTCGGGGCCGAGGAACTAACCAAGGAGGTGTGTTGGGGAGGGAACGTGGGATACAGGAAAAGGAAGGAAGCTGAAAATCACGGCGAAGAGACGCTAGGCGGAGCCCAACCGGTAAACCCGCCCGAGGGCGGGAGTCAGGTGGGCGACTTCCTTGGGCAGGGAACAGGATAGAATAGGAAGGATGAGTGGGAGAGGAACGGACAGCGATTGCATACGAAACCAGAAGCTGGGAGCGCCGAACGGAAAGGGGGGGGATCCCAGCCTCAACCAGGAGACTATCTACAGGGCTAGTCGGGAAGGCACCGATGGCCAAACGGATACCACGATGGTGGACCGGATCCAAGAGGCGCAATGTAGAAGGGGCAGCTGAACCGTAAACTTGGCAACCATAGTCCAAGCGAGACAACACTAAGGCCCGATAAAGGTGGAGGAGAGTGGAACGGTCAGCACCCCAAGAGGTGTGGGCAAGGAAGCGAAGGACGTTTAGTTTACGGAAACATCCTATCTTCAGGCGTCTGATATGAGGCAGCCAAGTGAGCTTGTTGTCGAAAAGAAGGCCAAGGAAACGAAACTGTGGGACCACAGGTAAACGTTGTGCATTGAGATAGAGCTCTGGATCGGGGTGGACTGTCACACGGCGACAAAAGTGGACCACTCGCGATTTTAAAGGAGAAAACTGAAATCCGTGTGAGATGGTCCATGCAGAGGCACGCCGTATAGCACCCTGGAGCTGACGCTCTGCAGCGGCCATCGAAGAGGAACTAACCCAAATGCAGAAATCATCCACATACAGAGCAGGAGTGACCAAAGGACCGACGGAGGCCACAAGTCCATCTATAGCAATGAGGAACAGAAGTACACTCAATACGGAACCCTGAGGGATGCCATTCTCCTGGGTTCGCGGAGAACTTAAAACTGTACCAACCCTAACCCTAAACGAACGATGAAACAAGAACTGGCGGATAAAAATCGGGAGTGGGCCCCGAAGACCCCACTCATGAAGTGTAAGTAGGATATGATGGCGCCAAGCCGTATCATAGGCCTTGCGAAGGTCGAAAAATACAGCAACCAAATGGCGGCGCTGGGAAAAGGCCTGCCGAACTGCGGATTCCAAGCGAAGTAAATGGTCGATCGGAGACCGTCCCTCTCGGAAGCCACACTGGTAAGGGGACAACAGACGCCGAGATTCGAGGACCCAAGTGAGCCGACGGGCTACCATCCATTCAAGTAACTTACAAACAACGTTCGTCAGACTAATTGGCCGATAGCTGTCGACGAACAGGGGGTTCTTACCGGGCTTAATGACGGGAACCACGATGCTATCCCTCCATTGAGAAGGGAAGTCACCCTGGAGCCAAATACGGTTAAATACCCGGAGAAGATGTCGCTGTTGTGGAGCACTGAGATGTTGAAGCAGTTGGTTATGAATGGAGTCTGGGCCAGGGGCCGTATCATGAGAAGAGGAGAGTGCGGAAAGAAGTTCCCATTCAGTAAAAGCGTCGTTGTATGATTCTGACTGGCTGGGGGTAAAACATAAGGCGGAAGCTTCGGCCCGCTGTTTCTGGGGAAGGAAAGCAGCCGGATAGGAGGCTGATGCCGACGCTGTTGCAAAATGGGTCGCAAGGTGTTCCGCGAGAATCAACGGGTCCGTGCAAAGGCCATCCGGGAGGTGAAGACCCGGGAGGGTAGACTGCCGATGGCAACCTTGGAGAGAGCGAAGTGTAGCCCATACCCGCGACAGAGGGACAGCAGAACCGAGGGAAGAAACAAAGCGTTCCCAACACATCCGTTTGCTCCGTTTGATTAAGTAACGGGCCCTTGCGCGAAGGCGTTTAAAGGTAATAAGATTGGCAACGGATGGATGCCTCTTAAGGTGTTGCAAAGCTCGACGGCGATCACGGATGGCAACGGCAATGTCCGAACTCCACCAAGGGACCTGCCGGCGGCGAAATGGTCCAGACGAGCGCGGGATAGCAAGGCTAGCAGCGTGAACAATCGCGTCAGACATGTCACGTATGACATCATCAATACCATCCGACAATGAGGGAGAAAAAACGACCTGTGCAGTATACAGAGGCCAATTGGCACGTTGGAAGGACCAACGAGGTGATCTGTCCATGGGGGAGCGGGAAGGGAGCGAGAGAATCAACGGGAAGTGGTCACTATCGCAAAGGTCGTCGTGCGGTGACCATTTTAGGGAAGGGAGGAGGGAGGGTGAAGAGAGAGAAAGATCAATGGCAGAAAAGCTACCATGACCGGCACTGAAATGGGTAGGTGAGCCATCGTTAAGAAGGCACAAGTCGTGGTCGGTAATAAACTGGTCAATGAGATGACCCCGACTAGATGGAAATGCACTGCCCCACAAGGGATGATGTGCATTAAAATCGCCAAGTATAAGGAAGGGAGGAGGAAGTTGCTGAAGGAGGGCACTTAAGGAGGCAGGTGTAGGAGTTCTGTCAGGAGGGAGATACAGATTGCAAATTGTGACTCCAGAGTCCAGGTGGATCCTAACAGCAACTGCTTCCAATGTAGTTTGGAGAGGAATCCACGTGCTGGCAATGTCCGTTCGGACCAACGTGCAAACTCCGCCAGACGCCCGTAGGGGGCCGACCCGATTTCGACAGAAAGCACGGAAGCCACGGAGGGTTGGTGAGTGACCACCAGTAAAATGAGTTTCTTGTAGAACCACACAAGCCGCAGAGTAAAACGAAAGAAGGGATTGCAACTCCGGTAGGTGACGGTAATAGCCATTACAGTTCCATTGGATAGCCAAAGAACGATGAGTCAATTGGGGGGTGAACAGGCTAATGTCAGTCATGCCGGTGGGTCACCACCCGTCACCGACAAGGAGGGGGCGACATCCATGAATAACAGGTCAGAGTTAGGTTGTGAAGATGGGGACGAGACCTCTGGCGATACCAGAGACTCCTTGTCCTGGGACTTGTGCTTCTTCTTTCTTTCTGTTTGGGATCGTGGAGGGCTGTGCAACAAAATGGAGCCAGCCACAGCAAGATCGGGAACAGAAAGTGAGCGGGCGATCTGAGGGCCCGCAGACCGTGGTTCTCGTGGTGGCCGCGTGGCAGCAGACCTTTGGCCTGGAAGGTGCCGGGAAGGGGGATCCCGCGAGGGGCGCCCATGACCGGCAGACGCCGAAGGAGCAGGACACTTCTCCAGCCGGGGAGAGGAAGCGGTGCCCGGGGGGGATGGTGTGGGAACCGCAGGGGGAGGGGGGAGGAAAGGGGTTCGGGACTGGGGTAAGGAATGATGAGGAGGGGGTGAAGATACTGCTGAAGCATAACTAGTTGTCAGGGTCACTGGATGAAGGCGTGTATACTTTTTACGGGCCTCGGTATAGGTGAGACGATCAAGAGTCTTATACTCCTGTATCTTTTTCTCTTTCTGATACACTGGGCAATCCAGTGACCGTGAAGAATGATTTCCACGACAATTTACGCACACAGGAGGGGAAACACAGGAACTTCCCTCATGGAACGGATGTCCACAGTCACCACAGAGGGGGACCTGCGAACAGCGCGAAGACATGTGGCCAAAACGCAAACACTTGAAACATCGCATAGGTGGTGGGATGTATGGCTTCACGTCACACCGATAGACCATAATCTTGACCTTCTCAGGGAGGGTGTCCCCTTCAAAGGCCAAGATAAAGGCACCAGTGTCAACGCGGTTGTCCTTCGGACCCCTCTGAACCCGCCGAACAAAGTGAACCCCCCGCCGGCTTAGATTGTCCCGAAGTTCCTCATCAGATTGAAGGAGGAGGTCTCTATGGAAAATTACACCTTGCACCATGTTCAAGGACTGGTGTGGGGTAATTGACACAGGAATCGTACCAAGATGGGTACAGGCACGGAGAGCTGCAGACTGGGTAGCTGAAGCGGTTTTAATCAACAGCGACCCAGACCGCATCTTGCTGATAGAGTCCACCTCGCCAAACTTGTCTTCGATGTGTTCAACAAAAAACATAGGTTTCGTATGAGTAAAAGTATCCCCATCAGTTCTGGCGCAAACCAGATAGCGAGGGAAAGGTTTCGCTCCCAGCCGACGAGCCTGGCCCTCCTCCCAGGGGGTAGCCACGGAAGGGGCAGAGGAAGCAGCACGTGAAGAATCTTTTCCAGTCAAAGAGACGGCCGGAGAACGGCCAGAGTTGTGGACTCTTATGCGTTTCATGAGCATAGTGTCCGCCCTGATACCACCCACTCCGATCAGGGGCTCTCCTCATGGGCGCCACCCAGCCACAGCAAGGGCCGTCTGGCACGGCGGCCATTGCTGGGAGTTCCGATGCTCCAGGACGACAAGCAACCACTCCTAGGCTTACATGAGGAGGTCACAGCTCAGGTATCAGACGTGTGATCCCTGTGTTTTCAGGGGGCTCAACCAAAAGGGTACATAGCGACCCCACCACACGGGCTGGCTACCGTGCTGGCTATGGACCCTAGCGTCAAACAACGACGTAAAGGAAACGATGGAATCAATGATGATGGCACACGCCGGAGACACTAGGTAAGGTGCTCTTCCCCAAATGGCTCACACTACGGAAGAAAATTTAGTGATGGAGGTCAAACCCCAGAGGGGACCAGAGAATACCAAAAGGATGAAGGAATTACAGAACAAGGCCGAATTGCAAGGTCAACAGAACCAGGAGAACAGCAGGGCCAACATAAGGAGGGACACCAAGAGAGGGAGAGGAGAGGTCGGAGGGAAGGATGAAGGACAGGAAAGGAGGGGAAGGGAAAGGAAATGCAGCCCGGAAAAAGAAGGAAGGCTGCAATAGCTCGGGGCCCCGTGCTCGCCACGCACGTACTCACGAAAGGACCGCGAGCCCCCTGGGGGGGGTTGGGACAGAGCAGCGAGGAAGTCTCCGCGGCGCGATGTCAGGCCAGGACCGCTGGCGGCGTGCATGCGCGGTCGGATTGTGAGGCGCTACGAAAGCTACAAGTTCGTTGCCCACCGAGCCTGGACACTGAAGTTGAGTGACCCGTTAACCTGTTATGAAACCTCAACTGTGACATATTGTTGTTCATTGCCTTGGTGTGCTGGAGTCTGCGAAATTTTGCAGGCGTCTTCCTGTATGGTGTTTAATATTAAATTGGTTGTTACTGATCAGTGAAGTGTACCAGCGATATTTTCTGCCTTGTGGCTGTTAACCCCCAAGTTACCTACCATGGTCGTTAGCGTAGTTTTTCCGGCAGTGCGCTTTTCCTTGCCGTGTTTATGCTGTCTTGCAGAGCGGGTAGTTCGACATCCTTTTAATCATTTTTTTCGTTTTTTAGAGTGGTTATTCTGCCTTTGCTGTTTTTTAGATGCCAATTTTGAAGACTTAGTGCAGCTGGTATCTTTGTCCTCGGCTAATACTTTCCGTTGTGCCATTGGTCGGGCGAAGTACTTTATTAGGTGGTAGGTCGGTCCTTCAGCCGTCCCTGGGTCGGGTTGCCATCCGATTATTTAACCTTACTGTTGGCTGCCCGTTTTACCTGAACTTACGTCAGAGCTACTCCCTCAGGTCGACCCTTTGAACACTTCTGAGCACCACTGCTATGTTGGTTTGAGATTGTGATTTCCATTTTAGTCTGAAGTAGCGTGCGAGGCCTTCAGCCATCTATTAATTTAGTTTGAAACTAAGCCTTCAGATGAATTAAATCAAAATTTGAAGACTGATTTGTTTAGAAACTCAATTTTGAAAGGCCTTAAATCCTGAGTTGTTCAATGTCCAGTATGTGGCCTTTTGCCGAATATTTACGTGAAATATTTTTTAAGTAAGGCCTTCAGCTGTGTGTATTCTATCAAGCAATTTTTTATAACTTGTGTTCAGGCCTTCAGCCGTTCTTGTTTTTGGTGTGGTATCTCAAGTTTTCTTAACTAGGCCTTGAGCCGTAATGTTTTATTTTGATACTTTTAAGGCAACGTGTAATTAAGTGGTTCTTAGGAAAATAAAAGAACGTGTGTTTTGTGCAACTGTCATTAACTCTTTACAGCCCCCTCCACAACCAGATCCGCTCTGTCCTGTGAAATCAGATTTCAAGTACAGTGATTTCGACTTCGGTCAATTTGCACAGGTGAATAAAAATCACCCGCACTGGCTGCTAAAATACTTTATTACAATTCACTACCGGTTTTGCATCAGTAGAGATGAATCTCCAGGTGATAGGGTTTTTCAACAGTAATGGCGCAACAAAGGGATTGCTTACAGGTAAGTCCCATCGTTCATCGTCAAGATGGAATAAGATAGCTCGCTAAAAGCCCTAGGTCGGTCCGAGACTCGTCCTAGCGTCACCTCACACACGTGGCTCGTAATACCGACTCATCAGTAGCCTACAATTTACGCTGGCGCCGTACACACTTCCATGCTGTCTTAGGGGATGGTGCTCTGCGGTCCCAGTCATTTTAATCGTGGACTGCCGATTTTAGCGTACTATCTGCTTTTATCTTGACGATGGGGCTTGGCTCTAAGTAATCACTTCGTCGTGCAATGACTGACAAACACCTATCACGTGAATATGCATCTCTACTGATGCGAAACCGGTAGCGACTTACTAATGAAAGTAAGTTAACAGCCACTGCCGAAGATTTTATTCACCATGCAGAATTTGGCTGCGGATTTCAGACCTAAAGAAATAAAATATGAAAGATATGCGCAGATTGCTATAATACTAATCAAGGCGATCCGCTCTTACAATGTCTTGCATTTTGCTGAGACGAAAAAAAAATTGAAAAGTTGGCTTCATCCCGCAACAAGTTTTAAATAACTGGCCACTACATTTGAAGTTTGACAGTCGTCTTCAGCCAACAGTTTTCGCCTTTTAAAAAATACAAGTACCAGCTTGTCACTAAAGATTTGCTCACTGTTACAGGGGCTCAAGGTAGAGATGAACTTTCATCATAAAATAAATTTTTCTTTCTATTCTGTAACAGCTTCCACTAGAAGCTGATACAGTTGACAGAGCGCGTCTAACATTTCCTATGAATTTAAGACAGTTTTTCATATATCAACGCATTTGGACAGTTGTTCAAAGAAAAGGTGCACAAAATTGAATGAACTACTGAGACCGAATCCGCATTTACGTCTACACTACGCAAGCCATTTTTTGTGTGGCGGAGGGTACAGTGTGCGAGTAGCGCGTATTCCTTTCCTGTTACGAACACTGCACGGTTAGAGGTGTTAGGAAGCCCCCATGTAATCTAGAATGTCTAATTTTATTTTCATGGTCTTTTTGCAAGACATACGTAGGGGAGAAGCAATATACTGGCTGTCTGTTCTAAGGAAACATACCTTCTGAATCGCACACACATGTATTCATTACTACACCTTATTTCGCTGCTGCTGAAACAGTAACGGCTCAGTCAAAAGCTACATCAAAGCCCGAGGCAGAATTCGAACGCACGACCTTCATTTTACGATAAGAAAATAGACGCCGACAGGGAGGAGCGTTGTAAGTCTTTGCAAAAACATTTTATTAATGCGACGTAACAAGAACGAGGCGCTGTTTAGTTAATATGAAATCTCGAAATAGTTACTGAAAGAGATTGTGTGAACGTCTCACTCTTGAAAAGTATAAAAGGAACACAAAAAAAACTAGCTATACGAGGCTTTTCTACTTTGAGATACAGTCAGTCATGAAAAATTCTCACTAATGTTCGAAGCAATATCTGAAAACGTCTGGTAAATTTTCCCATTACCACAGAGGATTCTACAGTGTCCAGTCACAATGTGATCACCTATCAAAAGTCATAGCAACCACATTTTGGAGAGTTAGTGACGTTCTGGAAGGTATCGACGGCTATGTGGAGCCATGCGGACTCCAGTGCAGTGGCCAGCAGCAAGAGATTTCGCAGTTGAGCATCGTTGGCGCCAACAAGACGGTCGAGGTGGTGACAGTCTCGATTGTGTTTCAAGCCGGTGAATTTACTGTTCTGGGGAGTACGGTAAACTCTTACCTGTGCTCTTCGAACAACGCACGTACACTGCGAGCTGATCGGCACGTTGCATTGTCCTGCTGACAGAGGCCACTGTGCCGAGCAAAAACTTCATGCAGTTTTGGACATGGTTCCCAAGGGTAGACGCATACTTGTGTTCATAAACTGTGCCTTTCAGAACGACAAGACGACCCAGGGAATGCCATGAACACATTCCCCAGACCTTAACACTCCCTCCTACGGCCTGGACCTTTCTGACGATTGTTACACTTCTTTACGGAGCGTAAAACGTCATTCATCTGAAAAGACCACCTGCCGCCACTCAGTGGACGTCCAGTTGCAGTGTTGGCATACAAATTCCAGTCTTCGTCGCCGATGGACAGCAGTCAGCATCGGTGCATGAACCAGGCGTCTGCTGCAAAGGTCCATACGCACCAAAGTTCGCTGAACGGTCTTTGAGAATACACGATAGGTAGGGGCTTTGATTCAACTGGACGGCCAGTTGATCAACAATTACACGTCTATTCGTCCACACCAGTGATATTCATAGAACCTCGATACGGAAGTCTGGTCTCTGAGTATAGTCGCGCTATCCTGTGTGTTCTCTGTCGCTCAGATGGATAGAGCGTCTGCCATGTAAGCAGGAGATACCGGGTTCGAGTCCCCTCAGGGCACACATTTTCATCTGTCCCCGTTGACGTATGTCAACGCCAGTAAGCAGCTAAGTGTGTTCATTTCATTGTAATCTGAGTATAGAAGTGTAGAGTGTCCGCCGATTCATGTTCTTTGCATCGTCCGTCATGTTTTAGTTTGGCAAATAAATTTCTATCGGTCTGTACGTGACAGAATTGCAGACTGATTTCTTGTTTTGAACTTTACGTAAGCACATGATGTAATAGGCTGATGTCTTCCGTGTTCTACTGACATTTCCTAGCAGCCATGTTGTATGGTAGTTTGGCAAGATACGAAATATGAGCATCTATGGCCGGCACGATCAGACAGCTGAAGTTTGAGAGCCAGTAATCTCTGTACTACCTGGATGTCGAACATCTCCGTTGCAGGGGTTTAACCCTGTCATCTATGGACAGCGGATCACCACAGGTGCCTCGACACCGGTATCGGTTAGCGCCACTTTGTCATGCACGGTGTATTTGATCCACTATAGCACGCGAAAAATTTACAAGCTTAACCATTTGGGAAATATTTCCATTCTCGGTCCTAACAAGGAAACCTCCCCATCGTACCCCCTCAGATTTAGTTATAAGTTGGCACAGTGGATAGGCCTTGAAAAACTGAACACGGATCAATCGAGAAAACAGGAAGAAGTTGTGTGGAACTATGAAAAAAATAAGCAAAATATACAAACTGAGTAGTCCATGCAGAAGGTGGGCAACATGGAGGACAATGTGGGCTCAGGAGTGTCGTGGTCGCGTGAGCAGCTGCTGAACGAGAGGCCATTGGTTTAAGTCTTCCCTCGAGTGCATAGTTTAATTTTTTATTTTCAGACAATCATCACTACACATATTGTTTATCAACAAATGTAGGAAATAATCATACAGATGTTTGACAATCGCTCGATCCCTTAAGGAACTTTCCGTTTCCTTACAGTTCGGAAAATATTCATTGACCTTGTTATTGAAGTTGCGAGCTAAATTTGCTGGATTCATATTGCCCACGGAATACATATCACGTATTTAATGCACTCTCGTCCAGAGTAGCGAACAGTCAACTGCCAGCCAGGGAGCCTCGTTAGCAGGAATACCCTCTTCCGTGCGCTGTAGTCGACTGGCGTCGTGTGTTTAGATGTTTGTTTAGGTGTAGCGTCCCCATACTACGGCGCAGTTACCTCGCATCGGACGGACGGACAGATGATGATTGTCTGAAAATAAAAAATAAAAACTTTTCACTCGAGGGAAGACTTGAACCAAGGACCTCTCGTTCCGCAGTTGCTCACTCTAACCACGCGACCGCAGCTCTTTTTTCTTATGTACGTCTCATGTTCGTTTTTTATCATTGTATCTGCTCGGGGCGGACGTCGCAAGACACCCGTTTCAGTTCGTCGTTGAGCGCTCGTGAGTTCACACTGTCCTTGATGTTGCCTATCTTCCGCATAGACAACTCAGTTTGTATGTTTATTTTTTTCATAGTTCCACACAACTTCTTCCTGTCTTCTCGATTGATCCGTGATCAGTTTTTCAAGGCCTATTCACTGTGCCAACTTTTAACTAAAACTGAGGGGGTGCGATAGGGAGGTTCCCTTGTAAGTATAATGTTTAGTTATGAGAGATCTATGTGGTTCTGACGTTGAATCTCCACCATTTATGTAATCCTAGAGGAAATCTCGGTAGTAGGGAAGGTGGGCAGTTGCGGAAGTACTATTATCTTAGAGAGAGAGAGAGAGAGAGAGAGAGAGAGAGAGAGAGAGAGAGAGAGAAAATAAAGGAGACGAGGGCTATGTTAAGCCACTTTAATGTTGTATGTTCAGTCTTCCCTCAATTTGTGTACAAAGGAACAAAGACTGACTTCACTTACATGCAGGCAAACACTCTCTCTCTCTCTCTCTCTCTCTCTCACACACACACACACACACACACACACACACACACACACACACACACACACAGGCTGTTTGGGCGTGCAACATGTGAAAACCACTCAATGGCAGACAGACTCCAACCCAAAACGAGTAATCCTGAAAGGAAAGACAACGCTGTTCGCTCACTTTAACAGTCCTCCCAGCCAGCAAACGACACGCTGAGACCTAGGATAATTTCGAGCTTCCTACAGGAGCCATTGTGTTCTGGTCTTTCAAATGCCCCAGTGAATCACGTCCGTCAACGCTGACTAGTTTAATGGACGAATTTTTAACGAATTCTCAGTGTTCTATATTCAAATGCACTCCCAAAATTGACCGAATGTTATAGACCTATAATTATAGCACTCCACACTATTTTGGAAAGCAGGAAAGAGTATTCAACAACAACAACAACAACAACAACAACAACAACCACCACCACCAGAGCAGAACAACCAACAGAATTTTTTGTATTCTTCTTGTAAAGCTTCTAAACATTGTTTAAAATTACTGAATTTCTCTTCGGTCATCACACAAATGAGACACGTAGATACGTAAAGATCTCTCACTTAATTCTTCGCCCCGGTTTTTCCTATGGCTCCAGACATTTTACATACATTTTATCAACCATCTATAAATGCCAGAAAGCTCGTACATTTCCACTTCAAAAGATGCACGTTCTAGTATGAATTTACCGCCTATTTTCTAAATGATGAAAAAAGACTGAGAAGATTTCTTATAATCTATTACTAGCTATAAATAGATTTCCGCTAACAATGAACCGCCCACAGCAAAAAATTATGATCGGACAGTAACAGCTTATCCATTTGCATGAGCAACTGCTGTAAAATTCCGAACAAACAAACTTTACTAGAAATCATGTTGACACTATTCCACAGCTTTCACCAATGTAGCATGAAAATATCATTGGAACCAGCGCCATATATTGCCTGATCGTTAACTTTTCTCCTACAAATTTTCAACAACTACGTATCTCGTTATTTACAGTTAGAGGGGAAAAAAATTCTACGTTAACTCTTGCCAGGAGGGAGGGGGGGGGGGGGAATGGAATTTTAGGGGCAGAAAGACCACCAGGAAAATAAATTATCCCGGATGCTTGCTGTAGTAGTCTGACAATAAATGAAAAGGTTAGTTTACTTGCTAGGAAGAGACTGAGGATGTCATTAAAATTACAACTGCTAAGCAAAGAACAGTGCTGACTATTTCTCCGAGCGGTGCTCTAAATCTAACATGTTGCCACCACAGCAATGAATAGCTGAGGGAGCTACCGTCTGTTGAGTGGATTTAGTCAAAAATAAAGCAAATAATACAACGATTCGTGCTGGTTTATCTCTACGCTTACTAGCCTATAATGGTCCCTGCGTCCCACATGCAGGCGATGCCTGCGTTTGCTATTTTCTGGCCAACTGATCCGAGACTGCAGCTGTTTCATTGGGACTTCTACAGCCTGTTCTGCGAACCGAGCAGAAGCGTCAGAATTTGGTATGTGCAGAACATTTACGAAGGTACATGAAGTATCAAATATGTCAAACCAAATGATCGACGATAGATTAGTGAAACAAGTATTACACTTTTTGGAAAAGTTAACAATAATAAGTCAGATAATGAAATGAAAACGGTATTATTGACTTGGAAATAAACTCTTGAAAGTGCTAAATTTAGAACTGTACCGTAAACACACACAGAATGAGAAATCACGAGCAAAATAGGTGGAAGTAAGAAAACAAAATGTGAAGAAAAGAATACTGAAAAATTAAATTGAGGAAACTAGAATTGCTGGAACTGAATCTTTGTTGATAGAAATGGAACAAAAATGAAAGGCGCCATACAATATTGCGAAATATCAGTGTGCACGGCGAGATTAAAACTGAAAGTAACCCACTGGTAACAACAACTTTCTCTATAGTCATGCTGCGAAGGAATGCAGCTAATTATGTCGAGCGGCGAAGCTCGGTTATTTAATTATGTTCTCTGCTCGCAGACCACAACATAGCGAGTTGTGACTGGGCAGATTGCATGCTTCCGGACCATTGTCTACACTGTATTCTCTGCAGATAGCAGCAAACAGTTTCTGAACGTTACAACATTATATTAATCAACTTCGTTTCAGTGACACACTAACACAGCCAATAAATACAATAATTCATGTTAAAGCAAGTTCGGGGAAAGGGGGTACTTTATGCTCACATTTTGAAAATATTTTAACCTAGTCATTTTTCATAAATTTTAAAATTTTGAAAAATGTTGGTTTTCATGAATTCTTCTAGCGGACCTCCATGTATGTCTTAAAATTTTCAGTAAAACTCGAGCTAAAAATTTTAAGTCTCAGGAGTAGATGCCACTTTCCCGAATGAAGATCATGTTCGATATTTCCAGGTTCAGTGCCTTTGTTGCACATTAATATGTCCTACGAAGTATGATGAGAGTAAAAGTCGACAACATTGAAAGAAACCCTCGTTTTAATTGTTTGTGACGGTCAAAGTCGGTAATGCCAGTTACTGGAAGTACGTTGTTAATGCTAAGTGTACTGAAGGGTATTTTCAGGTTCTGGATCCTGATTTCACATCAATTTCTAAGAAATTATGTTGATGATTCAACAACAATTAACGAGTTTGTCTTTCTTTTTCAGGGAAGGCACAAAGTATGACAACTCCCCCTCCCCAGCCCTCTGGCAACGTGCGTTGTGGAAAATGCCTTGGTATTGCTAGGGCTAAAGAAAATTCCACTACTGAATCCTTACAACAATGCAGTCAAAATGTTGCACGTGACTCACGCAAAGATTATCTTTAATTTTGCTATTCAAGTGTTACCCTGTACAGTAAGAAGGACATGCAATAGCGTGGGCGTTACCTGCGGACTTCTATTCCTTTGCTTTATATGACCTACACGTTTCTAAATAAAAATGTTGCATGGAACAGCTGGGTTTGTCCAGGAGACACTCTCACTTGCTTCGTATGGAATTTTCTGAATTAATCAAATTAGCAATATGAAGGTTGAAACTTCCTGGCAGATTAAAACTTTCTGCCGGATCGAGACTAACTATGGTCCTTTGACTTTCTCCAAGAAGTGTTATACCGACTGAGCTATGTTAGCACGACTCACGATCCGTCCTCACAGCTTTACTTCCGCCAGTACCTTGTCTCCCACCTTTTTAACTTCACAGAAGTTCTCCTGTGAACTTTTCAAGACTAGCACTACTGGAAGAATGGATATTGCAGAGACATGGCTTAGCCACAACCTGGAAGGTAGGAGCCGAGGTGCTGGTGGAAGTAAAGCTGTGACGATGGGTCGTGAGTCTTTGTTTTTTGGTTTTGTTTTGCTTTAGGAAGCAATAAACAACTCTGGTCATACACGCCCAAGTCAAAAGTAGGGAACACTAAGACAGAAAGGAGTTAAAAACGACTATACGTCAGTCCCAATCGACATAATAGGAGACCGCTAAGAAAAGGCACGTGGAAAAGGGCTAAAAAAGACCATACAGAAACGGAGGTCCCGAACTAAAAATTGTCTCTGAGCACTATGGGACTTAACATCTGAGGTCACCAGTCCCCTAGACTTAGAACTACTTAAACCTAACATATGGACATCACATACATCCATGCCCGAGGCAGGATTCGAACCTGCGAACCTACAGCAGCGCGGTTTCGGACTATAGCGGCTAGAACCGCTCGGCCACAGCGGCTGGCAACTAAAAATTGCCTTGTCTGATAAAAAGTAAAACGCGGTCGACAACCTGCGTGTTATCTGCTAAAATGGCCGATAAATCAGACGGCAAACCCAAGCGGGAACGTAAACCTTTAAAAAATAGTCATTCCATCAGGAAGTGGAGGATAGTTAAAAATTGGACGCAATGTGTACAAAGTCGTGGGGTAGCGTGACTTAGCAAATGACGGCTAAAAAGGCAGTACCCAATACGCAACCTAGTAAAAATGACGTCATCCGGCGTCATGAGTCGTGCTTGCCTAAGTCTGTCGGTAGGGCGCGTACCGGTGAAAGGTAAAGGTAAAGGTAAAGGTAAAGGTAAAGGTCCAGACTTCGAGCCGGCCGGAGTGGCCGAGCGGTTTTAGGCGCTTCCGTCTGGAACCGCGCGACCGCTACGATCGCAGGTTCGAATCCTGCCTCTGGCATGGATGTGTGTGATGTCTTTAGGCTAGTTAGGTTTAAGTAGTTCTAAGTTCAAGGGAACTGATGACCTCAGATGTTAAGTCCCATAGTGCTCAGAGCCATTTGCATTTGTACCAGATTTCGAGTCTCGGTCCGTCACAGTTTTAATCTGCTAGGAAGTTTCATATCAGCGCATACTCCGCTATAGAGGGAGAATTTCAGTCTGGAATTTTAAAGTTCATTAATAATTATTTTTAAATTATTGACAATCCTTTTGAAATGTAATGGATTATTACTAACAAATTTGAGAGAATATAAGTATTGCAGTGTATTGGCGCAAAATTTTTAAACAACTAGCTACAAGAATTTTGTGGGTATGCGCCCATGGTACTCTCATTCAACGTGTCATTAAAACTTTCTTGAAATCGTTACCCTACAATTTAATTCTCAACAATATTGTTGAAATATGATACACCCTGTTTAACATTCCCAGTGTCGAATATTACAGAAAGTAAATTGACGAAGGCTATTTTAATGCTAAGAGGCTCGAGAATGTTTCTTTATGAGATTCCAAATTTGGTATTTTTCGATGTCTTAGCTCTTCACCACATATTAAATTTACTACTGGCATTTTACCCATACACGTGCACAGCTGAATATGCACACATTTTTTTTTAATTATATGCATAAAAATTAACACTGGTGGTTCTACACAGAAGGTTTTACTACTGCTGTGTACGTATTCTGATTACTGATGTTCGTGTAATCTGCAAAAGGATCTAATTCTGCTTATTGTACATCACATTGAAGAGGTAACTTATAGACAAGAAAATGTTGGGCACAATATGACTGAGCATTGTTAAATTCCTGAACCTTTCAGAGGCCATGAAAAACAGTATATCACTTGTCTTAAATACTATTTATTATGTTATTTACTACAGAAAAAATGATTTATTGGTATTTATATATTCACAGTTTTTCTGTTAAGTATGAATACTATTTTTATGTTTGAGTCGTTAGGTTTGAAAATATCAGCGAACAAGTGAGTATTAGTAGGAATGCTTATCAATAGCCTTTGACACACTTCTTCAGAGTTGGTGTTGTGCACATTTGTCATCTATGGATTAACTCTTCCGATATGTTTATGCAGAAATGACAAGTTCAATTTACCGTCACATTTTTCAAATTAGTGTAAAATTAATACGGGAGTCGTTTATAAATGCATTTACAGCTACATTATTTCCAAGCAGTGTATGTCCACAAGTAGATTGTAGTGAATTCAGTTTCCAGTTACACCCAATTTGACTGATAATATGCTGTGAAAAGTTAATTGAGAAAGAACATTGCAGATAATACTGTTTCACAAATTGTCTCGAAAAATCTGAGGTAATAGGAATTATTTCCGTTGACAGTGCACATTAAGTATGATAATTGAAAATAGGTAACATGACAAAAGTTTATACACATACTTCAGTGTAATAAGCACACTATTTACTCATTTATGGTTGGTTTTTGTAGTCAGAAGGATCATACCGACATTCGTATATAGTTCTTCGAACTTTATAAGAATGACTTCACGGAGGTTGTGGAGTTCCATGGCAAATGAAGTTCTGGTTCAAATGGCTCTGAGCACTATGGGACTTAACTGCTGTGGCCATCAGTCCCCTATAACCTGGAACTACTTAAACCTAACTAACCTAAGGACATCACACACATCCATGCCCGAGGCAGGATTCGAACCAGCGACCATAGCGGTTACGCGGTTCCAGACTGAAGCGCCTTTAACCGCACGGCCACTCCGGCCGGCGATCAGCTTTACTGATTTATGTTCGTAAAGAGTACATACTGACATGTATTTCGTTGTTATGCTCGTTAAAACGTTTTGTTCCTAAGGGTTAATAGAATCTATAGTATTACAAAAACACTCCTGGCGCTTATATTTTTGAATTACATCTACATCTATGCTCCAAAAGCCACCTTTCAATATGTGGCAGATGTTACTGTGTGTAGTTCCCTGTCTCCTCTTCGGTCGCGAACAGCACAATAACTCTCACGATATCTGATACCGTACTGCCGCGTGGTTCCTATCCGTTGGTTCACTGTCTTACACATCTTCCAAAATGAATAAATTAGGAAAGGTTCTCAGTAGAGTAACTGCGTCACATCGCGGGAAAGATACAGTGCTGTGCTCCAAATATAGCTGCAACGTTACACTTCACACTCAAGAAGACACTTGATGCTTATCACCACGCTTGTAACGTCCATTACACTGCTGTGTGACTTGTATCCACACATTTTCTAGTCTACCACGTGATTTTCAATTATTTTCCACTTACGTTCGCTGTGGCATTCTAGTACCTGCAGATAAGTTCACAGTGCGTAGTTGTTTACACAGTAACAGCTCTCTTAGCCTCCTATGACAGCTCAAAGAGCGTTTTGAACTGGGGATGCAGAATAGGCAGAACCGATATTTTAGTCACTTGCGTTTCATTTCTCAATAGTCACCTACTTCTGGTGATTTTTTAAAATAAAGTTAGATCCATTACCTGTGGTTTCATATCTCATTGAGCATACAGTGTCCTGAAAATTTCACAGTATTCGTCAATTTCCTTTACTTCAGATTACAAAGACGAATAATTCTATTTGGCATATTCTAGAGAGGTTGTGCTGCTAAATTCATCCCATTAAACACAAATATTACGCTACGCATTGTGTGGTCTCCTTATGGCTACTGAAGAGACCACATACTGTACCTCCCCATGCCTCAGCCAAAATTTAGCCCCCCCCCCCTCCCTCCGTGATCACAAGCACGGCACAGAGGACACACCAGGAACCGCGGTGTTGGCCGTCGAATGGCGCTAGCTGCGCAGCATTTGTGCATCGCCGCCGTCAGTGTCAGCCAGTTTGCCGTGGCATACGGAGCTCCATAGCAGTCTTTAACACTGGTAGCATGCCGCGACAGCGTGGACGTGAACCGTATGTGCAGTTGACGGACTTTGAGCGAGGGCGTATAGTGGGCATGCGAGAGGCCGGGTGGACGTACCGCCGAATTGCTCAACACTTGGGGCGTGAGGTCTCCACAGTACATTGATGTTGTCGCCAGTGGTCAGCGGAAGGTGCACGTGCCCGTCGACCTGGGACCGGACCGCAGCGACGCACGGATGCACGCCAAGACCGTAGGATCCTACGCAGTGCCGTAGGGGACTGCACCGCCACTTCCCAGCAAATTAGGGACACTGTTGCTCCTGGGGTATCGGCGAGGACCATTCGCAACCGTCTCCATGAAGCTGGGCTACGGTCCCGCACACCGTTAGGCCGTCTTCCGCTCACGCCCCAACATCGTGCAGCCCGCCTCCAGTGGTGTCACGACAGGCGTGAATGGAGGGACGAATGGAGACGTGTCGTCTTCAGCGATGAGAGTCGCTTCTGCCTTGGTGCCAATGATGGTCGTATGCGTGTTTGGCGCCGTGCAGGTGAGTGCCACAATCAGGACTGCATACGACCGAGGCACACAGGGCCAACACCCGGCATCATGGTGTGGGGAGCGATCTCCTACACTGGCCGTACACCTCTGGTGATCGTCGAGGGGACACTGAACAGTGCACGGTACATCCAAACCGTCATCGAACCCATCGTTCTACCATTCCTAGACCGGCAAGGGAACTTGCTGTTCCAACAGGACAATGCACGTCCGCATGTATCCCGTGCCGCCCAAAGTGCTCTAGAAGGTGTAAGTCAACTACCCTGGCCAGCAAGATCTCCGGATCTGTCTCCCATTGAGCATGTTTGGGACTGGATGAAGCGTCGTCTCACGCGGTCTGCACGTCCAGCACGAACGCTGGTCCAACTGAGGCGCCAGGTGGAAATGGCATGGCAAGCCGTTCCACAGGACTACATCCAGCATCTCTACGATCGTCTCCATGGGAGAATAGCAGCCTGCATTGCTGCAAAAGGTGGATATACACTGTACTAGTGCCGACATTGTGCATGCACTGTTGCCTGTGTATGTGCCTGTGGTTCTGTCAGTGTGATCATGTGATGTATCTGACCCCAGGAATGTGTCAAAGTTTCCCCTTCCTGGGACAATGAATTCACGGTGTTCTTATTTCAATTTCCAGGAGTGTATCTACAATTATCTCTGTGTCGTCGAGTGTTTGACAAATTTTTCTTTATCGTACGTGGAAGCGTAAATTCGCATACTGTCAGTATATTCAGCGGGAGGAGAAATTTGAGCGAGTTATTGGTAGAAACGCATAAAAACTGCCTGTTCCATTAGAACGCCGTGGCTTTTGACACTTGGTGTCCATCAGTTTGCATTACGATAAGGATGCCCACCCGGTGAAAATAGTGTAGTATAAACTGGTTTACGTAGTATGTCTATGATGCTGCCGGCATATGGCGATGAATAATGGTTCCAGTGATCTATCAGCTATCTAACTTTACCTAAGAGTCTGACAATAAGCTGCAATTTTTGACATTTATCTTTATAGGTGAATAAAAAACTTACTGACAATTTCTTACGGGGAGGTGCTTGACTGTAGCTGATAATCCTGTTACCAACGCTGAAGAAAACATTATCATGTTATTCATTATCTTTCACGGAGTTCACACTTGTGTGTAAAGTCTTCAGGCTCTGAGTCAAAGTTACGGTTATGTACTGATTGCAATCAAAAGCTGGAAGTGGCTCCCGTAGTCGTGCTTAGCCCGTTTCACTACAGAGCGGCGCACCGGAAGCCGACTGCCGGAAGAAAGTTACTCGTATGGAGGAATGGCGTCTGCACTGCTTTCCTCCACGGAATGATGGGAGTGGAGGAGAAATTCGCTCACAGTTCACATACAGCCCTGAGGAACGAGAGCCGCTCTGGAAAGTGTGCGAGAAGACTCACTGCACTTACTTTCCGAAGTGAGGGAATGGAAGGAAAAGTTCTCGCACATTAACCCTGATGACTGCGGGAGCTCTTTAACGATGAAGTTAACTTCCCACCGCACTAAGTACAGAATCCCAGAAACTTTCAGCAAGTGAGTATGAAAATGACTAAGTGATGTTTACGCATTACGCTCCACTTCAATGATTTATTTTGATTCTCTTTCCGCTCTTCCCCACCCAAAATCTAAAATAAACAAAAGGCACAGCAAACATCGAACGGGCCCTGTTTTTGTGGTCTTCTGTTCGAAGACCGCTCTGATGCACCGGTTCATGTTAACACTCCTGTATCCTCTGCAAATGGGCTAACTTCAACTCTGAGAAAGTTTTGCAACCTACAGCCATTTGATCCTGCTTGTAATAGTCAAGCATTGGTTTCCCTTTACAATTTTTACCCCTCCCTCACTTCTCTCGAAAGTCACTGTTCCTTGACGACTTGAACCGTGTCCTATCAACCTATAACCTTCGTTTAATAAAGCTTTGCCGTAAATGTCTTTCTCGCTTCTCTCTTTTTGTGCTGTGTATTCACCACATTTCACTACCGTATAAGAAAAATGCGTACAAAGAATACTTCCTACCCTAAAATGAGAGTCTCGACTGCAAGAAACATTTACTTTTGTTGCTACCGGTTTCGGTCAGATTGTCACCACCTTCAAACCTCATAACGCGTTGGTAGACGGTAGCGGTGAACGGAACAGGCGTTATGCACTGTACGAACATCAGCCTACCATTTAAATTGACATTAGACGTTAACAAACTTCTCTTTCAGAAATTCTTTTCTTGTTATTACCAGTTTGCATTTTATATGCTCCTTACTGCCACCATTGTCAGTTATCTTCTTCCTCAAATAAAATTCTACTGAAATTGCCTCACTTTCTAATCTGACTTGCTTCTCATCGCCAGATTTAACGCGAGTACATTTCATTATCCTTGTTTTACTCTTGTTGACGTTTATCATCTTTAAATTTGAAGGCATTTCGCTTAATTCATATGTTGCGGAATAGTTTTACCATAGTATGTTCTCTGAAGGATCTCAATAATTCTGAGGGAAAGTTGTGCTTTAAGAAAGTTTTGCATTAGGCCTTTCAGTTCTGTCAAATCCTTTTCGTAGTATCATATCTCACCATTTGCTTTCTCTGCTCTTCCTACAATCTTGTCAAGAAGCTTCTTTCCTTAAAATAGACATATATATTCCTTCAATTTTTCAGCCTTACATTGGTTTAGATCCGGCTACAGCATCTAACTGCTGTTCTTTCCTCCAAAAATATTTGAAAGAGCCCTAAGCCCTTCATAATTTTATAAGCTTTTCATTTCTCCTCTAGCCATTTGTGGCGTTAGTAGTTAAAATTAAATTTTTCATATATTTAGACTTATAGTCAGTAGGCGATGATTTTTTCAAGAGAGGCTTCCTTTAAATGTGTTACTAGAGTCATTGGCTGATGCACAAGAGTTATCAGTTACGAGCGAACTATGGGGGTAATACTGCTAGTATTAGCGACTGCGTTACAAATCACTGAGTGTTCTGTGCGTCGCGTATTTGGCGGACAAGACAGTTATCCACCCTTCTCCTTCTAGATCATAACATGAATTTCTTTTATCAGAGTTGATTACTAAGGCAAAAACACACTTCCTTTTCCAAACCAAATGGAATAAACAACCGAGAAATCCTCCAGAAATGACAGGATGAGTGTTGTATCTAACGACTATACATTTCGCGAGTCTTTGAGCTCACAAAATTCACTTAGCTTGACTATGCTGATGCCGTATTTCCTGATCGCAGTCTGCGGCTGACTGCCTCATGACTCGGTAGCCTATCCGAAACCGTCTAAGGCGACAGCCGGCGTCAGCTCTGTACCTCAACCGACAGCGAGTAATACCTTCATGTTTTTCACACCATCTACATATAACTGCGGAAATTGCCCTGGTCATGAAATATATAAGGAACTACATTTATCCGCTGCTTACTGATCAACACACAATGATCAAATCTATTAGCTCGAGCAGATGTACCATTTCCACTATGCTCCTTATTTTACTCAGTAAGTTACGAAGGTGATCCAGAATCTCGTTGCCTGTGCATTACGAACCCCCAGACATTACCAACCCCCAGACATCACAAATTTTAAGGCTTTTTGTTTATATCTGACTAAAAAACATGGGTTTGTCCACTGCGAACAAATGGGTATTTTGTGGTCAGATTTCCCATATTACATCCGATCATCAGTATTGCAGTAAAGATGGATATAAAATTCTACAGACGGAAGGGAACATTCGCCCCTTACTAAATTGGATCCGACAGAAATTCGAACTATTCGAAGGTCTTCGCGTCAGAGGTTACAATTCCAATCACTGCGATATGGACAGTAACCCGAAAGGCATTCTACCATACAGAATCTGTATGACGTATGTTCCAAAATTCTCTGTGGAACCGCCTACATAGACAAAGCAGTGAACTCAGTTTCGGGAGGTACATCGCGTATGCACTCAGTGGATGAGATGTCTGATCAGTCAAGCCAAGAAAAGGAGTTCACATAACATCGTTTATATACAAGATTCGTCTGAAAAGTTCGGGGAATGGTCTCAAAGAAAACATTAGTTACAAACCAATCAGCTTTACTGGCCTTCAAAGTGATGAACTTCAGGTACAACAAACTTATGGCATCGGTTTTAAAGTTATTGCAAACTGTCAGCAAACACGTCTTCTGGAATCGCTCAAAGCACCAAGGTCACGCGTTGTTAGATAACCGCATCATTACAGAAGACGGGACCTGGTGCTACCAATACGACTATGAGACAAAGCGACAGTCAATGGCATTGTGTTCGTCTTCCTTGCCTCCCAAATTGACTGTCGCTTGGTCTTCCGATCGTAGTGGCAGGACCAGGTTTCATTACCTTCAATTATGATATCGAACAACGCCTTACCATGACTCTTCGAATGATTCCACAAAAAGCGCTTGCTGACAGTTTACAATAAAAAAAATGGCTCTGAGCACTATGGGACTTAACATGTGAGGTCATCAGTCCCCTAGGACTGAACTACTTAAATCTGACTAACCTAAGGACATCACACACAGCCATCCCCGAGGCAGGATTCGAACCTGCGACCGTAGCGGTCACGTGGTTCCAGACTGAAGCACCTTTAACCGCTCGGCCACAACGGCCGGCCAGTTTACAATAGCTTTACAACCGACGTCAGAAGTGTGTTTCAGCTAACAGTGATTACTTTGAAGGCCAGTGAAGGTATTTTGTTTCTAACTCCTGTTTCTTTTATTTTCTGAGACCCTTCACCGAGCTTTTCAGACGCACTTCGTATGTGGTGTGTTCTTTCGCGTAATGGGCAAGCCGCCCTACATGCGTGGATAAGTTGAGAATTTGGGTCTGATGGGAAGCGTGCTAGGATAGTCCGTGCAGTTGCGATGATCACTGTGTCCGGATGGCGCAGGAAAACCAGGTTCGCAGCTTGGTCTGCCATAAATTTTCAGTTTTCCCCATCCATTAAAATCAGAGCCACAGGCAGTTGATGTCAACTTCTTTGCGTCTTAACATCTTTTGTCAGGAAAGTGCGGGCGTAAACTTGGGTACGGAAGCAGGTCAGGACAACGAAGGCGACATGCAGTCCTGCGGTATCTTATTGAAGGATAACTTAGTTGGGTCCCCGAGGACAAGACACGGACAATGTTCTTGACATGTCGAAAGTCAAACTGCGGGCCCGAGGTGAACCTGTTCAGTACCGAATGACATCACTTGTCACGGACAGATAATGGACCCGTGTATACAGGGTGTTACAAAAGGTACGGCCAAACTTTCAGGAAACATTCCTCACACACAAATAAAGATGTTATGTGGACATTGTCTGGAAACGCTTAATTTCCATGTTAGAGCTCATTTTAGTTTCGTCAGTATGTACCGTACTTCCTCGATTCACCGCCAGTTGGCCCAATTGAAGGAAAGTAATGTTTACTTCGGTGCTTGTGTTGTCATGAGACTCATTGCTCTACAGTACTAGCATCAAGCACATCAGTACGTAGCAGCAACAGGTTAGTGTTAATCACGAACGTGGTTTTGCAGTCAGAGCAATGTTTACAAATGCGGAGTTGGCAGATGCCCATTTGATGTATGGATTAGCACAGGGCAATTGCCGTGGCGCGGTACGTTTGTATCGAGACAAATTTCTGGAACGAAGGTGTCCCGACAGGAAGACGTTCGAAGCAATTGATCGGCGTCTTAGGGAGCACGGAACATTCCAGCCTATGACTCGCGACTGGGGAACACTTAGTACGACGAGGACACCTGCAATGGACAGGCAACTCTTCGTGCAGTTGACGATAACCCTAATGTCAGCGTCAGAGAAGTTGCTGCTGTACAAGGTAACGGTGACCACGTCACTGTATGGAGAGTGCTACGGGAGAACCAGTTGTTTCCGTACCGAGTATAGCGTGTGCAGGCACTATCAGCAGCTGATTGGCCTCCAAGGGTACACTTCTGCGAATGGTTCATCCAACAATGTGTCAATCCTCTTTACGGATGAGGCTTCATTCCAACGTGATCAAATTGTATATTTTCACAATCAACATGTGTGGGCCGACGAGAATTTGCACGCAATTGTGCAATCACATCAACAACACAGATTTTCTGTGAACGTTTGGGCAGGCATTGTTGGTGATTTCTTGATTGTGCCCCATGTTCTTCCACCTGCGCCCAATGGAGCACGTTATTATTTCATACGGGATACTCCACCTGTGCTGCTAGAACACGTGCCTTTACAAGTACGACACAACATGTGGTTCATACTCGATTGAGCTCCTGCTCATTTCAGTCGAAGTGTTCGTACGCTTCTCAACAACAGATTCGGTGACCGATGGATTGGTAGAGGCTGACCAATTCCATGGTCTCCACGCTCTTGGCTTTCATTTATGGGGGCATTTGAAAGCTCTTGTCTACGCAACCCCGGTACCAAATGTAGAGACTCTTCGTGCTCGTATTGTGGACGGCTGAGATGCAATACGCCATTCTCCAGGGCTGCACCAGCGCATCAGGGATTCCATGTGACGGAGGGTGGATGCATGTATCCTCGCTAACGGAAGACATTTTGAATATTTCCTGTAACAAAGTGTTTGAAGTCACACTGGTACGTTCTGTTGCTGTGTGTATCCATTCCACGATTAATGTGATTTGAAGAGAAGTAATAAAATGAGCTCTAACATGGAAAGTAAGCGTTTCCGGACAAACGTCCACATAACAATTTCTTTCTTTGTTTGTGAGGAATGTTTCCTGAAAGTTTGGCCGTACCTTTTTGTAACACCCTGTATAGGACGAACGTTTGTTCTCTCAGTCCTCACACACGAATACGTCTATCGTGATGCTGTTCGCAGAATCTACTCTTCTGAAAGGACGAAGTAGTGCTACTCCTGTGTTGTACGGTGTTGTCTCTAGGCGCATCACCGCCAGCGCGCCTCTTTGCTGGCAAGTTAAGGGAGCAACAGCTGTGGTCGCCGTTCTGATGGCCTTTAATGCTCCAGATGTCATCGCCCATGTCCGTGCGAAGAATTCTTTTATTTCAAGGAAGTCCACTTCCTGACTCAAGGTACGTGACGCACTGTATGATCCTGCACGACAGAGCGAATTGCTCATTTGATTATCCGTGCATGCAACACTCTTAATGCCAATCTTGTTTTTTGCATGCAACCTTCATTGTGTTGCAATGGTCGGTAGTGGTTGTTTCCAGGAAAGTCGTCCTCTGCAGTTCAGCTTCACTATGGAAGTGCATGAATGCCTACTCCTCAGCAACTCTTAATTTATGCATGGGATCCCTGTGGTGTGCATGGGATCCCTGTGGATGTATTCACTCCAGAACATCCTTCGACGACGCAAGTACGGTCCAGGGAAAGGTGGTGACGCGTCCATGACGCCACACTGACTTCTCCACCTCGCTGGGCGCCTTTCATTTTTAATATTGTAGGTAATACGCCGTATGTAGCCTAAGTCACAGGACAAAAAAAGCATTTTCGTGTATTTCTGATCATAAACACATGAAAAAAATTGACCGTACTTTAAAGTATTTCATCCACCACGGTTTTGAAATGAAGCTGAGATGCACATAATGAAACAGCTGCCAAGTGAACACGCCACGTCAGCCGTTCGATCGCAGGATGTTTCTTACTGAGGCACTACGTCGTCACAGTAATAAACCGGGTGATTAAATTGCCCCTTCAAGTTCGCGGCCGGCACGCAATCCATGTAAGCAGGCCACAGGCTGGTTAACCCGTGTGCTGAATTATGATCAGCTCGCGTATCTGAAATGACACAGATTACGAGCTCTGTCAACATTAATTTTTTGTTTAATGACGAACTTCCAAATTAAGATTGGTTTCTGTAGCTCAAAATAAGAGTATACTTTACGAACAGTCATTACGATTTTCATCGTTCCTCACTCTTGTCGATGCCTATATTAATATCAAGGACAAAACTTACGCTTTTTTTTTGGACAAGGAATTGTTTTGTTGCGTCAAATAAGAATAAAATTTGCTGGAGCTGCTGAAGAAAGTTTTTCTTTCTTATTTCAGCGTCCTAACCGTTTCTCGTGACAGTACATCCCCTACCGCTTCGACATGCCCCTGGGTCGAGTGACAGCTTCTGACCCCCCACCCTATAATCAATCATTCAAGTTAATTATTTAAATTCCGTGTCTTGATTTTCAGGACATATACTTCGTCCATCGTTACAGCACACTGAACAAAGAATAGAAAGATCAGATGTTGATTGATCGAAATAATTGGTACTTAGCAAGTAAAATGATTATTCGTTTTTTCTCGTGGTTCGCGTCTAGGAGTCTTCTTTCTCGCTTTAGTGTAGAATATTGTCAAAAATTTAGATTAGCAGAAGTTCACGGGCTTGATTTTTTTTTATCAGTTCTAATCGAAACAATGAACATTTTTCAGTTTTCATTTTGTTGATATATTCTTGAAATCATTTCACAAATTTTAAACATTACTTTTTCATTGTGGTTCACAATTATAAAAAATAATTCTGAGCATTGCTATTTAGACGAAATGGGCAACACTCGCCCAACTTTGACCACTTGCGGCCACACACAACTTCTCTCGGCAAAATCCTCCCCTACCAACTGATAGTGCATAGATTGTTAAATACAAAGATAACACATAGGTGAAATATTAAATATCTTCATGGTTACATACCTCTCATTTACACTCGTCAAAATAATCAAGACATTTTTTATAAGAAATATTTCATGACAAAAGGGGGTATCGCATCTTATATTGGAAACTGCACTTGGTACATTTAACATGGTAACAGACTAGTTTCTTTACAAGCTGTAGCGACAAACATCCTAGGCCTGTGTAGAATTACTTCAGCAAACTTGCAACACTACATCACTGTGCGTGAAACATGGCAAGACGTTCCAGGCAGGTCACAGAGCGCTGGATACAGCAAAATCCTAGAGAAGTTACCCAACAGTAGATTTTTTTGCACAGTGTGTAACAACACAATAATTTTATTTTGGTTATTGTTTTATTTCACAGGAGACAAACTAAAATCAAGACAATACAGGGTGTATAAAAACAATCCCATTTTACACGTCTATATTTCTGAAATTAATAAACATATACAACGGATTTAGTTTCTTTATGAACGGGAAACTCAAAAAGCTTGTTTTCATACTTTTTCCTAGGTGTTCAATATGCCCCACTTGAGACACACAGCATATATCAATGCGATATTCAACCCATTCCCACACTGCAGCGAGCATCTCTTCAGTTACAGCTTCCACAGCCGCTGTTATGCGATGTCTCAGTTCATTCATTGTTGTTGGTAACGGACACACAAATAACAGTCTTTTATAAACCGCCAGAATAACCACATACAATCAGGCGCGGTGACCTTTGAGGTCAGTAATGTAAAGCTGAATTATATGATCCAGTAGCACCGATCCATAGCTCAGTAATCTTTCATTTAAAAATGCCCGCACTTCCAGATGCCAGTGTGGCTGTGCTGCATCCTGTTGATAAATGAAGTCGTTAGAATCAGTCTCCAACTGTGGGAAAAGAAAGTTTTCAGGCATATCGAAATATGTGCTTCCCTGTAACAGTGTTCTCGGCAAAGAAAAATGGACCATACACCTTTTCCCATGAAACTGCACAAGACATTAAATTTGGGAGAGTCCCTCATGCTTTACAACTTCATGCGGTTGTTCCGTACCCCTACAGTCTCAAATGATGATTGTTCGTCTTTCCATTTAAATGGAACATTGTCTCGTCACTAAACACTAACCGTGGAAGAAAACTGTTACCCATCTTTCCAAGAACGAAATTATGGAATTTCACACGTTGTTTGTCACCTTCGCGAAGAGCTGAATTTTCTATGGTTTCACGTGTGAACGTCGACGCAACACACGCCAGACGGACCTCGGGATCATGTTGATGTGTCGAGCTGCACGGCGAACAAATTTCTGCCGACTCGTTGTGAAACTATGGTGGATGCGTTCGACGTCTGTGACACTGGTGGACGGCCCGGCGATCTGCCTTTACACAAACAGTTTCTCGGAATTGCCCGTGCCATCGTCCAATGTTCTGTACTGGAGGAGGATGCACACCATATCCAGTATGGTAGTCACGCTGAACAGTTATTGCAGACTGCGCAAAACGTAGAACGCAAATTGCTTTCTGTTTTCCCGAAATCATTTTTAATAGAACTGAACTGGGTGCACACTACTTCTGCCTAGCGAAAATCCTGTGAAACTCTAGAGTTTCTTCTTTCCACGCACATCTCAAACAACATAGTCAATCTTTTTAAATCTTATTTTTATACACCCTGTATATGAAGGAAAGTCGACAGAATTTAATGCAGACACCTGGAGGACAACAGCACAAGCGCTTGGTGTGTCCTGCAGTAGAATACCGTTTTGTTTGGAGTTACCATGTCAGCAAAATAGGAACCTGCACGACGTAGCGAGGATCTTGACTGGAGTCCTTAAATCCACACCAGTACCACGGCTGTCAGTACTCTCAAATATTGCCCCACCAAATCTCCAACGACAACAGCCAATAACACATAAATGAACGAAACTCAGAAGATACAGAAACTTACCAATTCATCAAACACTGCACAATTTACCACGTACCTGACAAGTCTAAGGAACCAATCTGGGTAAACGATGGCCAACTTGCTCCAGAAAGCAATGATCTAAGAGTAGATCAATCAGTGGATGTCCTTCCATGGTCATCATCAAAAGAGAACATACCAGACCATCCAACCCGTGGAAGTGAACTAACAAAACTAATGAAGCTCTTCAAGCATGTCTCAACTGCCCACGCCGTGACCAGAGCAATACTAAGCAAGTGGGGAACGACCTATGATAACCAGGGCGCCCGAGCAATATTGGAACAAACTGTGGCTCCGTTTTTCACAACTGCCCAAAAATAAAATTCATAGGTACTTTGAAATAGTTTGCAGATTTAACACCTGTACTCAATCCATGAGTCTAGATATCTAATTGTGATAGGAATTTTCTGCATCTTTTAGCTACTGCCGGTCCTCCTGTTCTCGTCTTCAACAAAATATCTAAACAAAGCGCGAAATGCATGCTTGAACATAAACATAGATGCTGATGCTAACCAAGCCTGAAGATAGCGCTGTTGTACTTTACCACAAACGGCGCCTATCCAATGCCCTCAATACGATGGAACTATCAGTCATGGTCGTGGATGTCTCAGTGTTCTGTGTGGTTGTGAGTGCACTATGTCTGCACTAAGTGACTTCTAACGTGTTTAAATTATTGAAGCTGACATGGTGGGCACTTGCGTAAGCAACGGAAGCAGAAGTGTGTGACGTTTCAAGAGGCACCGTATATATGCCACTGAGTCACAGCGGGGACGAAAGTATGTGTTCAGTGGTCGTGAGACTATGATTGAAGAGAATTGAGACTAAAAATAAGACAATAACTGCAAAGGTCACAGCAGAACTAAAAGTCATTCTCGCGAACCCCATCAGCATCAAAGCACGAAGGGAGCTCCATAAAATGGTTCTAACGACTCAGCACTATGGGACTTAACATCTGAGGTCATCAGTCCCCTAGAACGTAGAACTACTTAAACGTAACTAACCTAAGGACACCATACACATCCATGCCCGAGGCAGGTCGTGGTAGTGGTCGTGGTCGCGCGGTTCCTGACTGTAGCACCTAGAACTGCTCGGCCATCCCGGCCGGCGAGCTCCGGGAACTGGAATTTATAGGGCGAGCTGAAATTCCAAAACCGTTCATCAGTGACGTTAATACCCGTAACTGGAAAACGTTATGTCTAAGCCATAAAACCTGCGCTGTGGTGCAATGAAAGAGTCCTTTTGTTGGGTGAATTGCGTCACACCGTTTCTAAACATCTTGCTGAGTTTACGTCTGGTGTATGCCGCTCCAAGTCTACCATGTACACTGCTTGCTGCCAAGAGCAAAACATGCCGGGAGAGTCTGATTTGGGCAGCCATGCCGTGGTATTCCGTAGGCCCGCGTTTGCTATGTAACGTCGCATTACTGCCATGGATTATGTGACAATTTTGGCTGGTCCATTATATGGAACAATATTCGTTCCCAAAGTCTGTTGTGTTCCAAGACAAGGCCCCTATTCACACAGTTCGCAGTGTCCACAATTGGTTTCTGAGTACGAAGTTTTATTGTCGCGTCTACCCTGGCCAACCCAGTCACTAGATATCAATATTATTGAACCTTTGTGATTTACTTTCGAGAGAGGCGTGCGTGATCGCTACACACCTCCATCATCATTCTCTGAACTTTTATTTTGCAGGAAGAATGGTGTAAGATTCCCTTGAAAACCGTACAGGACCTGTATTTATTCACTCTTTGACGATCAGTATGTAAGCCGGATCATTCGGTAACTTTTTAAAAATCAAAGAATAAGGCTTCCACATATTTTCAAGGTTGTTCGAGGCGGCGAAACCAAAGTAGAATAAGCTCGTGGGTGTAGTCAAGTGTAGTTGCTCCCCACAAGCTATTCAGTCAGTCAACAAAGATGGAAAAATCAAATTTCTCTTAAGCTGTCGCGAGACATTCTTGGTATGAGTGTATCCGTAACATACAATTTTGTATCTAGCGGTTCCGTCAGACAATATTGGATAAAATAATGAACCCTCAGAAGCGTATAAAACAGGAACAACAGCTTGACGTTAAAGAACCTCACTCTTACTTTCTTTGTAGCTGTCAGCCCTAAAGCAATTTTGAATGGAGTTTACGTATTAGTACGGCGTTAGCACTCCAGTCGAACCGAACTCCACTGCATTGGCTCCTATTGTTGTAACTCAGTCACCTTGAAATCGATTTGCTTGTTCGGTCTAGCGCGACTGAGTGCACGCAGAGCAATCTCGCTGAAACAGCAAGCAACGCGGCTGTCGCATTTAGACAGCTTACTTCTGCTTGTGAACACAACGAGTGACACTCCGCGGAACTGTTAGTATTCTTAGAGGTCCTAATGGCAAAGAAGCAACAATTCCCGACGTATTGTTAGCAGCACAGTACGATACGCTACCTATTTCTCCTTAACCTTCAGATAATACGATACAATTCTCAATAACTAAAACGATAGTCTACTTGTCTGTAACAACACGATAGAGATCGACAAGCTTAACGTACCACAGAGCGAACGGGTCACCAATAATCTATCCTCATTTCACTTTACACCTAGTTTTAGTTACCTGTTCTAGTGGTTCTTTTTGTTTTTAACCAAAGCATTTTATTGTGCTGAAATACAATGAATTACAACGTTGTACAAATGTAGATGCAAAGCTTAACCATTAACATACTTCAAATCATTTACATTAGGCAAGGAATTAACTGAAGATACGTTATTCAAAAAGATGGACCGACATTAAATTTTTATTTCACTAAACATTTATTTGGCGTATGGTGCTACACACATTGTTTACACTTATTACATTATGAAATTATATGATAAAATACACTATAAAATACATAAGTGAAGGATACGTATTCAGATAAAATATAACACAAACAATTAAAAGTAACATCACAGCAAATTTTTTGCTTTACACAAGCCTTCAAATTCTGACGTCCAAATTGGCGATCCATTCGAGGCAGGGCGGTGTGGCATTGAAGAAGTCAGCCCGACTACCCTGGTAGGCTCTTAATTCACAGTCCTAGGCGATGTGCTGTATTGTTTTATTAGGTGCCCCACAGGCACAGCTAGGACTGTGCATTCTTTTTAGGCTTTTCCATAGCTGTCGTGGAAGTTCACAGCCCTTAGGTTTCTCTGATGGACCGATAAGTTCAAGGTTGTCAGGGGAGGCACCATCACTCCAGCTCTCGTGCCATTTAGTATCCATGCCAAAGTGGGCAGCTGACAGTTGTTGGGACGGTCTGAAAGGGGGATTTCTGGAGCGGAGTCCTGTTCTTTCCAAATATGAATAATCTGCATATAAATGGAAACAGGAAGATGTAAAGTTCACAAACACAAGCTGTGAATGTTCACTGTGTCCCTACTGCTACATATCAGACATCTAAGCAATCTGTATCTGAGTCGAAACAAGGCCCCTAGAGTAGACAACATTCCATTAGAACTACTGACTGCCTCGGGAGAGCCAGTCATGACAAAACTCTACCAGCTGGTGAGCAAGATGTATGAGACAGGCGAAATACCCTCAGACTTCAAGAAGAATATAATAATTCCAATCCCAAAGAAAGCAGGTGCTGACAGATGTGAAAATTACCGAACTATCAGTTTAATAAGTCACAGCTGCAAAATACTAACGCGAATTCTTTACAGGCGAATGGAAAAACTGGTAGATGCCGACCTCGGGGAGGATCAGTTTGGATTCCGTAGAAATGTTGGAACACGTGAGGCGATACTGACCTTACGACTTATCTTAGAAGAAAGATTAAGAAAAGGCAAACCTACGTTTCTAGCATTTGTAGACTTAGAGAAAGCTTTTGACAATGTTGACTGGAATACTCTCTTGCAAATTCTGAAGGTGGCAAGGGCAAAATACAGGGAGCGAAAGGCTATTTACAATTTGTACAGAAACCAGATGGCAGTTATAAGAGTCGAGGGGCATGAAAGGGAAGCAGTGGTTGGGAAAGGAGTGAGACAGGGTTGTAGCCTCTCCCCGATGTTATTCAATCTGTATATTGAGCAAGCAGTAAAGGAAACAAAAGAAAAATTTGGAGTAGGTATTAAAATCCATGGAGAAGAAGTAAAAACTTTGAGGTTCGCCGATGACATTGTAATTCTGTCAGAGACGGCAAAGGACTTGAAAGAGCAGTTGAACGGAATGGACAGTGTCTTGAAAGGAGGATATAAGATGAACATCAACAACAGCAAAACGAGGATAATGGAATGCAGTCAAATTAAATCGGGTGATGCTGAGGGAATTAGATTACGAAATGAGACACTTCAAGTAGTAAAGGAGTTTTGCTATTTAGGAAGTAAAATAACTGATGATGGTCGAAGTAGAGAGGATATAAAATGTAGACTGGCAATGGCAAGGAAAGCGTTTCTGAAGAAGAGAAAGTTGTTAACATCGAATATAGATTTATGTACCAGGAAGTTGTTTCTGAAAGTATTTGTATGGAGTGTAGCCATGTATGGAAGTGAAACATGGACGATAACTAGTTTGGACAAGAGAATAGAAGCTTTCGAAATGTGGTGCTACAGAAGAATGCTGAAGATAAGGTGGATAGATCACGTAACTAATGAGGAGGTATTGAATAGGATTGGGGAGAAGAGAAGTTTGTGGCACAACTTGACTAGAAGAAGGGTTCGGTTGGTAGGACATGTTTTGAGGCATCACGGGATCACAAATTTAGCATTGGAGGGCAGCATGGAGGGTAAAAATCGTAGAGGGAGACCAAGAGATGAATACACTAAGCAGATTCAGAAGGATGTAGGTTGCAGTAGGTACTGGGAGATGAAGAAGCTTGCACAGGATAGAGTAGCATGGAGAGCTACATCAAACCAGTCTCAGGACTGAAGACAACAACAACAACAACAACAACAAGCAATAGGTTAACATGCCGTTTCAGTCGGCATATGCTTCATCCTTTGTCGCCACCGATGGAGATCATATAATCAAGGAGACTAAACTACTGGCTTATCAGTACCTCCATTTCATGAAAGAAGCACACCAAAACAGGGAAAAAGCGACAACATGAGGACTTGGCTGTTCTAACTATATAAGCAAGTCAAAGAGTGTGAAAAAGGAAGTGACAGTCGTTTTTGTACGATAGGTAAAAGAAAGAACTCGGGTAGCATCTTGCACAAGAGGGTCTAAAAGCACAACAAGGTGAGGAAGGAAGAAAGTAATCTATGCTGGCATACGGGGTACAGGCCGCAAGGGGAGAGGCTCTCCTTCCCCGTAAGTAACCCTAACGCTAAACGTGGGGGAGTATTGCAGTTTAGTGTAAAATCCGCTATCCCTCAGGAGATGAGACATTTTGGTAGCGGCTGCTCATCCGCAACCATCTGAGGTAGTGAGGTAGGTAGCCTGAGAGCGCGCAGCACACTGGCCAACAGGGCACACTGAATAAGAACATGCGCTATCATCAGTAGAGTATCGCAGCTGCAGAGAGGAAGATCCTCCCGACGCAGGAGGAACTCGTGGGTGAGTCGTGTGGCCGATGCGTAGTCCGCCCAACACAATGGCGTCTTTCCGAGAGGCCTGTGAAGGTGTATGCCACACTTAGTGGACCATTTAATTGCTCAAATCGTTTTGGTTCCTAGTAGCCTGCCATTCCAATTCCCACAGCCTTAAAATAGTGAGTCGAAGTTGTAACCGTAAGTCGGTGCCCGATATTCCGACGTCGATCTGATCTCTCTTAGTTGCGTCTTTAGCTAGACGGCCACCGAGTTCATTTCCTGGAATGCCTTTGTGGCTCGGTGTCCAGATTAACTTGACTGTCTTGCTAAAGCTGTAGAGGTCAACCAGCAGGTTCTGATGCTAGCGACCAAAACATTTTTGGCATAGCATAGAGTTATGCCTTTCAAGCAACTCATGGAATCCTTACAGATCAAAAAGTTCTGTCGTGGCGAAGGATTTGACATACAGCAAACATCTGAAATATGGTAACTAGCTCTGCAGTTTATACACTGCAGGCACTCAGTGGAGGGTGCTTCTCGTGTTCCCTTGCATGTGCAAAAGTGTAACCAACCTGTCGTTTACTTTCGATCTGCCCGTGTAGATGCATACCGAATTAGAATTATCGTGGAGGCCGAATTACAATTATCCTGGAGGATCGAACGAAACAGATGTCTGAGAAGGGTATGATCAGCATCCATTCTGGGGCCACGAAAGAGGTCCTACTGTATCACAGGACAGGGTAGAGGCCACAGGAGAGAGAGAGAGAGAGAGAGAGCTCTCTATGAACACAGAGCTAAGGACTAACAGTTCTGTTGCTATGAGGCCCGTGGTTGGTATCAGTACTTGATACCACAAACTCTTTCTGGACTCATAAACGCAGAAAACTGGCGCGAACTGGATGTCTGTTGGCTCGAGCACTCTAGTGGTCGTTTATGCAACAATCACGACTGCTGCAATGGCGACAACCGAAACTTCCGATCCTCCTCTTTCCAACGGAGTGTAAATTATTCAGTTACAATTTACTTTTGAAGAATTGGGTCCATCTTTTTGAATACCATGGACATTAATGAAAGAATTACAAGTATACATGAGGCAATTGTAGAAACGTTAGACAGTCATCCACCTACGGTAGTTGTACATGTAATGGCGTGGAGAGCGAAGAGGACGGGGGTGGGGTGGAAAGGTCAATGCGAGCTCCTTCCTTCCTTCCTTCCTTCCTCCTCCCACGCCGCCACCCCCCCCCCCCCCCCCCCGTCTCTCTCTCTCTCTCTCTCTCTCTCTCTCTCTCTCTCTCTCTCTCTCTCTCTCTCTCTCTCTCTCTCTCTCCTCAATCTCTAAAGTGTCTATAAATTGACGATAAGAAAGAAAACAAATGTGGCTTGCTTTACGGCACGTGACAATAGATTTGTTCTTGCCAGTTTCCTTTCACGGCATGAATTACTTCGTAGAAGGCCTTTATTGGATTTCACAAGACTTCTACATGAATCAGGAGAATTTTTACAGATGTATTGGTTAACCTGCTGGTAGGTTCATTATCCTGTGTGTGTGTAGAGTGGAGCTGCCGATTACACAGCAACGAAAGGTGTTTTGCATTCTCCTTTTCAACAGTAGCAAAAATTCACTTAAAACAGTGAGGCGTATATTTCGCCGAAAGTACGACGCTACACCTCTAAGTAATTGTCGATGCCACCGGCAGCTTTAAGACATTGGTTTACTGTAATGTGAAACACACAGGTCGCACCCGTGTACTCTAATATGGTCACATTCAGCGATTTTGCATTTACTCCACAGATGCTCACTCGTCGCGTCAAACAAAAATTAGCCGTTTCTCATGTGTACGGTGTGCTTTGCAATGACGTTTGTGTTTCAAACCGTACAGAGTTCAGCTGCTAAGGCCCTTATACCTTTTTTAATTCATTCTAGGCACTGAGATGGAAGAGCGAACTGTTTGCACCGGGTAGACCCATACGGATAACTACTCGAACCGGCTATTTTCAACTGGCGCCTAAGTGAAGTTTTAGAATCACAGTGAAAGTTAAAATTTACAAAAGTTTATATCTTTGTTCACGTGGAAGATTGTCTTGTGACACTGGATGAATCTTTTTCAAACATGACGTGCAGCGGTTCATTTTAATTATCTCATCTGTCTAGTCGCTCAGTTAAAATCACGAAGAGGCATCAGGATTGGTGACCGCGCTAGTCAGATACCCTTTGAAATACATCTACACTGAAGGACAGAACTGTGGCCAAGATGCTGTACTATGTACAAGATGTCTGTTCTGATGAAAATCGTTAGCTCGGAAGGATGATTTTGCTAAATGGGGAGAAACTGTACAGAACGACCTATGAGAGAATAAGGAGCAAAAGAGTCACGTGGACAGGGCCAGAAGTGCTTTCCAAGAGAAGTGCACCCACTTCGATATATTTCGTATCTTTGATAGTGTATCTTTCAGTCATTGAAAACACACATAAGAACGCTGCAGGCAAATGGAATGTTATGTCTGTACTAGTGTGTTAGCTCCACACTCTAGAGGACAGTAAACTGGAGCACCATCATGTAGTATCCGCGTCACCTACCACCAAAGACGTCTTTAAGGAGCGAGGAAGGGACATCTGCACAAAGTGCATATATGGGTCGCCTGTGAGCTTTGTCAAACGATGGTCCCACGAGGATCCCCAGTACTCACCGACCACCCAATGAGCATTAACTGGTGCTGATGGTTCTCTGCCACCATATCAAGGAGATTCCCATAGCCTAGGGGGTGGGTGTTTTAAGGTTTACAATTCCGCCGATCGTGAAGGTAGCCTCATCTGCGAATTGACGAACCAGCGAATAAACTGTCGCCGTGTAGCGAACTCCGCAGCTACTAAAGCCTGCACGCGCTGCAATTTACACAAACAGCGATACTTGTGGAGAGCTTTTCACACTGACGTCTACGTTCCCCCATGCTGACGGGCCATCTGTCTGGTACTCACACCCGGGGCACTATAGTTTTACTTCCCCCCCCCCCCCTCCCCTCTCCCCCCTCCGAAAAGGTATATCTCCCTTAGAACGCATTACTATCGCCATGTCTGTATGACCTTTTTCGCTCCCTAACCTGTTACGGATGGTTCTCTACAATTTGTTCCTATTTAGCAAAACCGTCCTGTACACTGCCAAGTTACCCAGCGCCTCCACCGAAATATGATCGCGTTGAATCAAATACCAGTTACGATAGCAGGCTCACCAACAAGAGCACTTCACACTAATGACTTATTGAGCACACACGAGAACGCAGATTGAACTCAACTGGCTGGATCACCAGAAAGTGCTGTGCACACGCATGTAGAATCATCTAGCAAATTACAGTTTCCTTCATTACGAAGTTCCAGAACCTTCCAGAAATCACGTAGGGCTATATAAAAAATGATAACTGTACGAGGCGAAAATGGACGCGTAATCCGCTCTTCGCTAGTCAAGGAATTGTGTTATCATATTACAACTATAGCAATTGTACTTCGTATTTTCTGGGGGAGTGTTTGGCATGAGTTAGACCACGCGGCAGTATTCCACAATAAGCTTCATTCTTCTCAGATTGATAGGATTCTTTGTAGAAGAAAAACTGCAGCTCCCAAAATAAGCAAAATTTTTGGAACTGATGGGAACATAAGCCCCGTCAATCGTTCAGAATACCCGTATTCTTATCAATAACTAACGTATCCGATAGTCGGAAATATGCTTGGCTTTCCACCTAGATGACTACGAATTAACGGTACAGAATCTTTTCGCCACACTATTAAGACATTTCTGACAACGTCATTGTTGACGGTAAATGGTCTCGATAAACCCGCAGCCGCCTCAATTTTTTTTTTTTTTTAAATTTCCTTGTGTACTTTTATATGATACACGTACATGTGTAAAGGAAGATTGTTTCCGAGCGTGTCGGAAACTTTCGTCTCATGTAACATGTATCAGCCTGCATACAAATTCCTCTAAATTTTTCAGTAGTTATTACAAACTAGGATCTACAAGCATTCACAGCTCCAAGGTACAAACACTGTTTTGTATTGTGCAAGTGGTGAGAGGTGCACGTATGCGATCGGCAGTTTTACGTTTTAACTACTCCGTCAGCGAAACGAAAGAAACGAACCCAGCAGCAAAGAGCCACGGTAGTTACGTGTAGCGCTAGTGTCACGAGAGCTAACCTACTAGAGGAACGTCACAAACCTCATCCGTCTCAACCGTAAATTTTGCTCTGCGTGTTATCGTATTACAACTATAATAATTGTGCTTCGTATTTCCTGAGGTGGTGGTTTGGCACGAGCGCGGATTTGCCTAAAAGAGATGGGATACCGGCAAAAACATTTATATCGATATTACGTGAGCCGCTTTGCTACGTGTTGGGAGGTGCGTCCTTATGGTACCACCACTATTTCCCCATGGGCTGGAATACGTATCTGCATATCTTGTGCGCTCATTCATAAGCGTGTGTTGGGCAAAAGCAGATTTTACTAGGTTACTGTACTTTGTGTTGCTGATGTTCCGTAAGGCGCTGGGAAACAGTTCCAACAGGGCCGAAGTGCTTTAATCCGGCGTACAAACTCGCCCCAGGCCTGGGCCAACCCATGTCTCGTCGACCAGAACGGTGCGCGTTAAGCTATAGGGGCAGAGCAGGGAGGAAATTGTGCTTTAGACGGCGAAAGTTAGGCCGAGAAGTGGCATTCCATTTTTTACCCAGCGAATGTAACCCTGACATTCTGCTGTAGTATCTTTAATGCTCAAACCTAGGCACGAAATAACCTGTCGAGTAGAAAATGAGACATCCGCTTAATAACGTAGTGGCAAAGCGGCGTTGCCAGAGAACCTCCGGCTTTAACCGGAGACACGTGTTAAGTGTGCATTTAACACAAGAGGACAAACCGATTACGCAACAACGTCGGGAGCAGCGTCCCGCATCTTATACCATCGGGCAGTAACTGAACTGGTTTGATTTTTACTCCAATCTATTCCTCATCAACAACCTTTATGTTTTATCAGATTCTGCTTTGACTTAAATAAGAAATTGCGTGGTATCCTGTCAAAGTTTTCTAATATTTTTGTAATTCAGAGCAACATTAATAGCACAGCGAAGCATACCGACAGATCGTAAAAGGTAGAGCCTGAAGCATTGAAAATACACAAATTATTTCTGGGCGTACGTGGAGCATTGGCAGAAAGTCTGCTCACGACACTGGTGCTCATGTCAGGCAGTGCAATGTTACAGTATGCTTCACGTCTGGGTGAAGGTATGTTGACACTCATTTCTCACAGGTATGGTATTTTGACAATCTCTTGCACATCCGCAACACATTTTACTCCTTTGTTCTACATTCTTCCAGCACCGATGGTAGAGGTCTTTTCAAACAAAAATTTAGTGATAGCATGAACGTTGAGGGTGACTATGCCATTTAGTAATAACGTGATTTTAACCTCATTGTGTGCAACAACTATAATTGTTACGTGTTCAGTTTTTAATTATACGTACGTTATTCACCTCCAGAAGTTCAAGGCTTAGGATATGAGTTATAGACGTGACATGCAAGAGACCAGTACGAGGACGTTACAAGGGTCGTATTAACTGCGACCGGCAGCGACGTAGGTGTATTTAATGCGCGCCGAGTAAGCCAGCACAAGGACACACATACCCGGGTATGTCGCCGCTGCCCCGCTCTCCCCCCCCCCCACCCCCCCCCCACCCCCATCCCCCACAGTCCAGCTCTCAGGAAAGGGGAAAAAAATCGTTTAGTCATGTGTTTTTATTTCAAGAAAATGACATACGTCGATGTTAGGTTTTTGACAGAGTCGAAGCTGAAACTTTTATAGTTCATTGGTAGTCACCATTAGTCTTCCAAAACATTAAAAATACTCCCTACCCCAGATCTACGCCCCACTACAAATTATCGTATGGGCACCCTTGATCCAGCAACTTGCTCTGTATGGAAATAAACACACTTGTACATACTTAGACTTTCAAATTAGTCTAGGACATTATCCCAGAGTTACATTAACAACAGTTGGCATCCCCAGGTTCTTTTTGAAGGGCTCCCCAGTTGTAAGGCAAGGGCCAGATCTGAAAATTTCCTCCTAATATTTCCCACTGAGACTCTTTCTGCCCACTTCAAGCTCTCCTGGTGTTTGAAGAGATGCTGACTGTACAATGGGTCAGAACTAACAATCCGCTCAATTATATTTTTTTTTGGGGGGGGGGGGGGGGGGGGGGAGTGTAGAGAATTGAAAGCGTATTTCAAAATATTGATCAGGTGCGAGTAAGACTAGCGCGATTATTTTTGCCTGTTATCGAGATTTATATTGACAAGATATTTGTTCCAGGGATCCCAAGACTTTCGAGAGTGTTTTAATTTCAAGTCTGATAAATGTTTTCATGTAATGTAATTACAAATTAACAATTTTTCTTTTACTTGCACTGTGAAACCTTTGTTCTTGCCAAATTTCATGATCCCACGTATAGGCAGAAGTACCCTATAGGTTCTAATGAGTCTGCTACTATCGAAATATGTAAGAAATGGCATATCATTTCAATGCAGTGACTTCGAATTTACTGTTTCCTATACCACAAAGGGACCGTATACCTTAGTATGTGACAAATTTCAACTTCATGTCTACCTGTTCCTGAGGAAAAAAGGGTTTTGAACAGACAGAAAAAGTGACGCTACAAGGGCTTCGTTTTTAACGACTGAGTTACGAAATCCTAAAAACAGTAACCAGTATGGCAATATCTGCCATTACAGACTATGATCCTGCAGGCAATAATTGTAAAGCTGGAATTTTTAGGGTTCTACGAAATATAAACGAAAGATTTACAGTTGCATGTGGTAAGAAGTGCCCTCCCCCATTCTTCCTTAATTCTAAATATCACCTTGCCGTGACTCCTTCACCTACAATCCTAGTCTATGCCACGCTATGTCCTATTTAACACGTACATAAAAAGACCGAGAAAAACAACCATCTGTGAAGGTGAAAACTTTTCTGAAGTCTTTTAGGTGCAAGGACGGCTGGAGAAACTACCCCTAAATAGGTCTTACATCTGCTTAATCCACAAGCCACTGTTGTGATTGCAGCCACTCCTTGGGCTAGCCAACACGCGAATGGAGCAGGGGAAGGGAGAGACGACTCCGCCTGTATACTCATCTTAGTCTTCTTGGATGTCCTACGCAAGGTATACGACAAAGGTTGTAGGCCTTCATTCACTGAACACAGGTGTACGAGAACGTCGCCTCAGAATGATTACAATTTCGGTTTGCTGACTCTCTTATGCTTTCTTAAGAAAGGATTGAAGACAAAGATTACGATTTGGCGTCTCGCTGAATACGTAGTTACTTTCGTATGGGCTACACTCAACTGTTTCTGTCCTAGCAGGGCGCCTCTGATATCTATGTCAGACTCACTCCAAAGGACACCAAACGCTGGAGCTTCATGGTATTACCCCAAGGTATCTTACACATACCAGAAGCTTACCATTTATTTTTTTCTACCCTGATACTAGTGAAACGTCATTCCGTCGGGGACAAGTTACACGCGGTAGTTTTCCGATGTTTAACTAGAAAATGTTTATTAATGGACACACATTCTCTGCAGTGCTGCACTTACAAAATAATCTTCATAAGGATCGCCAACCTCTGTTAGATCCCTGAAACAAGTTCAGGGGGGGCGACAGATTGTTTAGAAAACCCAACAAGAATTAATTTAAAAAAATTAAATGACATTACTGTAATTCAAAATATTTCATTTTAACATAAATATACTTTTGCATCCTACTGAATCAGTCCTTAAAGCGAAGATGCCAGTCTTCAAGTACTTCGGAAACCAGGTGTTTATAATATTCCACTGCTTCTGATGAAAGTGATTACATGCATTTAATCTTCATATTTGGAAACAAAAACCAATCAAGTTGTATAAAGGAGGATCCATGGTGCTGATCTTTATCGCATGCAGATACAATGTTTTGTCATATGCAGCGATGCGTTGACGTAATATAGAATTTTTTTCCCTTTTGGGAGTTTAAGAACTTTTGAAAAAATTTCATTAAACTAACACTGTGTACCGATCGGCAGTATCTTCTAATGCTTGGTAGTAATATAGTTAGTTTTAGAAAAAAACTAGCAAACCATCTTACCAGAAGTGCAAATTCGTCCGACTTTAATGGGTTTAGGCTCAGTTCGAAAGACCCTTTGGGCCAATTGACTTATTTTCAGAATCAAAAAATCCCCAAGATTCATTACTACTAACAGTATTCCAGAGCTAATTTGAAGTGGCACCTTCGAATTAGAACAAAAGTTCTCTGCACCACTCAACGTGATTTTTTTTATTTAATAGGAGAGTTTATGTGGATTCCACCGACAACAAAGTTTCCATATCTCAAACCACTGACGTAAAATGTTTTGGATTTGACCTTACCAAAGGCCCGTGTCACTCGAATAAATTCATAATTGATCTTCAAGCATTGTTTGAACAGTGGGAATATCTTCATCAGTAACGTCAGTATTCAGGCATCTCACGAAATTCGTCACTGTGAAGAAACGGATTTCTTTTTGAATTCCCTGCACCAATTATAAAATGTTGCCTTCGATGGGGATTCTTCGCCAAATGCCTTTTAAAGTCGATCTTATTATTCAGGCGTTCATCATCATCATCATCATCATCATCATCATCATCATCATCATCATCATCATCATCATCGACTGATTATGCCTTTCAGCGTTCAGTCTGGAGCATAGTCCCCCTTATAAAATTCCTCCATGATCCCCTATTCAGTGCTAACATTGGTGCCTCTTCTAATGTTAAACCTATTACTTCAAAATCATTCTTAACCGAATCCAGGTACCTTCTCCTTGGTCTGCCCCGACTCCTCCTACCCTCTACTGCTGAACCCATTAGTCTCTTGGGTAACCTTGCTTCTCGCATGCGTGTAACATGACCCCACCATGTAAGCCTGTTCGCCCTGACTGCTACATCTATGGAGTTCATTCCCAGGTTTTCTTTGATTTCCTCATTGTGGACACCCTCCTGCCATTGTTCCCATCCACTAGTACCTGCAATCACCCTAGCTACTTTCATATCCGTAACCTCAACCCTGTTGATAAGGTAACCTGAATCCACCCAGCTTTCGCTCCGATACAACAAAGTTGGTCGAAAGATTGAACGGTGCACAGATAACTTAGTCTTGGTACTGACTTCCTTCTTGCAGAAGAGAGTAGATCGTAGCTGAGCGCTCACTGCATTAGCTTTGCTACACCTCGCTTCCAGTTCTTTCACTATGTTGCCATCCTGTGAGAATATGCATCCTAAGTACTTGATACCGTCCACCTGTTCTAACTTTGTTCCTCCTATTTGGCACTCAATCCGTTTATATCTCTTTCCCACTGATATTACTTTCGTTTTGGAGATGCTAATCTTCATACCATAGTCCTTACATTTCTGATCTAGCTCAGAAATATTACTTTGCAAACTTTCAATCGAATCTGCCATCTCAACTAAGTCATCTGCATATGCGAGATTGCTTATTTTGTGTTCACATATCTTAATCTCACCCAGCCAGTCTATAGTTTTCAACATATGATCCATAAATAATATGAACAACAGTGGAGACAGGTTGCAGCCTTTTCTTACCCCTGAAACTACTCTGAACCATGAACTCAATTTACCGTCAACTAACTGCTGCCTGACTATCCATGTAAAGACCTTTAATTGTTTGCAAAAGTTTGCCTCCTATTCCGTAATCTCGTAGAACAAACAATAACTTCCTCCTAGGAACCCGATCATATGCCTTTTCTAGATCTATAAAGCATAGATACAATTCCCTGTTCCACTCGGGTCACTTATCCATTATTTGCCGTAAGCTAAAGATCTGGTCCTGACAACCTCTAAGAGGCCTAAACCCACACTGATAATCATCCAATTGGTGCTCAACTAATACTCGCACTTTCCTTTCTACAATACCTGAGAAGATTTTACCCACAACGCTGATTAAAGAGATACCTCTGTAGTTGTTACAATCTCTTCTGTTTCCATGTTTAAATATTGGTGTGATTACTGCTTTTGTCCAGTCTGGCTTTGTTTCTTTCTTCAACATAACTTTCTTTGTCTACCTGAGTTCTAGTATGTAGCCATTTTTTATACGCCCTTTTCCTTTTACAGGCTGCCTTGACTGTCATTCCACCAAGCTGTTTGCATCATCCTACTTTTACACACTACTGTTCCAAGACATTCTTTAGCCACTTGTAGTACTGTGTCCCTGTACCTTGTCCATTCCTTTTCCAATGACTGTAACTAACTACATTCAACGAACTGGTACCTTTCTGAGATCATTGTTATGTACTTTTGCCTGATATCCTTATCCTGAAGTTTCTCCACTCTTATCCTCCTACGTATGGACCTGACCTCCTGCACTTTCGGCCTCACAATCCCAATTTCACTGCAGATTAAATAATGATCAATGTCATCAAAGAATCCCCTGAATACACGTGTGTCCCTCACAGCCTTCCTGATTTCCTGATCTGTCATTATATAGTCAATGACAGATCTGGTTCCCTGCCTTCCCAAGTATTCTCCCACTTCCTCTTCTTTCTCACCCCTTACCCGAATGTCACTAACAGCTAAAACGTCCAACCCTATCTTACTTGCAGCCTCTGCCAGCTCTACCTTCTTCCCAGAGTAGCCCCCATTGATATTAATAGCTCCCAATCTCATTACCCTCATTACCATTTGTTTGCCAAGTCGTACCTTAGAAGTCCCTGGTTTATCAGAGGCATTTTGCTCTGATTTGCCAGCATCATATTTAAAGTACCAGGGAAGCAGGTTACTAGCCTTACTTGCCCTAAGTCCCATTGGATTTTACCGCTAACGGCTGAGGGACTAACCGGTGGATTTGGTAGTCTTTGCTGTATGCGCACAAAGGTGGCCACAACTCAGAATATGTCCGAGATGCCCAGCCTTATTCTAAAGTAACTGGTATCCCGATTCCAAAGTAACTGTCGGGACCACTTACTTGGCCACTCATACGTTGCCCGTGGTTCATGAACTAGGACATGACTACAGGAACCCACACCATGAACCACTTAGGCGTTAATGAATATTTAAATCCGTTAAAAAATCATACCGGAAATGTTCTCTAGTGAAATTCATTTTTCAGTGTACAAAAAATCTTTACTACCAGAGCAAATAGAACGGACTACACAGCAACAAACACTCAAAATAGCAGAAAATAGCTGTCATAATTATACAAACAATTATTTGTTTTTAGATCTAAGGCATTCTAAAATTTTCCAGTCTCTCTCGGAAACTCATCACTGCTCTAGAGCCAATGATTAAAGCCCTTTAGCTATCTAAGGTTCCCACGTCTGACCAACAGACTGGAAAACTTTCGATGCTAACAGACAATACACCACGCTTCTGGCTGGTTCCTTACAAGTTCCGCTGTTAATACCCTCAAAGACAAAACAGGATATACATTAGCTCGAAAGTCTCGACACCATTGCACTTTAACTACTGCATCTACAGAAACAAACATAATTCACTGGTGGCAATTGTACATCATTACGTCGATCTCTCATGAACACCATATCCATATAGCTTAAATTCTAGACTGTTTTGTACGAAATTTCATCTGTATTAATTCTCTGTTGCACAACCTTGGAGCACTTACAATGCTAATTCAGTTTATCGGAAATTCTCTGTCAAATATAACTCATTTCATTAATTCCAGTGTCCAATCAGCATTTCCAGAAGGCAGCAACTCAGATTACTTTGTTTTCTGCCCTGTGTTGTTCCAGTCGAGGCCGTATGAGCAAATGGTCATGATCTTCTATTGTCCCGCTCTTGCAGGACACCTCACCATCAGAAGGATGGATATTTTTTGCATGTTTGTGGGAGGGATGCGCCCACCCACCCTAAGACCACTGAGTGGTCTCCTTTTGCAGGAATATTCGACGACAGCTTTCTCTTCCATCTGATGGCGTTGTTGGACTCCAGTGGTCTTCCTCTACAGTTTTTGCCCTCTACAGCTCCCTCTAGTACCATGGAAGTCATTCCCTCATGTCTTAGCAGATGTCCTATCATCCTGTCCCTTCTCTTTATCAGTGTTTTCCACATATTCCTTTCTTCTCCGATTCTGCGTAGAACCTCCTCATTCCTTACCTTATCAACCCACCTAATTTTCAACATTCGTCTATAGCACCACATCTCAAATGCTTCGACTCTCTTCTGTTCCAGTTTTCCCCACAGTCCATGTTTCACTACCATACAATGCTGTACTCCAGACGTACATCCTCAGAAATTTCTTCCTCAAATTAAGGCCGGTATTTGATGTTAGTAGACTTCTCTTGGCCAGAAATGCCCTTTTGCCATGGGGAGTCTGCTTTTGATGTCCTCCTTGCTCCGTCCGTCATTGGTTATTTTACTGCCTATGTAGCAGAACTCCTTAACTTCATTGAATTCGTGACCATCAATACTGATGTTAAGTTTCTCGCTGTTCTCATTTCTACTACTTCTCATTACCTTCGTCTTTTTCCGATTTACTCTCAAACCATACTGTGTACTCATTAGACTGTTCATTCAGTTCAGCAGATCATTTAATTCTTCTTCACTTTCACTCAGGATAGCAATGTCATCAGCGAATCTTATCATTGATATCCTTTCTCCTTGTATTTTAATTCAACTCCTGAACCTTTCTTTTATTTCCATCATTGCTTTCCATCATTTGTAGAGTAGGGGCGAAAGGCTATAGCCTTGTCTTACACCCTTCTTAATAAGAGCACTTCGTTCTTGATCGTCCACTCTTATTCCCTCTTGGTTGTTGTACATGTTGTATATGACCAGTCTCTCTCTATAGCTTACCCCTACTTTTTTCAGGATCTCTAACAGCTTACAACAATTTATATTGTCGAACGCTTTTTCCAGGTCGACAAACCCTACGAACGTGTCTTTATTTTTCTTTAGCCTTGCTTCCATTATTGGCCATAACGTTAGAATTGCCTCTCTCGTCCCTTTACTTTTCCTAAAGCCAAACTGATCGTGACCTAGCACATTCTCAATTTTCTTTTCCATTCTTCTGTATATTATTTTTGTAAGCAGCTTCGATGCATGAGCTGTTGAGCTGATTGTGCGATAAGTCTCGCACTTGTCAGCTCTTGCCGTCTTCGGAATTGTGTGGATGATGCTTTTCCGAAAGTCAGATTGTATGTCGCCAGACTCATATTCTACACACCAACGTGAATAGTCGTTTTGTTGCCACTTCCCCTAATGATTTTAAAAATTTTGATGGAATGTTATCTATCCCTTCTGCCTTATTTGACCGTAAGTCCTCCAAAGCTCTTTTAAATTCCGATTCTAATACTGGATCCCCTATCTCTTCTTTCTTCTTCTATCACATCAGACAAATCTTCACCCTCCGAGGCTTTCAATGTATTCTTTCCACCTATCTGCTCTGTCCTCTGCATTTAACAGTGGAATTCCCGTTGCACTCTTAATGTTACCACCGTTGCTTTTAATGTCACCAAAGATTGTTTTGACTTTCCTGTATGCTGAGTCTGTCCTTCCGACAATCATATCTTTTTCGATGTCTTCACATTTTTCCTGCAGCCATTTCGTCTTAGCTTCCCTGCACTTCCTATTTATTTCATTCCTCAGCGACTTGTATTTCTGTGTTCCTGATTTTCCCGGAACAATTTTGTACTTCCTCCTTTCATCAATCAACTGAAGTATTTCTTCTGTTACCCATGGTTTCGTCGCAGCTACCTTCTTTGTACTTATGTTTTCCTTCCCAACTTCTGTGATGGCCCTTTTTAGAGATGTCCATTCCTCTTCAACTGTGCTGCCTACTGCGCTATTCCTTACTACTGTATCTATAGCGTTAGAGAACTTCAAACGTATCTCGTCATTCCTTAGAACTTCCGTATCCCACTTCTTTGCGTATTGATTCTTCCTGACTAATGTCTGGAACTTCAGCCTACTCTTCATCACTACTATATTGTGATCTGAGTCTCTATCTGCTCCTGGGTACGTCTTACAATCCAGTATCTGATTTCGGAATCTCTGTCTGACCATAATGTAATCTAATTGAAATCTTCCCGTATCTCCCGGCCTTTTCCAAGTATACCTCCTCTTGTGATTCTTGAACAGGGTATTCGCCATTACTAGTTGAAACTTTTTACAGAACTCAATTAGTCTTTCACCTCTTTCATTCCTTGTCCCAAGCCCATATTCTCTTGTAACCTTTCCTTCTACTCCTTCCCCTACAACTGCATTCCAGTCGCCCATGACTATTAGATTTTCGTCCCCCTTTACATACTGCATTACCCTTTCAATAACCTCATACACTTTCTCTATCTGTTCATCTTCAGCTTGCGACGTCGGCATGTATACCTGAACTATTGTTGTCGGTGTTGGTCTGCTGTCGATTCTGATTAGAACAACCCGGTCACGGAACTGTTCACAGTAACACACCCTCTGCCCTACCTTCCTATTCATAACGAATCCTACACCTGTTATACAATTTTCTGCTGCTGTTGATATTACCCGATACTCATCTGACCAGAAATCCTTGTCTTCCTTCTACTTCACTTCACTGACCCCTACTATATCTAGATTGAGCCTTTGCATTTCCCTTTTCAGATTTTCTAGTTTCCCTACCACGTTCAAGCTTCTGACATTCCACGCCCCGACTCGTAGAACATTATCCTTTCGTTGATTATTCAGTCTTTTTCTCATGGCAACCTCCCCCTTGGCAGTCGCCTCCCGGAGATCCGAATGGGGGACTATTCCGGAATCTTTTGCCAATGGAGAGATCATCGTGACACTTCAACTACAGGCCACATGTCCTGTGGATACACGTTGCGTGTCTTTAATGCAGTGGTTTCCATTGCCTTCTGCATTCACATGTCATTGATCATTGCTGATTCTTCCGCTTTTAGGGGCAATTCCCCACCCCCTAGGACAAGAGAGTGCCCTGAACCTCTATCCGCTCCTCCGCCCTCTTTGACAAGGCCTCTGGCAGAGTGAGGCTGACTTATTATTTGTCGAAATGTAGGCAGTGGCGGGGATCGAACCCGGGACTGAAGACGTTTTGATTATGAATCACAGGATGACACAGATCATCAATGTGCTTTGCCCGCTCCGCATCGGCAGCAACGGCCCTGCTGACAGTGGGGGAGCTATTCGAACAACCGGGTAGAGTTTGTGGCTGGGGTTGGCTGTGTACACCCCGGCAGGATTTGGACACTCTCGCCGGCTCCAGTGTCACCTGCTTGCTGTGGGCAGATGCACGTGAGGCGTGCCCTGCAGCAGACACACACCCCACTTTCTTTGATTCATCTCGATATGGATTCACGCAGTTCGTAATAAATAGCGAGCACCAAGAGCAGAAGTTCTCAGCATGTGAAAAGTGGTGGCTGTGAGCTTCGTCAAAAAATTGTTCCTTTGCACTGACGTTCAGCTCGTCTTATGGCCATATTCCTAGAAGGATAGTGTGTTTTGTAGAGTAATATCCAGATATACAGGTGTTTGAAAACACTGAAGACGTTTGGCTTGCTATGTGACGTCCAATTCGTTCCGAGCTTTCCTATTCCGTAAGCGAAATGGGCACATCTCAGTCTTGTAGGAATTTAGCCTCAAGTGATTGACCTAGTAAAGTCCAAGCGTATCCACCTCTTCATACTTCTTCCATTCAGCAGCCACTGCTGTATCATCGGCATAGATGAAATGCCTGGAGTGTTCAGTAATGAACTGATCGTTGTTGAAAATATTACGGCTATAATGAACAGGAACGAACCTCAAGGTGGACAGTTCTTTTGTATGCGCCAACTGCTCTTGTTGCCCTGGAAGAAGATTTGACATATGTTCTGCATGAGAATGCTTATGAGATACGTTACTTGGTAATCACTAGCGTGTGGCGTATCTTCTTAACGGGGGCACGAGAAATTGCAATATACTTTGAAGGAAACCTTTTCAATTCTGAAGTTTTCAAAACAATGTCAATTTGGCACAGTTTTTAAGAAATGTTATGTGGATACATGTAAGTTTCATATTTATTGACGTCATACTGTTTTAATTATTAAAACCTTTTTTCCAAAAAAAGGTGAGTACAAATGATCCTTTCTTGAAAAATGTGCCAGAACGAAATTAATGCCTTTTGTACAAAGTTTGGTAGACCATTATTACAGATACCTGTACAACAGAATTTTGATACCTTAATTTGCTGCATTTTTACAGCTCTCCAGATATCTGAAAAATGCACCAAATTTTAGTGCTTTCTCTTACACAAATGCCTTAATATTGCATTAAATTATAATTCCTTCCACATAAGGTTTTACTCTGGTAATAACTAAATGTATGCCAAATTTAAGAATTCTAACGCCAGTAGTTTGTGAGGAAAGGTTCATAAAAATGCCATAATGTTAGTTGTGGATAACCTGACTCAAAGGTTTGAAACTGATCTTTTCCTTATCTTGGCGAACGAGTGCACACTATATGCATACCCCCTTTATAATCAAGCAGTTTTTTTCTTTGACACCTTGGGTTAACCTGATTTTCAAACTGAGTAGAAATAACTGAGCTGCAGCAGATCTCTTCGTAGAACTTGTTTTCTTGCTTGAAGAGACTTCTTCATTTACAATTATTGAGCTAGTTTTCAAGCTGTCCTTATGACATCGAGGATAATGGAAAATAGTCTAGTTAAATCAGGCGAGGATGGGGGAATTATACTTACTCTTAACGTAGTAAATGAGTTTTACTATTTGGGAGGTGTTCAAAGTAGGGAGGATAAAATGTAGCCTGGCAATAGGAAGAAAAGCATTTCTGAAGGGAAATTTGTTAATATCGGGTGTAGATCTGTCAAGAAGTCCTTTGTGAAATTATTTGTATGGAGTGTAGCCATATAAGGAAGTGAAACATGGACACTTAACAGTTTAGACAAGAGAATAGAATTTTTTTTCAATGTTGTGCTACAGAAGAATGCTGAAGATTAGCTGGATAGATCGCGTTACTGATCAAGAGGTACTGAACAGAATTGGGGAGAAGAGAAATTTGTGGTACAGCCTGACTAAAAGGGATCGATTGGTAGGACACATTCTGAGTCATCAAGGAATCACCAATTTAGTACTGGAGGGAAGCGTGGAGAGTAAAAATCGTAGAGGGAGACCAAGAGATGAATACACTAAGCAGATTCATAGGGAGGTAGGCTGCAGTAGTTACTCGGAGGTGAAGCAGCTGCTGCAGGATATAGTAACATGGTGAACTGCGTCAAACCAGTCTTTGGAGTGAAGGTAACAACAACAATTATCCGTATTTTTATTCTATAAAATTGTAAGGAAACGCTACAGGAACACGTAACATGAAGAAATGCAGAGCAAGAAAGGCGCGTGGTTCCGTGAAAGCTTTTGCAATTATTTTTATCACACTTCGGAATGTGAATTGGGACGTGATGTTCAGGACTGAAATTTCAATACAATGTAGTAAACCAAGAGTCAAAAAATTTTTTCGCAATTTTGGTCACTTTCACATAGGCCTCTGTTACGTAACTACCTGTGCTTGATGGTGTCGTAGGCAGCTGTTCAGTCGACAAAGGCAGTGAGTTCTATCACTCGAAAACGTTGATAGTTTATTACATACCTGAGAAGGGATCTAAACTGATCGTATGTCCGCCGTCGGTTGACAGTATAGTTCTATCGACGTCAAAAGGGGGAGACAAATTACTCAATAGTTAAAGTTCACTAATTTGTTGTGGATATTTTCGTGACGACAGGAAAATAACGCTACCAAACAACTTCGAAGATTGTACAATTCAACAGATAATACTTTAAAACTTTTCACGTTAGTGTCTCTTGACGAAATGTGGCGTTTCTGATAGTATGACGTCTGTTGTGTTGAGCTTGGACGGAAATTGCAAACGTTCATGGAAGGACGATATTTACGCTTCTTTTAGTGTAGGGTCGTTTCGGTGTGTAAACTTGGCGCTCGTATTACAGGAACATTTAGAGTCTTGGTGCGCAAAGTCCGCAGCTTACTTAATACGAGTTTAAGACCCAATCATAACCGAGAGTGCACGCGAGACACGAGCGCTGCAGTGTGGACGTACGCGCGCGCGCCTTATGATGCAAGTGCGAAAAGCTAACACATTCACACCGGGGTGTCCCCTTGTAGCTGTCCCGATGCCATAAGAACGAAGCGATGTATTGGGATATACATCAACACAGAGTGCGCCCCCATAGTATTTGTTTTGTTAGAAATGCTACGTCATTTCTGACATTAATAACGGCAGTAAAATTCCTAGGAGTAATCGCTGGAAGCAACCTGAAGCTAATGTACACATAAAATTCATTATAAGGAAAGAACATGCCATGCTAACGTTTATTCTAAGAATCTTAAGGGAATGTTATTCATCCACGGAAGAAATGGGTTACAAAACACTTGCAAGACAGATTCCTGAGTAAGTTAAACAGCCTGGGAGCTATACGAGACTTGGGTTGATTAAGTTAGACTGAACTCTAATGTGAGGCGTTACAGGAGATGCTTTGTGTATCGAAACGAGATTTACTGTTGAAATTTCTGGAACTTACATATCAGGAAGAGTCGAGCAACTGGACAAATGCCTTACCTTCAAGAAAGGTGTAGCGAACGAGGCAAGCGGTGTGTTAGCTGCCTTATATGCACTAATAAACAAAGCTCATTTATAAATAGGAAAAAAAAGGTCACCTGACAGGTTGATTATACAACCAGTAATGTTGGACACGTGCCCCATGTGGTATCTACGTATATAAAAAAGCTTCAGGGTGTCCAAAATAATACATTGTGAATAATATTAAATGCTCCATAGTTTATTAGAAACTCGACAATCCAGAATGACTCAAAAATTAAACTGTTTCAGAAGCGATTCGCTCCATATTTGAAGGCATTCACACCAAACTTCCTTACTCAGTTAACACACTAACTTGACAATTATGCACGAATGAACAGACTTCCAAAGTTGGTGCTGTTACTTTGTCAGTAACACAAACTAAAGATAACGTACAACACCGTGAACACTGCACTCATTCATGTATGTCACAGATCAGAAATTATAGTCACTAACGTTTTGTAACGTAATAACTAAACTGTGTTTTCTGTAAAATGTGTGTAACGTTTTGTGTTTTTTTCAATAATTAAGCATTTTATTCAATACTTACATATAAGTACTCTTCTAAACCAACCATTATTTACAATTTAATTATGACCTGTATAGTCATTGTAACAAAAGCTTGAACCCATGTTTATATATTAATCTCAGTCTTGTCATGTTGGGGGGAGGGGCTGTTACCCTCATGATAAATGTTCTATCCCATAACTGTAATGTTATGCTAGTTATACAAAATTTTTATGTAGTTGGGTGTAAGGGCCCTCGGGTAAAATCTCTACGATATGAGAAGTTCAGCAACATATTACACCCTCCCAGTTAAGTCTCACGGAAAGAACATGACGAGGAAACCAGAGGTATCTGGAGGTTTACCTACAATTATTCTTCCCACCCACGATTCTCGAATGCAACAGAAAAGAGGGATGCCAGAAGTACCCTCCGCCACATAACGTGCCTTGTGCAGCATACTAGTCTATGTATATGGTCGGCACAAATCGTAGACTACTATGGCAAACGAACTTTGTTCGATACCTATTTAGTCCTCCTTAGTTAAAAACTGTGTGCAAAAAGTACTTATGCGTCCTGTGGTACTGTCTTCACGTTAACTTTCTAGTAACCTGTAACTCGCCAGATGGGTGACAAATGCGTATAATTTACAATTGAACCGTAACTACGGTAACATTTGTAAATCCAACCAATCTTTGCCTACAGGAGAAAGAGGCCCGGAACGGTAAGGACAAAAGCAGGTGTTTATAGCCCTCTGGGTTACGCCGGAAACAGCACGCTGCCACATATAATCATGCTGTAAAACTAACTGTGTCGTAAAATTATTTTCTGTATATATATATATATATATATATATATATATATATATATATATATATATATATAGCACTGGACTCCACCGTTTCACCGTAGGTCGTCCCTATTGTAATTTCAAATTAAGTTGCACACACTGGCACTGGTTCTCGCTGTGTTCAGTCGTACAATTGATTTGATGTAGCCCACTGCGATCGATCCTGCACCTACAGGGTTTTTTTCCACCGTGTACAATTTCTAGGGATTGATCGATGAAAGAATACCGAACAAAAAAAAAGGTCTAACTTATGTGCGGAAATACGTGGTTTCCACGATACAGAACATTTACTCAGTCATACATTGTTGCAGAGATTGCGGTCTAATACGCGATGCAGCATGCAGCGACAGTTACAGTATGTGCTGAAAATACACTCCTGGAAATTGAAATAAGAACACCGTGAATTCATTGTCCCAGGGAGGGGAAACTTTATTGACACATTCCTGGGGTCAGATACATCACATGATCACACTGACAGAACCACAGGCACATTGACACAGGCAACAGAGCATGCACAATGTCAGCACTAGTACAGTGTATATCCACCTTTCGCAGCAATGCAGGCTGCTATTCTCCCATGGAGACGATCGTAGAGATGCTGGATGTAGTCCTGTGGAACGGCTTGCCATGCCATTTCCACCTGGCGCCTCAGTTGGACCAGCGTTCGTGCTGGACGTGCAGACCGCGTGAGACGACGCTTCATCCAGTCCCATACATGCTCAATGGGGGACAGATCCGGAGATCTTGCTGGCCAGGGTAGTTGACTTACACCTTCTAGAGCACGTTGGGTGGCACGGGATACATGCGGACGTGCATTGTCCTGTTGGAACAGCAAGTTCCCTTGCCGGTCTAGGAATGGTAGAACGATGGGTTCGATGACGGTTTGGATGTACCGTGCACTATTCATTGTCCCCTCGACGATCAAAAGAGATGTACGGCCAGTGTAGGAGATCGCTCACCACACCATGATGCCGGGTGTTGGCCCTGTGTGCCTCGGTCGTATGCAGTCCTGATTGTGGCGCTCACCTGCACTGCGCCAAACACGCATACGACCGTCATTGGCACCAAGGCAGAAGCGACTCTCATCGCTGAAGACGACACGTCTCCATTCGTCCCTCCATTCACGCCTGTCGCGACACCACTGGAGGCGGGCTGCACGATGTTGGGGCGTAAGCGGAAGACGGCCTAACGGTGTGCGGGACCGTAGCCCAGCTTCATGGAGACGGTTGCGAATGGTCCTCGCCGATACCCCAGGAGCAACAGTGTCCCAAATTTGCTGGGAAGTGGCGGTGCGGTCCCCTACGGCACTGCGTAGGATCCTGCGGTCTTGGCGTGCATCCGTGCGTCGCTGCGGTCCGGTCCCAGGTCGACGGGCACGTGCACCTTCCGCCGACCACTGGCGACAACATCGATTTACTGTGGAGACCTCACGCCCCACGTGTTGTGCAATTCGGCGGTACGTCCACCCGGCCTCCCGCATGCCCACTATACGCCCTCGCTCAAAGTCCGTCAACTGCACATACGGTTCACGTCCACGCTGTCACGGCATGCTACCAGCGTTAAAGACTGCTATGGAGCTCCGTATGCCACGGCAAACTGGCTGACACTGACGGCGGCGGTGCACAAATGCTGCGCAGCTAGCGCCATTCGACGGCCAACACCGCGGTTCCTGGTGTGTCCGCTGTGCCGTGCTTGTGATCATTGCTTGTACAGCCCTCTCGCAGTGTCCGGAGCAAGTATGGTGGGTCTGACACACCGGTGTCAATGTGTTCTTTTTTCCATTTCCAGGAATGTAGTTTCCTTGTGGCTCAGCACATGTGTGAACGCGCCGTAGCATGTTCTGCATCACACGTTCACATCCGCCAGGCTGCATCCGAACAGTGCCAAAGGCAGCATGAATACGCTGCTCCAGTGTCTCCACATCTGGAATGGCTCTGCATACACGATACTCGTGAGATGGTCCCATAACCAAAAAACGCACGGGTTGAGATCCGGTCAACGAGCAGGCCTTTCAACTGGCCCCCCTCGTCCCATCCAGGAAAGATACGTTTGAGATGAGTCCCGACGTTCACGGCGAAGTGGGCTGGAGCACCATGTAGCAGCCACATAACCCTTCTAATCATCAATGGCACGTCTTCCGCCCTGGGGAATCAGTCACCCACAAGAAACGCCGATAGTTCCGTCCTGTTAGGCGACGTGAAAGACTGGTTCTAAAAACCGGTCGCCACTTATTCCGAGCCACACATTTCAGCTGCACCGATGCTGATGATTCGCTGTCACCATACCGTGGGGTTGTGTACTATCCTAACGGATGACTTATGAAAGTTGAAGATACTACTCCGCGTAAAGGTGGTCTTACCTGTGATTAGGATGAATGGCAAATCCCAGAACCGCGGTTGCCTGGTGGGAAAAAGAAAGTGACAAAACTGCTCCCGATGTGAAATGTCAGTCTGTCGCTAGTAAGCACTGCACAAGCTGTAAGTGATAAAGTAAGTAACAACTGTCATGCAGAATGTTCCTCAAGGACGTCTGGCTTACACTGCACTGGCAGACCAATTGCCTGGTATTGACATGGCGGTCGCCTTCCACAGTGTTGATCACTTTTCCCTCCAAGTCAGATGTTATAACTTTTCGGGTAAGTCCATAATCCCTGTTTCCTGAAAAGACCCTGTCTCAGACAAACGGCGAAACACTGTTGCAAACGTTGAATGCTATAGTGGTTGTCGCCGTGGGTAGCTCTCCAGATGGAACCTTGCTTCCGCCGCCCGTCGCCATTTTTCTTTCCATAAGTAGAGACGATGTCGGCAAGCTTTCGATTCGAATACAACGCTCTGTTACGTGCACTACAAGGTGATTCAGCAAGAGAAGTGAGTCGGACACAACATTACCAATTACTATAGCAGGGCAGGTGGCTAGGGCATGACGTTTGAGGAACAGTACCACCCTCTAGGTTGAAACCACACATACGGTAACTGGCTGCATGGTACATCGCGTATCAGACCGTAGCCTCTCTAACAAAGTATGACTGAACAAATGGTCTCTAACATGGAAACCATACATTCACTGACATGAGTTAGACGTTTATTATTCCATATACTCTCATCGATCACCCCCAGAGTTTGTACACGGTGGAAAACATCGCCCTGCACATTCATACTCAGCAAACCATTGTGAAGTGCAATGCATCACATATTAGGGCTTATTCCCGCTTTATTCGGGTGTAGATCGAGGAAACAATGACTGCTTAAATGCCTCTGTCTCCGCGGTCCCTGTGGCTACGATGCCTAGGGGGTTGCAGCACGTCCCTAGAGTCGTCATTAAACACTGGTCCTTGAAAATTTGTAACTATGCTTCCGTGAGATAGTTGACGTCTATCTTCAAAGAGGCGTCAGTTCGCGTTTTTTCAGCTCTACCGTGAATCAAACAAACGTCACCATTGTGACGTCCGTTGTATATGTCCAGCATCCTCAGTTGTTACTGATTGTGTCAGTCATCTTAGCAAGCTACATCTACTGAATTGTGATGTCATTTTCCACTGTGAAACAACATTTCAAGGCTGAATTCCACTTTCCAGATACTGTTATGCTCACTGCGCTGGCATTTTCGCCCATAATTGTGTGAACATTAATTTTTGTGCCACTGACAATCTCAATATATGAGAAGTTTCTTTGGCTTTTGTGACTCTTCCTCTGATAAAATTTTATAGCAGTAGTTATTCAAGGCTTCGTGCATTACCATTCACGCAGAATAGAGCGTTCAATCAGTATCTGCCTTTCCGTGATTTTTTGTCTACTCTGCAGTAGGCGCTTTTTCTTCAGAAGCTACCTGAAATTGTATGCCATCTGTAATTGTTTTTCTGCTAGAAACTAGTTTTCTGGACCTTGGTCGGCTATTCGTTCAAATTCTTGTTGCAGTTCCTCTATGTTAACTGCCTGAAATAAATGTTTGCAGCTGTAGATTACTAAACCCTCTTAAAATTTGCGATTGTAATAGGGTACAAAACAAGGCATTTTGTACCTAATTTTGTATGTAACATACCAATGAATATCTATTAGTTTTAATTAATTAATGCATACCTACAAATAAGACTTCCTTTGAACATAATGTGAAGTAGTAAATTTTACGATGGTTTAGTAGCAATGTAACATTCATTCCCTCCCTCCCTCCCTCTCCCATCTCAACCCCCCCCCCCTTCTCAGTGTTCTATGTTAAGTCAGAAACGTGAGTCTTACTGAACATTTAGACTTCTCTGTTTACTCTTCCAGCAAGGTAATTCTTTATCTTGGTACTAGTTATCAGTGCAAATGGACCTGTCATTACTGATTCCATTCTCTGTCCTCCGCTCTCAGGTCTGTTTATAGACAAGTCTAGTGTATTTTCACCATGGTCACCATTGCGAAACTATCCAGTCAAAGAAGCTTTTGGAGAAAGCGTTTACAATTGTCTCGCAGGAAGTTATGTCTTGTTTGCCCTTTATAAAGCAAAACAATTAAGGGATGATTAAATCTCTAAGCATGACCTGGAAATATACGGACTAGGGAAGAGATTTTCTCTCATCAGTGAGTTCTACATGCTATAGCTTAGGGGCCAATAGGAAGATCTAACTACAACTTTCAACCCATTAATGTCCATACAATTTTGCATGAGACTGGATATTTACCTCAGCTGGTTTAAAATTATTCTTTATTGCTACAAATACAACACGTGTTGTTCCAGGGACCTTTTAATATTTAGATTTGTTCTGAAGATCCCGTGACTTAATTTCTGGCTTTAGCCAGCTCCCAGTGTCTGGTTTTATGCGACCTCACAGATTCTTCTAGATATGACTAGTATTTTGACAGTCTCATCGATTTGGTACAAGTATTCTTTGAGTCCTCTGCAGCAATGTTTTCCTGTGCGACATTGCTGGCGTATTGCTACACGATATTGTTTCATTTTATGAAACTATTTGGTGGTTATTTTTACTGAGGCTACTGGACGTGCCGCCGGAATGGCCGAGCGGTTCTAGGCGCTTCAGTCCGGAACCGCGCGACCGCTACGGTCGCAGGTTCGAAGCCTGCCTCGGGCATGGATGTGTGTGATGTCCTTAGGTTAATTAGGCTTAAGTAGCCCTAAGTTCTAGGGGACTGATGACCTCAGATGTTAAGTCCATAGTGCTCAGGGCCATTTGAACCATTAGTACTGGACATGTGGCCTTGGGAGGAAAGCTTTGGGTTTTTTCACGCTGGGATGACGCACTCCCAGTGTAGTCTCAGGGTCTTGTCAATAGAACGCAATCAGTGAATCATTACGAGAGGCGAACATTTCTATGGAGACGAACAGGTTTTCACGTAGGGGAGGCTGTAACCTGCTTTGGGTTTTGGTGAGTAGAGCTGGCACCTCACCTGGCTACTACTACCGTGTCCAGAGATTAACCGAGTTCGATGCTTTTGGTTTTTCTGCACCAACATCATGCTGCCCAGCTAGCGTTACAAAAACGGTGGGGTTCACTCCGAAATTTTGTTCATCCGATCTGCCTCCGTGCTTGGTGCAATGAAGCAAAGTGAAAAACCGACCAGTCGCCTCAACGACCCTGTACCAACCCCATGTTTGTTAATGTGAGCTTTGTATACCAAGAGTGGGATATTCATTAGTATGTTACATACAAAATTAGGTACAAAATGCAATTGGTCGTCGCTCGATATAGTATTTTTCGGAAACTTCGGCAGTTGAGGGCCGCGAACTAAGGTTCTTGGGTATTCTGCTCGAGTCCACCGTGCTGGGCATTTCCTCTGCGGGCTGCCATCTGGTGCTGATCAACACACACGGGCTATTGTGAGGGAAAAGTGTCGCAGCAGCAGTAGTGCGAAGCATCTTCACAGCAGCTCGTCACTTTGTTACGTTGGCCCTCAACTTGTGCTGCTTAATTTGTGGAGTCTCGTATCATTAACTTTGATTTCGCGAGTTGCCCAGATGAGCAGATGAACAGATCTTGTTGCGCTTTCTGCGTACAGCCTTCCACGCTTTTTGGTATCTTCTCAGTGTTAGCGTAATTTTCTAATTTGATTCGAGTTTCCGGGAACCTTTCTCCTCCCGTAATTTTACTGTGATTTATGTCAGTCATTAGAGTAAATATCAATCTCTGGCGATGCACTAATAATAAATATAACCCAGTGCACATCTAAGCTTGTTCTCACTGTGACGGCGTTCGTTGTGCAGTGGCCACATTGAAACAGCAATGAGGGTAATGAGCATTGCACTTACTCGTCTCGTTTGATTATAAACCTGTTTATTAGCTAGGGAGAGCTGTGTCGATGTCCCCTAGGATTCTAATTTTTATGTGTGTTTCACGAGTGTTTGACTAACAACCTTGCAGTATTCAGACATAAGTATCAACATTCATACCGTAAATCATTACGTAAGTTTCTCCTGGTTGGACGGAGCGCCATCTATTTTATGTTAAGAAACTTAGGCATTGTGAAGTCAGCTATGCTGGTAGCTGCCTCTTGAGTAAGTACTCCTGGCTCCTTGAGGGACACACTGCAGCTATCAACTGTGTGTATTGTCTCGGGGGCTGAGTACCCAAACAAAACAGCTTTTTATAGTATGCCTCATGAGCTATTTTATAATTCAAGTGCAATTTACAAATTCACATTTCCGAAAAAAAAAAATGAAATATAACAGAAGCCGAAAGAGGTTCTCTATTGAGTGTTAACGCTTTGCAAGCTGACGGGGGCGTTATGGGTGTTACGGTAAAAATCTAATTTTTTTTTGCATAAACCAAATTTAATATTTGGCAGGAAAATTCGTTAGAAGTAAATACCTTTTACAGTTTGAGTTATTACGTACTGAATTTTGACTATCACTTCAAAATATTCGGCATTTTCTTTTAATAGCCTAAATATAACTATGCTGGATGAAATTTCTACTTTCAGTGATTAAGTCTGTATGGCTTACACTTTAATTCTGGAGGGAATGAGACTGGAGGTGGTGTTTTGATGAATTGCAACTCTCCAAAATCTGCATTTAAATGCGTTAATAAATGTATGGAGGTAGTCAGAAGTAAAGAGAATGTTAAAAAAAAATACGGAGGGGATAGCGGTTGCAAGAAAAAGAATCTACAGCGAAACATCATGGATGTTTCAGAAGTAAATGACGTGAATTTTGTATACTTTCCTGAAAAGCTTTTCTCTGCTGTCTTTTTTTGTAGGTTGCTTTCTGCTCAAAACCTGGTCATGACTGAATTAAAACTTAAATTAGGTTCTTTTTGCAACCAGCAGTCATCAAACGCACCAGTTATGTAATAGTTTACGCTAGTGAAGAGATATTTGAAGTAGAAACTTTCAAAATAGTTTCTAAGAATACTTTTGGTCCCTTAGATCATGTTCTCCAGGTATTTTTATGACTAAATCGTTTCACCATTCTCTTTTCATACTCTTTCAGAGAATGAATGTACAGTAAATCAACGATATCAGATTAACTGATATCAGTCAGAAGCTGTAAAGCTATTATGTTGGTCACTCTGCAATATTTTTGACTGAATTATTGTTACCGGTATTCTTATGGTTTTATTTGAGCTAAAGCTAGAGTAAACGCTAAGAAAGTTTATGGAAACTTATTTTAAATGCTCTGCAATAATTACGTTCAAACCTAACGTTAACGCAACCCTGATATCGACCTTTAAGCTTGTGCGCTCGGTAGCATGACATTGTACAGCAGAACTGCTGTCATCTTGGCACTTTGCGTCGCACGGACTTCGAGTGTTTACTTGAAGAATTAGACGAAAGAAACCCTCGCTACAAACTTAATGTATTTCGTTACCTGTCATGCAAAAAGTGTACATTAGTCCGAAAGAATCTCAAGTTCTATAAACGTCCAAACGACGTTTCATGGAAATATTTATCTTTTACTGATAATATATTCAAACTTTAGACTACAGTGATCCTTTGCCGTTTTAGAATCTTCAGATGATCCTCAGATTTTTTTGTAATATGTAATAAAATGAAGCTGATTATTTCTCTAAAAGCATCAGGTGATGTTTACAATTATTACTATCTTCATTAACATTAGAAAAATCAACACACAATTTAATAAAAGGTGAATGTTAAATCACTACGTAAGCAGATTATTTCACGCGTATCAGTGGATCGTAACAACACGTTATAGACAGGCTCTTAAGAGCAATATCATAGAGAAGATGCGGCAGAACGCCGGAGAGTTCTATACAAGCACAGACAGGCCGTGAATGCACGCAGCACAGCACGTAGGTAATGTACTTTTCTCAAATATCATCCCCCGGCACGATATTTCCGTCAGGTGGACAAACTTTCAAATGGTCATCCTCCACTGATAAATTCACACACACACACACACACACACACACACACACACACACAAAACGCGCAGGTCGACAAAACGCGTAAGGCGTAACAATCTTAGCGCACTAATGGTTGTGTCATTATCGGGCAGACAGTTGCCGTTGCAATAAGTGTTAGAAGTACAAAGAACGCTTCAGTAATCTGAAGCACGAGGTGTGCTTAGTTAAGGACTTTGGGTGTTAATGAACCACTGTTTCGAATTTCAATAATCAAGTTGAGTCATCCTGGCAACAATGCTCTTCGGCTGCTTATCCGTGCATGCGCTAGGCAACCGTTGCTATTGTGGCTAGAAGTACACGTCTTGTGCATGCAATTGTAAACAATGTAAGCGTGGTGACAGTTGTTAAAGTTATGTACTGAATCACCGCAACACTGATTTATGGTGGCGAGAAAATGAATCACACGTTTCATAGATGCGTGCAAATGTTTTTGGTTGAGGCAATTTTCTCAACTCTGTATATTACTTCTCGCCACAAATTTTCCATTATATCTCAAATCATTCGTTGAGCTGAGTGATGATTCCACGATAATAAAGTTAATGGCGCTGTCAATACAATATATACTGGCAGATAAAATAAGCATCATTATTACACTCCTGACCTAACTACGCGAACCAATAAGATTTTTTTTCCTTTACCAGCAGAAGCAAAAATAATTGCCGACACAATGTTACAAATATAAGAGTAATTTCTCTGTACTGATGGACGTACCACACACCAAGAGAAAAAGCCAAAAAGTGCTTCACTTATACTCACCCTGGTATTAAGCAGGGTTGGGATTCGGCGAGTAGAGCGCCCCTCTCGCGGGCAGCCAAATCGACAAACATGTTGACGTTTCTACCGCTCCTGTCATGTAGAACGCTATGAATGCACTAGGCACCTGCGTTCGGTGTCACTTGCTGATACCTACTTGACTCGAGCGCCACACAGTAGCGCAGAGCGCATGCGCGAACAGACAGCGCTGCTCCCGAGCGTTTCTAGCAACAGAGGTTGCAGCTCGTGGAGGGGGATTTATGTCATTACTTCATTAGTGAAAGAATCGTTGTTGTAGGGAATGAGTGCTTGGTGAAAAGCCCTGTTGCGTTCCACAATTCTGGAACCAGAGTATTTTCTGTGTACAAAGTTGTTAATCATTTCTATCACTCCTGAATTATCATCGTAATTTCATACGTTCTAGATAACATACTGAATGTATATAGACATTCGCTATTGGTTCTTGCGCGACAGCTCGTTTCACTTTCCCTACATCATTTGTCAAACACGTTGACTGGAGTGAAATGTAGCGTGTTAACGATTGTAAATGGGAAGACTCAAAATTGTAAACGTTATTCTGTATCTGCGATTGTGTAGATAGGAAAGGGGTGATGTAATTAAGAACGTATTGTTTTCATTTTCTAATAAAACTTTATGAATTAAACAATAGAAACTTATGATCGTAGAAAATATGAGTTGGGTACTTGTTTACTTAGCTGTGTCAACACTTCATTAGTGTAGAGGAGGAATGCTTTTCTGGAGCTTGTTAAGTAATAAAATTATTCAAAACTGGACAAAAAACAGAAACTGATGCTGGGATGAATAAAATATATTGTTGGTAGTTGTTTCCACAATTTTATATTGGAAATCCTGCTGCGTGTATACGAAATATCAAAACGTTGGTAATGTTATTTTATAAAAAAAAAAAGTGTTAACTCCTCACCCTTGAAACTGGAGTTCTAGGATTAAGTTTTGATGCTCTGTTTAATCCATATGTTATGGATCGATTCTTTTCAATACCAGTGCCTTTTGTTGCTTGTAGAATAGAGTAGGTTTATTCAGCTTAGAACATATTTATATATAATTAGTGTTTCATGTGAAAAGTGCTACCAAGTACAAAAACTTCAAACAGTGATTTAAAGCTGCGTACATTCCAACCGAATTTCACGCTGAATGAAACTGCATGACCTTTGTCTTTAGTAATTATCCATCCATTGTTGAAAGGAAGATCTCTTCCACATTCTACCACTCCATTCAGTTCTGTGCTTCTTTTGTGTACAGATCATCTCCAATTAACCATTTTAGTGCTGCTTTTGCTGGAGTCTTGTCTCATTGTGTGGCCAGACCATTTTCATTGCAACCTGGTAACACACTCAAGGATATTAGTTGTCCATGTTCTTCTTTGGATATCTTCATTCCTTATCTTGTTCCTGAGATTGATGCCCTGTGTCCCTCTCTCCATTGCTGTTTGTGTTTACTAAATTACTGTTTGTCATTACAAAACAGAGAATACTTGGATTAGATTCTTCATTCAGCAACGCTAGCAGCAAACTATCTAATTACGAAATGACAACATGTCCATCACATCTGCTATAACCATTAGGCACAAATGTAATTTCTTACATGTGTGATTGTGATACCAACCCAGATAGCCAATCAGTCATTTTCATGTTCATGCATCATAGTTCTTATGGGGCTGTGGTGTGAAAAAAGTCTGTTTAGTTTACAATTACACAAAAGAATGATTTTTCACTCTTTTCTGGAGTCTGTGCTGATTTGAAACTTTCTGGCAGATTAAAACTGAGTGTTGGACTGAGATTCAAATGTGGGACATTTGGCTTCTGCAAGTAAGTGCTCTCTTGACCGAGCATCTAAGCACAACACTCTACCTGCCCTAATGACTTCATTTACACCAGTATTTCCTTTTACATTCCAAACTTCACTGATGTTCTCCTCGTACTGTGCAGGACAGGCACATCTGGTAAAAAGGATATTGTGGAGAAATGGCTTAGCCACAAGCTAAGGTATTGTTTCCAGAATGAATTTCCACTCTGCAGTGCAATGTTCACTGATATTAAACTTCCTGTCAGTTTAAAACTGTGTACCAGAGCAAGACCCGAACCTAGAACTTCTGTTCCTGCAAGGAGAAGGTTTGTGAAGTTTGAAAGGTGGGAAAGGAACTACTGGCAAAAGTGAAACTGTGAGGATAGGTCGTGAGTCGTGCTTGAATAGTGAAAGGGTCAGGTCCCAGGTTAGTCTTGGTCCAATATATTTTTCATCTGTCTGAAAGTTTATTATAATAGGCTTTCTTAGCTAAAGTATTTCAACATGCTGACCATTTACACAATTGTCTTTTACATAAATCTTGTACTACTTTTTTATATTATTATTATTTTAAATATTGACAATACGAGCTGTGTGTGTTCAATTTTGAGGATATTGGAATTCTTAATACTTACTCCCCTGTGCTTTTTGCTCCTTACTGATCATTGTTGCTGGCAATAAAAACCAGTTTAAAGTGAACTGTGATTTAAACAAACACACACACACACACACACACGTGCGATAGGAAAAACGGGGGGGGGGGGGGGGGGGGGGTGCAAGAGAGAGAGATATTTTTACTAAGCACACTCCATCCTGCCCTATCACACAGACAGACTTTTTCAACACAGTATCAGTTTCAAGAAAGCCAGAACACTGACTTGTGTCCATAGCCATTTTTCATAAAATTTCAAAACTAGTTCGCTGTTTGCCACCGTTCTCCTTGCAGCTAGAAATACCATTTGACTCTGGATTCACAAACCTTCAGTAATGTTGTACTTTCAGTTTGCAATCCTATTTTCTCGTGTAACAAGCGAGGGCGAAAAACTACAAAAAATGCGAAAGATGGATAAAGTTTTTACATATATCTGCAAGTTATACATTTGACAGCAAAATGTGTAAAAATTTCATGAAAACTAAAACATCTTATCTAATTGCCAGAGAACTAACATGAAAACATCTCCCCTATCTCCGCTCTACCCTAATTGGTTCTTGAATATGATGTTGCCAACATACAGTAAAAAATTGGGAATTGCTATCAATAAAAAAAGACTAAAAAACATGCAGCAATAGTGCCTCTCCAAACTATTATATTATCCAGAAGCAAGAATTGAAAATTTCTTTTAGCTACATGTCAACTAATAGTGTTCATTGTAAAGTTGCCCAATATTAGTATTAGTAGTGGAAGTGGTGGTAGTAGTAGTAGTAGTAGTAGAAGAAGAAGAAGAAGAAGATTGTAAAAAGTCCTTTGTTACAGATCACTGGAGTATCATTCCTTGGATGCCTCTCTTTACACCACACATATCAGGCAGCCCTTGAAGATATATATCTAGATCATTTTTTTGTTGTAACCTTGTGAAACAGTGTAAACATATTCAAGTAGTTTTTTCCTCCAATTTTTGCCAGACAGTCTTGTGCACACCTATAATAAGAAATGTATTTTTGTTAATATCAATTTCAGGTAATGTAATATATACATGAAATTACAATTTGTTGTATATAAAATGAAACACATTTAATTATCTAGAGATGTTTCATGTAGAATACTCTTGCACCACAATATTACTGAAATATGTTGGAGTAAATGCTACTGGTTGAGATTGATCTGAATTCAGATACTGAAATATGTTGGAGTAAATGCTACTGGTTGAGATTGATCTGAATTCAGAATAGCACCACACTCCTAGCACAGAAGCATGGAACTTAAAAAAGTATTGTCCATTAAATATTCATGTCCTCAAAATAAAAACTAAGCACACACAAAAATGAAGGACACATGCTGATAACAAAGAAACATCAAATTATTCACCTTATCTGTACACTGCACACTTCTTCAATAAGTAAGCAATCAATCATCAAACAATACTGGTATCATGTGATCTGGTTACAAAATAAGATTGTCTGTTATTTAGGTAGCATAATATATTATTCATTTACTGAAACAATGAAAAAGATTGCTACTTAGTTGCAAGTGAATGCAGGCTTTTTTGTGATGGAATACTTTTCCCTCAGTGAGTCACATAGGTCTCACCTTGCATCCTTGCAGATTTTATTTTATTGACGTCATAACATTTCAATTGATTAATATTCTTTTGCTTTTTCAAATTAGAGCCTTGCTCTCCAATATCAATACCACTTTTGGAAGCATTCGGTGTATGATAAAATACTCAGGAGAGACTGATGGCAACGTGCAGTGCATGTTTAACAGCATATAAAACAAGTAACAGCAGTACAAACGGTTGCAGCAGATTGCTTGATTGTCAACTTGCCAGTAATGCCATCTAGCAGTGTGATTAGAAAGCATTACGGCTATACATCATCAGTTTGTGCTGCCACCAAAGTTACATTTTCAAAGAGGCATGAGTCATTGACTGATGTTTCTCTAAAATAACACTGTTTTTTAGTATCTCATAAAATACACACTAACCAGCAGACTGCAGCCCTTTTAATGTCAGTTGGTGCAGCAATATACAAAGTATCTGAGGCAATAATAAACTAAAAATAACCAAATTGCTAACTGGTGCCCATTTAAAAATATGCAATTCAAATAGGCCAATGTATGTTTCTAGAAATTATTTTATTTAATTTCCATATTGAATATGCATCTCTTGTTTAACATTCATAATGGAGTTTTAGATTCCAGTGCAAAAGTCTATAACAGGTTGCTGGTAAACAGCATGTATGGAATTAAAATTCTCAAGACATTAAGACACAAAATGAAAGAGTACCTTATAATCCAATGCTTTCTGTAATTTGCAAAATATTTTGAATCAGAAAATAGATCCTGTTTATCTTTAATGTCCATATTACATAATTTTTACTTTGCCAGTATATACTGGTAGAAAACTGATAAGATTAAATGTCCTTTTTGTTCCTCAAATCCACAGTGAGGAGATTATCAAGAATATGTAGCATGTCAGAAAACAAAAATATACAATAAACACTTACGAGGAAATGGTCCTTATGGGTGGGGAGCAAGTCAAAAAAATTTAAGCATGCTTGCATATAAAAGGTAATAACAGACTTTTCACAAAACACATAAATGTGCAATAAACTGCAATGTATATGATAATTTGCATGATGGTGCTAGTCACACATCATCAAATGAGAAAATGAATTTGCAACACCTATGTACACTGATCACTTCACTGCATTGGAAATGTATAGAAGTCAGATTTTACGTAATACATTATTTTATGTTATTAATATATGCACATCAGTAATTTCTACTAAGAAATTTGTTAGTAAAGTAGATGATTTTGGCCACCAATAAATCCTTTAGGCTTCTCTTAAACTGAATGGTTGCTGGCAAGTTACTGAAAATGTGTTTTCCCCAATAATGGATGCCTGTATGGATCAAAGTGAGCGAGTTTAGATTTTTGGGACAATTATTCTTGTAGAACTGATTCCATGAACTGAGCTCTTGGCTTGTGTGCTGTTACTACATGTCACACTGTCTGTGCAACTTCTAAGACCCCTGAACTAGACCGATAGTGGCGCAAGCACGGTAATACAATCGCACTGGTATTGGACAAGAGGTAACACCCGCACCATGGAGAGCTAAGAAATCATTGGACATCACAGAAGAGGGCACATCACAAGGAACCTGGAGACACTGGTGAATGAGTGGGCTGGATGGATTTAACTGCATGCCTGGCCAGTCGTGTTTGAGTCAGAAGCCAGTTTGCTGTGGAGCTGTCGCTCCCATATGGTCTGGGAAGGCACAAGAGAATGTTGAACACCACAGAAGAATGCACATCAGAGTAAACCAGGAAGCACTTTTGAGCAAGCAGGACAGGTTTGAAGAAATTCCTGAGTAGCCACTGTATACTTGGCAGCTGATAAGATGTGTGTGCTGCCAAGCAGTGGCGTTGTGGCATGCCAGTTCTGTTTGCCATAGGGTGGTTTGTCCTGTTGATTCCTGGAAGGCACAACTTGGATAAATGTCTCCATCTGTGTGAGTGTGTTGTACAGTGCTTCCCTAAATTCTTGGTGCAAGTTGTGGTTAACTGTCTCACCAATATGATCAGTGGTGTGCTCATAGGACAGAGTACATGTATTTCTGTGTGCATACAGTTCTAGTCAGTGCTAGATCAAATAATGGTTATTGTGTGCAAGTTCACTCCTTTTACAGAATTATTGCTGTTTCGGAGTTCAGTGTGTTGTTTATACAATGCAGTTGTAGCACAGTACTTAGTGAACTACATATGTTATTGTACCTGTCACCAGGTCACATGAGCAAGTATAATTGAAACGAACCTTGGCATCAGTAATTAAAACTTCCAGGCTAAGAGGCCGTGGTCCAATATTAGAAATACTTCTCCCTGACATGTCATTGCCAGCTGCCGGCAACATCATCTGAGGTGAGTCTACGACTGGCTGCTAGGCCGTGGAGTTCCTGTTTATATAGAGCGCGTAGAGGGCGCCACCACTCGTCACGTGCTGTCAACGAGTGGTGGCGCCCTCTACGCGCTCTATATAAACAGGACCTACATTGTGTTTATCACCACCATGAATAACATGTATCAAATGAATCCTGTATGATTTGGAACACAAACATTGTCACAAACTATGCAAGATAAGCACCTGAAGAATGACTAACTCCTGGCTGGCATGAAAAAAAATCTGCTGTAGGATATGCAGAACTCTTTTAAATATGATTTACAAAACTTTTCGTGGAAATCATGGTCACAGCTGCAACTAAACTGCACCTGATGAAACTTTTGTTGCCATGTTATCACCGTCTTGGCTAAGTGCACTGAGTGAGCAAGCTGTCTGCAGCAGGGAGATTGCCATCAGCAACAACATGAACCAACATCAAAATAAACTGGGAAGCTACAGCTAGCGCCACGACAACTTTTAGTTTCAATCTGTGAGTTAAAATAACATAAAATGCGTAAGTCAAAATTTGCCCCAAGTGTATATCTTTATTCCTGTAGAAGATACAGCTTTGTGAAACTGGATGCATCTTTTTGAGACCTTACAGAAGTAGCTTGCAATGTCTGCTTCTGCCTATTAATTTATACCTTGTCTTGTTCCACATCCCTGAAGACTCTCCTTTACTTTGCAATTTATGGAATACTAGCAACTCTTCCTCATTTCACATGGGTAGCACTAAGTATTTATAGCCAAGTGATCTGACTACCATGATGGTAATTTAGTTTATGGGCGCTCTGTTCCATAAAATTGGTACAAAGTACCCTTTGCAACACAACATCAGTACAGGGCTCCTCTGTCTTGCAACATTGCCACACAAAATTAGCAACGGAGGTCAGGGCGAGTCACACGCACTTGTTGGCCACTCGACTCTGGCACCAGTCCAGTGAGAGTTACATTTTCTGTGTTGCCTTTTCCCACATTTCTCAATGCAATATTCTATGAAACATTCTTTGCTACACAACATAGGTATGAAGCACCCTCTGCAACAAACATTGTCCGTTAAAGTCTTTTCCACATAAAATTGATGATAATTACCATCCACCATGCAGCATTGGTACAAAGCATTTTCTGCCAAGTAACATTGCTTTGAAGTACCTGCTGCCGACAAACATTGATAGAAGCACCCTCTGGCATCCAACATGGGTGGGATGTAACCTCTGCACTGCAACATCTGTAGAATTAACCATCTGGGATGCAACATTGGTATGAAGCACTGTCTGCTGCAAACATGATTACAAAGCATCTTCTGCCTTATAAAATTGATAAGAATTACCACACGTCATGCAGCATTGGTATAAAGCACCCTCTGCCATGCAACATTGGTAGGATACACCACCTTCTGCCATGCAACATTGGTAGGATGCACGACCTTCTGCCATGCAACATCGGTATGAAGCACCCTCAGCCACACAACACCAGTACAAAGCACACACTGTCATTCAAAGTCGACATGGAGTACACTCTGCCTTACAGCATCAGTATGCAGCACACTTTGCCATGCAACATTGGGACGAAGCACTCTCAGCCAAGTAATGTTGGTTTGAAGTACACTGTTTTTTTATCACATAGTGTTGGTACAAAGGATACTGTGCCACATAACAATGGGAGAAAGCGACCTTTGCCACATAATATCAGTAGGAAGTGAGGTAGCACAACTGCAGCTCCAGGCTGCATGAGCTACCTCAATTCCAAAGAGTTTTGGCATTCACTGCTATATGCAATGTCATCACATTCATTCATCATAGTTCAGGCAGTTTGCACTAAGTATTTGTAAATTATACATACAAACCTTTCTTGTAAATCATTGAATCTATCAGTGAAAACAGTATGAAAATCCCTAAGGTAGTTCCAGAGATTAACCCGAAGATACAGACAGAACCGCTACAGGTGGACTTCAGTTCATATATGTACTAGCAACCTACCCAGTTTCACACGGTTAGCGCAAAATATCAACATTATGACTTGTCTCTCTTAATGGTTATTTTGTGTATCAGCCACAGCGTAGGGTTATGATTAATACTTAGAGAACAACATTAGGTAACAAATGTGTCATCACTGCCATGTAACTTAAATTATTTAAGTAGCACAGAGCAGGTAAATTCTGAGGAGGCACAAATGTTAACTATTCCATCTTTGGAATGACTACCAGTGGTAATGAAGGAAGCTGTGAGCTACCACACCATATGGTCTGCCCGATTGCAGCACCAGTTTGGTGAAAGCTTCAGCAATCTGCTGACTGCAGTGCCATAGTGGTGTAGCTCACCCACCACAACAGAGTTTGAAGTGAGCTTAGGTCATTTGCTGGCAGCCCAACTCCAGTCCTGCACAAGCTTCAATGTCTGTATTTCCTTTTTCCACATCCGCCAATGTAATATCATTACAAAGCATTCTGTGCCACTCAACTTTGGTAAAAAGCACCTCCTACCAAACAGCATCACTATGAAGCAACCTGTGCCTTGTACAATTGGTACAGAGCAACCATCAACACACAGCAGGATATGAAACACCTTCTCCCACACATCATCACTATAAAGCACCTTCTGCCCCATAACATTAGTAATATATACCATGTGCATGCAAAATTGGTTTAAAACACCCTTTGCAACGTAACAGTTCAGTGAAACACATTATGCCACTCAACACTGGTAGGATGTGCAATCTGGCACTCACCATCAGTAGGGTGCACACATTGCCAAGCAACATTGGTGTGAAACATTGTCACCCACATAACACACAGGCACCCTCTGACACACAACATTGGTATGAAGCACTATCTGCAACACAATATTGGTATGAGGCTGAAATGTAACAGCTCATTATTCATGTGATTCTAGGAACTAATTTAGCTTATCTTTCACATGACACGAAATATAATTCTGGTTGTTTAATTAATGGTTCTATCATTAGATAGGTCTCATGTACATAATGTCACCTTTTGAATTAGTCTATCTATTAGTGTAAACGATATAAAAATCTGTGCAGTAGTTCCTTAGATTAGCCCAATACAAACATAAACTGTGGGGGTTGGGGACTTTAATTTGAATATTTGCAAAGACATTATCAAGAAAGGAGGAAGAGAAAATCAGATATCATTGGTGTACTGAATCGCTATTAGTTAGATGCCACGAGTTGTTTGAAAGTGATTTTTTGCAGCTTCAGGCTTTGTTTTGTAGGACTTTTATTTGTGTCCCTAACACATTGGTTGCCTTGAGGCTGCCAGCAGACAAGCAGATGTTCACACCAGAAGGTGTGTACCCATCAGTGGCCACATGCTCCACTCTGTTTAGTACAGTATATCTTCGGATGGCGTGTAAAGTTAAAATGTTACTACGTATTAATTTACTCATCGTAGCTGGAAATCTATTGCAGCATGAGTCCTGGAAAACAGCTACAGTGAAAAAAATAACTATAAAGTTATTTAAATAATTAATCCAGTATAATGTTTCTGGTGAACATTTTCTACAATCTCAAAGTAAATAAAAGCATCTTGACAAATCTGAAACAAGTTGTAACATACTTACAACAATGAAATAAATCATGGTCAATAAGCTACATGCTTTCAGTCCAAATACACTCAAAGTACTGACTTCCTTTGTCAACATGGCTGTAACTATTTATACTTTCTTAAGAATCCTGAACAATCCTCAGTATTGTTTAGAATCATTTTGTGATTAATTAACAATTAAAATTGACATATGAAGACTACAGAACAGCTAGTACACTACGATATTAGTACATGTCTGTTATTTTATTCGAGAATAACTTCTAGAATATGTATTTACAATGATACATTTAGATTTTTTATTAATTACTAGAGACTCACTTCATGGGAATTGTTCCCATTATTTACAGAGCTTCTACACATTAGTGTAATTAAAATTCCATTGTTATTTTCTTCCTAACTTTTCGACAGGTACATATTTCCATACACCTCTATGTCAGAAATTACTGTTTATGGTTAAAATGTATGTGTTTAAATGGGTTTCAATTAGACTGTTATATTTCAACAACCCCCAAAAGGATTTAATGTGACTGAAAGTTGAACAAAACCTTTTCTGACAGATCAATGTAACAGTACTCATTTTACAATCAATTGGTTGAACAAACAATTTGCGAAAGATATGAGCAAGCAAATATGTAAAATTATCATAAATTATTTTGTATCAGATTCAACTAGATTAAACAAAATATTAATTAATAGCACAAAGAAAGAACAAGTTAATTCTCAGGATTTGTCTGCAGCATGTATTACAACACGAATATGAGGTAAATCTATTTCAACCAGAAGAATTATCTATTGGAAGTTAGCTGAATTGGCCTTGTTTCTGTATATTTATGTCTGTCATTAGATCCTCCAGGTTCTCCTGAGAGCAATGGAGACACTGGTGAGAATAACTCTTTCTCAATATTGGCATTGCATTGTGGAATGAACGTTAGTATCGGATACTACAATACTCAAAATCCATCTTAGTTTGTATTTAGCCACCTCCTATCTTTGGCAAGTACACCTAGTATTAGACCATAATATAACAAATTGTGCAGTCTCCTCTATGTGCAATGAGGAGCACTGAACTGAAGTACATTGGAGATCTCTGCTCGTTGGAAGTTCTTCGTTGCAAAAATCTGAAATGTGGCTCATACTCCATTCCTTATGACCATCATATATATTGTGTAAGTGATTGTTTTGAACTGAATAGTTCAATTCAGCAGAATTCCAACTGTTCATACTTAAACATTTCCTGTCTTAAATCTCATATTGCAATTTTAACTTGTTCTTTGATAACATATCACTAAACTCATACTAGGACAAAAAATTTTGAAGAGCTGTGGTACTATTCTCTGTAGTTTAAATTGAAATTTACATATAATATTGAGTAACTAAATAAATTATTATCATATAGTACAATTAAATTCTTGGAGTAAAGTTCCTGAACAGTTAGCATAATACATCCTACATGCATAGAATGGAATGTCTGACCAATGTCCAATCTCATTTCTCAAGACACTTCTGATGCTTCATTTCCATCTTTACAAAACATATAATGATTATTTTTTATGAATATTTATGCAGTTACAATCATCACCTCTTCCTTCACTTTATGTGTTAACATATAGTGATATCATACCCCACAACAGTTATGGAATATAATTATGTGATAGAGAGTAGTGTAAGTGAGCCATTACTCACGATAATTACAAACATTAGTAAGTGAGCCATTACTCACTATATTTAACAAACATTATGCATGGTAGTACAGAGTGTAGTAGAAGAGTCATTCCTCATGGTAATATATTAATAGAGCATATTTGTATATAAGTAAGTGTTCACAACTTCCAGTGCTAGTATATAGGAAAGTAAATTAATAAGTAAATATTTACCATTTGGGTGACAACATACAACGAAATCAGACATATATAAATAATATAGTATGACAGAGCATAGTTACATCTAATAATGCAGGAATGTTAGCTTGATTCCTGGTTACTTCTATAAAATAGGCTTTAGTCATTTAATAGGCTGACATGGTAAATGAGAAGCGTCTCAGCGATAAGGACATATGCATGTGGACAGAGGCAAGGATAGCTTGGTCGTCTAATGAGAAGTAAGAAATGAAATAGAAGATTCGGATGCTGGTATATGGCAAAGTAAATGTTTACCATTTGGGTGACGACATACAACAAAATCAGACATAAATAAATAATATAGTATGACAGAGCAGAGTTACATCTAAATAACACAGAAAAAAGCTGACACGGTAAATTAGAAGGGTCTCAGCAATAGAGACATATGCATGTGGACAGAGCGAATAATAGCTTGCTACTCTAATGAGAAGTAAAAAATGAAATAGAAGGTTCGGAGTGTTGGAGTTGAGTTGAAGAAGAAAAGATGACAGACCCCAACATAAATTATTACATAAACAGGAAAATATGGAAGCAAGGTAGCCAAATGCATCGAATTACAGCATATCTCATGTTGGTGTTGTTGTGGTCTTCAGTCCTGAGACTGGTTTGATGCAGCTCTCCATGCTACTCTATCCTGTGCAAGCTTCTTCATCTCCCAGTACCTACTGCAACCTACATCCTTCTGAATCTGGTAAATGGTGCTGTAATAGCCACAAACATATGGCTCACAATTTTAGACAAACAGTTGGTAACAGATACGTTTTTAAAAGTAAAATATAGAACATAGGTACGTTTGAACATTTTATTTCGATTGTTCTAATGTGATACATGTACCTTTGTGAACTTATCATTTCTGAGAATGCATGCTGTTACAGCATGATTACGTGTAAATAACACATTAATGCAATAAATGCTCAAAATGATGTCCGTCAACCTCAATGCATTTGGCGATATGTGTAAAGACATTCCTCTCAACAGCAAGTAGTTTGCCTTCCGTAATGTTTGCACAAGCATTGACAATGTGCTGACGCATGTAGTCAGGTTTTGTCTGTGGATCACGATAGCAAATATCCTTCAACTTTCCCCACAGAAAGAAATCTGGGGATGTCAAATCCGGTGAACGTGTGGGCCATGGTATGGTGCTTCAACGACCAATCCACCTGTCATGAAATATGCTATTCAATACTGCTTCAACCACATGTGAGCTATGTGCAGGACATCCATCATGTTGGAAGTACACTGCCATTCTGTCATGCAGTGAAACATCTTATAGTGACATCGGTAGAACATTACGTAGGAAATCAGCATAATTTGAACCATTTAGACTGACATAGATAAAATGGGGGCCAATTATCTTTCCTCCGATAATGCGACACCGTATGTTAACCCGCCAAGGTCGCTGATGTTCCACTTGTCACAGCAATCGTGGATTTTCCATTGCCCAATAGTGCATATTATGTTGGTTTATGTTACCGCTGTTGGTGAATCACGCTTCGTTGCTAAATAGAACACGTGCAAAAAATCTGTCATTGTCCCATAATTTCTCTTGTGCCCAGTGGCAGAACTGTACATGATATTCAAAGTTGTCACCAAGAAACTCTTGGTGCCTAGAAATACGGTACGGATGCAATCGATGTTGATGTAGCATTCTCAACACCGACTTTTTGAGATTCCCAATTCTCACACAATTTGTCTGCTACTGATGTGTGGATTAGCCGCAACAGCTGAATTTGTTGCAGGTCGTGGTTGACGTTTCACTTGTGGCTGTACACTTCCGTTTCCTTAAATAATGTAACTATCTGGCGAATGGTCTGGACACTACTGTGATCACTAACCTCTCCCATACTATCTATTTCCCAGTTCATTGCATTAATACTTGTATTGTTATCTGTAACACCTACGCTATTTTCCATGTTTTCATTAAGCTGCTGATTATCATCAACTTCCCTATTGTTGTTAACCTCCCTATTATCCTCCATAATGACAATGCAGACGAAAAACAATTTCCAAAAGTAGAGATTCAAATAAGTTTTATACTTACAGTTGGTTCTCCAAGTTGTGTTTGCACATAAGTATCATTAAGTTCTTTGTAGTGTTACTTACTTTCTTCATTTTTCAGTTTTTGTAAAAATGGAATAATATTTCAACAAGAGAATTAAGTCTGCGGCAAAATGAAAGATTACAGAATTACACTGTATCCCAGCTCCACACACCATTTAAAATGCTACTATGTGTTAATTTACCCATCATAGCTGGCAATCTGCCACAGCAGAAGATCTTATAGGGAATGAAAGCTACGACCACAAGTAAATGAGCTTAAATCAGTACCAGTGAACAAACTAGAGTAGCTGAAAACAAACTATATACAACCTGAATTCCAGGTCCAGACAGCGAGGCAGCAGTTATACACTACTGGCCATTAAAATTGCTACACCATGAAGATGACGTGCTACAGACGCGAAATTTAACCAACAGGAAGAAGATGCTGTGATATGTAAATGATTAGCTTTACAGAGCATTCACACACGGTTGGTGTCAGTGACAACACTTACAACGTGCTGACGTGAGGAAAGTTTCCAACCAATTTCTCATACACAAACAGCAGCTGACTGGCATTGCCTAGTGAAATGTTGTTGTGATGCCTTGTGTAAGGACGAGAAATGCATACCATCACGTTTCCAACTTTGATAAAGGTCGGATTGTAGCCTATCATGATTGCGGTTTATTGTATCATGACATTGCTGATAGCAGAATATGGAATCGGTGGGTTCAGGAGGGTAATACGGAATGCCGTGCTGGATCCCAACGGCACTGTATCACTAGCAGTCGAGATGACAGGCTCCTTATCTGCATGGCTGTAACGGTTCGTGTAGCCACGTCTCAATCCCTGAGTCAACAGATTGGGACGTTTGAAAGACAGCAACCACATGCACGAACAGTTCGATGACGTTTGCAGTAGCATGGACTATCAGCTCGGAGACCATGGCTGCAGTTACCCTTGACGCTGCATCACAGATAGGAGCACCTGCAATGGTGTACTCAATGACAAACCTGAGTGCACGAATGGCAAAACATCATTTTTGTGGATGAATCCAGGTTATGTTTACAGCAGCATGATGGTTGCATCCGTGTTTGGCAACATCGCGGTGAACGCACATTGGAAGCGTGTACTCGTTATCACCAAACTGGCGTATCACCAGGCGTAATGATGTGGGGTGCCATTGGTTACATGTCTCGGTCACCTCTTGTTCACATTGACAGCACTTTGAACGGTCGATGTTCCATTTCAGATGTGTTACGACCCTTGGCTCTACTGTTTATTTGATCCCTGCAAAACTCTACATTTCAGCAGTGTAATGCACGACCGCACGTTGCAGGTCCTGTACAGAAAATGTTCAACTGCTGCCCTGGCCAGCACATTCTCCAGATCTCTCACCAATTGAAAACGTCTGGTCAATGATGGCCAAACAACTGGCTCATCACAATACGCCAGTCACTACTCTTGATGGACTGTGGTATTGTGTTGAAGGTGCATGAGCAGCTGTACCTGTACATGCCATCCAAGCTCTGTTTGACTCAATGCCCAGGCATATCAAGGCCATCATTACAGCCAGAGGTGATCGTTCTGGGTACAGATTTCTCAGGATCTATTCACCCAAACTGCGTGAAAATGTAATCACATGTCAGTTCTAGTATAATAAATTTGTCCAATGAATACCCATTTATCATTTGCATTTCTTCTTGGTTTAGCAATTTTAATGACCAGTAGTGTATTTGCAAACTGGCATACAGAGGCTTCAAAAACTAGATATGAACTCCTGACACAGCTACCAGGTTGTGTATTCCTTTTCTGTAGTGGAGTAATAGTGACCCCATGCGATGCGTTTCTCATTACCTATGGAATCATCAAACTATCTGCACTACAGGTGCTACTGGCTCCACTCTCTGAGCTGGTTTCCATATTGTTGGAGCGGAGGGACATTTGAGCATGCATTACTGTGCAACAGGGAATCCACTTTGTGAATTATTATGGAGGAGAAATATTTAGTGTGCAATTCATGGAGATTGCATCATTCATTTGTGCTTTATTTAAAGGTCACTGGATACTTTTAAGACATTTCTCTCAGAGATATGGAAATAATACGTAACAGTCACATGTTTTGGGATGCAGTCTTAAGATGATGACGGTCCTACATATTGCACAATATCACTAAGCTAGGCATTGAGTGAAATGTATTTGCTGTTTTGGTTAGGGTACAGTGGTTGTGCTAGGTGGTCTTTACTCTCTTCAGAGCTGATATGCAAGGATTTTTCCTATGGGGAATCATTGAAAATCTTAATGTACTGCACACCAGAGACAATATCTGATGATTAAAAGAGAATCTGTGAGGCTTAGAGGATATTCAGCAAAAAATGCTTTGATATGTTCTTTGGTCTGTGTGTATTCATTTACCTATGTGGTTTGCTGTCTGCAGTGTACAATGCATAATCAAGATATTATTCACTGTTATTTTATTGATGCTGGATTTCATGAACTTCATGGTCATTAATGATTGTTGGGGAATAATGCAACCAGCCACAAATTGTTTGTGGCTGATTGCATTATTCACCAACAGTTATTATTCACATTTGTTCCCTTATGAAGCATACAATGTACAATAAAGGACAATTTGGTATTTCTTTTAGGCTCTCTTTGTATCCATTTGATTTCTATTGTATCAGATTTTCCAACCCTCAGATTAAGTGGGTCTAGTCTTCTTGTGTTTTCTTACCCAGCAAACTACCCATTTGTCAGTGTTATGCTTAATTTTTTTCTATCTTATATTTACTATTATATTTTCCTTACTTCTCCCTCATCTTCTTTTAATGCTTTGAGTGTAACACCCAAGTTCTGTTGCTGGACTAAGCCAAAATGAAGTGATACCCTCCAGATGTTCTGTAACCCTGATGCTATTCATGATAACTTTTACCTTAATTATATCTTTTTTATAGTCACCTTAATCAAAGTTTCTTGCAGTATTCGATCTGTAGTGCAGTCTGGTACTGCATGCCACGGAATTTGAATCCTTGCCACACGTCATGGACATCAAAGACCCCTACAGGTCTCTGCACCATCGCACCGTAAGCTGTGGTGGCGCGCGCCTCCTGGCCCGCATTCAGTGTGAGGGCGCCACAGTGGAATACATGGTTGCAGTGGCCAATAGCGGCATCCCCGATAGAGTACCTAAGTGCCTGCCTCTCGCTCAGCCAGCCAGTCTAACATTGCGTACATCACTGGACATATCGCCTCGCCTTAGACAGCGTATTTACTTCTGTGTTTTGTTTACGAGTGGACGTGGTTGTCTAGTTAGGTTTTCTGGACTCTGTTGTCTCGTTCTTGTTGTTGTCATAAGGTCCTTTGTTGGTCGTGTCTGTCTTCTTCGTTATTTTGTTGTTTGCGGGCCGCTTCGAGGGTCCCGCCGCGTTTTCCGTCACTTCAAACCCGCAACTGTTCTGGTCGCCATTATAACATGCAGTGCCACAAAATCTTGCTGTGTGACATCTGTAAAAGGGCCTCAAACTATACAAGCTGATAAATGACATAAACATCTTTCAGTAACTCTTCTGTATTTTGTGTCCACTGTATCAGAATATTGACATCTGTGGGTGGACATACCGTTTTTTAATCCATAATCTGCATAAATCGCTACACTTAACCATTTTTGAACAGAATCACAGAACAGAATGTCGGTTTTGTTTCTTTAAATGCTTCGGTACACATACCATCAGATTATTTGACTTGTCGCTCTAATGAAGTAGGCGAGCGTCAGTAATATGTCTCGTGGTCTTATCGTGGCGTGTTTATCTTCTGCCGTTAGGTCAGACGATAGAAATGCCACTTGCACGCTTAGTGTACCAGATTGACGGTGACCAACTTTAAACAGAACTTGATTAATTTTCACACACATTTATTAAAATAATAAAAAGGCATAGATATTACGTAAATTGATTCTGGATGCTGTTTAAATTGACAATCTGAAGTTTCCTTGGTCTTGGTACGTTAATCTTATTCTCACATATCTCTGATACTTGACAAAGTGTCTATTCATTTATCTTTATGGCTATGTACAGGGTTATAATAATCTTATTAGGCGCAGACTGAAACTTGACTATAGACTGGTACAGACAAATGTAGACTAATGCAGACTGACTAGTTGGAGGTCTGCACACTCATTATAATAACTCGTGCGTCCAGGTATCACTGTGCGAGTGTGATCTGTGAGGAGAAAAGGTTCTACGTTAGCATCAATCTCATTGGCTGCGTTACATATTGATACGCGGATCGTCAGAAGCAGAATTTCGTCCTTCCCTAAGACAGCGCCATCTCGTAGTGCGGAGATGGATGAGCGCTGCGCCTGTGCTGTTGTGCTTAGCGGGGTGCGCTCTATTGGGAAAGTTGTGTACGCCCTGACTACGTGGAACTATGTACACAACAATCATCGTCACACCTTGACAATGTTCTGCGCTCATGCTTTTGTCACCACATCTGCACATACATCAAACCACAGCACACATTGTGGGAAGTTCTCTCCTTAAATACCACTAAACAATGTTTTCGCACACACATTTTTTGTTGACTTAAGAGGAAGAAGTGTAACATATTATTCTGAATGAACAACATGTCACACCACACACTATGTTGCATTTTATTGTCTTAATGGATCAGTATGACATTAATAATTCGTTTTACTTTTAAAAAATGTTAAGTATCCTTTTATGTTTGTTTAAATACTAATTTAATATTTTATTGTGTTATATCATCATATTACTGTTGTGCACTAGGCTCTTGCTAATCAAGCTTGAAAATATGGTTGCCAGTTTAGCAGAAATGCCGGATTATAGAGAGTGTCTTAAATTTAGTGTGAACACATATGGATTATACTTTATTAAATCCAAAGATACACTCATTTTCATAGAAAACTTTGCCCCTGAGCATGTATGTATACAGCAGTATCACTCATTATGAAACATGTCCCAGATTTTTAGTTGTCATAATGATAACATTATGATGATGGCAAGATAAGCATTTCTGAAGAAGAAAAATCTGTTGACATTGTGTACAGATTTAAGTATCAGGAAGTCGTTTCTGAAAGTATTTGTATGAAGTTTAGCCATGTATGGATGTGAAACATGGACAATAAACAATTTAGACAAAATGAGAATAAAATCTTGTGAGATTTGGTGCTACAGAAGAATGCTGAAGATTAGATGGTGTAATCTTACCCTCCCACACATCACTAACAAAATTCTCTTAATCTCTTCGTTACTTTAAAAGCTTTGAGAGGGATAAGATGTACAAAAGAAAAACTTTTGACTTATCTTCATTTTATCTTTTTGCTGTTGTTGGCTTCAAGTCTTGCATCTAGGGGGTATATTCTTGCAGCTGAAATTTTGATTTAGTGTTCTGATAACTGATGAAGTACTATCTGTTGCTATAATTTTCTTTTATTTTATCCCATTTATCTATATCACACTGACTCCACTTTCATAAAGCCATCAATTACATTGTTGTAGACAAAATTAAAAAGTACATGCATTTCCATAAGAGGCACGCATGAAATAGTGGGATCTGGTGAAATCCAGAAGTCAAGTCCAGACTACTCATGTATTTTACATAATCAAATTTGTGTAACAGCTCATCCATGTTCTCAGGATAGTCATTCTCTCTGATAAGAGATTTATTAACATGTCTAGAGTCCAAAGTAATTCTCACTCCACCATTTCTCTTACTTACCACAACTAACGGATTATTGTAAGCACTCCTACTTCTCTCCATTACACCCCATGTTTCCATTCTCTGAATTTCTTTCGCTACATTTTTCCTTTTTGAAAACGGTGTAATATATGGCTCGAGGAAGAAAGACTGATGATTTTTAAGGTAAAACATGCACTGACAGCCTTTCACTCTCCCTGGTTTTTCACTAAACACATTTCATAATTATAATAACAAATTCCTACGTTGTTCCTTTTGTATGTCATTAAGAGTCATAGCGACCCTTACTTTAGAATCTACTACACTTTCAAAATCCTGATCCTCTGTCTCCTCAGAATGTATATCATCATCAAACACCTGGTATTCACCTTGATTCACAATGTTTTGCAAATAGTTACAACATTTCCCACAGTTTAAAATACAGGAATTAGTTTTCACATAAGTATTACTTTTAGGTTCCAAAATAAACAATTCTTTAGCATTCCATCCAAAACAGGCCTCAACTTTCACTATCCAATCCATATCAAGAATTATATTTCCTTCCAGACTAGGGATCGCTAAGCACCTGTGTTCAAAGGTTTTTCCTTCTATACTAAACATTTAAAGTACCTGAGATTTTACCAATTTGCCTTGCTTACCTGTAGCTCCTCTTACCTTTACACCTACAATGGAAATTTCCACAAAATTCTTACTATATTTAATCTTGTCTGTAAATTGTTCAGATGTACCACAAATCGGGCTACCCGTATCACTCAAACAGTTCCCTTCCCAATGATCAATCTTAATCTTAATGTAAGGACATCCAAAATCTGAGCCATCATCTCTGTTATTACACATTTTCAATTTCATCAAATGCTACATCCACAATGTTTTTGCAGGTCTTTATCAGCTTTACTGGTAATCATAGCATTACTTTGGTTACACATGTTGTCAGGTAAAGATTGAACACGCTGAATGGGTTCCATAGCACAACTAACAACACTTATTGCAGAAGGAACACAAAATATATTACTGTCAAAATTACATTTTCTACTTACATCTTCTTTCACTTCATACCACCGATTTGGATACAAATTTTGACTAACCACAGCTAAGTTAATCCAGGATACACATTTATCTATGTTGTCATCAATCTGGTCCAAAATAAATTTCAAAAAGTTTCCACCTTTATTCTTTAGGCTTACAGATAACTCACCTTTACTGTTTGGATCATTGCTCTTCATGACATTAATGAACAACTGTTTTGACTCTCACGTACATCAGCACATAGATCACTTACCTTGTCTGTATTCATGAATAACTCTGAAACTTCATTATTCTTAAACTCCACATATACCTAATAATCACCACCACCATCTTCTTCTTCTTTTTCTTCTTCAGCAACTTCATTAACAACACTAGCCTCATCACCATCAAAGTCACACACCTCACATACATTCATTTGCAATAAGCTACCAGCCTCAGACATACCAATCTGTCATTCACATCTACATGAAAAATACCATGTAATTCAGATCCAATACAGTCATCACCTATTTTACATATATCAATGAAACTATTGTCTGACCAAGAGAAGAAATCATTAGTACACACTACATGAAAATTCTCATTACTCTCACATTCTGGTTTGTGATTAGTATCTACACCACTACAATTAATCATAGTCTTCCAAAACTTTTTATCAAACCATAAATGAGAAATGTGATATTTCTTCAGTTCAACTTCAGATACCTTTACTACATTATTGATACTGTTGTTATTGTCTAATTGTAGGTGTAAACTGGGGGTCTTGTGCTTGTTGTGTTTCCTTGCCCCAAAACTGTGAACCTACATTGAGGTGGACTGCTGCTTCCCAAATGGCCACCTCTAGGGTTGTTTCTTCTATTAAACTGCCCATGGTTATCCCCATTGTTCCTATTCTGCTGATGTTCAAAATTTCTGTCTTATTACCATTTGGCCCTGATAGAAGTTACCACTATCTCTGTTTCTGTAGTTGATACCACTGTGGTCTTTATCATTTCAATTGTTATTGTACATGCTCTTTCTACTGCCCTATTCAGCCTGTCAACATATTGTAAAAAATTGTTCAAGGCAATTGTCAGGTCCGTGTACTAAATCCCACTACAAACTCTCCTATTTAGTGCATCAATCAATGTCATTTCATCAAATGGCCTGTCAAGGTGTGCTAATTTCTTAAGTTGATTCTTACAAAACTCTTTCAGTGTACTATCACTATTCCTATAACTTGGACCATTCAGAAATTCACTTGTAATACTCCCTTGTTCAGCTTCTGACCAAAATTTATTTACAAAAACATTTTTTGAAACTTTGATATGTTTCCCATTGACTTAAATTTAGATTTACCCTGACAGAGCTTCACCTTCAAGACATCTTTTAACAAATTTAATCTTTTAGTTGTCACTCAAGCCCGACACAAAACTATCTTTACAGTGGTGTAGCAAAATCCAGTGGAGGTAAATTGTCTGATGGAAAACTTCTGATTGGAATATTGGACCATGCAGTACCACTGTTTGAATACAGATTGTTGTGAATGTAATTTTCCTGAACTACTGAGATATTTTGATCTAAAACATTTGCATTAGTTAGCATACTGTTTTCAACATTTAACATTTTTTGATCTAAACTACTACAGTTTTGTTCCATTTTTTCCTCTACAGCCTTCTGTTGAACTCTGACATGCTTAACATTCTCGTCCTGATTTGTGGATAGTGCAACTAACTCATTTTCCAAAAAAAAAAAAAAAAAAAAATTATTTTCTAAAACATCGACTTTTTGATTCACACTTTTTAATCCACCTGAAATCCATTTTTTAGCATTTTTTAGTTCCGAAACAGTTAGCTCTACAAGATGAAAACCAACAACAAACAGTGTGGGAAGTTCCTCAGACTTTTGGGCAGATGTCAACTGGAGGAGAAAGCCAGCAATATTAAGACCGTCATCAACCTGACAGAGAGAGCACTGGATGAACCAACAATCTTTGCTCTGATTCCAAGAATGTTACCAAAACATGACATCATCAGCAACATTGAGCAAGCCATACATGGACTCCCACTAAGAACAGCCGAGGAAGTGAGGAGGGAGACCAGCAGGGTACTCGAGAAAGCAAGAATGCCAGAGAACAACGTTACAGCTGAAGAGCACAAGGCACTGTTGAACCTTTGCGATGACAAGGATATAGTGGTCTTAGCAGGAGACAAAGGGAATGCGACAGTTCTACTGAAGTCAGTGGCAGAAGATCAACACCTTACTACAAGATCCAGCATACAAAGAAGTGGGGAAAGACGCCACTGCTTCTTGTCTTTTCACGAGCTCAGGACTTGACAGAAACACCATCAGGAAGCTTTACCCTTGGGCACTGGCTCCACTGCGGCTGTATGGCCTCCCAAAGATTCATAAGGAGAATGTCCTACTAGGTCCTACACTGAACACCATAAATTCTCCGATGTATGCTGTAGTCAAGCACCTAGCACAGCTGTTAAAACCACTCTTGGGTCACTGCCCTCACCATGTCAAGAACTGTACCAAATTTGTTAAGGTACTCCAAGGGTTACGCCTGGATGAGAATGATCTACTAGTCAGCTTTGATGTCACTTTTCTTTTCACCCAGGTGATGCTGGATGATTCCTTAGCTCTACTCAAAGATCACTTTGACGAGGACACACTCAGACTCTTTTGTCTCATGTTAACCACAACATACTTCAAATGTTGTGGGAAATTCTATGAGCAAACAGATGGTGTTGCCATGGGTTCCCCACCCCCATCCCCACCCCCCATCCCCCGCCCCGCCCCCTCTGGCCCCAGGTATTGCCAACTTGCACATGGAGCACTCTGAAGATGTGGCACTGAACACCACCTACTATAAACCAAAGGTGTTCTACAGATATGTAGACAACACTTTTGTAGGGTGGCCCCATGGCAAGGAAAAACTACAGAGGTTCCTATGCCATCTCAGTGGCATACACAATAGCATCAAATTCACTATGGAGGTAAAAGAAAATGGCTGCATTCCATTCTTGGATATTTTGATCAAGAAAAATCTGGACAGTATGTTGGGACACTCAGTCTACAGGAAGAAGATGCACATGGATTTATATCGCAATGCTTGGAGCTGCCACCATCCAGCACCATGTAACTCAGCACTAAACACCTTAATACATAGAGCCAAGTAAATCGGTGAGAGTGAGAGTTTGCCACAGGAGTTAGCACATCTGCGGGAAACCTTCCGAAAGAAAGGCTACACTGAACACAAATAAGACGTGCCTTGCGTGGAGACACGAGGCAGGAGGAGAAACCAGAAGAAGACAAAGCAAAACGTGCCGCATTTCTGCCGTTTGCTGGACAGCCATCAGCCAAGATCGCTAGAATATTAAAGCAGCACAAAATAACAACCATCTTTCACTCACTGCAAAAAGTTAAAGATATACTTGGCTCAACCAATGACCAGCTGGGGTTGCAGATGCCGGGCATTTACAGTATCGAGTGCGAATGTGGGATGGAATATATAGGGCAGACACAATGATGTATCTCCCAGTGCTGTACTGAACACATCAGGAACATATGACTAGGACAGACAAAAAAGTCCGCGGTAGCAGAACATAGCATTATCGAGGGACACAGCTTCGAATTCGAAAAAACGAAAACGCTGTGCAGTGCCAACGGTTTCTGGGACTCAAATCTTCAAAGAGGCAATGGAGATATGTCTGCACAACAATTTAGTAAACAGGGATAGCAGTTTTCAGCTCAGTGCAGCATGGAATCCCGCAATTGACAAAAAACGACAGGAACGCTCTAATCTGAAGGCAGCGGCATCCGCAGACAGATTGAATAGCCACCGGGTCTTGATGCTGGGCCACACCACGGCCCCTCACCACCACCGGTGCGGTACCCCCCTTCTGGAGGAATGTGATTGGCTGGCCTACAGAAGCAGATGACGGCCAAGCAGCTATACAGATATGCAGAACACAGCATCCCAACACTTCGCCTTAAGATGATGGGTACGAAACTCATCGAAACATTGTGACGAGACATCACCACCAATTGGCTGATAACCCAAGAAGAATTCATCAATTCCTAAACTGATTACAAAATTGGTCTATTTGGTGTATCGTTATCTTCAGTTCATATTTTCATTAACTGATCAGTAACTGCACTCAATTTTGTCAAAATCAACTGCATAATGTCAGTTTTAATTGTTTTCTTACTAACTACACTTTCACTTGGTTCAAACGTATCTAGGCTGCATCCTACAGCTTTCATTTCATCAACACTACTCTTGTCTCTATCTATTTCCCTAGCAATCACACAAGTCCACCAAAAATATTAATTTCACAAAATGTCTATACATATCTTTTCTTCTCATTGATGTCCCTCGTCACAATTGTAAAGTCCTCTTTCAATTCATCTGGTCTGTCATTGTTATTATTATCTCGTCACTGTTGAGCTGACTTTACTGGACAGCTCTCTGGTCTTCTTTTGCCAAGTGACTGAAGTTCATTTACATAAAAAATGCAAATACACAAAATCCATTCTTCTTCTGCAACAGACAAAACTTTGTTATCGGTCAACAGATGCTGGCTGACACCCACACCTGTAATTTTATACTCTCACACACACTATTAAAATTCTCTTAGTCTCTTCATTATTTTCAAAAGCTTTGACATGCTTAAGGTATACAAAAGAATAACTTTTTACTTATCTTCATTTTTGCCAATGGCCTTGCCACAGTGGTAAAAGCAGTTCCCATCAGATCACCAAAGTTAAGCACTGTCAGGCTGGTTAGCACTTGGATGGGCGACCATCTGGTCTGCCGAGCACTGTTGGCAAGCGGGGTGCACTCAACCCTTGTGAGGTAAACTGAGGAGCTACTTGATTGAGAAATAGTGGCTCCCTCCATAGCCGCATCCAGTGATGCCTGTGGGCCGAGGATGACACGGCGACCGATCTGTACCGTTGGGCCTTCCGAGGGCTGTTCGGACGGAGTTTAGTTTAGTATCTTCATTTCCTCTTGTTGTTGTTGGCTCCAACTCTTGTGTCTAGGGGTATATTCTTGTGGATGAAATTTTGATTTGTGTTGTGGGTTCATAATGACTAAATAACTGATGAAGTACTATCTGTTGCTATGATTTTCTTTTATTTTATCCCATTCTTCTGTATCACATTGACTTCACAATCTCCATTTTCATAAAGCTATCAATTATATTGTTGTAGACAAAAAACAAAGTACATTTCCATCAGAGGCATGCCCCCTGCTACCCACATTCAGTGGTACTCATAATATTCCAAAGAGTTTACAAAGCAAAAGAATTTACAAAAAATGTTCTTGACAAAAGAAGAATTTACACCAAGTTATATCATTATTTTATAAATGAGTCCAGAAATAAATTTAATAATTAGTGTTAGATTGTGCAATAATTAATAATACAAATTTTAAGTATACCAAAAATTTCGTACTTTCCAATATTTTCAAGAGATGAATAATGTTGGCTGTACATACAGAGTGTAACAAATTAATTTCCTTTTATCCATTTTAGTCTGAAATATAACACATTGTATACAAAATGATATGAAATTCTTTTAGTGAAACAGCAGAGAATGTTCACCTATACTAGATTCAGGATTAATCCTGGTACTGGCTAATTCTATAAAAAAAAAGGTTATGTTAGAAAAGGGTGGGGCAGATCATATGTAACTAATGAGCAGGTGCTGAATAAAATTTCAGAGAAAAGAAATTTGTCATACTACCTTACTAAAGGGAGAGCTCGGTTGGTAGGACACATTCTGAGGCATCAAGGCTTCACCAATTTATTACTGGAGGGAAGCATGGGGGTTGAAAATTGGAAGGGAAACCAAGAGATGAATACAGTAAGCAGATTCAGCAGGATGTACCGGTAGGTTGCAGTAGTTACTTGCAGATCAAGAGGCTTCCACAGGATACAGTACAATAGAGAGTTACATCAAACCAGTCTTTGGACTGAAGACCAAAACAACAACAACGACGACGACGACGACGACGACGATGACGATGATACATAATAACAGTATGCTATATAGCACAATGGCTTTATGAGTACCAGTATTGCATATTTCTGATTGTTGTATAATCAAACAAAGGAAAATCCAAGATGGAAGGTAACAATATTATGAAAAGGAAAGTTGCTACTCACCATACTGCGGAGATGCTGAGTCACAGATAAACACAACAAAAAGACTCACATTTGGCAAGTAAGGCCTTGGGTGGCAGATAGTGAAGTGCTGCAGGTTAATCATTGTCCTCACCAATGTAGCCCCTTCCCAGTTCCCATTCCAGCATTAAACAGCCCTCATTCCACCAGTCTGTTTAGTTCTCTCCTTTTCTGCGCCCCCCCCCCCCCCTTCCCATCGCCTAACATGGAGCACTTCACTGTCTGTCACCTCTACCATCCCCATCCCCACCACAGCCTAAGTGCTGGATTAGTGAGAGTTTAGTGTATTTTATTTGTAAATTTGCTTTTACATAAACATATTATTATAAATTACTATACTGAAATATAACTCATTTTTTCAAATCATTTACATCTTTGAATTCACTGTTAGTCCCTTGCAGCTGAAGCACACTGTTTAGTTATATTTTATGACTGGAACAGAAATGTTATAACAGGAACACCTACATGAGCAATGAATCAGCTTTGATACAACCAAAGGAGAGCAGTGGTCTCAGTGAAATTAGACATTCACATTCTCACTGTATTTTATAAAATTTTGTTACTTTTTCATGCATTTATTGAAAATGTCAAGTGTCACTCTTTACTTAAATCTGTGCAAGAGAGTAGGTCTACTTCAAGCAGTACTGAATTTACTATGGAAGCATCTCCACAAACTAAAAAATTTCCATTCTTATTGATCCATGGAACCCACTCTTTATGTGACATGTTTTTATTGTTTTCAGTGTACTAAGCACCAGTTCTCTATTCACAATAGCCCTCTGAAAATTCTTCTTAACAATTGCTGAAATAAAGCATGTACTTGCTCTTCATTAGTGAGTTTAAAATCTTCTTCCTAGCCACAAATGTTTAAGACAGTTCTCTGCTTATATCCTTATTTAGAGTCTGATTTTTGTAAAACATTTTACTGTGAACTTTTTACAAGAATTTTCAAATATAATTGAAGAAGTCACATCATTAGATTTAGAAAATTAATATTTAATTGAATATTTCAGTAATAAAAAAGGTATGAGTTCTGACTGTACAATAAAATACTTGCCATTGTACAAACCACTACTTGTTGAGAATCTTGATGCATTTATAAAAGATGTTGACACGCACCCATCTCATACATTTAGAGTTCACACAAAAAACATACATCATCCAACAGGCAGTCACTGATGTAGTGCTAAACAAAGTACATTAACAGATATGACTCAATCCTCACAACAAGATAGATTCTAATTAGATGATGAGTATCTTAAATGCAGTGTGTGAGCACACTCAGGTCGTGCCCTGCTATCAAGCTGAACAAGCTCTCCCTATTAAATACATCTGGAGTGCCATTTAACATTACAGTTCAAGGAGAAAAATACTTCCTGATAAGCTACCTTAGGCAGATGAATTTCTTAAAACTATATGCACCGTCCAGATACAATCTGCTAAAATCCTCTCAAATGTGAAACATTTTAAGATAGCATTTGCATAGGAATAGGCTATGGAAAATGTAACATCAGTTGTAATGCACAGAAAAGTTGAAAATACAGCATCACACACAGCAGGGATAGGAAATACTGCTGTGATGGATGACAGTGTTTTTTACAACTATTCTTGAAAGAAATAAATCAATGAGACTTCAAATTCTATCTCACTGAAGAAAAATCTTGTATGACTTGCACATTTGTTGCCTCAATATTGTCATAAAGCTTTGAGGTGACTTATTGGTTCAGACCGGACTGTGATTAGTCACAATTAATTTTAATGACGGTTAACATTGAAGATAAAGGTACAAAGTGTTTTGTCACATCTGTGCAATGTGGCATTTTATTCTTTGTTATGAAAGTGCAGTTAAATCTGTGGACTGGAAAAACTGAAAGTGTCATTGCTGTATGTTGCGGTGTGTGTATCTCTGATGAACCATGTTCAGTAAATCTTTTGTAGACTGTTTGAAATAAACAGTCTTAGCAGGTTATGGGCCCAGCCTGCATGTGAAAAGCCATGAAATATTTTGTTTTCACTCATAAATAAATTTTTGTGAAATAATGTAAATTTGCCTGTGTTTGTAGTATACAATGTAAATGGCAGCTGGTGTTGGTGACTACAGAATTCAAGTGGAAAAACTCAAAGCATACGAAAACTGGGTAAAGTGGAAATGGCACATGTTGATGCTGTTGCAAGCATATGCACTTGAAGACATTGTTAACTGTATGTACAAGGGTGCTGAATAGGCAGAACATGCAACTGTGGAAAAAAAGGTGGCACATCACCAGTGGTTGAAAGATGCTGTGAAAGCGGTTAGTTTATTAGCAAGTGTGCTAGGAAAATCTGTAGTTGAGGATGTCTTGACATGCACCCACATATGTGAAATTTGGGACAATTTAACAAGAGCGATTCGAACATAGCAGTATGTAATTATTAAACAAGGTGAGCAAAGCATTTTTTCATGTTCAGCATGACAACAAAGAGAAAATAAGCACTCACATCATGAAGCTGCAGAAACTTTTGATAGATTTGAGTGATGAACTGCAGAAGCATGAGGAATTTTAAGTGATCAAATTTTATCCACACTAAGGAAAGGATATTACAGTTTTAAAGATATGGTACATGATTCCACCAAAAATTAAAGTGTGACTCTTTTAACTGAAAAATTGTACAGAATTGAACTTCAAAGTATAGTCGAATCAGCCAAATCTGTTGCATGCAGCAGTCCCAAGAAGGAAATTCAGCAAATTACAAGTGACAACAGCGAAAAAACCAAAAAACACTGTGGAATGTGCAAAATGAAAATTTCCGTGTCATGAAAGTGGGCAGATAGGCCATTAGGCAGCAGTTTGTCTCAAAAAAAAGACAGAATTATTCACATCAATCAGTCCAGAAAAAATGCTGCATTTTTGCCATATGTTTTCAGTGCTTCAGTCAATAACTGTGTTGAAATCAATAGTTGGTACTGCAACAGTGTTGCCACGAACCACATCACTATCAATCAACAGTATTTTCTATCTTATAAAAAACTTTGCTGTTCCTGAAAATATTTAAATTGGCGAAAGAGGTGTAAGGAAGTAGGTTCATGGACAGGGAACTAAAAATCCAAATGCAGTTGAATAATGCTGGAATTATGCTGAACTGAAAGATGTGCTTTATGTTGCTGAAGCAAGTGTTCGCTTGTTCTCTACAAAAGCAGCTGCATGAAAAGGTGTTTGCAAGAGATTTGATAACGAAAGTGTCAAAACCGAAAATGGAGTGACTGAGAAAATGATGATGACTGGTCACATAAGCCATGGTCTCTAGCACAACCAGTTCAAGTGAACTCAATGATATCATTGGGTATGCTGCAAGTATATCATGAGAGAGGTGACTATCAACACGAATAACATGTGAAATGTGTCTTGAAGCAGGGGAATGTCAGTGGAAAAGGGTACAAAGAAGAAATCTGCTATTGATGAGCACTGCAAAAAATGCATCAATCACCATTCAGGAAGTGAATGAATTGACTGATGGTTATTGGTGAATTTACATTCAAAGTTTGACGACAAGGCTGTGCACAGACATCTGGATGGGAGTGTGAAACAAAATGAAATGATCGTATGTCAATGATGGCCATGCCCTCACCGGAACTTCAGTCAACAGTTTTCAAGTCTATTCAGGTGACCACATTGGGTGACGCGCTTGTTGACGATGATGAAATGATGATGAGGATAAACACCCAGTCCCCAAGTGGAGAAATCTCTGACATCGCTGGAAATTGAATCCAGGCCTGCTGCATGGTAGTCGGGCGCACTGGCTACTCAGCTAAGGCCGCAAATGGTTGGGTATGTGAATAACAGAGATGGCTTTAGGGTCTGCATTCCATCTCAGAGGAAGGTTGTGCTAAGTCATAAGGTATACTGAAGTGCCAAATAAATTGTTATACCCGCGTAATATTGTGTACGGTCCCTGCGAGCACGCAGAAGTGCTGCAACATTACATGGCATGGACTCAACTAATGTATGAAGTAATGCTGCAGGGAAGTGACACCATGAAACCTCCAGGGCTGTCCATAAATCTGCAAGAGTACGAGGGTGTGGGGATCTATTCTGAACAGCATGTTGCAAGGTGTCCCAGATATACTCAATAACGTTCATGTCTGGGGAGTCTGGTGGCCAGCGGAAGTGTTCCTGAAGCCATCATGTAGCAATTCTGGACATGTGGGGTGTCGCAGTGTCCTGCTGGATTTGCCCATCGGACTGTACAATGGACATGAATGGATGCAGGTCATCAGACAGGATCCTTACATATGTGTCACCTGTCAGAGTCATACTAGGGATCCCATATCACTCCAACTGCCCTTGCCCCACACCATTACAGAGCCTCCACCAGCTTGAACAGTCCCCTGCTGACATGCAGGGTCCAAGGATTCATGAAGTTGTCTCCATACCCATCCATCCACTTGATACAATTTGAAATGAGACTCGTCTGACTAAGCAACATGTTTCCAGTCATCAACAGTACAGTGTCAGTGTTGACAGGCTCAAGTGAGGCATAAAGCTTTCTGCCATACAGTCATCAAGGGTACAAGGGCTCTGGAAGCCCCTATCGAAGATGTTGCATTGAATGGTTCATGTGCTGGCACTTACTGATGGCCCAGTATTGAAATCTGCAGCAATTTACAGAAGGGTTGCACTTCTGTCATGTTGAATCATTCTCTTCAGTCGTTGGTGGTCCCGTTCTTGCAAGATCTTTTTCCAGCCTGTGATGAAGCAATCTGTGATAATTTTTCTTCCCATCTTGTTTTGCCATCTGCCACCTTAAAATTCATTTTTTCAGTTTTTAACTAATTACCAATAACATAGGTGAACAGAATCTGCATTTTTGTAAAAGAGAAAGATTGGCCCATAGCTTTAGAGAATATAACACCTGGTCTAATTCTGTGCTTAGTTTTATATATGTAATTGATTTTCTTATTTCTTTTAACTATTCCTAGTTAGTATCTTTTATTATAGGGTGGAATTGGTAATCGTTTCATAATATAAATTCTATTGTTGATGTATAAACAAATACAAATTCTGTAATAATTGTAAATATATGGAAGACGAAATATTTAAAGCGCCTATTTGGATCCCTTCAAAGATATGTTAGCAAAGCCAGCCCCTAATTAATTCCAAAGTAATTAACAGTTTTGCAAAAAGTATTATTTGGGTAACTATATTTGTAAAATTCATGATTTAAACAAATAATTCGGCCTAACTCTTGCAGTAGAAGAAACTGTTAAAAACACACAATTTTTTGTTGCATTCAGTTAATTTATGGACTTAAGTTTAATTGTAATTTCTGTAAATTTAATTTCGTAGAATGAGTAGTTTCAGAGCCTATTATTGTGAAGATATACGAGGGTAACTCCAAAAGAAATGCACACTATTTTTTTTAATCTATCTTTTATTCTACATATTTGAAAGTTCTACTGGGTGTAGATACATCCTTTAGGAACAATATTTTCATTTCTCTACATAATTTCCATCCCTCTCAACTGTCTTACGTCATCTTGGAACCAGTGCCTGTATACCTGCACGGTAAAATTCTAGACCAACCTGTTGGAGCCACTGTTTGGCAGCATGCACAAGGGAGCCATCATCTTCCAACCTTGTTCCACAAAGAGAGTCTTTCAGTTTCCCAAAGAGATGATAGTCACATGGAGCCACGTCAGGACTGTAAGGCGGGTGTTTCAGTGTTGTCCATCCAAGTTTTGTGATTGCTTCCATGGTATTTTGACTGACATGTGGCCGTGCATTATCGTCGTGCAACAGCAAAACATCCTGATTTTGCCGATGTGGTCGAACACGACTCAGGACGAGCTTTCTTCAGTGTCGTCACATAAGCATCAGAATTTATGGTGGTTCCACTTGGCATGATGTCCACAAGCAAGAGTCCTTTGGAATTGAAAAACACCGTAACCGTAACTTTTCTAGCAGAAGGTGTGGTTCTGAATTTTTTTTCTTGGGTGAATTTGCATGATGCCACTCCACTGATTGCCTCTTCGTCTCTGATGAAAAATGATGGAGCCACGTTTCATCACCTGTCACAGTTCGTCCAAGAATTTCATCTCCACTATTATCATACTGTTCCAAAAGTTTGCTGCATACCATTTTTCTTGTTTCTTTGTGAGCAACTGTCAACATCCTCGGAACCCACCTGGCACAAACCTTTTTTTAACGCCAACACTTTCATTATTCTGCAAACACTTCCTCCCCGTATCCCAACGTAGCGTGATAAGTCATTCACTGTGATGCATCTGTCAGCAGCCACCAATTCGTTAACTCTCTGCACATTGTCTGGAGTGTGTGCAGTACAAGGCCTGCTGCTGCAAGGACAATCCTCAATACTGCTCTGCGTGCTTTCACCACATAACCTGCTTGCCCACTGACTAACTGTACTGCAATCGACAACAGCACCTCCATACACCTTTTTCAACCTCTTGTGGATGTTTCCCACAGTCTCGTTTTCACAACTTAGGAATTCTATGACAGCACGTTGCTTCTGACGAACATCAAGTGTAGCAGCTATCTTTAAGACATGCTGTGACGGCGCCACTCACGTGAAGAGGTTGAACTAAGTTAAAAAACAAGCGGGAAGGATGTATCTACACACTGTAAAACTTTCACACATGCAGAATGAAAACTGTATTTTTACAAAAATTGTTTGGATTTGTTTTGGAGTGACCCTCGTATAAGGGCCTGATTTTTGGTCACAAGGCAGTCAGTCCACAGCTGAGTTTCAGACGAGAAATCTGTGTTGCTTAGAACAACAATGAATCAACCTAACAGTGAAATAAGTGTTACACAATTCAGCCATGTGTTAAAACACTGACAGTGTCCGCTCCACACATACCTTTCTATTCTTCAAGAACTGTAAATTTTGTGGATAGGTTTGTACTGCTCGTAGATGTTCAATAGTAAACTATTGTAGCAGTATGGGGAGGTTTGGCTGCAAACTATTAATGAGGCTTATCAAAAGTTAAACAACAGTGCACCGGCCCTATAACTGTGTATTATTTGGGGCTGTGAACAGTGAAAGTAAAGTACTGTGAAACACAACTGTGCACCTGTTGGCTACATTATTTACAGTAGTCAGTGTCAGAATTACAAACCCCATTTTTCAGCCAGCGTAGCAACGCAGTATGTCAACACCGAGGACAACAAATAAAGAAATAAAAGCAGGCGAACTGCTACAAGCCACAGCAATGTCGGAGATTTGATGTTTTACCAAATTCCTAATACTCATGGTACACTCATGAAGTGGTCATATAGGAAAAACCCCATTTCATCACAACCTCGAAGATGCTACGTCCCATCGCTCGTGTGCCGACTATAAAACCACGTTCAAACTGACTCAAATCTTGATAACCTGCCATTGTAGCAGCAGTAGCTGATCTAATGACTGTGACAGACACTTGCTGTCTTATTAGGCAATGCCAACTGCAGTGCCATAGTGTGCCTGTTTGTGTATCTGTATTTGAATAGGCATGCCTATACCAGTTTATCTGGCACTTCAATGTAAAATTCAGGAATTTAAGGTATTATGGTTAATAGGCAGCAATATAACCCATTATGGATGGAGCAAAGGCAACATGAAAAACAAACTATCAATGGCAAAAAGGGCATTCTTGTCTAAGAAAAGTCTACTAGTATCAAACATAGGCCTCAATTTGAGGAAGAAATTTCTGAGAATGGACATAGCGGAAAGACTTACCTTAGGGGGGAAAAAAGGATAGGTATATACTCGCGCGCGCGCGCGCGCGCGCGCCCACCCCCACACACACACACACACACACACACACACACACACACACACACGTATATCCATCCATACATATACAGACACAAGCAGACATAATGATGTCTGCTTGTGTCTGTATATGTATGGATGGATATGCATGCGTGTGTGCGCGAGTATATACCTACCCTTTTTTCCCCCTAAGGTAAGTCTCTCCGCTCCCGGGATTGGAATGACTCCTTACCCTCTCCCTTAAAACCCACATCCTTTCATCTTTCCTTCTCCTTCCCTCTTTCCTGACGAAGCAACCACCGGTTGCGAAAGCTTGAATTTTGTGTGTATGTTTGTGTGTCTATCGACCTGCCAGCGCTTTTGTTTGGTAAGTCACATCATCTTTATATGAGAGAGAGAGCTATATCCTCACAGAACCTTCCACCTTCCTCAAATAATAAATGACCATGTAATAGGTGTGCACACATCCACTGGAATTTTGGTTGCATATAACTGAAATACACAAAGGTCGTTACTAAATGGCGACACTTCTCAAGCAGTGCCAATGGCTCCTACACAAATTCATTCCTCTGTAGGAGTATACTATATAGAGAAATTTTCAGTACTTCGTTTCCCAGATCATGTTCTTTACTTTCTGTGTTATTTCCCCAACACAAAACATTCAGTTCATTTTTGGAATCAGTATCAATAATAACTCAACCAAAATTTTTGTAGGAAAGAGAAAAACAAATAACTATTATTTCCATTACTTGGTGTACATTCAAAGATAGGCTGCCTAAAACCAGTGACGGCAATAAAATCTATGCTTTTCAACAACATCTATAACAAGTTAGTCTCCTTCAATAATGTACAGGTGGAGAAGGGCCACATAGTTCACCAAGATGCACCACAAACAAAAATAACAATAATTAAAATTAATTTTTTCACTTCATTTTTAATATTTTACAATATGTCTCATATTTCAACTTTTCTTTCTCCAGTGTGCTTTTAGATCTACAAGCAGTACCATGAAACTTAATTGCATTTCCCATTTAGTTAATGTTATAATATCAATTAATACTATTAAATTTTACAAAGATATTTGATACTTTATATTCCATATTGGTACACTAAGTTATCAAGATAAATATTCTGTTCCTGCACTGTGAATTGTAGAAATAATTCCACATAATCTGAAAAGTATTAATAATCTAGTATCTTTTATCAAATTCCTTTGAATTAAAAATTGCTTGTTATTTTTCTGTGAGTGTGTGGACGACCTCAGCTATGTACAACAAAACTTTACAAGTTCTATGTTGAGAATGACATAGAATAAATGACAAAAGTTAAACATTTAAAAATAAATTTATTTCACACTTTGTACATTAATACTGCTATTAACAGACAATAAAATATCTAATTTACACTGTGCACCAAGATATTTTCTGTTATCACAAAAGATGTATTTAAAACCCATTTTAGAATTGTAGTCTATCAGGCACAAAGGCACTGTTTTAATGTATGAACAACCACCCTTCATATATATCTCAGATACCATTCAAAGTGCTTGAAGTATATTTCATTAAATATATTCTAACAATATATGTGTTGGAAATAATTAAATATGTGAAGAAGAGAATAACATGACAAATATTTTTATTATGAAATTAGAGCAATCCTTGCAGAAAATTCCCTAGAAGTGTCAACAACGAAAGATCACACTAGACACAATTCCCTTTTTAATTTTCCTTTTTTGTGTGATTATGTAGATAAAAGATTATTTAGCTTATGTTTGGATAGCATTCAAGATTTCTTTATAACAGTGGAATGCTTACCTATTTCATATTCTCAAACACTTAAATTTCTCTCAACTTTCCATCACACTTCCAAATTCCATATACACATGTGCTTGAAACATGAGATTTATTTGTTAAAATTTTTGTGTAAGTGAAATAGCTTTTTGTATCTCAAGGTACGAGAATAAAAAAATTATTTTCCACCACAAAAATTTCATTTGCTGAATGGCATGGCTCAGCAAATACTGTTTGTCAGAATCGTGGTAAAAGAGCAACCGTTAACAAGTAACTCAATGTCTCCTTGCTGCCTCCAGGAGTCTTAAAATATACAAAAACAGATTAATAATATCAAGATAAAGATTTATTGTTGCCAATATATACTCTTCAGCAGACAGTTTCTCCATCAGCATCTGCAACATAAAATGGATCAAATAGCCGGTACATTACCTTCCCAAAATGCCAGGGTCAAATCAAACCACACAATTACTATATAGGAATTCAAATTTTATTTACCTGTGTATCATAAATGATGAAAAGTGAGAAGAGGAAGGCTCCACCAGCAGACAAAAGAAGTTCAAGAGCTGTGCTACCAATAAATATTTGTAGGAGACCTCCAACCATTAAAACACACAGTCCAGCAAATAACCTGTAAATTGAGAATGTTATATCTTACTCATTTAGCAAGGATGGTATGTTTCTCCCTATTTCAACTCATACAAACTTATTTGTGACATTATTTAAATGTTTATGTTCAATATTGCTATGTAGTTTTTTTATCTGTGTTGAATGAAGTAATGGCAGTATTTAAAAAAATAAACAAATAAAAAAGCTTACGATAATGATTATGATATTCTCAACATACACAGATGGGGACAGTTGTTGATTGCCACATAAACAAATGTATGTAAATCACTACATTTTGGAGGAAAACACACACACACACACACACACACACACACACACACACACACACACACACACACACACATTCCACCGGGTCTTTTCATTACTACATTTATACTATTATACACGGCATTATGTGTCTGAGGTACAGTCATGATTATAATGTGGAACCATTTCTTCTTCTTCTTCGTCTTCCTCCTCCTCCTCAGTCTTTGTCCTGCGATGCAGAGGTCCACCCATTTGGCTCTCTGTCTCCCCTTGGTGCAATCTTGTACTTGGTCAGGGTGGAGCCTCCTACCTTAAGATCTAGGAGGGTATCTACCCAACATTGCCTTGGTCTCCCAGTAGGTTTTTTGTCATTGTTTTCAAATGACAACCTGTCTTTTTCTGTTGTTCCTTGATCTGCTCAAAGTACCCCTCCATACCACTTTCCCTCATCTTCTCAATTATAGGTGCCACTTGATACTGCCTGCAGATTTCATCATGGGTCACATAATTACAACGTGTCATGCCAGGTGACCAGTAAAGCATTTTGTTTTCCATGAAAGCAAATCTTTGTCTGCTGTTTTTGTGCAAGACAACATTCTACACTGTGCAAGACAAGTGGACAGACTGCACACCTATTGATTTCTACTAATTACACCATGCATTGAAAATTCAGTTTGTGATTTTTGAAACAAGTGAGCCTTTGGCAGCAATTTTAAGATATTTGTTTTTGGCAGATCTATGCAGTTGATCTTGATTGTGTCTATACTTTTGCATCTGTTGACAGGTATTCAATCTTCTTTATAGTGGTGCATGGACCAGATTGCTCAATGCAGTTCTTCCAGGCTTGGACATGTCATTGAAGGTCTTTATTGTGTTCTGCAGTAAGTACAAAATCTGCAGTATTTGGTAGTGTCAAAGCTCCTACTTTCTGAATTTCTGATTTCAATTAGTTTCTCAGGTACTTCATGACCATGTGTGGCAAACCATGTCAGATAAAGGGGTATTATGCCAAAAGCCTTGACCACATCCAAGAAAGCAAAGTGAAAATACATACTGTCCCCTCAATGCTTCTCTTTCTCTCAATCCATCTTTACTTTTTACTCAATCCTATTGCATCTAGACTGGAGCTGGCACAGTGCTTACCAATATACTATATTTACCATGTACTCTCTCTGTGCCTCTCCCTTTGTCTCCCACGGTCCTCAAAACAGGTAGCTCCCTCTCATCATGGAGTATGAATGACCTGCCTCTCCTGCCCAGCCCATCCATCTTTCCTCCCAGAGGAAAGACCTGACAATACTGAAAGTTAGAAATAGCTTTTTCCTCTAATTTAAGTGTCTATGGAAGTACTGCAATTTCAGCTATTGAAGTGTTAGCCAGCCTTTTTGCTTTTATTAAGAAAATCTGAATAATTCCCTGATTATCAGTCAAATGTTGAAAGGCACAGGAACAAACCAAATATTCATAAAATGCACAAAACATTAATTTCAGATTATTTTGTGGCTATTACCAAAAATGCTTAACAGGACGGTAACTAATGAACTTTATGAATATCCCTTGAATAGGGCTTGTATAAATGCCTGTTGCACCTTATCCCAGTCTGCCTTATGACATCCACACATTTCTTTTTTTTTTTCTTTTTTTTTTTTAAAGGAATGCAATAGCTGTGACCTCAAATCAGTATTGTGTTATACTACAGCATGCCATTTTTTGTCATCAGTCTTCTGACTAGTTTGATGTGGCCTGGGACGAACCTTCTCTTGTGCTAACCTCATCCTCTCACAGTAGTGCTTGCACCTTATGTCTTCAGCTTTTTGTTTGATGTATTCTAATCTCTGTCTTCCCCTACAGTTTCTAGACTCCACAGCTTCCTCTAGTGCCTTGCAAGTTATCCCATTATGTCTTACCACATGTCCTATTCTCCTATCCCATTTTCTAACCCGTGTTTTTCATACATTCCTCCCTCCATGTAATGCTGTGCCCTAAACATACATCAGAAGTTTCTTTCTCAGATTATGTTTGGTTCTATCAGACTTCTCTTGGACAGGAATGCCCTGTTATCCAGTGCTAATCTGCTTTTTATGTATTACTTTCTTCATCTGCCATGTGTAACAGTTTGTATTAGGTAGCAGAATTCGTTAATTTCATCTACTTTACGGTCACCAAGTTTGATGTTAAGCTTATCATTAATCGCATCATTACTTCAATTTTCTTTTTTTTTCTCTAAAAAAAAAAAAATGGTCTGAAGATGAGACGCTGTGATATCGCAAAGAATACGCCAACCTTTTGTGAATGCAGGGGTTGCTCAAACAGTGCTTGTGGATTTTCATTACATGACAAACGTTTATTCTGACTGGTTTGATGTGGCCTGTCAACATTCCTCTCCTGAGCCAACTAATTCATCTCCGAGTAGCACTTGCAACTTATGTTCTCAATTATTTGTTGGACGTTACCCTCTACGGCACACTCTAGTACTATGGTAGTTATTTCCTGAAGTCTTAACAGATGCCCTTTAATCGTGTACCTTCTTCTTATCAATGTTTCCCATATACTTCTTTCCTTGAAAATTCGTGCAGAACTTCCTCATTTCTTACCTTATCGGGTAACCTACTTTTCAACATTCCTCCATAACACCACACCTCAAATGCTTTGATTCTCTTCTTTTCTGGTTTTCCCACAGTTCATGTTTCACTACCATACAATACATACTTCAAATGTACAGTCTCAGATTTTTATTCTTCAAATTAAAGTCTATGTTTGATATTAGTAGATTTCCCTTGGCCAGGAATGCACTTTTTGCACTGCTCCCTAGGTAGCAGAATTCCTTAACTTCACCTAATTTGTGATCACCAATTCTGATCGAAAGATTCCTGCAGTTCTCATTTCTCCTACTTCTCATTATATTCGTAAATTCCTTGACTTACTCCCAATCCATATTGTGCACTCATTACACCGTTTATTTCATTCAGCAGATCCTGTAATTCTTCTTCACTTTCACTAAGGATAAGGATGTCATCAGCAAATTGTATCACTGATATCCTTCCACATTTAATTTTATTCCACTCTTGAATCTTTCTTTTATTTTTGTCATTTCTTCTTCAATGTATAGATTGAACAGTAAGGGCGGAAGACTACATTCCTGTCTTATACCATTTTTAGCTTGAGCGCTTCGTTCTTAGTCTTCCACTCTTTAACACTATTTACAGGTAGACAAATGCTGTGAATGGTCCTGATTTTTCTTTAGTCTTGCTTCCACTATCAACCACAATGCCAGATCTGCCTCTCTAATGCCCTTGCCTTTCCAAAAGCCAAACTGATTGTCATCCAACGCATCCTCAATTTTCTTTTCCATTTTTCTGTACATTATTCTTATCAGCAACTTGGATGCATGAGCTGTTAATCTGATTGTGTGATGATTCTCACACTTCTCAGTCCTTGCAATTGTCATAATTGCGTGGATGATGTTTTTCTGAAAGTTTGACGGTATATCGCCAGTCACATACATTCTACACACAAAAATTTTTACCACTTCCACCAACGATTTTAGAAATTCAGACGGAATGTTACATAACCCTTCCACCTTATTCAATCTTAATTCTTCCAAAGCTCTCTTAAATTCCAATTCTATTACTGGATCCTCTCTATCTCTTCTATATCGACTCCTGTTTCCTCTTTTATTGTGTTTTAAGATAGGACTTCCATGCACTCTTTCCACCTACCCACTCTCTCCTCTGCGTTTAACAATGGAATATCCCCACAGCACTCTTAATGTCACCACACTTGTTTTCAATTTCACCAAAGGCTGTATTGGCTTTCATATATGGCGAGTCACTCCTTCCAACAATCATTTCTTTTTCTCTCTCTTCATATTTTTCATGCAGCCATTTTGCCTTAGCTTGCCTGAACACCCGATTTATTTCATTCCTATGTGATTTGTATTTATGTATTCCTTAATTTCCCTGAACATTTTTGTACTTCCTTCTTTCATCCATCAACTGAAACATTTCTTCTGTTATCCATGGTTTCTTCTCAGTTACCTTCCTCGTTCCTATGATTTCCTTTCCAAATTCTGTGGTTACCATTTTTAGTGATGTCCATTCCTCTTCAACTGAACTGCCTCCTGAGCTATTCCTTAACACAGTATCTATAGCCTTAGAGAACTCTTTATTCTTTAGTGCTTCCGTATCCCACTTCTTTGCACACTGATTCTTCCTGACTAGCCTCTTAAACTTCAGCCTATTGTTCATCACTACTAAATGGTTATCTGAGTCTATATCTGTTTGTGAATATGCCTTACAATCCAGTATCTGATTTTGGAATCTCTGCCTGACTATGATGTAATCTAACTGAAGTCTTTCCCTATCTTCTGGCCTTTTCCTAGTATGCCTCAACCTCTTGTGATTCTTGATCAGACTGTTCACTATTACTAGCCGAAATTTATTGCAGAACTCAATTAGTCTTTCTACTCTATTATTCCTAGTACCAATCCCATATTGGCCTGTAACTCTTTCTTCTACTCCTTCCCTTACAAACACATTCCAACTGCCATGACTATTAGAGTTTCATCTCCCTCTGTGCAGTGAATCGCCGATTCAATATCCTCATATATTCTCTCTCTCTCTCTCTCTCTCTCTCTCTCTCCCCCCCCCCCCCCCCCCCTTCAATGTGTGACATCGGGATGTATACCTGAACTACCATTGTCGGTGTTGGTTTGCTGTCGATAACAACCCTACCACTGAACTATTCACAGTAACTCACTCTCTGCCATACCTTCCTATTCATTATGAAACCTACCCCCCACTAAACCATTTTCTGCTAGATTGAGCCTTAAGATTTCTCTTCTCACATTTTCCAGCTTCCCTACCACGTTCAAACTTCTGATATTCCATGCCCTGACTTGTCGAACGTTATTCCTTTGTTGGTTATTCAAACACTGTTCCTTTGTGGGTAATTCAATCGTTTTCTCGTGGCCTCCTTTGGCAGTACCCTCCCGGAGATCTGAATGTGGGACTAGTCTCATTTTTACTGTCAAGCCCATATTCTCCCGTAACTCTTTTTCCTATTCTCTTCCCTGTTACCACATTCCAATCGCCACTGATTATTAGACAATCGGCTCCTTTTACAAACTGAATTATCCCTTCAGTATCCTTGTATTTGATGGACAGTTAAATGAAAGTGAGACAGCCAGAAAAAATTAAGTATACTGTTTACTATTTCAAAAGTAATTGGCGTAACTGCTAATACATTTATCCCACTGTGAAACAAGTCAATGCCTTCATGGACCAAAGCTTGTGGATGTCTAAGGAACCACGATTGTATCCTTGGCCATAAATGTCTTTCTTCAGGGTACCAAAAATATGGAAGTTAGATGCAGAGGAATCGAGACTGTATAGATGACATGCAAGGGCTTCTCAGTGAAACTTCTGCAATGTACTCTGAAAAACCTCGGTAATGTGGGCACTGACCACCTTGTCTCACAGTAGGATAAATACATTAACAGTTACAGTGATTACCTTTGAAACAACAAACAATTTGCTTGTTTTTCCCATTTGCCTCATTTTCATTTAATTGTCCCTTGTGTTTCCTTTACATCTTCATTTTCTGCATATTGTTGTTGACATTTGTTTGCTGTCAGTTCTGCGGTAACCAACACTACACTAAACTGTTCGGAGTAACTCACTCTTTGCCCTGTTTTTCTATTTGTAACAAATCCTACTCCCACTGTACCATTTTCTGTTGCTGTTGAAGTTATCCTTTATTTGTCTGAACAGAAATCCTTATCTTCCTTCATTTCACTTCAGTAACTCTCATTAAACATAAACTGAGCCTTTGCATTTTCTGTTTCAAATTTTCTGGCTTCCTTATTCTGACATACAACACCCTGTCTCTTGGTATGTTACCCTTTAATTAGTTATTCAATTTTTCCTCTTCTTATGTTTAGGTTCCCCTTGACAGTCTCCTTCAGAAGATTCATATGGGAAACTAATTTGGAATCGTCTACCAATAGAGAGATAATCACGACACTTTTTCAATTACAGGCCACATGTCCTAGGGATAGATATTCCGTGTCTTTATGCAGTGGTTTCCACTGCCTTCTGCATCCTCACACTGTTAGGCATTGTTGATTCTTCTTAGTTTTAGGGGCATTTTCCCATCACAAGGGCAATAGGTTTTACAGACACTTTGTCTGCCCCTCCATCCTCTTTTTTTGGACAAGGCCTTTGGCAGACCAAGTGTGGCGTCTTATACCGCTATGGTATTGAGTGAATAATTCTCTGGTCATTTGATTTTTTTGTGTGGTGCCACTGGTTGGCTCACACGCTCCCTTGTTCAACCCAGCATAATTTCTTCTTCTCTTGGTATACCTAAGCACTGTGGTCCACACATGTTCCACTGGAACTATTGAATTACCATGATAAGCAATATTAAAAATCTTGTGCTATTTGGCCTGCACATACAAAAATGTGAGAATAACAGTCAACACTCAGTCAATGTTATCTTTTATTGTAATTGAAGACAATGACATTACATTGATCTTCCTGTGCTAATTGTCTTTAGTCATTTATCATCATCTTCACAGTGTGGGTTATCTTTATAAACCAAGAATTAATTCTGACACACCTCCATTTATTCTGTAAGTGCAGTCCATCGTCTATTTTATTTACAGATGATGCAGAGAGAATAGTTTAGCCCCTTACAAGTAGCAATAATAATGTAAAAGGTTATGTTTCTCTTGTATGTACAACTGTAAGATCTTCATAATGTTTAGTGATTACAACTGAGTAAACCAAGCAAAATTTGTAATTGATTTTCTACATATTTTTTTATTGGTCTCAATGTACGCAGTAAGTCAGTCATGGGCCATTTATATTATTTTAGTATGAAAATGTATGTCAAGGTATTATAGTGTGAACCACGACTATTGTCCCCTGTCACGTGAACATTAAAAAAAAAATGTCGTGTGACTAGAGCCTTTCGTCAGGTAGACTGTGCATCGGGTGCAAGTCTTTCGATTTGACGCCACTTCGGCGACTTGCGAGTCGATGGGGATGAAATGATGATGATTAGGACAACACAACACCCAGTCCCTGAGTGGAGAAAATTTCCGACCCAGCCGGGAATCGAACCCGGACACTTAGGATTGACCTTCTATTGCGCTGACCACTAAGCTACAGGGGGGCACATGTGAGCATAAAACTCTTTTCTCTGCGGTTTTGAAGGTTGTTATTTGGATTTATAAGGAAAGATCATAGTGCAGGTGATTGTGTACCAACATATCATTGCTTGTTTCTTATACTGTAAATTCACTTTTATAACTCTTAAAATTGCCATCTCGCAGCACAGAGGGACAAATGCTGTTATGCTAATAGAATGTTGAACTTAGAAATTAGTAATAATCTATTAATGTAATAATGCTTGAACCATCCCCACTCCTGACAGCCTCAAACAGCTGTATCTGTGAAACGACTGTGTAAAGAATGTGTATTAAAAAAAAATGGAAACGAGCGTTTGGCGTCATTGGCCGGGAGGCCCCTTGCGGAGCAGGTCTGGCCGCCTTGGTGCACGTCTTAACACATTTGATGCCACATTGGGTGACCTGCGTGGCAGATGGGGATGAAATAATGATGAAGACGACACAGCACCCAGTACCTGAGCGGAGAAAATCTCCGACACACTGGGAATCGAACCTGGGCCCGTAGGATGGCAATCCGTTATGCTCACCAGTCAGCTATCGGGGCGGACAATAATGGGTGTACTTATGATATTTCCCCTTCAGAGTGGACCACACAATCACCTCTTGACATACGTTCATTTCTTTATAAAACACATGGAATATTTGGATATGGTGTTGCTTAGCACTTACCCAAGGCCCAAGAATGAGAAATCCTTCTTTGTTTGGAATGTGAAAGCTGTAAGTCCTGCCACAACAGCTAAGGTGATCACAAAAGCCTGCAGGACGACTGCCTGCTCGAAGTATGTCAGCACTACACCAATTGTGTAGGCTTGTACAACTGTCTGAAAAAAAGAAAGGATGCAATAACAAACTCTTCTGGGTAAAAACAATTGATAAAATGATTTACTGAAGCCTGCAAAGGAAATATGATGATAATTGTTCTGTAAGATTTTTAGCACCAAATACAGGTACTATCTGACACGTACATAACAGTTGTAATGGAGGTGCAATACTGGTACACAAACTAATTAAAGAGGGCTTCAAGACAATGAAATGGAAATATACAAATGAACAAGAGAAATTAACTTGCAAAAAAAAAGTTAATTAAACAGGTAGCAGGCTTGGCAGAGAAGAAAATGTATATTTGTAACAGGAACACACATTATCGTAAGTGTCTGCATTAATATTTCATGTATGTGAAAACAAATCAGCACTGACCACATTTACTTGATGCTAAACTCAGAATATCAACCAACTTAATGAAATATTCTTATTCCTGCGTAATGCATTCTTCTACTGCTAATCTTTCAAGTCTGCTATCCCCATCATTTGTCTGCAGACAAGTGGATGCCAGTCCCCATAGTTTGTTTACTGGTATTAAAAGGAAAAGATCGTAAAATTTTGTGTACTGATGTTGATAACATAAAATGAATGTTTCAGATTAATATGAAAAGATGAATTTCAAAATTTAGATATTTATGTCTGTATCATTATGTATTAAATGAAAAACTAGTCATTCAACACTTGAAAACTCCACAAAGCAGTAGCGGAAGTGATACAAGACACAAACAAATGGAAGAAACTATAAGAGGGGGTATAATAAAAGGGATGTATAAGAAATATAGCAACAGAAACAAATAAAAATGGATCAAAATATTAACCCAGGAAAATGAGACTGATGGAGTGACAAGAGTGAGAACATGGAAATATGCTGCAGTTAGAACAGGGGAAGCAAGAAACCAAGTAGAGAAATTGCACGACCAGGTACAGGGGGAGGGGCAGGGTACATATAAAACTCAATACTGGGCAGCATATTTAGTTACAGGATGTTCAAATTTGGTCTAGGTCAAACACAAAAATTTAATAAAACTGATACTACATTTTTTAAAAAGAATAGCATTCTCCTTTCTTTGACTTTTTTATGCAAATAGTTTCCATGACAGATGTATGTGTATTTGCCACTGACACTTTTCTTGACCTTTCTTTTCTATATGTAGATTTATTCCTGCAATCATTCACCTCAGGAGCCTTCTGAGCCACTAATCCCCTACCTTTTTGATGGCTTACATCTAGTCACTTCATGGAACATTCTAACATGACCATCTGCCCACTCTCCTGTCATTGCAGCATTTACTGTCACATAAGCAGATAGCTTCTTTCTACTTCATTGTGACTGCTCACATCTTAGCAGCTCACCTTCAAACTGAGTAACAGCCTATCTTCATTTTTCCACTCTGAATTTCTAAAAACTTTTTTTAACGTAGATCCTCAACACAAGGTAAATAAAGTTTCTGCAACTCTATAATTTCATTTCCAGTGATCTGTGTTATCTGCTTTTTGAGAAATAGTTCTGATCCTTACTAAGAGATGGAGCATTAATTTTTCATATTCTTATCTCACATAGTTTTAGGAAACTGGGAACTTAAAACCTACAAAAGAAGTGAGCTTTTGCTGACACACTGAAGATGAATCAAACAATTTCCTGAACCATCCACAATACTGCAATAATTTAGAGTGTGTTATTTGGGTACACGGATACTTTTAAGTCTTCAAGTTCTGCATTTACATCTACAACTTGCACATCACTATGCTGCAAGACTGACGGTACTTTCTACAAAAAATATATTAAGGTTTCCATATCCAGTGTGTGTGTGTGTGTGTGAGTGAGTGAGAGGGGGGGGGGGGGGGTGCAAAGATGTTACTTCTTGTCTACTTGTGGCTTCACAAATCCTTATGGGGCTGGTATGTAAGAAATATAAAAAAATTATTCAGATAGAGAAGGGTGACGAAAATTTAATAGTCATGGATGACTGGAATTCATTAGTAGGAAAAGGGAGAGAAGGAAACGTAGTAGGATTGGGGCTAAGAAATGAAAGAGGAAGCCGCCTGCTAGAATTTTGCACAGAGCACAAATTTATCATAGCTAACTCTTGGTTTAAGAATCATGAGAGAAGGTTGTATACATGGAAGAACCCTGGAGATGCTAAAAGGTATCCGATAGATTATATAATGGTAAGACAGAGATTTAGGAACCAGGTTTTAAATTGTAAGACATTTCCAGGGGCAGATGTGGACTCTGACCACAATCTGTTGGTTATGAACTGTAGATTAACACTGAAGAAAATACAAAAAGGTGGGAATTTAAGGAGATGGGACCTGGATAAACTGAAAGAACCAGAGGTTGTACAGAGTTTCAGGGAGAGCATAAGGGAACAATTGACAGGAATGGGGGAAAGAAATACAGTAGAAGAAGAATGGGTAGCTTTGAGGGATGAAGTAGTGAAGGCAGCAGAGGATCAAGTAGGTAAAAAGACGAGGGCTAGTAGAAATCCTTGGGTAACAGAAGAAATATTGAATTTAATTGATGAAAGGAGACAATATAAAAATGCAGTAATTGAAGCAGGCAAAAAGAAATACAAACGTCTCAAAAATGAGATCAACAGGAAGTGCAAAATGGCTAAGCAGGGATGGCTAGAGGACAAATGTAAGGATGTAGAGGCTTATATCACTAGGGGTAAGACAGATACTGCATACAGGAAAATTAAAGAGACCTTTGGAGATAAGGGAACCACTTGTATGAACATCAAGAGCTCAGATGGAAACCCAGTTCTAAGCAAAGAAGGGAAAGCAGAAAGGTGGAAGGAGTATATAGAGGGTCTATACAAGTGCGATGTACTTGAGGACAATATTATGGAAATGGAAGAGGATACAGATGAAGCTGAAATGGGAGATACAATACTGCGTGAAGAGTTTGACAGAGCACTGAAAGACCTGAGTCAAAACAGGGTCCCGGGAGTAGTCAACATTCCATTGGAACTACTGACGGCCTTGAGAGAGCCAGTCCTGACAAAACTCTACCATCTGGTGAGCAAGATGTATGAGACAGGTGAAATATCCTCAGACTTCAAGAAGAATATAATAATTCCAATCCCAAAGAAAGCAGGTGTTGACAGATGTGAAAATTACCGAACAATCAGTTTAATAAGCCACAGCTGCAAAATACTAACACGAATTCTTTACAGATGAATGGAAAAGCTAGTAGAAGCCAGCCTCGGGGAAGATCAGTTTTGATTCCATAGAAATACTGGTACACGTGAGGCAATACTGACCTTATGGCTTATCTTAGAAGAAAGATTAAGGAAAGGCAAACCTACATTTCTAGCATTTGTAGACTTAGAGAAAGCTTTTGACAATGTTGACTGGAATACTGTCTTGCAAATTCTAAAGATGGCAGGGGTAAAATACAGGGAGCGAAAGGCTATCTACAATTTGTACAGAAACCAGATGGCAGTTATAAGAGTTGAGAGGCATGAAAGGAAAGCAGTGGTTGAGAAGGGAGTGAGACAGGGTTGAAGTCTCTCCCCGATGTTATTCAATCTGTATATTGAGCAAGCAGTAAAGGAAACGAAAGAAAAATTCGGAGTAGGTATTAAAATCCATGGAGAAGAAATAAAAATGTTGAGGTTCGCCGATGACATTGTAATTCTGTCAGAGACAGCAAAGGATTTGGAAGAGCAGTTGAATGCAATGGATAGCGTCTTGAAAGGAGGATATAAGACGAACATCAACAAAAGCAAAACGAGGATAATGGAATGTAGTCGAATTAAGTCGGGTGATGCTGGGGGAATTAGATTAGGAAATGAGACACTTAAAATAGTAAAGGAGTTTTGCTATTTGGGGAGCAAAGTAACTGATGCTGGTCGAAGTAGAGAGGGTATAAAATGTAGACTGGCAATGGCACGAAAAGTGTTTCTGAAGAAGAGAAATTTGTTAACATCGAGTACAGATTTAAGTGTCACCAAGTCATTTCTGAAAGTATTTGTATGGAGTGTAGCTATGTATGGAAGTGAAACATGGATGATAAATAGTTTGGACAATAAGAGAATAGAAGCTTTCTAAATGTGGTGCTACAGAAGAATGCTGAAGATTAGATGGGTAGATCACATAACTAATGGGAAAGTATTGAATAGGATTGGGGAGAAGAGAAGTTTTTGGCACAACTTGACCAGAAGAAGGGATCGGTTGGTAGGACATGTTTTGAGGCATCAAGGGATCACCAATTTAGCATTGGAGGACAGCGTGGTGGGTAAAAATCGTAGAGGGAGACCAAGAGATGAATACACTAAGCAGATTCAGAAGGAAGTAGGTTGCAGTAGGTACTGAGAGATGAAGAAGTTTGCACAGGATAGAGTAGCATGGAGAGCTGCATCAAACCAGTCTCAGGACTGAAGACCACAACAACAACAAACATGTAAGGGAGTAAAGAATAGTTTACATACTCCACTATCATTTTAAAAAATACTTAGAATTTTCTATATATGTTTTCATTAGGTACAGACATTACTTTTCAAGTGTGGCCAATAAGCTAGCATCATGACATTTGTAGGCTTAAAAACAGTGAAAAAATTTTAACCGAATTTTTAAAATACCGTCTCATATTATAGGTGTATTTCAAAATTGTTCATGCCAAAATGACAAATGTAAAACCTACAAACAAAGAGCAACTTTTCACAGCTGCGAAACATTTCTAACAAAACCTATGAATAATTTGCTGATGTGCATCATATCAAAAACATTTCATACCCACCACCCCAATTGCTCATTTAAATCTCACTTTTACTTGTAAATATCCCTCCCACTGCAAGGTGCAATTTTTATTATATATGGATTCTTCCATTACTTCTTGGTAGAACAATTCCATATACAACATTGAATAACAAGTACTATGATTTTTGTTTATTTTGAACTAGTTTTTGGTTTATTAGGCCTTCATTGGAAAACAACTGTTTGCTGCACAACGTAAGTTAATAGTGATCAGTTAGATAGTTCTCAACCAATGTCATGAGCTCACGAACTATGGCATCGTAACAATGTAACCAGTAATATAGTAAGACTATGTATTTTAATTAGTCTGTATAATAATGTCCATTGCCAAAATTTTAGTCTACAATGTTAAAAAATATGTTTGTTGCACAACATAAATCAACAGAACTCAGTTTAACAGTTTCTCAGCCAATGTCAAGACCTCACAAAATTTAACATTACAGCCATTTAACCTGTAATATCAGGCAGTTTAATTATTTATTGTGCTTAAAATTGTCCACTGAGTAAAGTATAATTTCAGTGTTAAGAAACAAGTCTGATGCACAATACAATGCAAGTGACTTTATCTTTGCTTATAATGTTTGGTTACCTAAGAACTAGGGTCCTTTCCGACACCAGTCAGTTGTTTCCCGATGATGGTCTAATAAGCCAAAAACTAGAATGAGATTTTCACTCTGCAGCGGAGTGTGCGCTGATATGAAACTTCCTGGCAGATTAAAACTGTGTGCCCGACCGAGACTCGAACTCGGGACCTTTGCCTTTCGCGGGCAAGTGCTCTACCATCTGAGCTACCGAAGCATGACTCACGCCCGGTACTCACAGCTTTACTTCTGCCAGTCTTTCGTCTCCTACCTTCCAAACTTTACAGAAGCTCTCCTGCGAACCTAGCAGGACTAGCACTCCTGAAAGAAAGGATATTGTGGAGACATGGCTTAGCCACAGCCTAGGGGAGGTTTCCAGAATGAGATTTTCACTCTGCAGCGGAGTGTGCGCTGATATGAAACTTCCTGGCAGATTAAAACTGTGTGCCCGACCGAGACTAGAACTTGGGACCTTTGCCTTTCGCGGGCAAGGTCCCGAGTTCGAGTCTCGGTCGGGCACACAGTTTTAATCTGCCAGGAAGTTTCAGCCAAAAACTAGTTTGAAATAAACAAAAATAGCGGAAGTTTCATATCAGCGCACACACCGCTGCAGAGTGAAAATCTCATTCTGGACACCTCCCCCAGGCTGTGGCTAAGCCATGTCTCCGCAATACCCTTTCTTTCAGGAGTGCTAGTCCTGCTAGGCTCGAGTGCTAGTCCTGCTAGGTTCGCAGGAGAGCTTCTGTAAAGTTTGGAAGGTAGGAGACGAGAGACTGGCAGAAGTAAAGCTGTGAGTACCAGGCGTGAGTCGTGCTTCGGTAGCTCAGATGGTAGAGCACTTGCCCGCGAAAGGCAAAGGTCCTGAGTTCGAGTCTCGGTCAGGCACACAGTTTTAATCTGCCAGGAAGTTTCAGCCAAAAACTAGTTTGAAATAAACAAAAATAGCGTACTTCTTATTCTACTTCAAATCTTATTTTATTTACATGAATATAATAAGAGGGAAACATTCCACATGGGAAAAATATATCTAAAAACAAAGATGATGTAACTTACCAAACGAAAGCGTTGGTATGTTGATTGACACGCAAACAAACACAAACACACACACAAAATTCAAGCTTTCGCAACCCATGATTGCTTCATCAGGAAAGAGGGATCTAATCCTGGGAGCGGAAAGACTTACCTTAGGGGGAAAACAGGACAGGTATACGCTCGCGCACAAACACACATATCCATCTGCACATATACAGAGACAAGCAGACATTTGTAAAGGCAAAGAGTTTGGGCAGAGATGTCAGTTGAGGCGTAAGTATAGAGGCAAAGATGTTGTTGAATGACAGGTGAGGTACGAGCGGTGGCAACTTGAAATTAGCGGAGGTTGAGGCCTGGTGTGTAAGTGGAAGAGAGGATATACTGAATGGCAAGTTCCCATCTCCGGAGTTCTGATAGGTTGGTGTTAAGTGGGAAGTATCCAGATGAACCGTACGCCTCTGCCTTTGATCGTGTACACCTTATGGGTTACAGGACAGGAATAGGTGGTGGTGGGAGGGTGCATGGGACAGGTTTTACACCAGGGGCAGTTACAAGGGTAGGAGCCAGAGGGCAGGGAAGGTGGTTTGGGGATTTCGTAGGGATGCCTGCCAACCCAAACTTTGGTACAGATTTATTGATGACATCTTCATGATCTGGACTCACAGTGAAGAACAACTCCAGAATTTCCTCTCCAACCTAAACTCCTTTGGTTCCATCAGATTCACCTGGTTCTACTTCAAATCCCATGCCACTTTCCTTGACGTTGACCTCCATCTGTCCAATGGCCAGCTTCACACATCTGTCCACATTAAACCCACCAACAAGCAACAATACCTCCATTATGACAGCTGCCACCCATTCCATATCAAACGGTCCCTTCCCTACAGCCTAGGTCTTTGTGGTAAACGAATCTGCTCCAGTCCAGAATCCCTGAACCATTACACCAACAACCTGAAAACAGCTTTCGCATCCCGCAACTACCCTCCTGACCTGGTACAGAAGCAGATAACCAGAGCCACTTCCTCATCCCCTCAAATCGAGAACCTCCCACAGAAGAACCCCAAAAGTGCCCCACTTGTGACAGGATACTTTTCGGGAGTGGATCAGACTCTGAATGTGGCTCTCGAGCAGGGATACAACTTCCTCAAATCATGCCCTGAAATGAGATCCACCCTTCATGAAATCCTCCCCACTCCACCAAGAGTGTCTTTCCGCCATCCAACTAACCTTCGTAACCTCTTGGTTCATCCCTATGAAATCCCCAAACCACGTTCCCTACCCTCTGGCTCCTACCCTTGTAACTGCCTCCGGTAGAAAACCTGTCCCATGCACCCTCCCACCACCACCTACTCCAGTCCTGTAACCCGGAAGGTGTACACGATCAACGGCAGAGCCACGTGTGAAAGCACCCACGTGATTTACCAACTGACCTGCCTACACTGTGAAGCTTTCTATGTGGAAATCACCAGCAACAAACTGTCCATTCACATGAATGGACACAGGCAGACAGCGTTTGTTGGTAATGAGGATCACCCTGTGGCTAAACATGCCTTTGTGCACAGCCAGTACATCTTGGCAGAGTGTTACACCGTCTGTGTTATCTGGATACTTCCCACTAAACCAACCTATCACAACTCCAGAGATGGGAACTTTTCCTTCAGTATATCCTCTCTTCCCCTTACCCACCAGGCCTTAACCTCTGCTAATTTGAAGTTGCCGCTGCTCATACCTCACCTGTCATTCAACAACATCTTTGCCTCTGTACTTCCGCCTCGACTGACAACTCTGCCCAAACTCTTTGCCTTTACAAATGTGTGCTTGTGTCTGTATATGTGTTGATGGGTGTGTGTGTGTGTGTGTGTGTGTGTGTGTGTGTGTGTGTGCGCGCGCGCGAGTGTGTACCTGTCTCCCCCCCCCCCCCCCCCCCCAGGTAAGTCTTTCCGCTCCCGGCATTGGAATGACTCCTTACCCTCTCCCTTAAAACCCACATCCTTTTGTCTTTCCCTCTCCTTCCCTCTTTCCTGATGAAGCAACTATGGGTTGTGAAAGCTTGAATTGTGTGTGTCTATCAACATACCAATGCTTCCGTTTGGTAAGTTACATCATCTTTGTTTTTAGATTTATTTTATTTACAATATTATATTACCAAAAAATGCAATGGCAATTTGCAACAATGCAACAAATGTTAAATATTGTACATTACATAAATTCCACATACCTTATAGAAACTGAGCTACATTCACATAAATGGAAGTACATTAGAATTTTGAAGATTTTACTTACAAAGCAGCCCAGTAATATGAAGTTTGTTGGCGTTTCTCTCTTCTTGATATGTAAAGCCACCAGTATTACAAGACTTAGAATAAAGGCAATTGATAACAGCCAGTCACTGTGAAAGAAGGAACCACATATGTAAGTAAATTCTTAAATTTTGTTTCAATATACGTTTGTCTATGAAATAATAACCTAAATAGTTTTATCAGATGTTTAATGTGTGTTAAAAATGGAAAACACTTTACCATTTTGCCTTGAAGCCAATGTATAAACACTATGGTCCATTAACAAAAGAGCAGAATGGTAACATTAAGCAGTTTGTGAGGGTGAATTTCTGAACAGTTGTGTTGCTTAATGACAAAATGACAACTACATCCAGTGTTATCAGGTACATGATATTTTTTAAATCTTTGATTATATACCATAGATTTTCATTTATCGTATGTTATTCTGTTCACTTGGTTAAATGTTTTCTTATTTCACTACAGAGCATTAATACAGTTACAAACTGAGTAAAAGAGATTATTAAGTTACTCACTTATTGTGAACAGCTGCACGAACTGGTGGACTTGTCATACAAACAGTTGCAACAACAACGGTGATCAACAACTGGCCGGTGAGTAACCCATAGACTTTGCGCAGGAAGCCTGTAAAGAAATTACGGTCCACTACAATGTGATAAGTGACTGGCTGTTTCAGTGATGGACTAAACACTGAGAAACTGTTTTAGAATCATGACTGCCGAAGTCTTTACACCGCAAACATTTAAATTACCCATTAATATCTTCCACAGCACAAATTACAGGTAATAACAAGAGATGAACATTGTTTTTGAACATAAAACTATGAATACGAATCAGGCTGTCAGTACAGCAAGTCATATCCTGTTTACATTATCTATTAGTCTAACAGTAATAAATGGATTTGTTTCCTTGCCAGGTGAGTGTGTAGCTAAAAATATGGCTCATGAGGGACAATTTTTTTATCTAGACTGAAAACATTAAGGAAGAAGAGAGTATGGCACTTACTAGAATAATGGCTAGGTTTACATTTGAAAGTTCATTCTCTCCTTACAAGAAGAATGGAACTTTCCTAGATTCAAAGCATGAATCACTGTATGCACCCTAAAAAGCACCTCTAATTGAAAACTCCTGCATAATGGAAGGCACAAAGAATTTCAACATTCTATGTCTACCTACGAGGGTATGTTAATTATTATCCGCGTAGCAGTTATAAAATTTTGTTGTAATCAAATAGGGAACTTACAAGAACATCATTTTTCAACATAATCTGTTTGTGTTTCAACGTACTTGGTCCACTGTTGTACAAGCTTCCTGACGCCCTCATAAAAGAAAGTTCTCAGTTGAGCTGCATGCCAGGAATGCACCGCTTCTTTCACTGCTTTGTCTGAGGCAAATCGACAGCCCCTTAATGCCTGTTTGAGTGGACCAAACAAGTGATAGTCAGAATGGGCAAGATCGGGATTATATAGAGGATGATCCAGAACTCCAAATTTGAGTTTCTGGAGCGTTTCAACAGTGTGGACAGAAGTATGTGGACGGGCATTGCCATGCAACAACACGACACCTTTTGACAGCAATCCTCGGCACGTGCTTCGAATTGCAGGCTTTAGCTTGGCAGTAAGCATCTCACTGTGACGTACACTGTTTATTGTTGTGCCCCTTTCCCCATATGTTCCAGTACTGGACCTTGTGCGTCCCAAAAAACCTTAAGCATCAGTTTTCTTGCGGACCGGTTGGGTCTTAAACTTTTTCTTGCATGGCGAATTTGGATGTTGATACTCTGCCATTTACTCTGTGGCTGTTAATGATGGATCCATGTTCTGTCACCAGTAATGATCCTGTCTAAGAAGTTGTCCCCTTCGTTACCATAGTAATCCAAATGTTTTTTGCAGATGTCCAAGTGTGTTTGTTTATGCAACTGTGTGAGTTGTTTTGGGACCCATCTTGCACAAACTTTATCAAACCCAAGTCTGTCTGGATGATTTTGTAGGCAGAACCACGACTAATTTGCAGACAATGTGCCACCTTGTTAATAGTTAATCGTCTGTATAAGAGAATCATTTCACGTGGATGCTCAATGGTTTTTTTTCATTTGTGGTGGTAAATGGTCGTTCAGGTCCTTCATCGTGTGTAACACTTGTGCGACAATTTTGGAATTTTTCAATCCATTCGTAGACACTCTGTTGTGTCAAAACACTGTTCCCTTACTGTATCGAAAGTCTTTGATGTATTTCAACCCCTGATATGCCTTCTGACCACAAAAAACGGATTACTGAACATTGCTCTTCTTTGGTGCAAATAGACAGTGGAGCAGCCATGAGTAACAGCACGGCAGCAACAATGAAATCAACCTAGCAACTTTAAGATTGCAAACAACAAATAAACAAAGCATGTGTCACCAACCTAAGATGACAGTACTACCATAATAAACAAAAATATAACTAAACTGTGGATAATAACTGACTTACCCTCACACATTACAAATTGCAAATATATAAACTTTTCTCTATGTGTAATAAATACTGCCAACTGAATAACACACCACACAAGGTGATGCACTAGGCTGTCATTGGGGAGGAATGGGGTTCAACATCATCATTTATCCACAGGTTTCCTCTGTTTCCCTTAATAATATAAAGCAAATGCACAGATAATTGCTCTGAAAAGTCTATGTCTGACTTTCTTCCCCACCTCTGCCCAATCTGAGTTTGTGGCCCAACTATTGACCTTTTAGTTAACAGAACATTAAACCTAACCCTTTTCTTTTCCCATTACTTCTCAGAGCAATACTTTCACATGAAATTATTCAAAAATAATTATTTATGAAGGAAGCAGACTTTGCTTTTACTTAGTAAAGCTTTCATCAACCTGAAAGTTGTTTTAACAACACAGTGCTTTACCAAGCACGCTCCGAATGCCCTTGCCTTGCAATTCAAAGTGGATTCTGAAGCATACTGTTCCTTCATATTAACAAACCATCACCAGAAGCTAAAGAAGTGGAAAAAAAAATCTGTATGATTAGAGGAGGATTGCACCTCGATCCGACATATCCACATGCACCACTGAACCTTACTACTTTATTTTTGAAAATATTACGTTTTGCTAACTAAGAGACAGTGAATTTTAATGTCCAGTATATCTACACATGATGAATATGCTTTCAGAGAATGGATATATGATTTTTGGCATATACTTTTAATGTCAGATTCCCTCGTCAGTGGAGTACTTTGTTACAAGCATTTCAAAGCATGTAAGTTGTATTATTTGAATACATGAAGCTGCTTTGAAATGTTCATTGGCACTGTGAGATTTGTCTGAAAACAACTATATAGGAAACATTCTGACAAAAGTTGGAGGTGTTCAGAAACTATTAATGTATCCACCAATACCTCTCTGCATCTTTTACCATGTGTTCATATTAGCCTCACCTGTTCAAATAAACTCCACTTGACAGTATGGGGGTTCAGTATTTGAAAGAAAGTCACGTAAGTGTCAACACTAAGAAAACAGCATAGTGGATTTCAACTCAGCAACACATACAGTTTTTGCAACGCAATTGTGCGTTGTAACTGATATTGCCGGTAAAGAGAATTGCGTAAAATTCCTGGGTATAACAATATAAGAGACACTTCAAGGGAATGTGCATGTTCACTTTCTAATTGGCAAACTGATTAGAAATATACTTGCAATAAATACACTTGACAAATAATGCAATGCTACTAGCAACTGCTTATTGTAATATGGTATCATCCAGTACAAACTATTAAATAAAAATACTTGTGTACTTTGACACGTTCCACATCATTACGAAAGAATCGTGTTCATGATCCATGGAACAAGTAATATAACTAACTAACTAACTAACTAACTGAGGTGCCACAACAAAACAGACATTTGCAAGCTATTAAAGATGTGGAAAAAGGCTATTAGAATAATTTGTCATGAAAATGTAGAGCCTCATATAATGATTTATTTCAGAAAACTGGAATACTAAGTATTAGAGAGGGCATGTTGTATGTGGTGGCGTGCTCTAGCGTGGGATGTTTATTTTATTGAATTATTTGTAAGTGTTGTTAGTGATATTGGGAGTCCTTTGACACTGTTTGTGACAATAATATTAGAGGGGTTTGCTGTGGTTTCTCAGTGAGTTATTTTTATGTTGACAGTTACGGACAATGTAGATTCATTTTCAGGTTTGGAGTTATTGGTGTAGTGCGTTGTTTACGGCCGAAGATTTAATTTTACGTTTCATTTTTTGTTAGTTATGTATGTGATGACAACAATCAAGAGCAGGTCGCAACATGTCGCTATGGGGGAAGACATGTTGAGAACTATTAAATTCCTAAAGTTGTTCAGTTTAACTGCTGAGTATGTGAAGTGTTACAATCATGGAGAATGTGCGAGACTGACCCAAGTTGCTGCATCTCAGGCAAGGGACCAGTGTATGTGATGATGGCAGTGGGACATGTATGGCATTCTGTCAGGAAAGGTCCATTTATAGATTATGTGTTAGCTGACTTTGCTCGGTAAGCATGTTTTTATGTTTCTTTTATTATTTTTTAATTGTTGTATGTGTGATATGTGTGTTTACGTGCATAATGGGTGGTTCACGGTTACTAAAATTTGTGTTACTGCAATTTTTACGTATGTTATGGTTGTGTTGTTAGTTGACTGTAATTACATTGGATTGTAAGAGATAGGTATAATGGCATTTGTTTTACCTAAGATGTTGAGGTTATTTTTTTATATTTATCATATAAGCGAGTTTTGGTTTTTTTGGTACCATGTAAACAGACTGACTGATATTAATACCGGCTTTATTTAGTTATCATATTTTTCACTCTCTGTATCGGTCTTGCTTCTTGACAGTTTCCCGTATGATGTGTCTCGGAATTTTTGTAGTGGTATCGAATTTTCAAGTTGAGCTACACAGCTCAACTCTGGTTGTCAATACCACATTTTCATTAGCTCTCATGACTTTTTTGTAGTGCAGTTCCTTTCAGAATTGCTGTATCAGTTTTATGTTATATCACATTTCTGTCATCATTGAGTTTCGTATATTTCACTATTAGAAGTGATTTTGCAGTAGTTGTATTAGATATTAGTTTGTCCCCACTCAAGATACATACTCTCCTGCAGTACTTCCTGATGTTCAATATATATTACACTGCTTCACAATTGCTAAGGAACAGCTGCCAACTGCTATAGAATAATCAGCAATTGCTACTACAGAACATCCAACCAACAATAGTAAAAGGAAATGTAGAGGGCACAATGTGTCAACTGCAGTGAAGCTTGTGCACAAATGCTCTGTATGCATCCGACATTTCATGCAATACAGTGCTTAACGAACATTGTTGTGAACCAATTAGGGTGACTTTCTGTGTGGCTTGGTAACATTTCTGCAATGCATCATTCGAGTGCTTACAACCAAGGACGAGCAGCTGGATGGCTCAAACTCAGTCAAAATGTCATTATTGTGGCCACGGTAATGTGTGCGTTCAAAAGCATCAGCTCACAATTAAAAAAGGCCACTTATGGTGGAAATGGTATGTGAAAGCATGTTGATGGACCAACACACTGCAAGAGGAAGTACCATTTGCAGCAATTAACTCAGGCTGGTTTGTATGCTCGGAGGCTGTTACATGAATCCCACTTCGATAATAAAAAAAAAAAAAAGAAGAACGAGTTCATCAGTGTAAGAAATATTTTGGTTGGGGTTATTGACAGTGGTCTATTTTGATGGTCTTCAATAAATATCGCTTCACTGTAGTGAGTGATTCTAGCTACCATATAGGGAGGGGAACATGTTAAACTCCATTGAATGTTTATGAATGTCATCAGTATGGCATTATGGTGATAGCAGTCATTATGCAAAATTGACAGAAACAGCTGCGTATGTTTGTGCAAGGCACAGTACAGCACCACTGCAGGGAGATTATTCTGGCTCATGTCCATCTGTTTCGGAGTGTGGTAGGTCCTGATTTTCTGTTTATGGACAACAATGCCCACCCACATAGGACTGCTGAGATGTCGGACACATTGGAAAGTTAAAATATTGAACATATAGAATGGTCGGTGTGATGTCTTCAGTCATACGACCACACCGCCACCTGAGGGATTGATCCGCCGGATGCGATTCTCTCGATAAATGGAACAGAAGAACGGCTGTGTTAGCCAAAGAGTACACAGCCAGTCGCAGTACTTATGCTCGCCGTGAGGCGCTCCTAGGCCACTTCATATGCAGCAGGATAGTAGTGCAGTTGCGCCAGTCTTCAGTTCGTAGCCACACTCAGTGGTCAGCTAGTGCTGATGTTGGTCATTGTCTGCAGTTCAATCATTGCTGCAATCAAGTCTTTGTAGCTCCGTTCCAAGTTAGTCTTCAAATTCATCGGATTCGACATTGAAGATTATGAAAGATTAATTCGTCACTGCAAGATTTGTGACTTGTAAATTATGTCATTCTACAGATGCTTGTTCTAGTCACGGCTTCTATAATCGTCACCCAACTGATCATGGACTACAGCAAAGTTAAGTAATAAATACTTTCTTATTTTGTACTCCTGCTAATTAATTGTGTTTTTCTGTTGTAGCTACCAAGCAGTCTTGGCATAGTAGAAACTACATTTCCACCTCCTTGGCTACCTCATATTTGCCACCTCATGTTAATGGACTCGATTATAGTGAAAGATCAAGAGCCAACAGGTCTGTGTACTCACCAGATCTAAACTGCAAAGAGCATGCCTCCGACACTCTTCACAGATGTGTTTCTCTCTGAATGCCTCCTTCCTGAACCATGCAAGAAGTGAAAACCATGTTGACAGAGGAGTGGGATAGTATCCTCCAATGATTTCATGACAGTTTGGTAGCCAGCATGAATAACAGCTGCAAAATGTGTGTTAGTGCCCCAGGAAGATATCTAACTTTATGCTGGAGTTGGACCTGTGTCAAACATGAATGTTATTTATGTCTTCTCCTGCTTTCCCATGAGGTGAAATCTGGACCAGTTTTTGTTATAAGTGTATCACGCCACCTGTATTACATACATATTGTTGTTTTGTGTCATGCATCATTGCCAGTGATTATTCCTTTCCAACGCCGTCTCTATTCCTTAGTAACTGTAAACAGCTTTCTTAGTTAGGAGTCTGACAATGAAATAGTTCAGTCTCTAAGAAAAAATGCCTTGAATCAGTGATGCATTACATACTTCAGGTAAGATTGGGCTTATTATGTGGGAACAAATCATTAGTACTCTATTGGAAACATCATCAAAACCAGATGCACTTTTTATTTTTGAGAGATTAATTAATTTTCTTAATTTCGGAAGGAGAAGCTGCTGATACAATCAAATGACTGAATTTCATGAAGGTTGCTCTTTCAACGTACTATTGTGATTTTTCTCTTTACCTGTTAGTCACTATACTTTCTACTCCATTCACGAAATTATTATTAAGTACAACTGCTATCTGTACTCATCATTTTCAAATAATGACATGAATTTATAATGGAACAAATTAAATTTTGTGTGAGCCTTTGGTTTATCATATATTTCATCACAGGTTCTCTCTTGTAAACTATTCCTGAAAAACATTTGTACTGGAGTCATTAATTAGTCTAACTGATTTCCACATACTGTTATTTATCCTAACTATGTATGCATCATAATCACAGAGAGCATTTGTTGCTGGGTAAACAGTTATTTTCATGTCTTGAGCTTCAGCACAGAAAATACTATCAATTACGGTTCTACTGTCTTTATCCACCCCCTTGGAAAGTTAATTATGGAAATCAAATTGTACGACCTAAAACAGGTTTTCACATCCTTTTCCCTTTCAGGATCCTTGAGAAAATCTACAATGAAGCCAGCAGAGACTTAACTGCTTGCTGCTGTCTGACATACAGCACAGAAAGCAATTAAGATTCCCCAGAAAAAGTTCAGAATTTTCCCATGGGGATCTATATACAGTTACAAAGTACCATTATGATAACTACTTTGTCAACTATTGTTCTCATCACCTTTCGAGAAAGGATTCAAATACTTGCCTCCCGTTTATCTGGAAATTCCTTCATCTCCTAAGTAAAAAAGAAATCTTGGAGGTCGTCTTTCTGGTGTCACGATACACTGTAGAGAAGTGTGCTGCAAACAACGATATTGACTTACAATACAAATTCCAGTTCTCACATTGAGATAGAGCAATTGAACACTTCATTATTAGTAGAATCAAGGACCTAACCTACCCTTTGCCGATTTGTTTGCAGCAAGAGAAAGTTCAATCCTAATTGGTGATACTTTTAAATCAGACAAAACGTGCCATTAATTTTACAGGCATGTATCTTAACAAGCTCTGGAGATTACTATCCTAAACCATAGCAGCAAATATACACCACCCAATTTTTCAATAAATTTACCTGATGGTATTCGACACACATGTGGAATTGGTGGAACTCTTACCATGATCTCTTTTTGCCCTCTTCAGTTAATTCAATATTTGTTGTTTTGGAAACAATGGGTTGCTTTCAGCATTGTCCCAAAGACTGTGAGAAGAGTGTTTCAATATGATGCACTACTTGCCCTTCCTGAATGGTGCTCCAATGTTTGAACACTGGTGTCCACTTAGCCTGTCTAAATAGCTATCTATGCTAAATTCTCTCTTCTGCCATTTAGCAATTTACTAAGCAACTGCTTGCAAATTAGAGGTAAGTGGAAATGTGTAAGTGGCATGCCACATCCAGCACAAATATGCCCATTCTACACCAATCTCTTTTCCCAAGAGGATGTTCTTTCTGTGGAGGTAATATCTACAGTACCTGACAAATGGAGTCAAAAATTTTGAAACTGTGATACACACAAACAGAAACATCTTTCCTCTACTAAATGTGGCTTCCACTTACATCCTGTTAACTTCCTTTCTCCCAACCTTTTTGTGACTTTTTCCTTCTTATCTCTCCAGAAAGATAGGTAACTTGTACTGGTCTAAGGTGAAGGGCTGAATCATTCTCTCAGGCAGCTTTTGTATTCCAAAGTTTCTAAGGTCTTCTGAACACCTACCAGATAAAAATCTACTTTGCAACATTTGATGACTTTATCATCATTTTCTTACTCTAATATCTGCATTTGTTTCACTGTGGCTGTCCAAGCAATTGGAAGTATTTGTGTGTTGATGATTGAATAGCACAAAGTTCCCATAATCTGCAAGTGAAAAAGGAGTTCACTCAAGTAGACTAGTTCATGGTACAAAGATGACATCCATGGGATTAATCCTGAATAATTTAGGTTGAAGCACATATACCTGTTTTGGAAATTACCCAGTAAAGAGTTTTGAAAAGTAAACATACTATAATATGTGACTTTACCTGACACAGTGTGCTATATGACAATTTTTTTGTTGGATAAGGCATTAGGTTGTACTGTTTCGAATTTTTTATGTCACCTGTACATGTGTGTATTCAGTGGTGCAACTCCAGCTTTCAAGAATTCTTGCAATTAAGGTATTTAAACTAATATCATCAGGGTAAGAGTTAGATCACACACCCCTTGCCACCCCCAATGAGTCATAGCTGATGTGGGTAATATGCACCAAACTACTCGGCAAAGGTTTCTCTATTATCTAATACAAAACTCCTAAATTTAACCTGCAGCCATATATATTTATAAAGAAAACTACATTAAATACGAAATGAGTTCACTATGATAGCTTCATAGCGAGCTTAGAAATTTCTGAATGAATCCACAAAAACAGGATTCACAGGTGGTTGTATTATGATATGCGCTAAATGTGGGCTACATTACTGATCAATTTGTTAAAAAAACATTCATATCATATAATTATTTTACATCATTCGGATTATTGCATCTACTTTCCTGCAAATTTTTGAGCATCTTTGTGACACATAACTTTCCACTATTTTTGCCCAATTTTGTTCATGGATGGTGGTGTCGGTGGTGGTTAGTGTTTAATGTCCCGTCAACAACGAGGTCATTAGAGACAGAGCACAAGCTTGAGTTAAGGAAAAATTGGGAAGGAAATCGGCCGTGCCCTTTTAAAGGAACCATCCCGGCATTTGCCTGAAATGATTTAGGGAAATCACGGAAAACCTAAATCTGGATGGCTGGAGACGGGGTTGAACCGTCGTCCTCCCGAATGCGAGTCCAGTGTGCTAACCACTGCGCCAACTCGCTCAGTTTGTTAATGGAAGGAATGGGAGAGCTAACTGGAATAAAAGACTGATAATGCTGCCAGGTCTACAAATCAGCACAGTATATTTGGCAAACTTATGTCGGTGAGTGTCCCCTGAGGCTTTTGCAATAGCAACAGCTGAATGAAACCCTCATAGCTGTATTTGATTTGACACGACATACAACCAGAATATTAAAAATAACTGTCAAAATGTTTCGCAATAAACAGGGCTGTGTAAATCAACAGCAACAAAAGTGATGGAGTTTGATTACATCCACCACCCACTCAAGCAACAGTTCTTGGCGAAGGGGGGGGGGGGGGGTAATAATAGAGAAGCTCATTTCTGAGACTATGTTCATGCACTCCATATTGTAAAGCAATGGCAGAATTTTTGAGTAGCATGAAATAAGAGAGAACACTGTCTCACTATGGGACATTCTGCACGAGTCCAAGTATGAGGCCAATATCTGTTACTGATTTGAAAATGGCCTTCAATTAGTTGTAAACTGCAGTTAGGTCAAGAACCAGTAAACTGGTACACTGGTGCAAACTAACCAGGTTGAAAAAATAAAATAAAAAGTAACTACATAAGGCACTGAGAATTGCCATTTGTCACAATATATGTACAACACAGCTGTCACCAAAACAATTGTGGTACTTAATTGTACAATGATGAAAAACGAAGTATAATAGGTCGTAAAATTATTCATTACAGCCATTTTTCTGCAGCGGGGATAAAAACACCTCATACAAACAAAACAAAGTAGCTTCATATAAACGGAAATGAACATTCATTCACTAACCGAATAAATAGTCAACACAGACCTAACTGAAGCACTCTCAGCTAAAGGCTAATTGTCAATAATTAATTTTACAAAAGTGTATATTGAAGTAGTACAAATCGAGATATTGCTTCCTAATTCTTACAAGTGCAGTCATAATTTTCGAATTTACCAAACACTGTGACAAACAGAAAACCAACTCAAATTTTGAATTTTGTCAACAAACAAGCTTGATTTCCGTGAAACCAAATGAATCTTGCAATAGTTAACGTTTATTCAGCAAATTAGGAGGAGGTGGCGAAGATAGCATTGTAACAAATTGCTGAACCTACTTACCCAATCGAATTTTAAGTCCTGCTTGCTTCACATTATTGTTGTAGGCGAAGTCTTCTGTTATAACTGGTTTACCACCAAATTCCACGTCGTCTTGAGCGAACATCAAGGGTATACTTGCCATTTTACTGATCTGTAGACGACAAATCGTTTTCTCAAGACAGCTGGCTTATGACAGCGAAAGTTGCTATATTTCAGTGCGTGCTTAGGTAATTGCTATTGAGAATATATCTATACAATTATTTTCAGAGCAATGTAAATTGTATATTTTGATTGCATGCATAGGATAGCACCACGTAAACACTTCCGCCGGCATTATTACTTACTTTTTCGCACAGCTATAAACGTCACTCCCAAAACACAATCACCTGATGTCACTAAACTATGTTATAGCCACGAAGATAGTATTCTCGACTGCCACCTTTCGCGGCCAAAGAAGTTACAGAGTTTTACTGCCGACTGTCGTGAAGATTGTAAATCGAAGGACAGATGAAGCTTACACGAGAATTCCTCAAACGGAATACGTCTAATAGTTAAACTGTAGAGTCCTGATGTCCTCAGTAATTATTTGTTAGGCTATATTCACTGTTTTTGCAGACCCGTAATGTGACAGCGAGTATACAAGTTGCAGACATTTGGGCTGTAAAGGAGCGGCATACGGTCAATATTTATTGACAATACTAATTTGTCAAATATTTAATATATATTGAAGCCGACACACACTATTGATAACATTGACAAAAACTGCAGTTGACAAAGCGATTTTACAAGGTGAAGCTGTCGAACAGCCAAAAGAAAGCGTTTGTTGCAGTTATATTAGCTATAGCTTGCAATGAACAGAAAATAACGTAAAAGAGGAAATAGGTCCGAGATTGGTTAAAAAAAGGAGCGACTGGTCACATGTTAACTTTCTGACTGAAATCACAATCACGGACCCGAAAGATTTCATAAACTATTTTCTGATGAGTTCTGCATAGTATGACAAGATATTAACAGCAGATGAACAAGTTGTTTAACCAAAGAAAGAGTAGGATTCCAGGTAGAACTTAAGCACAAACCTCCGTCTCTATTTATAAAATTAAATGAATAAAAGACAGGACGATTTGACCTGTCTAAGAGAGTCACAGTGTAGCTGAAAAACTTGAACTGGCAGGATCCTGAAGGCAAACTTATGCTAATCTGCAAAAAATTACTTTAAAAGTTTCAGGGAAGAGTTTTAAATGAGAAATTTAGTCAGATATATACGAAATTCAGAAAATAAGTTACACATGTCATACCACACTAAAACTATTGCGCTACAAGAGTGGCACATTGCCAGAAGTGAATACATGGCCAGAATGTCACGAGGACACAATTCTGTCGCAGTATGCATAACAGGTACATCACACTGTGCGAACGAAATAGTGCAGCAACTGGAAATGTACTCCAAAGTGGAAGTACCTGGAACAGTACTCTTCTTGTAGACAGAAAATCCGTATTGCACACAGATTCAATGTGAAATTCTGGTGGTACATGGGCTAGTCACAGTGAAATGGTGCCAACAATTTGATTAAGGCCCCACAGACACAAGTGATACTGATCGGAAAGTTCAGATCTCGCACCATACCATTTCTATCTTTACGGCATGAAGGAATATTAGGGTGGGAAGAGATTTTCCGATGAAGGGGACGTTAACGTGGCGGTTCTCCAGCGGATGCATAATTAATAATCAGATTTCTGTCATTGGTCTATGGACGATTGGCATAATGTTCTAACTGTTGCTTACAAAAACTTGGTGGTTGTGTTGAAAAATAATGTCATGTGTCTGTGTAATATTGCCTCTGTAGGGACCGTGAAGGCAACATTCGGCTAATTATGCTGTGGACAGAAGCTTTTAAGTAATCAGTCTTCCATTTGGCCTAAATAGAAATAGAACAAGAAGAAACTATTGTGTGTGGTGCAATGGAAAGTGCCTTTTGTAATGCACTTAACAGTTGTTTGCTGTGTGTGGATGTAGATGTAGCTCTAGAAGAAAACAGAAGCCTTCTACATTGTTGATGCACATAGATGAAGATTGTGAGTAGATATCAAGATACAAGATTCATTGGGGTGCAATGAAACCATAGCTCACTGTTTTTTCTGTTATATACCACCTGCAGTGCAGTGCTGCCAAAGACAACACAGGGCACGGCCTACTTTTCTTGAAAATATGTGTGGCACCTGGGAACTAATTAAGATGCACTGGTAGAAGCTGATAAACTGTGGGAGCCGAAGAGAGTCGCTAATAAAATGACAGATAGTAAGAAGTTTGGAAGGACAGTAATGGCCCCTATCATTTGGAGAGTAACATCTTACTCTGGCCAGTGACATGAAACAGACGCAAAATAGTAAAACGGTACAGAAGAACGTAGACTGTACTGTCAAATTAGGATACTCTCAAGGCTGGCTAAAGACTGGGTGGTACTTGTAGCCATGATGAACGGAGGGACATATTTCAAAATCAAGGGAGAGTTGCCTACATTGTGCAGGATCCTAATTTGTACCTCTTGTTATATTCGACATTTAGTGAGATCACAGATAACTTTCCGCCTCTTGATGCTATATCACAGTCTAACATAACAATCGCGACTCTCTTTCTCGTATTTGTTACCCACAGAGAGTGTTTGTAGTGCCTTAACAATCGACGACAACTAAAAATGATACCAGATTTGTAATTATTTAGTTTGATAAGAACCTTGGGAGGTACAAAACGATAAATTGCAGGACACTTTATTTTAATTTCTCTGTTAACGTGCAGACATTTACTGAACATCGTTTTCCCTTACTAACAAAAAATTGCTATTAAATAGAAAGACGTTGTCCATCTATCCAAGGAAGCAGAGTCCTGTTCGCTGCACTTTCAGTCGAATCAGCGAATGTGGAAAGCAGGATATGTGTGTGGAATGTTATACTACACTGTTCAACGTACTAAATAAGCAATCACAACTGTAGCTCAACGAAAGACTACACAGACGTGACAATAAATCGTCAAAAGCAGTAAAACAATTTTGCGACACAGGGGAAACCAATTCCATAACTACTGCTAAATCCGAACTATAGACCGCAAGAATCTTCAACACATTCACTTTTGAAGCAAAAGTAATTACATTTATGAAAATTGTAGTGTGTGAGAAAGTCGAGTGGTGTGTAAGAATGGGTCGAATTTTTATACTCCATAAAAAAATTTTAAATGTCAGGGAAAGTGTCTTTGATAGAAACAGACGTCATCAGAAATATGAGCTCTCGTGAATGAAATACGTGTTTACAACTTTTTGCTTTCAACCGAATAAGCTGCAAGTATGCACACATTTGGAAGTATTTCTTCATGAATAAATTATAGCTTATGTCATTGAGTAAGTGTGGTTTGGCTATGTTTTCGTGTATTTCACAGTGATTCAGGTCTCCTGATTATTTACTAACGCTTGGAAAGCAAAAATTAATAACTAATTCGACAATTAAGTAGAAGATAAGTAAAAATAAACATTACAAAGACCGTAACTGTCTACTTTCTCGCCGCTTGGAGTGATAGTGTCGCTCCAGCTGTCAAATAGTAGCAACATTGGCACCAGAGAGTGTCGTGACTGTGTGTATCAGACTGGGCCTTTGTTGTCAGCTACGAGCTGTGTGTGCTGATGAACAGATAGTGTGACGACAATGTTGATTTTGGTGAAGATTACATCCTATTTTTTGTATACGTGGCGAGGACAATTGCTGTTATAAAGTAAATGGCAACATAATGTTTTATTAATGGGTACATACACAATAAATAACCTTAGGTTCCAGATAGTCCTGAATCTGTATTTGTGAGAAACTGAGGAAGTGAAAGTGGCGACATTGTCTAAAATATACCATGACAAGTCCTTGATATTGTACTGGTACAATTTGAGAAATTTGCATGCATAGTAAGCTTTGGTAGATGCATTTACCATTATTAGTTCAACACAATGTTTAGAAATGATAAGGTGAATTTTCTAATGTATTGTTTAATCTAAATTATTAATCAGATAAATGATTTGTATTACATTATGGCAATAGATGATTTTTTAAATGTTTTGTTTAGTGTAACTTATTAATTGGATAAATAATTTGTATTATAGTATAGCAACAGTAATGTGCTACAGGAAGTGGAACATAAATGAATTTAACTTAGCTGTAACTGTAGAATCTAATTAGGGATAAAGTATTAAATTAGTGTGCACACATGCAAAATGTGGCTAAGGCAACAATTAAGAAGTATACTGAAACAAAAAATAAAAATGCACATCTGGGTACAAAATTCTATTGCCACTGTGAAACATTTTAGAATGAAGTTGAAAATGAATTGAAAAAGCATTTCTTACATTTGAAGAAATAATGTTCAGTTTAAGCAGGTCAGCCATAAGAAAACTTTCTTTGACTTTGTGGCACAAAATGTGTTGAACCATAATTTAAATGCAGAAGAAGGCATTTATTGCAGGCAAAAAATAGAGTGAAGGTGCTCACACAGAAATAACGCTGAATCAAGGAAAACAATGAAAACTCCAATCAAAACTTTAAGATAGGCCCAAGGAGAAGTCCATAAAAAAACCAAATGAAGGAGAAGAAATTTAGAACTACAGCTCCATTTGGGGAAAGCAAAAGTTTTGGAAACTCTGAAAGGATGCCAATACATAAACTCGTTTGTAAAAAAAGCTGTGCAAGTAAAATCGAATGGAGGAAATGATTGGATGCATGAAATGCAAGATGTGGACCTATGTAAACTGTGCAAGGGTGCGGAAAAAAGAGAAAAAGTTATGATGCAGTGTCCACAAACAGTGATTAAGAAGTAAAATATGGAAAATTTCCTTAAACTTAGACTTGTAGATATCTTTAAGCTCTGGGACATCGTTTATAAGGGTCATACAATTCATTCACTGATTAGCAGAAATTAGGAAGCTAGATTCGTATTTTCTGCCACTTGCAGATGTTTAGAAAATTAAGTGTTGTATGTTTAGTTTCTCAGGCAGTCATTAAATCTGATACCAATACTAACATCCTGTAATTGAGTATGACATTGTTTAACAAATATATATCTTCCTATTAAGTTAACAGAAATAAAATCTAAAAAATGGTACAGTTTAGGCAACTTTCTACTATGTGTTCCAATATTTTAAAATGCATTATTTTACTTCTTATTACCATATGAAGGTAACGTCAAATAAAATTTTATTTCGCCAATTTAGACACTAATACATGCAATGTATCTTGATTTGTGAACCATTATCTCAGCTACATAGTCATCATTACTGAAGACACTAATACAACCTGTCATAGTTGAATCTTTGTAACTCACTTGTCATGACAAGCAAAAGTTGTAGCTTACATAGTCTCTCCATAACAAAAGTGAACATTTTTCAAACACAATCTAATTAGGCAGTGTATACATGAAACTCCCACATAACCAAGATAGTGTTACTATTGTTTTCACTAAGTGAGAAGAGTAAAGCAACCACTTTTCCACATTTTGAGTGTTGCCCGATTTACCAGCAAACAGCTATCAGCTGTTGCAGCTACTGACATGTGTAGACTGCCAGCTCATATTAGAAATAAGAAAGGGTCGAAAATTTTGAGAGAAGTTGCCCAGGACTACGCCACACAATAAAGTGAATTGACACACTGATTGAGGAAGCCTAATTTGAGTTGCATAAGAAGCATGAAGTCAAACAGTGCAACCTGGTAGAGAAATAAACACAGTGGCATATCTTAGTGGTTAAACATTAAAGCATACATGAAAACTCCACAGAATTATTGAAACATTGTAGATAAACACAGTTTAAAAATTAGTGTCAGGAAAATTAAACAGGATCACAAAAACAGCATGAAGTGAGGTAAATTGTTTCTGAGTTTAATACAAATGTATAACTGTTAGACTTTGAGAGTACTCTGACTGCCAAAATGTTTCGCTCAGCGACCTGCATCGACACGCGATTTTTAGGCGATCTTTGTAAACAAGGGTGTGAAGATAAATCTCTTTTGACAATACGGTGGCGTAAGCTCGTAATAATTCACGACCATTGTTGAAGAGAGCGAATGAATAAAACTATTGTACCAATCTGTGGGTAAAAATGTAGTTTTATAAAATATAATTATGCCAAATGCATTCTTCAAACTTTAAAAAAACGCACATCTTATTATTTTGATGATGTGTAATATTAAGTACTTTAAAATCACTGCATGTTCATTAGCACAAAATCCTAAACAGTGTTATTTTAAAGCTGCCAATTCACAAATTTCACATGAAAAAATGCGTTATGTTCCAAGACAGCACAGAGCCTGCAGCGTGTGCTAAATAAATAAATTTCTTCTGAAACTTCCTGGCAGATTAAAACTGTGTGGCAGACCGAGACTCGAACTTGGGACCTTTGCCTTTCATGGGAAAGTGTCCTACCAGTCCGATACCCAGTTTTAATCTTCCAGGAAGTTTCATATCAGCGGCCACTACGCCGCAGAGTGAAAATTTAATTCTGGAAAGACCCCCAGGCTGTGGCTAAGCAATGTCACTATATCCTTTCTTCCAGGAGTGCTACCTGCACAAATTTTGCAGGAGAAATGTGAAGTTTGGAAGGTAGAAGACGAGGTATTGACGGAAGTAAAGCCATGAGGGCATCTGTGGTGTCTCCGCAAGGCACCACACTGGCTAGGTTGTAGGCTTTAAATCGGTCACAGTATGTCAGTACACGTTGGAACCATGAGTCGCCACTGTCGACACTAGCAGACCGAGCGCCGCCACTTGGCTGGTCTTGCGAGACAAGCTAGCGCACTGGCCCAGTTCTACCGCCAACTTTAATAGGAATGGTTCACTTGTTATAGCTTCAGAGATCTCATTTGCAGAGACGCTAGTTAGCATAACCTCTAGATAAGTCAGTATCTCCGTTGTAGCCAGGCGCCACATACAGTTTTTGCATTGACAATTGAGCTATATATGTGAAGCAATCAGAATTGTAAAGAACTATTCGTAGTTCTGTCTATAACTGCACTTGTAAATGATTGTACAAAGTCAAGATCGACATTCACTGCTGATGTTGAATTAAAGCTAAGTATTTAATTGTATTCCTGTCTACTAACTTCTAATCACCTAGGATTTCCAGATACGTCCCATCAAGTATAGTACATTGATCCTCATGTGAGTCTACGTGATCAACGCATGCAATTAATGGCCAACCTTGTGATCAGACTAAGAGTCAAATTGCGTTATTCAGCAGAGTCACCGTTTTTCCATGAAGCCCATAGTTCCACCTTATACATAAAACATCATGTGTCACTCTTGTATAGCTCAGTTGGTAGAGCACCTGATTGTGAAGGGCAGAGGTCCCAAGTTCTAGACTCGGTCTGGTACACAGTTTTAATCTGCCAGGAGGATTAAAAACAAAGTCTATATCCGTCTGAATACTTATTAGAGTGCAGTGTAAAAATGTGAAGTAGATTGGTCAATAATCTATAGATATTTGGACACACACACACACACACACACACACACACACACACACACATACATATATATATATATATATGTGTGTGTGTCCAAATATCTATATATAGTGTGTGTGTGTGTGTGTGTGTGTGTGTGTGTGCATCCATAATTGTTTAAAATGTTTACCCTGATATGACAATGTAAATCTTCATTGGATACAGTAAGTGAAATATGTGTTGCACCACATCTCTCTCTCTCTCTCTCTCTCTCTCTCTCTCTCTCTCTCTCTCTATATATATATATATATATATATATATATATATATATATATATATATATATGTGGTATATAAGCACATATATACTAAATAAAGGGCAAGTTACTTGCAAAAGCCTCGAAAATTTCTTGACCAATTTACTTTAAATTTTTACACAATACTAATAAACCTTGGGATGGATATAAGCTACATATTGTAATGTATATGGAATACAAATATTATTTAAAATCTTTTCTACTGTAGGGGTAAAGACAAGCTGGTGTGGCAAGAGACTGAATACTGGCTTGATATTTTGTATGTCACCAGAGGAGCAGATGTAATAGTTATTTCAGTACCTCAGTGTATCAAATGTTTGTGTAAGATTCAAAATTTAATGAGTAGAGGCATAAGCGGAATAACTCATGTTTCATTTACTGTAGCCAATAAAGTGTGACATTGTTTTGTTATCAGGGTAGACATTTGTGGACACCAGATATATATGGTAAACATATGAATATGGTGTCCATAATTGGTTACCCTGATGACAAAACAATGTAACTCTTTATTTGATACAGTGAAGGAAATATGCATTATATCACATAGGCCTCTACTCATTAAGTTTTGAATCTTACATAAACATTTAATATAGGTACTACAAAATGTGGCAATAAAGAAACTGGACTCATGCTCTAACGGTTTACTGAGAAAACTTACACAACCGAAATGTTGCCCCCTTCACTATAGTCCTCTCACTGATCGCTGCATCACTCTATGAGAATTTTCCACTGTTGGAAGCAGTGCAGCAAGTCTTTTTCTGTTATGCTTTGACAAGGTGGATGTTCTATCACTAGAATGTTGTATTTCGCCAAAAACCCCTTTACAGATATCGCTTTATGGGCTGGCACTTAAAAAAGAATCCATGTGTGATTCTTCCATGGATCTGATCTTCTTCGTTGCATACGTTCACAGAGTTACATAATAAACTTGATTGCCAGTCGGACCCTTAGGCACTCAATCAATTTAGATAATCCCTCGGATATCGAAGAAAACATTCATCATTGCTTTGAATTTTGATTTTCTGATGCACAGTTTCTTCTTCTTATGGGTTTGAGAGCTCTTCCAGTGCATAGATTACCGCTTAGTCTCTGTACCATATTGGAATATACATGTTTCATCACACGTAATTACTTTCATGAGGTCATCTGGGTCTTTTCAATGTTTTCAATAGTGAGAACACAGCAGTCCACTCGATGTTGCTTTTGCTGGTTTCTGAGGATTCTTGGTACCACTTTAGCACAAACCTTTGTTATGTCCAGAACATCGTTCAAAATCAGTTTAAAGGTTTCTTTATAGATGCAGGAAAGTTCTGGAATTGTTCGAACGCTGGGGCAGTGGTCTTCTCGAACAATTCTGCTGATCCTCTCCACATTCTCTTGAGTGTTCGAAATGGAGGGACGGTCTGGTTTCGGATCGTCTTCGACGTGTTCCTTCCCATCCTTGAACCTCTTAGCCCACTCGAAAACTCGCGTATGAGATAGACACTGATCACCATCAACATGTTTTAACAAATCGTAAGTTTCTGTAGCCGATTTTCTAGGTTTTGTGAGGAATTTGATGTTATCACGTTGTTCCACATAAGAACGTGACGTAATTCCGTTGGAACTCAGACACACGACCGATTTCTAAGAAGGCTCACAGCGCCATGAAATTTTGTGTGTGTGTCAGGGAGAGTGATAAAGAGAAGAGTGGGAAATAACTTATTATTTCCCACTCTTCCCCTTTGTCACAGTCGAATCTGGAAAAGCGCACAACAATCAGTCTGGTTTCCTTGTTGCCACACCTTGTACTCTTCAATGCTGAAATCAATTCAACATTGGCACCCCTAGTGAATGCAAAAAGTCAAGCCAGTATTCAGTCTCTTGCCAAACATTCTGCAACATTTCTGGTGTGATTGTGTCAATGACATCTCTCATGTGTTGTTGCAGTATCACAATATCAGGAACTGCTGTTTTGTACACAATATCTTTCACACACCCCCAAAGAAGGAAATGTAAGAGGGTAAAATCAGATGATCTTAGGGGCCATGAAACTGGGCTGTCAGTGCCAAACAAGCTGTTTGGAGGGGGGGGGGGGTCATTAAGAAGATCGTGGATGTGTATAGGGAAACATACCTATTTACATTGCTTTCAGGAAAGAATAATGGGCCAATCACTCTGTCACACATTAAACCACATTTCACATTAATCTTTGGACTGTTCCAAATGTGTTGTTTGCAAACCAATTTATGCACTGTAGTCTTTGGCACTTAAAGCTGCTATGAAGTGTGCCTAATCGATTTCTGTGGCGACCTCATAAATATGGTTTGAAATGCCTGCACGGTCTCATCCAAAATAAATGGACTTTCGTTGATTGTCCGTTTCTGAACCTACCCCATTGCCAAAAGAGTTTCCATCCACGTCTGATTAATTTTACATCAGGTGCTTTCTTTCCATGGGACACAAACTTACGCTGCACATTAATCGGTGATTAAAAGTTTGAGCTACATTGGTCACTAACATTTCAAAATTTTTGGTAACAGCATTAAATATCGGCTTGTCTTAATAGAGTAGTGTAGATTTTAAATAATTTTTGAATTCCATATACAGAATGTTTAGAAAAAAGTGTCGAATACTTTGAGAGGCGGTAATATTAATCGAAACAAGAGAGTTCAATAAATGTGGATCCGGAAACGCATACCTTCCGAGATAAACACGTGTTCATAGGAAGGGCTTGCGCCATGCTTGGTCGTATATATTACACAGTCGTTGCGTTGGCGCTCTGGCAAATGTGTCTACAAGGTATTATGGTGCCTTACTCACATACTCTACCTACCAATAGGTAGTCTGCAGTCAGTTGAGTGGTTCGAGTCATACTGTACTCTACGTTAGTTTTCGCCGTGTTTGTGTGCCTCATTGTACACTATCGTCAAACCTGGATACGTATCTCAGTGTTTTCACCTTTTTCCAAACATAGATTCACTTATATTTTTCCTGCTTATACACTCAAATAATGTAGTATATTTACATTATCTCTCTTCCACCACTTCTTAGCAATGTAAACCCACTTCTCGACAAGTGAATTGCCGGATATGATATTCTGCTATGGTTTAGCAAATGGATGTAGCCTACGAGCCCATGCCCTCTACGCTGAAAAGTATCCACAGCGCAGAGTGCCCTCCGATAGGCTCTTCAGCAGAATTTTCCAGTGGCTGAGGGACACAGGTACCCTTGCACTTTGGAAGGTTGACAGTGAAAGGCGCTGCACAGTTCGCACGGCTGACATGGAGGAGCATATGCCGCGTTCTGTGGAAGAAACCCTTGAAACCAGTATCTGACGACTATCTTGCAGGAGAAGGTGTATCTCAATCTCTTATCTGGGGGAGGGGGGGGGGGTGTTTCATGAGCAATTGCTGTACCCATATCTACAGCGCGTTCAGCCCCTAAGAGAATAGGATCATCATGACAAACGGTAGTTCTGTCATTGGCTATTGCAAGAGCGTGCAGCCGATCCACTGTTCACATCCCACATCCAAGATTTTGTTTACCGATAAGACAGGGTTCAGAAGAGATGGTGGTGTGAATTTCCATAACCAGCATGTATGGGCAGATGTGAGTCCCCAAACAATTCAGGAAAGAAAGCTTCAACACCAATTCCCAATCAACGTATGGGCAGGCGTACTTGGCGACATATTACTAGGACCATATGTGCTACCACAAAGGTTAACTGAGACTCGTTATCTGGACTTTCTCATTAGAGTATCTCCTACCTTGCTGCAGGCTGTGCCATTGCAGCAACAAATATAAATGTGGTTCATGGATGATGGCGCACCAGCACACTTTCGTGACATGCGCTCGAACATCTGATGCAGACATTTCAGGACAGCTGGATTGTTGGGTTAGTGGGTGGGGGGTGGGGGCACACCTCAGACCTCATTCCGCTAGAGTTTTGGTTATGGGAACACATGAAGGAGTTGGTTTACACCACGCCAACAAATGATGTGCAGAAACTACAGGATCACGTCCTCAGTCTGTGCCAGCAGGTATGTGCGGCTGGTCCCAGCGGAGGTTCAAGTCCTCCCTCGGGCATGGGTGCGAGTGCTTGTGCTTAGGATAATTTAGGTTAAGTAATGTGTAAGCTTAGGGGCCTTATCAGCTAAGTCCCATAAGATTTCACACATGTTTGAACAATTTTTTGCCAGCAGGTACAACAACTGGGTATACCTCAAAGGGCATGCCTCATTCTGTAAACTGGAGGGCATAGGGATGCATTGTCATGAATGAATACTACGTTAGACACCTCCTGTCAACACGTGTTTATCGCAGAATGTGTGGATTTTTGGACCCATGTTTTTTGGACTTACCTCAGTCAGTATGCATTTCTGGACTTATTTTTCTTGTTTCCGTAAGTACTACCAAGTCTCAAAGTATTCAGGAGTATTTTTGAACACCACGTATATTAAAAAGTATGTGGCCTTTACACATTCGAAGGTTTATTATTGTGAAAAAGTTTAAAGTAAATCGGTCAAGAAATTTTCGAGATTTTTACTATTAACTTCCCCCTCTATATAGTAGATATGTACTTATATATCATATATATTAAAAATATGTAGCCTTTGTCCATCCGAAATTTTTGAGAGCATCATCTAAAAATCTGAAGTAAACCAATCAAGTACTTTTCGAGTTTTTTGGTAACAACTGTAAGTAGGCTGTTTAGGTTTTTATGTTGGTAACGCCACGTAGTGCTCTGTATGAAAATCACTGACTGTGCTATGCGCAGTCTGGTTGGTTTGCATTGTTTGAATATTTGCTATTGTAGTGTTGGGCAGTTGGATGTGAACAGCCTGTAGCGTTGCACAGTTGTAGGTGAGCTGCCAGCAGTGGTGGATGCGGGGAGAGAGGTGGCAAAATTTTGAGAGTGGACGATCTGGACGTGTGTACATCAGAAAGAGTAAATTTGTAAGACTGAATATCATGAACTGATACACAGGGTGTTACAAAAAGGTATGGCCAAACTTTCAGGAAACATTCCTTACACACAAATAAAGAAAAGATGTTATGTGGACATCTCTTCATGCTCATATTGTGGACGGCTGTGATACAATATGCCATTCTCCAGGACTGCATCAGCGCATCAGGGATTCCATGCGACAGAGGATGGATGCATGTCCTCGCTAATGGAGGACATTTTGAACATTTCCTGTAACAAAGTGTTTGAAGTGACGCTGGTACGTTCTGTTGCTGTGTGTTTCCATTCCATGAGCAATGTGATTTGAAGAGAAGTAATAAAATGAGCTCTAACATGGAAAGTAAGTGTTTCTGGACATAACATATTTTCTTTCGTTGTGTGTGAGGAATGTTTCCTGAAAGTTTGGCCATACCTTTTTGTAACACCCTGTATATATGATGACTTTTGAATATTATTAAGGTATATACATTGTTTGTTCTCTATCAAAATCTTTCATTTGCTAACTATGCCTATCAGTAGTTAGTACCTTCAGTAGTTAGAATCTTTTATTTAGCTGGCAGTATTGGCGCTCACTGTATTGCAGTAGTTCCAGTAATGAAGATTTTTGTGAGGTAAGTTATTCATGAAATGTATAGGTTATTGTTAATCAGGGCCACTCTTTGAAGGGATTTTTGAAAGTCAGATTGCGCTGCGCTAAAAATATTGTGTTAGTTTAGTGTTGATCTGAATAAGTAAAGAGAGAAATGTCTGAGTATGTTCAGTTTTGCTCAACTGTTTGAAAATCAAATAATGTAGAGGTTTATCAGCACAGTCTTTCATTAATTTTTCTAAGGGGATGTTTCATATGGCGACCCTGCCAGGATACCTCACTGGAATCTTCTGATTTTTTCTTGTAGTTAGTGTAGTTAGTGTAATTAGTGTAGCTATTGCATATTGCTAGTGCATAATTGTAGAGAGAATCTTCTTTGTAGCTGTAATTTTTCATTGTTGTACTGTAAAACAGATGTGGAATGCATGTAGTTTGCTCCAAGTATTTCGCAAAACTTGCAAAAACTGAGCAAAACTTAAAGGACACAGTAAATACGTTTTCAACCCAAATGGACACTCTGAAACTTGGTTCAGAAAAACACACTGAGGAAATCAATTCACTATTGGAGAAAGTAGCCCAACTTTCGGATCAGTTCACTAACTTATCTACAAAGGCAGATTATAATCTGAATGACACAAGACCGGTAGTCTTTAATGACGCAGAAGAGTAAGTACAAATTAGGAAATTCAAACAAAATCAGAATCAAATCCAGGAAGTACAAGATCAGTTGGCACAAGTAATAAAAGAATTACATATTTCAGAGGAGAATCGCACTCCAACACGGGAAGAGGGACTCAGAAATATGGAAAAGCCACAAAACAATAACACAGGGCATTTCGGAAATTATGAAAGAAATTGGCAAGGTGCACCGAATTTGAGATGGAACCGCCAACACGACGTAACAATGACCGACATGCGACTCGCCGAAACGATGACTTTGACTATAAGCTGTTCATTACTACAAGTAAACTCAAAAATTTAAGTATTCTGCCAACGACATTCATCCACAAGCTTGGCTTCATCAATTCTCTCATTGTTTTCCTCCCAACTGGTCATTAGAGCACAGATTACAATTTATGTGTGGCTACTTAGGGAATAAACCATCTGTAAGAATGCGCTCGGTCATTCACGATTGTCACTGTGAAGGATAATTTAATCATGTCTTCCTCTCAGCATGTTGGTCTCAAGCTGTACAAGACTGAGTAAAACATAGCATCATAATGATGAAACGTTCGAACAATCTGTATTCTCCAGTTTTGTGAAATACTTTGATGACATGTTGCACAAGAATCAGTACCTATCAAACCCATACAGTCCCTCAGAACTCATCCGCATTTGCTTAATCAAATTGCCTGAACATTTAAGACTATTATTTTGGCAGGACGTTGCAAAGACTACATTGAAGCTTTTCAGGAACTGTTACAAGAATTGGAAACTGGCACTGACAATCGCCGGACGCGAAAACAGGAACACAAAAATGACAGGTCACATTCGTCACAATTCCGCGATGAAAGAAATAATAACCGGACACGACAAGGCTATTCTTACAACGCAAATCGTGACCAAAACAGACACCACCCGTATGACAACCGTTGGCGGATTAGTAGTAATTACAGGGAAAGATCACCTCTCCCCAGTAATGACCATGACAGAGAGAATCAGAGAGACAGACAATATGGGAACCAAAATAATTATTATCAAGGGAGACAGAATAACTTCAGACGCAATGGTCCAGCACGCAGTTACGATTCAGGGAGAAATTCTCCACCACTTAACCGACAAGAAAGAAAATTCAGGAACTACCGACATGACGACAGACGATATAATCGTAACGACAGACCTGAATTGGAGCAGAACTGGCGGGATTCAAACAGAGCAGGGCCCTCTCGACAAGGTGAATTTGTAGAAGTTAGGTCTCCAAATCTCAATAACGGCGCGCGCCAACAACGAGACAGTAGGCAATGACTCACACCGCTGGCAGCCACAAAACGTACTTACGAAGCTGACGACATAGCTGTCGTGGCTAGTAATTTCGTAAAAATGGTAGACATTAGGGACATCTTACTCCAGGAATACGACATAAAACATAACAACAGTGCATATCCTGTAATTTACATTACAGTAAATGACCGAAAATTTACGGCAGTACATGACTCTGGCAGTCCCATTTCAGTAATTAGTGAAACAGCCTTTAGAAAATGCAACAAATCGAACGATTGCCCCACACTTCTGGTACGTAAGATTAAATTACAAGGTGCAATCTTTGGACAAAGTGTAGATGGACGCCAAAAAACAACTTAGAATTCTTTTTTCAAAGTCACAGTTTCTCTATGAACTTCCTTATTGCTCCATTATTGTCAACAGAAATTATATTGGGAGTAGACTTTTTGAATGAATACAAAGCAATCTTATACTTTCACGATGCTGAAATAAGTTTAGAGAAAGAAGGTAAGTCAATAGCTTTGAGATTTGAAGATTGGCTCTCAAACCATGAGGAGGAAATTAATCGGCTTTACCTCCTGTTAGACAGCAGTTCAGAACTTTCTACGGAACTTGACACTAACAATCACTCTTCAAGAATTGACAGGGATGATATCGAAGGCGTACTTGATACTAATGGGTTAATTCAGGGTAAAAGTCAAACAATTGAGAATTGTAATAACACTGATAGGCAGGACCTTTTTGAGATTTTACAAGCACATTCCACAGTTTTTACTCACAAAACAGGAACGATCAAGGGTTTTTCAATACCAATTTAGAGTTTGTGAGCATGCTAAATTTTGTGTTAGATCATACGTAATTCAGGCACATTATAGGGACCATGTTAGAACACAAACCCAATCTGTGCTTGATGAGGGCATTATTGAGCCTGCAGTAAGCTCATACAACAATCCATTACATGTTGTTGAGAAGAAAAATGCATCGATCAGGCTTGTCTTAGATTCGAGACAAATCAATACTATCATCATTCCTGAAACAGACAGGCCGCAAACGTCGGAAGAACTTCTTCAAAATTTTAATGGTGTGAAAGTGTTGTCTTCTATTGATCTCAGATTCAGCTTCTATCAGATCAGACTTCATCCAGAACGTAAAAAATGCACAGCTTTTCGTTGTTTCGGAGTTTATTATCAATTTCGGAAACTTCTTTTTGGTTTGAACATTTCTTCGGCAGCATTCATTCGTGGGCTAAATTCCATATCACCTGAGTTCTTAAAACGTCACGTCATCTTATATGTAGACGATATTCTGATAGCAGAAGCCTCATGGGAACAACATAATCGCATCCTCAACAGTGTGTTACGTATTTTTGCAGAATCTGAAATTACAGTTACCTTGGAAAACTCTGAATTCGGTAGGACACAGGTAAAGTTCTTGGGACATAATATTTCTTCTGAAGGCATTCAGCAGGATCCTGAAAAGTTAGAAGCAATCAGAGCCATTCCAGTTCCATCCACAAAAAAACAAGTCCGCAGTTTTCTAGGTCTCGTAAATTTTTACCGTCGTTTTCTGAATATGTAAATTCTAGTTACACCAAAACATTGTTCTCTTACTGGTAAAAATACTATTTGGAAATGGGACGAACAGGTACAGTTAGAATTCTATTCTTTGAAAGAATCGCTACTTAACGCGCCAATACTAGCTCATCCAGATCTGTCACAAGATTTCTGCCTTAGCACGGATTCTTCTCAAGTCGGTATTGGTGTCCATTTATTTCAAGAAGCCATGGAAAATGACACTTCTGTTCAGAAAACCATTGCTTTTGCTAGCCGAGTTCTAACAAAATCTGAAAAAAAAAATTCTGTTACTGAATTAGAAGCTTTAGCTATCGTTTGGGCATTTAACAAATTCCGTTTTTTTTCTTTCTGGTAAGCATGTAATAGTATACAGTGATCATCGTGCATTACAATTTCTTATGTCTTCAAAATTAAATCATGACAGGTCGAAACGTTGGGCACTGTCAAGCGCACCGGCTAGGCTTGAGAAAAGTAACACAGAAGGCAACCTCGAAAAAAATGTCAGTATCCTTTACATTCAAAAAGTAGCCTTTGAAAACTTCATCACCGCATCTTTAAAGCACATTGTTCACAAACAAGATAAAGATCCGATTTGGAAAGACATCAAAAGTAAACGGCATGAAAAGACATTCACACAGATTCGGCATTATTATCTGGTTAGAAACGACATACTCTTTTAACGCTGCACTGTTGATGACAAGCTGTGGGTACTTTGCATTCCTGACGATTTTATTAATAAGCTCGTTTGGTACATTCATTTCATCCACACATTTTGCTCCATGAAAATGTTATCACATTCTTCGGACGACTTATTATTTTAACAATATGGAAAAGAGAATTCGAAGAGTCTTGTCTATTTGTAAACTTTACCAAAAGGCTAAACCATCTACTATCTCACATTGTGCTCCGTTGTTTCCTATCATTCATTCTAAATTAAAAGAATTTGCTGCTGTTGATCTCTTGGGACCCCTTGTCAGAACATCGAATGGATTTTCGTGCGTTCTAGTCGCTGTTGAACTTACTTCAAAATTTGTTTCTTTCACACCGTTACGTAAAGCCACTGGACGGTCTTTATCCAACGCCTTTGTTAAAAATTTCTTGCGTGAAGTTGGACACGTTAGTAAAGTCATTTCAGATAACGGACCGCAATTCAAGTCTGCTGTTTGGTCACGCATGCTTCGGAATCATAAAATTAAACCTGTTTTTATTTCATTGTTCTGACCACATTGTAACCCGTCTGAAGGGATCATGAAAGAAATCAATAAGCTTTGCAGACTTTATTGCCTCAGAAAGCATCAGTGTTGGGACAGATATTTACACGTATTTCAAAACATACTGAATGAAATGCCTCATGACTCCACTGCTTTACCAACTATTCTTGTACTGAAGAATGAAGAACCACCGAACAGAATCAGAGCGCTTCTACCTTTTCCGAATACATGTAAACTTCGACACAAAGACAATTTATTTGGGTATTAAAAATTTAAATTCTGCTGCAGACAAAAGGAGGAAACTACACAGTAAGAAAATGCAAATAAATTATATATTGGTCAGAAAGTTCTCATTAAAGGTCATTCGTTGTCACATAAGAAGAAATACTTAAGTCACAAATTGTTTTTGATTTACAATGGACTTTACAGAATCCGACGTATACCACATGATAAATGCCTTGAAGTTGAAACTCTGCGTACTAGGAAGAGTAAAGGATTGCACCACGTTTCACATGTAAACCGTTTGTCGAGAGATCATCTGCTTTATAACTTAGTCTTTGCTATAACATTTTTCGCTTCACATTATTAGTACGCTTTGTCACACTTAGAAACTGTTAACATGCAACAATGTTTTGAAGTTAGCTATCCAGTCTAGAAACTAGGGAACATATTTAGATAGTAATTACGAATGCATGTTTATAGTGAACAGACGACACTGTGTTATTGTGTGTGTACATTCTTGCTTGTTAGTTTGCACAATTACGTAGCAACTATAAGGCTCACATACTTGTAACATATACCAGTACTGCTAATGAGATTTTAATGCAACATTTACTTGAAAATACATTCAGGATTTAAAGTATTTTCTTAGAGATACCAAATGACACAGTGCTACACGATTATATCACGATGCTACTAATGTGTGACACAATTTACATTATTGCTTTTGCGGTGTATCTGTTTTATATCTGCACAGCTTTTCTGAATTCTTTTGGAAAGTAAAACATGTTATAGCAGTAACTTTTGTGGTATAGCCACAAAGAGACAGCCTTTTTCGTAGCACAACAATATGTTACAGTATAGTACTTTCTTGATCACGGTAATGTACATAATAACTATGATATCTATACAGATAGCATTTCACTTTGTTTATTACGAGGTAAGTACATTGACTTCTACAGAACTTTGCTTACCGACGACGATAATTAAGACACTTGGCACATTTTTTACCCTTAAGTAATGACAGAGATTATCTTACAACAAGACACACAGTTTAGCGCTGCAGTACACGTATTTGAGTGATTAATTTTGTACTTAAAACATTTATTTTTAAAGATTTTTGAATTACAAAGACACAAAGGTTTTCGGTGATACATTTCATTCCATTGCTGTAATCTGTAACACCGAAGGGTATAATAACATTAATCCTCAGTGGGGTATACGCTTACTTTGGATACCATGTGTGTAGCAAGCACAAGGAGCCCTAGCTAACATGGTATTTGCTTATACAACTTTACACATCGGTACCATATTTCTCTAACACAAAAATTACACAGCTATCTGATCATTTAACTGAGAGAGAGAACCATTTTTTGTACTACATCAGTGACAGATGTTTACGTAATTACACAGCTGGATAACTTCACAGTTATGAAATTGTATTTTGTCTGTACTTTGTGAACTGTTCATATTTTTTTGGAACCATTGTTATACTATGAGAGCTTTGAATGACGTATTTGGTATGGGATCATGATTTTTAAAGTATCTTTGAGGTAGATGACACTATTGAAATAAGCAGAAATTTTTTTTAGGTTTTGAAATTATTGCAGAAAGCTATCACTTTTTTGAGATTTGACTGAGATGTTATGATATTATTATTATGACGATGATGTGTATTATGCTGTTGAGGTATGTTTATGATCAATAAGCTGATGCTACATGAGGAATTTGATTATGCTACATATTTATTATCATGAAATACTGAAGAAGTGTCGATGAATATGTATATGTATAATAAGGTAAGGAATAATGAGTAGTGGTTAGGGACTCTGATTTGTGAAAAAGGATGTTGGAAACTAAGAATCATACTGTAAGAATTAGAAAATGTATGTAAATGCGTGAATGTATCACAATGCCGGCGAAAATTTTTTGAACACTGTATAGGATTTTGTTTCTACACATTTTTAACGCAAATTCTCAACCTGTGAATTTTTTTAATATGAGACTGTCACTGTAGCACAAACTGCTGTCGTAAATATATAGGTAAGAAAGCTAAGTGACCTTGACGTAATGTGTTGTGGGCGCCGAGCTGTACCAGCCGCCTGGAGAAAAAGCCATTAGGTGGAGAAAAACGAGGCCATTAACCTCGCTATTGACATTCCTTTGTAGAAAGCATCACAAATACAACACGCCTACTTTGTCTGATAATTTACTGAAATGCCTAATGAAATGATGAGAAACATTTTAGATCTATTGTCTTGTTAGCTGGGAGATGTTTTACTGCCTTCGGAGATGCCATATGGCTAGTGAATGACGTTTCATGCCTTGCTTTATGTATATATTTGCCTGTTTTGTTTAATATCTAGTTTCTAGTTGCACTGCAGCATTGGTTAAAAAAAATGTAATAGCTTACTAATAGCACTATTTTATGGTTACAGATCCATTAAATAATACACTCCTGGAAATGGAAAAAAGAACACATTGACACCAGTGTGTCAGACCCACCATACTTGCTCCGGACACTGAGAGAGGGCTGTACAAGCAATGATCACACGCACGGCACAGCGGACACACCAGGAACCGCGGTGTTGGCCGTCGAATGGCGCTAGCTGCGCAGCATTTGTGCAACGCCGCCGTCAGTGTCAGCCAGTTTGCCATGGCATACGGAGCTACATCGCAGTCTTTAACACTGGTAGCATGCCGCGACAGCGTGGACGTGAACCGTATGTGCAGTTGACGGACTTTGAGCGAGGGCGTTTAGTGGGCATGCGGGAGGCCGGGTGGACGTACCGCCGAATTGCTCAACACGTGGGGCGTGAGGTCTCCATAGTACATCGATGTTGTCGCCAGTGGTCGGCGGAAGGTGCACGTGCCCGTCGACCTGGGACCGGACCGCAGCGACGCACGGATGCACGCCAAGACCGTAGGATCCTACGCAGTGCCGTAGGGGACCGCACCGCCACTTCCCAGCAAATTAGGGACACTGTTGCTCCTGGGGTATCGGCGAGGACCATTCGCAACCTTCTCCATGAAGCTGGGCTGCGGTCCCGCACACCGTTAGGCCGTCTTCCGCTCACGCCCCAACATCGTGCAGCCCGCCTCCAGTGGTGTCGCGACAGGCGTGAATGGAGGGACGAATGGAGACGTGTCGTCTTCAGCGATGAGAGTCGCTTCTGCCTTGGTGCCAATGATGGTCGTATGCGTGTTTGGCGCCGTGCAGGTGAGCGCCACAATCAGGACTGCATACGACCTAGGCACACAGGGCCAACAACCGGCATCATGGTGTGGGGAGCGATCTCCTACACTGGCCGTACACCTCTGGTGATCGTCGAGGGGACACTGAATAGTGCACGGTACATCCAAACCGTCATCGAACCCATCGTTCTACCATTCCTAGACCGGCAAGGGAACTTGCTGTTCCAACAGGACAATGCAGGTCCGCATGTATCCCGTGCCACCCAACGTGCTCTAGAAGGTGTAAGTCAACTACCCTGGCCAGCAAGATCTCCGGATCTGTCCCCCATTGAGCATGTTTGGGACTGGATGAAGCGTCGTCTCACGCAGTCTGCACGTCCAGCATGAACGCTGGTCCAACTGAGGCGCCAGGTGGAAATGGCATGGCAAGCCGTTCCACAGGACTACATCCAGCATCTCTACGATCGTCTCCATGGGAGAATAGCAGCCTGCATTGCTGCGAAAGGTGGATATACACTGTACTAGTGCCGACATTGTGCATGCTCTGTTGCCTGTGTCTGTGTGCCTGTGGTTCTGCCAGTGTGATCATGTGATGCATCTGGCCCCAGGAATGTGTCAATAAAGTTTCCCCTTCCTGGGACAATGAATTCACGGTGTTCTTATTTCAATTTCCAGGAGTGTATTTATATGCTCCACTTTCTGAACAAAAAAGGTAGGAGCACAAATAGACATTTCCCTTCACAGGAATTGCATACATAATTTTTCAACGATTTGGTAACATTTTTGTCATAGTAAGTGTTTGTGATGCATCACTCTATTGTTAAGATCTGACATAGGTATTAGACTTTTCCTATCTTTACTGATATATTCTTTCTGGTTGAGCTTTATCATGTTTAGGTATAAGTTTTGCATCTGTTGCTGTTGTTTGCCAGGTGTAGTGCTACTGGGTTTCACTTTGTATTACTCTATTAAGCTAGTTTTACTACTGATTTAGTTTTCTTGTTGCTGCTCATTGCCTCATATTAGTTCAATGTTGCATTTGCTTTGCTAATTTAGATATACTGCTGCTTGCTTTGTCAATTTGCATTTTTTGTCATTGCTGTTTGTATTAATTGTTTTGCGCTGCTGCATTGCCTCGTCCCTTAGTTTAGCATCTGAGCTCAGTAGATTTAAGTTAGCTTAAGAGGGGGTAGGCTATATAAGAGAATGAGTTGTGATGAATTGGAAGAAATGCATTGACAAGGTATAAGAAAAAGGTTTGGCCAAAAAAGTAGTGTACAATGAAGAACAATTATTTTGAAAGAGGATATGAACAAAAAAGTAGTGTTTAGAGACAACAGGTTTAGATAGGATTTTCTTAGAAACAAATGATGAGGTCCGATAATGGAAAATAAATAATGAGGTAAGAAATATGTGAACATATAAATACAGAAGGCATGCTTGGATAGGGTTTTTTGTGGGAACAAATGTTGAAATAAGAGGAAACATCTATGGAATGAAGTTTTGGACTGGACTGCAGTACAAAATCTCACACTGAAAACAAACCCTGTCAAGTCCTTTTGTGTTATTCCACTATGTGTTTCTATACCTTGTGTATTTGTGTTCTTCCTGTTTATATGTGTTTATCTGATAAGACTTACATTGTACAATTTTTTTTAATACTCAGCTATATTCACTATGATGGGGAATATTGTTATCCTCAAATATAATTTGCATTTATATTATTTACTTTGTAAAGATATTTAGACATCATTTATTCTATTCTGTTTTAATGGTCATGTGTGAAGTTAATGTTTCGAAAGCTCTTCTAATTTTTTTATTTACTTATGTCATAATTCCTGTAACACTGATGTATATGTTATTTCTATTCTTTTTTAATGCCTGTATTGCTACAAATGTTGCCTGTGTTATTATGTTCTTTAATGATGTATTTTGTACTTGTATTCTCATGTCATAAATTTGTAATTGTACAGACACCAGTTCTTCAAATTAAGTTTTATTTCATTGCACACGTTTTCGTTGGTCATAGTATATGCACAATATGTGAAGAAAGGGATTGTTAGTACTTGCATGTATGTTGATAATTCAGCAAGAGAGGGGTTATCAGCATTGCTGGTTCTAAGGACATGCCAAAAGTTTGTGAGTGCACAAGTGGTGGTTTATGGACTTTCTATATTGTCCGCAAGACTCTTCGATGGTGATTGTGCACCTGTACAGTCGCAACAAGTGGCTGCTGGTTGTCTCTACAAGGACTACAGTGGGTCTACTTCTTTGATGGCCCACCAATACCATTATTTCTACAAGGACTGCAGTGGGTCTGCACCTCTGGTGGCCCACCAACACTGTAATCTCTAACAGATGTGGCATGCATTGAGATTTGCGCCAAGTATTTCGCAGCTGTGCTTGCAATTAATTAGGTATTATTTTCAGTGCTATTTTATTGTGTTTTATTATTTTACTCATCAAATTGTGCTTTTCTGTGTTATCGTGTGAATATTGTAACAATTATGGCGTGTGAAAAACGTAATACTAGGCTGTAGCCTACCTAAGAATTGACAATGAAGACAAGAGTAGTGTGTTAACGCTCTGTATGAAAATCACTGACTGTGTTGTGCACAGTCTGTGGGTGGTTTGCATTGTTGGAATATTTGCTATTGTAGTGTTGGGCAGTTGGATGTGAACAGTGCATAGCGTTGCATAGTTGGAGGTGAGCCGCCAGCAGTGGTGGATGTGGGGAGAGAGATGGCAGAATTTTGAGAGTGGACGCTCTGGATGTGTGTCTATCAGAAAGAGTAAATTTGTAATACTGGATATCACGATATGATGACTTTTGAATATTATTGAGGTAAATACATTGTTTGTTCCCTATCAAAATCTTTCATTTGCTAACTATGCCTTTTAGTAGTTAGTGCCTTCAGTAGTTAGAATCTTTTATTTAGCTGGCGGTATTGGCTCTCGCTGTATCGCAGTAGTTCGAGTAATGAAGATTTTTGTGAGGTAAGTGATTCATGAAAGGTATAGGTTATTGTTAGTCAGGGCCATTCTTTTGTAGGGATTATTGAAAGTCAGACTGCGTTGCGCTAAAAATACTGTGTGTCAGTTTAGTGTTGATCAGAATAAGTAAAGATAGAAATGTCTGAGTACGTTCAGTTTTGCTCAGCTGTTTGAAAATCAAATAACGTAGAGGTTTTCCAGCACTGTCATTTATAAATTTTTCCAAGGGGACGTTTCATATGGTTTATCTTAAGCGGTATGACACCTAGAAATAACTAAAAAACGATTGATAGGGTAGGGGGCTCCTACATAAATTGTACAACGTAAAGCTTAACAAATAAACCAAACGTGTCTGTTGTAGCGTCTGGTACTGACATTTTACGACCATCTACAGGATATCTTGCACTTACTAACTGTTCTTGTACAGGAACACGTTGTGATCCTGGAATATTCTCTATTTCTTCTATTAATATTACCTACTAAGAGTCGCAGAGCATCAATCAAGAATCAGTTGCACAGGGATTCCGTAAGCTAAGGCACTGGATAAATTGATTTCCGTAGGATCCTTCCATCGAATTTCAGTTAGGCATCCGTCTTCCCTAGAACTAACTTATTGTGATAATTCAAATTTAAACATCTGTGGACGTAAGTTCTTAGATATTTTAACATTTTTACTATTCCCAGTGGTTTATTTCCAGTCGTCTAATTGAGCAATAAAGGGTCTGTTCAACAGTTAACGCACAGAACTTTAATTTCGCTTGCATTGATGGCCAACTGCCAGGCCCGACAAAACGTACCAGTACTTTGCAGACGTTCCAACATTTCACTAGATTTTCCTGGAGTTGGGACAGCAGTATCCACGGCAGCATCAGCCGCAAATAGCGTCTCGGAGCTCCTGGCGTTATCCACTAGATGATTTACGTAGTGGGTTTTAGGGGTATAAATGCAGATATTTTTATTAGTGACTGTGGGCAGTGTACTGAACGACGGTACATCAGTGTTTACTTCATCTGCTAATTAAGAATTATTGCTATTTGAAATCGTGTGTTTTTAGGTTGGTTACTACTGTGAAATACATTTCGCCGCAATGAAAAAGTCTTTGTTTTAATGATTGTCAGTAAAACTCACTTATTGTAGCCGTGGCACTCTCTCCCTTGTTTTGTGGCAGAACAATGCGAGCTGCCATTCTTGGAACTTTTTTTATTTGACATGTGACAACTCCTTGCCGTTAATATTGGCATGTCAAGTTCTGTCTGCTACGAATTTATGAATACAGCCACGCAGCTGGTCTGTTGTTTTCTAAGCTCGTATGTTGTTCACTAATCGACAGTGTGGACCTGTAGAGAGTGGTTCTGTCATGATGTTACAAACTTTCGGGGATGATGGAGAACTGTAATTGTGTCAATTTGAGGTAAGGGCCCCTGGTCTGGAAACTACCATGTCGTAAGTTATAAACGAAAGTCGTACTGATGCCTCTGATTGTAGAATGCATGTACTGTTGTTGCTAAGGTTGTGGGGTAGGCAACTTCCAGAAGTGTGTAGCACACATGGGGTCTAAAATGCATGCATCAAGAGCTGTGAGCAGTTGTTTATTTTAGATGCTGTGAAAAAACATCTCTTATACTGATGCTCTTTGGTTTCCATATTTTTGGGGGAAGTAGTACGGACCAAAAGAAGAAAAAATGTCCAGTAAATATGGGCTCCAAACTGCATACCTTATGAGCTATGAGTACTTGTTTATATTCGCTAGTGTGAAACGTATCTCCTCGAATGAACAAGAGCTCTCATCTTTTGAGGAGTACATTTTATAGCCCATGTTCACTAGACTCTTTTTTGTTTTTGTGCGTGATACCTCATCCGAAACATGGAAAGCAAAGAGCTTGCAATAGAAGAGGATCTCTTACCTCAAATCGATACATTAACCTTTCTTCCTCACCCCTGAAAATTTGTAACATCGTCACGGAATCACTGTGTACGGAGCTCCTTCCGTTAAGCAAAGGAACACGGCTTCTACTTTGGTACTGCTGTCTGTTTCCTTCCGCATCTCATAGACGAACAAAATGAGTTGAGTTTCGTAAGATCACTGTCAGCGGAATCCATGTTAGAAAGGTCTGTCTGGTTGGTATAGGTGACCGTAATGGGTGTCTGCGTGTTGTAGTGCCAGATTTGTGTTATACTCGTATGATGATGAGAGGCCGGAGCGGATGAAAGCCGGTGCTCACGCATAGCCTCTCATTCATCAAGGAGGTCGCCGTGCTTAACGTGCCCATCTGACGGACAGATCACCAAACAGCACTACATACTTTCACTTGCGGAGACATGTGGAATTTGATCCAGGATATTGGTGCCGAGTCATGCGTTCAGGAACTTAACGTTCTTCCCTCCGCCACCCTCCCCCTTTCCATTTGCCCTAAAAGCCAAAGCTGTTACCCATCCAAGTACTGGCCACACCCGACGTTGCTCAACTTCGGTGATCTTACGACAAATGGTGTTCAAAGGGGCAAGGCTGTTGGTGATGGACGAACAGAGTGAGTTAAGTTTCGGCAGAATTTCAGTCTCGAAAAAAGTCATAATACGCGCGAAATGCGTGTTTCATAATTCTACATTGAATTGTGTCAGGGACGCAGGCCTGCAATAACATCTGTCCGACAACACCACTTGGTAATGAGGATACCCGCAACATTTTTCAATTACCTGCAATACCTAACTGCTCTAGCAATCAACAACAGACTGCTATTAGAAAGGAAGTAAGTTCTTTCACGTGATCTGAATAAAATGGAACATGTATCTCATCATTATTAATCATCTTCCCTCTAATAAGTGGTGTCATTTGATTTTCTGTTCCACCAAAACTTGTCTCAGTGTCATCTAGGCGTTAGTGCGACGATTGTATGGAGGAACCATTGCATGATCTGCCTCGACGATACAAGCATTGAATATCTAATTTAAGTTTTGTCCCATTATTGTTTGTCAACAAGTATTAGGCTTCCTAAGAATCACTTGCGAAGGTCTCTTTGTTTTCTTACAACTTTTGTGGTCGAGCTCATATTGTTACCGCTTCCCATTCTTCGTTTCCGCCTCCCCCCAACACTAATGAAGTTTCTAACAAGAGAACCTCCCCATCACACCCCCCTCAGATTTAGGTATTGGCACAGTGGATAGGCCTTGAAAAACTGATCACAGATCAATCGAGAAAACAGGAAGAAGTTGTGTGGAACTATGAAAAAAATAAGCATAATATACAAACTGAGTAGTCTATGTGTGAGATAGGCAACATGAAGGATAATATGAGCTCAGGAACGCCGTGGTCCCGTGGTTAGCGTGAGCAGCTGCGGAACGAGACGTCCTTGGTTCAAGTCTTCCATCGGGTGAAAAGTTTAACTTTTTATTTTCAGACAATCATCAAAGTTCAGGCACTCACACATAATCAACTTCGCTCTCCAAAATTCCAGGACATGTTCACATTTGCTTGGACATACGCAGGATCTGACGGTCTACACACGGAAAAATTTGAAAACGTTAAAACCATATGTTTTGACAGAGCACAGGGAAAACTGTGCGACTGTGAAACTGTTGCATTCATTTGTTGCAGTTTATGTGACAAACTCTTATGTTTTCATCACTTTTTTGGGAGTGATTATCACATTCACAAGAAAACCTAAATCGGGCAAGGTAGAAAAATGCTTTTACCCATTCGCCAAGTGCACAAGTTAAGTGGGTCGACAATGTATTCCTGTCGTGTGACGCACATGCCGTCACCACTGTCGTATTGAATACATCAGACGTGGTTTCCTGTGGAGGAATCGGTTGACCTATGACCTTGCGATCAAAAGCTTTCTGTTCCCATTGGAGAGCCACGTCATTTCGTCTACTAATCGCACGGTTTTGCGGTGCGGTCGCAAAACACAGACACTAAACTTATTACAGTGAACAAAGACGTCAATGAACGAACGGACAGATCATAACTTTGCGAAAATAAGTAAAGTTTTCACTCGATGGGAGAAATGAACCAAGGACCTCTCGATCCGTAGCTGCTCACGCTAGCCACGGGACCACAAAGCTCCTGAGCTTACATTAGTCTTGATGTTGCCTATCTTGAGCATGGACTACTCAGTTAGTATATTTTGATTTTTTTTCATAGTTCCACACAACTTCTTCCTGTTTTCTCGAGTGATCTGTGTTCAGTTTTTCAAGGCCTATCCACTGGGCCAACTTATAACTAAATCTGAGCGGGGTGCGATGGGGAGGTTCCCTTGTAAGAGATACGCGCAACTATAGTAGTGATGTCAGAAACTCGAGAAGTACATGTGTCATGCAAAACAAGCAAGCTCCACCTTTCTAGTCGCAGATGGATCTGCCTGGACCGACTGACCACCGTGTCATCTTCAGCCAATGGGGCCAATCGGAACTTGGCTGGGGACTCTTACAATGAGGTATGAAGGAATGGGGAGGGGGGCGTCAGTGCACCGCTCTCCTGGTCGTTGTTGGGTTTGCAGACACTGGAGTCGTTAATTCTCCTTCAAGTACAGGGTGGTGTACGAAATATGTCAATTTTTTGTTTTTGAATGAACACCTTACTGTCAAGACAAACTCAAGCGAACATATACTGCCGTGGAAAACACTTTGTGGGGAACTGTTCTAACTCAGCACATACTCAATATGTCCACTATTTAATTCCTAACTTCCTTCAAATGTACACTAATGTTAGCAATAATCCTACGGCACATATCTTCCGTGATTTCTCTGCAAGCTTGAAGAATAGCCCAAGAGCTTCATTAAGTCATGTATACGTTTCGGGAAAATTATTTCTTTTAGATACCTCCAAAGAGATAAGTCACATGAGCTGGGGTCTGGACTACTGGAGAGCCAAATTTGTCCGTCACTGAAATCACCTGGAAATCTGCATGAAATGACCCGCATGTCGAAACGCCCATTTAAGGAATCCAGCACTGTGCTTGCAGTGTGGTAGGTTGGTTTGTGGGATTGAAGGGACCAGACTGCTAGAGCCATCAGTCCCCTGTTCCAAAACCTTCAAACACCCACAAAGAATAAAACCGAACAATGGAGACGACTAGAGACGACACAGGACAAGAAAGACTCAGACAGAGACCAGACAAAAGGAATTAAAATCACACAGAGTGTGACAATGGTTGACCGACCATAGAGACAAAAAAGGAAAAGCTAACCACCAAGAATGGCAGTGTCATCTGTTAAAAGTGCAGGGAGCGTACAGGCACAGCGCAAACGTCTGCCTGAGCGCAGTTTAAATGGGGCAGGCCAACAAAAGGTGGTCCACCATCAAAGCTGACCTGCAGCGACATAGGGGTGGGTCCTCATGGCGCAGTAAATGGCTCTGTGTCAAGCAGGTGTGGCCAATGCGGAGCTGACAAAGGAGTTTGTTTGGTGTGGTCACTTCGTGCCATTCAATGCCCCAAAGTTCGAAAACTTTGCGGCGTAAGACAGCTCGCAAATCAGACTCCGGGAGGCCAATGTTCAGAGATGGTTTACTGGTGGCCTGTTTGGCCAGGCGGTCAACATGTTCATTGCCCAGTATCCCAACATGGCCTGGGGTTCACACAAAGACCAAAGAGTGGCCGCAATGGTTAAGAGTATGGAGGGAGTCCCGGATAGCCATCACCAGACGAGAGTGAGGGAAACACTGGTTGAGAGCTTGTAAACTGCTCAGGGAGTCGCTACAGATAACGAAGGACTCACCTGGGCAGGAGCGGATATACTCTAGGGCATGAGAGATGGCGACCAGCTCAGCAGCAAAAACGCTGCAGCCAGCTGGCAATGAGTGTTGTTCATAATGGTCCCCTAGAGTGAGAGCATAACCGACATGACCAGCAACCATCGAACCTTCAGTGTAAACAACGCTAGAGCCCTGGTAAGTGGCAAGGATGGAAAGAAAGCGACAGTGGAAGGCCTCAGGAGGGACTGTCCTTCAGGCCCTGTACCAATTCGAGCTGAATGCAAGGCTCTGACCACTATGGGACTCAACTGCTGTGGTCATCAGTCCCCTAGAACTTAGAACTACTTAAACCTAACTAACCTACGGACATCTCACACATCCATGCCCGAGGCAGGATTCGAACCTGCGACCGTAGCAGTCGCACGGTTCCGGACTGCGCGCCTAGAACCGCGAGACCACCGCATCGAGCTGAAGGCAAGGGCGGGGTACACACCATGGGGGTGTACGCAGAGGGGCCCGGAAAGAAAGTGGAAGAGGGAAAACCCCAAGCCCAGAGAGAAGCTCTCTGACGCGGACCGCGATCATAAAACCCGACTGGGCCGACGTTCTGGGAGATGGACATCCGACTGCGATAACAGGCGACGATAATTAGGATGCCCAGGAAAACTACAAACGTGTGTAGCATAAGTGGTCTGTAAACGTTGGTGCCATAACCACAGTGGAGGGACACCTGCATCCTCAAGTATGCTGTTCACAGGGCTACATCTACATCTACATCCATACTCCGCAAGCCACCTGACGGTGTGTGGCGGAGGGTACCCTGAGTACCTCTATCGGTTCTCCCTTCTACTCCAGTCTCGTATTGTACGTGGAAAGAAGGATTGTCGGTATGCTTCTGCGTGGGCTCTAATCTCTCTGATTTTATCCTCATGGTCTCTTCGCGAGATATACGTAGGAGGGAGCAATATACTGCTTGACTCCTCGGTGAAGGTATGTTCTCGGAGCTTTAACAAAAGCCCGTACCGAGCTACTGAGCGTCTCTCCTGCAGAGTCTTCCACTGGAGTTTATCTATCATCTCCTTAACGCTTTCGCGATTACTAAATGATCTCTTCTATCAACCCTATCTGGTGCGGATCCCACACTGCTGAGCAGTATTCAAGCAGTGGGCGAACAAGCGTACTGTAACCTACTTCCTTTGTTGTCGGATTGCATTTCCTTAGGATTCTTCCAATGAATCTCAGTCTGGCATCTGCTTTACCGACGATCAACTTAATATGATCATTCCATTTTAAATCACTCCTAATGCGTACTCCCAGATAATTTATGGAATTAACTGCTTCCAGTTGCTGACCTGCTATTTTGTAGCTAAATGATAAGGGATCTATCTTTCTATGTATTCGCATCACATTACACTTGTCTACATTGAGATTCAATTGCCATTCCGTGCACCATGCGTCAATTCGCTGCAGATCCTCCTGTATTTCAGTACAATTTTCCATTGTTGCAACCTCTCGATACACCACAGCATCATCTGCAAAAAGCCTCAGTGAACTTCCGATGTCATCCACCAGGTCATTTATGTATATAGTGAATAGCAACGGTCCTATGACACTCCCCTGCGGCACACCTGAAATCACTCTCACTTCGGAAGACTTCTCTCCATTGAGAATAACATGCTGCGTTCTGTTATCTAGGAACTCCTCAATCCAATCACACAATTGATCTGATAGTTCGTATGCTCTTACTTTGTTCATTAAACGACTGTGGGGAACTGTGTCAAACGCCTTGCGGAAGTCAAGAAACACGGCATCTACGTGTGAACCCGTGTCTAAGGCCCTCTGAGTCTCGTGGACGAATAGCGCGAGCTATGTTTCACACGACCGTCTTTTTCGAAACCCATGCTGATTCCTAGAGACTAGATTTCTAGTCTCCAGAAAAGTCATTATATTCGAACATAATACGTGTTCCAAAATTCTACAACTGATCGACGTTAGAGATATAGGTCTATAGTTCTGCACATCTGTTCGACGTCCCTTTTTGAAAACGGGGATGACCTGTGCCCTTTTCCAATCCTTTGGAACGCTTCGCTCTTCTAGAGACCTACGGTACACCGCTGCAAGAAGGGGGGCAAGTTCCTTCGCGTACTCTGTGTAAAATCGAACTGGTATCCCATCAGGACCAGCGGCCTTTCCTCTTTTGAGCGATTTTAATTGTTTCTCTATCCCTCTGTCGTCTATTTCGATATCTATCATTTTGTCAACTGTGCGACAATCTAGAGAAGGAACTACAGTGCAGTCTTCCTCTGTGAAACAGCTTTGGAAGAAGACATTTAGTATTTCGGCCTTTAGTCTGTCATCCTCTGTTTCAGTACCATTTTGGTCACAGAGTGTCTGGACATTTTGTTTTGATCCACCTACCGCTTTGACATAGGACCAAAATTTCTTAGGATTTTCTGCCAAGTCTGTACATAGAACTTTACTTTCGAATCCATTGAAAGCCTCTCGCATAGTCCTCCTCACACTACATTTCGCTTCGCGTAATTTTTGTTTATGTGCAAGGCTTTGGCTAGGTTTATGTTTGCTGTGAAGTTCCCTTTGCTTCCGCAGCAGTTTTCTAACTCGGTTGTTGTACCAAGGTGGCTCTTTTCCATCTCTTACGATCTTGCTTGGCACATACTCAACTAACGCATATTGTACGATGGTTTTGAACTTTGTCCACTGATCCTCAACACTATCTGTACTTGAGACAAAACTTTTGTGTTGAGTCATCAAGTACTCTGAAATCTGCTTTTTGTCACTTTTGCTAAACAGAAAAATCTTCCTACCATTTTTAATATTTCTATTTACGGCTGAAATCATCGATGCAGTAACCGCTTTATGATCGTGATGGTCCGGAAAGCTCCAGTGGCAAGCCGGATCCCACTGCGAAGGATGGGGTGCAGCACCCGCAATGCAGAAGGGGATGCTGAACCCTAAGCCAGTCTCCCATAATCCAGACGGGACTGAATTAACGCCTGGTAGAGCCATAAGAGGATAGATCGGTCGGCTCCCCATCTTGTGTGGCTCAAGCATCGCAGAGCATTAAGATGTCACGAGCACATCCGTTTAAGCTGCGAGTATGAGGGAACCAAGTCAACTGGGCATCAAAAACCACACCCAAAAATCGATGTATCTCCACCACAACAAGAGGTGAAGGTAAAGCCGTGAGTCAGGGTGAACAGTGCATCGCCGGCAGAAATGCATAATGCAGGTCTTGGCAGCCGAAAACTGGAAGCCATGCGCTACAGCCCAAGACTGCGCCTTGCGGCTAGCGCCCTGCAGCCGACGTTCAGCAGCTGGAATGCCAATGGAGCTATAATAGAGGCAGAAGTCGTCGACATACAAGGATGCAGAGACAGACGTTCCCACCGCCGCAGCAAGCCCATTAATTGCTATTAAAAACAGGCAGACACTTAATACAGATACCTGTGGCACCCCGTTCTCCTGAACTGCGGGGGAACTATGGGAAGTCGCAACTCGCACGCGGAAGGGACGATGTGACAGGAAATTTCGTATGAAAATCGGCAGCGGACCCCGAAGACCCCATAAATGAAGTGTAGAGAGGATGTGATGTCGCCATGTCGTATTGTATGGCTTCCGCATGTCAAAAAAGACAGCAATGAGGTGCTGACGGCGGGCGAAGGCCATACGGATGGCTGACTCTAGGCTCACCAGATTGTTGGCGGCAGAGCGGACCTTACGGAACCCACCCTGAGACGGAGACAGAAGTCCCCGAGACTCGAGTACCCAACTCAACCGCTGGCTCACCGTGCATTCGAGTAACTTCCAAAGAACGTTGGTGAGGCTAATGGAGCGGTAGCCGTCCATCTCAAACGGGTTCTTGCTAGGTTTCAAAATGGGGATAACGATGCTTTCCAGCCATTGCGACAGAAACTCACCCTTGAACCAGATACGGTTGTAAGGGCGAGGAGGTGTCGCTGGCAGTCCACTGAGAGGTGTTTGAGCATCTGGCAGTGAATGCGATCTGGCCCAGGAGCTGTATCAGGGCAAGCGGCTAGGGCACTTTGGAATTCCCACTCACTGAATGGAACATTGTAGGGTTCAGGATGGCGCGTGTGAAATGAAAGGCTCCAATCTTCCAACCACTCTTTAATGGAGTGGAAGGCCATTGGGTAATTCGCAGAAGCAGAACTCTGAGCAAAATGCTCTGCTAAGCTGTTGGAAATTGTTTCGGAGTCAGTACAAACTGCTCCATTCAGTGAAAGTGCAGGGACACTGACGGGGGTCTGATAGCCATAGACTCGCCGAATCTTGGCCCACACCTGAGATGGAGAGGTATGGAGGCCAATGGTGGAGACATACTTTTCCCAGCACTCTTGCTTGTGTTGGCAAATGAGGCAGTGGGCCCACGCACTGAGCCGTTTAAAGGCGATGAGGTGTGCTAATGAGGGATGTCGCTTGTTATGCTGGAGTGCCCGCCTGCGATCTCTAATCGCCTCAGCGATCTTGGGCGACCACCAAGGCACAGTCCTCCACCGAGGGGACCCAGAAGAACAGGGAATAGCAGATTCTGCGGCAGTAATGATGCAGCTGGCGATGGAGTGAAACAGCACATCAATGTCAATGGCGTCATTGGAAAGAGACTCAATGGTGACAACAGAGGAGAACAAGTTCCAGTCAGCCTTATTCATAGCCCATCTGCAGGTGCACCCAGAAGGATGACACTGTGGCAGTGACAGAAAGATTGGAAAGTGGTCACTACCGCAGAAGTCGTTATGCACCCTCCATTGGACAGACGCTAAGAGGCTAGGGCTGCAAATCGAAAGGTCGATTGCTGAGTAAGTGTCATGCGCCACACTGAAATGTGTGAAGGTACCCTCATTTAAAACGGAAAGGTCGAACTGTGCCAATACGTGCTCAATGGTGGCGCCTTGGCCTGTTGCCACTGATCCACCTCACAGAGGGTTACGGGCATTGAAGTCGCCCAGTAACAGAAAAGGGGGCGGCAATTGGGCTATCAGTGTAGTCAGGACATGCTGCGGGACATCACCATCTGGTGGAAGATACAGACTGCAGACAGTAACAGCCTGTGGCGTCCACACCCGAACAGCGAGAGCCTCTAAAGGTGTTTGTAGAGGGACAGACTCACTGTGAAGGGAGTGAAGGATGTAAATGCAGCTGACCGGAGTGGCCGAGCGGTTCTAGGTGCTACAGTCTGGAGCCGCGCGACCGCTTCAGTCGCACGTGCGAATCCTGCCTTGGGCATGGAAGTGTGTGGTGTCCTTAGGTTAGTTAGGTTTAAGTAGTTCTAAGTTCTAGGGGACTGACGACCTCAGCAGTTGTCATATAGTGCTCAGAGACATTTGAACCATTTTTTTTGACATAGATGCAGACGCCACCAGATACCCTTTCATAAGCTGCCCAGTTCTTATAATAACCTCGATAGCCACGGAGGGCGGGGGTTCACATTGCCGGAAACCAAGTTTCTTGAAGAGCAATGCAGAGGAAAGGGTGACGGCTGAGAAGGTGTAGGAGCTCAGCGGGATTGTGGAAGGAACCGCTGCAGTTCCACTGGAGGATGATATTTTCCATGGCTGAGAAAGGCATGAAGGGACTGGGGAGGCAGATTACGCCGCTGGATCACCTGCTGCCACCGATTGAGCACCTGTGCAAGTGCTATCTATGGTGTCCGAGGGACCGGCGACATCCAGGTCCTCAGCGGACGCCAGAGTCTCCACCTCATCCTGAGACGCAGAGCTTGAAGGTTGCAGTGTGGTGGATGCCACCGACAGTTTCTTGGGCTTAGAGGTCTTCTTCTTGGATTTCTCATGCTGCTCCTTGGGTTTCACTGGCTGGGAGGGCTTCATCGATTCAGACTCCGGGATGGAGGAGGATCAAAAAGCCCTATGACCAGCTGGTTGTGGGCACATATGCCACTGTCGGGCGTCCCCATTTGTGGAAACCTGGGAAGGGAGTGACCCAAGGGACCCCTTGTGAGTGAGAAAAGCCGAAGAAGTTTTACGCTTCTCTGGCTTAGAAGCGGGGACAGACAGACGTCCCCGATGGGTGGGTGGGGTGGGGGGGGGGGTGTTGCTCCCGAGGTAGGTGGTGCAGGAGCAACATGGGGTATAGTGTCCCCTATGGGCAAGGGGGAAGGGAGCATGTGTTCTATGGTTCGGCGATCTGACTGGAAGTCGCGGAACAGATGAGACTTTGCAGCGGCATAGGAGGAAGTCATTCGCACAGGATGTAGTCATTCACCAGATGGTGATGTCCCGCACCATGTCCTGGCTACACTGATAGAATCAGTATAGGTCAGTCGGTCCAGGGTCTTATATTTCATGATTTTGTGCTCTTTCTGTAAGATCCTGCAGTCTGGCGAGCAAGGTGAATGATGGTCTCCACAGTTGACACAGATGGGAGGCGGGGCACATGGAGTATTGGGATGTGATGGGCGTCCGCAATCTCGACATGTGAGGCTGGAAGTACAGAAGGAAGACATATGGCCAAACTTCCAGCACTTGAAGCACTGCATCGGGGGAGGGATATAGGGCTTGACTTCACACAGGTAGACCATCACCTTGACTTTCTCCGGTAATGTATCACCCTCAAAGGCCAAGATGAAGGCACCGGTAACAACCTGATTATCGCTCATACTCCGATGAACGCGCCGGACGAAATGAACACCTCGACCCTCTAAGTTGGCGTGCAGCTCGTCGTCAGACTGCAAAAGTAGGTCCCTATGGAAAATAATACCCTGGACCATATTTAAACTCTTTTGTGGTGTGATGATAACGTTAACATCCCCCAGCTTATCACAAGCAAATAACCTTCGTGACTGGGAAAAGGATGCCGTTTTTATCAAAACTGACCCAGAGCGTATTTTAGACAAGCCCTCCACCTCCCCAAAATTGTCCTCTAAATGCTCTACAAAGAACTGAGGCTTTGTGGGAATGAAAGTCACCCCATCGGCTCTCGTACAAACTAGGAACTGGGGCAAATAACTGTCACTGCCATCCTGAGACTTACGCTCCTCCCATGATGTGGCCAGGGAGGGGAAATTTTTCGGATCGTATTTATGAATATTAAATTGAGCTCGAGAACGCTAAGAGGCTGCTGGCGGTGGCCCCCAGCGAGAGAAGATGTACCACGCTTCATTGCGGATCATCCGCCCTGATGCCACCCACTCCGACCGAGGGCTCTCCCCACAAGCGCCACCCGATGCCCCAGGGAGATGCTCCTTGGCATACGTGGCGAGTTAACGGCGCAGGCATCAGCAGAGCGATCCCTGTGTTGTAAGGGGCCTACAACCAACAGGGTACATGGCGGTCCCACCACAACCGACTGCCTAACATGCTGGATATTAGGTGCCAAGTAGTCCATGTTCGTCGTCAGTGCAGAAAATGGCACTGCATATTGCATGGCAGAAAAGGCACACAGGAACGTCTCCATACCCAAGAGATGGAGAGCGGGCAGGACTGCAATGCAATGACGAATGAGCTGGAAAAAGGTCTCAATGCTCAATGGATACAATGCATCAAGTAAGGCGCCCTTCCCAAATCGGTTCGCTCTTTGGAAGAATTTTGAGATATGGAGGTCAAACCCAACAGGGGACCATCACATAAGGGCCTAAACGTTTGAGACTCCTTTTAGTCACCTCTTACGCCAGGCAGGAATACCGCGGGCCTATTCTTACTCCCGAACCTGCAAGGGGGGAAGGGGGGGGGGCTTGCATTATGTTCCCTTGCTCCATCTTGAATGAACCACCGCGTGTTGAAGAGCAACGCAGTAGTACAAAGCTGTGAACGAAGTTATTACGGATCATGCTTAAATAATGCGCGCTGTTTCCGCAGTTTCTTCAAAGAAATAAGGTCCAGTAAGTCCATGACTGGAAATTGCTACCCACACTGTAATCCTCGCAACATGATGTTGTAGTTCGTGAAACACTTGCGGATTTCCAGTAGCCCAAAAGTGTACATTTTGTTTGTTAAGAGCACCATCCAAATGAAAATGCGCTTTGTCGTTGAGAGTATGTTTCCTATCCTCCTCCCAACGGGCAAACAGTAGTATCTGCTGCTTTTGTTCTGTAGTGAGCTTCCGGGCAGAGGTCATCTGGTACAGGTACCTCCGGAGGTCACTTTCAAGAACTGTCGAAAGGAGCCTCTTGATATGCCCAGTTGCACTGCTGATTTTCTGCACGGTTTGCTGCGGCTTTTCTGTGCAGCAACTCGTACCGTTTCAGTATTCTTTGGCGAAGAAACAAGCTTCAGACAAGGACGCTTGGCTTCCAGTATTACCTCTTCCCATACAAATTGATTATGCAGTCTGTGAATGGTTATCTTGTTAGATGTTGTCGAAACCGGCCCAGAGCCGCAACAGGACTTTCGTTTCGACAGCTGCCGCGTTGTTAGTCGGTCATTACCGGCCATATTGTCAACACTTCTCTCTTAGTGACGGTATCGCAAATTACGCATCATTTCATGACTCATTTGCGTCTCCAAGTTCTACTGGTACTGACCGCTACGTTCGCAGGTTCGAATCCTGCCTCGGGCATAGATGTGTGTGGTGTCCTTAGGTTAGTTAGGTTTAAGTAGTTCTAAGTTCTAGGGGACTGATGACCTGAGAAGTTAAGTCCCATAGTGCTCAGAGCCAGTTGAACCATTAGCCATCTACTGCTACTACTACCGAAATGTTCATCGGGATATGTAATATGACTCATGAATTGTCTACGAAACAAATGGTGACGCTTCGTGTGTCACCCTGTAGCTCCTCAGTTGGCATCACAAGGTTAGGTGGATCCCCTTCCAGACCTCTCATCAAGGAATTTCCCTGCAGTACTGGGAACTGAACCTGTGTCCTCCACACAGCAGTCATCCACAATGACTGATCAGCTATGGAAACAGACACAAGTGCCGTGCACTTATTTTAGAATCCTAACAGCAAAAAAATTTCCCAACTTTCACAATATCAACATTTACACGCTGTACAGCGCGATTCAGCTGCCTCTGACAAAGGGTTTTATGCAACCTGCAACACCAGCAAATACCATGTGCAAGATTTCCACATCCTCTGACTCATTACACACAAATTATTAGTCGCACAGAAAAAAAAAATGAACAGGACTTTTTGTAGGAAATTTAATGTTGTTATATTTTATACTTGGATGTGTTTTCACTAAAAACCATATTCAAGAAAAATCGACCTTCAAATGCGTTTTCCTTGAATAATTCGAAAACTGTGGCCTCTAGCGAAAAACCATCCAAATACAAAATTTAACTACATGAAATTTCCTACAAAATGCTTCTGCTCATTTTTCCTGTAGGACTATCAGTTTGCGCATAGCAAATGAGAGAATATGAAAATCTTGTGCATGATATTTGAAGGCATTGTGGACTGCACAAACCGAGTGGCGGGGCAACTGGATTGATTACCCTGTAAAAGCGATGGTCTGCAGACTATGAATATGTGCGGGGAAGTGAATTTTCCTGGAGGGTCTTTTTCTTTCTGTCCTCCCTAACTCAGTTTCCAGTGGTTTGCCAGTTCTTCCTGCAGGCTCGTGAACTGAGTTGGGTTTTTCATTGCCATCAGATACAATCAGCCTTTGAGTGGACGCCTTCACGTGTCTGCAGTGTTTTCTGTAGGTGGTCAGGCTGTAACCTCATGCACATGTGTTTGCCTTCAGGAAAGCAACCGTAAAATATTCTCTCTATAACATATCATATATCTCTAGAGTTGCTTGCTAGTTTCTAGACACTTAGTTTCGTGCTATTTGATTCTATCCAAGATAGCTGAGAGGTTTATTTTGGATATTGATGTACACTATGTAAGACGTCGTGGTCTCCTGTCCTTCATTGCTCACATATTCCACCCTCACAATCATATTTCGCACATCAAGACGCTTCATTCGAACCCAAACTCGATAAGATAAAGTCAATGTTGTATGAATTCATGTATATGATATGCAAATAACAAGTAAATCATAAGTGACTACTGAGGTTGAAATACTCGAGGCTGGTGTACACACACACATTCAAGACACAATGGACACAAGAGCTTTTAGTTTGGCAGAGGCAAACCGCACACCAGGAGGCTGGTCCCTTCAGAGGACGAGTCAACATATCTATGTCGGCCGGCGACTGCCCATAGAGCAGACAGCATTTGCCCGAGTGAAAGGGAGAACGACCCCATGTTCGGCTTAAAAGCAAATTTCGCTACATTGTGTGGGAGCGCCCAACCTACGCATTCTTTATAAACATAGCACACAGTTTCAGAGGTTTTTCACAGGGAGACAGCAAACGCCAAACACCGATGCACCAGATTTCCGGATTGGTCACCTTAAACGAAACGTCATTCTCCCGTTATAGAAGAGCAATGCTGATTGGCAGACGATAATCCTGACGCCTTGAGCTGAAGGAGTAATGGAAGAGACCGAAAGATATACCCCTTCATGTCTGGTGTGGAGACGGGCCGTTCCGTTGTCCCTCTTGGAGCGAGAACACATAATGAGACCGTGTGCGCTCGTACGTGTACTCAAAGAGCGAGGAACAAGTCTCTCCTCAGTACTTCAATGGGAGAGCACCTCTGTCGAGAGCGAATCGGAGTGCGACTCTATATTGAGTCCTTGCGATTAAGTGTTGTTCACTGTGTTGACAGCCACACTTATTGTGCGGTGTGAATGGACAGAGTTATAGTCAAATGCCTGCGTGCGAATTTTTGAGTGGCATCGTGGTGGACTGGTTATGTGACCAGTGTACCACGCCTATAGTTAGACAAAGGGCGAATAGGAGTCCTTGACTTCATCAAGGCGTAGGGAGAGTTTGATTGGCGAAGGTCAGTCCAGATAGAACGAGAATTATCTCATTTGTCAGCAGCTAGCGGCGCAGACAGTAGTCATCGCAGCTTATGGTATTGTGCGCTACAGCTCTTGCGAGCCCCATATTTCCTCCACAACAGTACACTTCACTGCATTTCACACGCAACAGCCTCGACCGTACCTAGTAACATCCTAACGGATAATTATTTCAGCCATTCTGCCAAGTCAATAACAATCTTAAAATTCGTATAAAAATTTCATTAGCGAATCCTATCCTTAAGAGGTAACTTCACGTTCCGAAAGAACCCGGAAATAACTTGTTCAGTTCATAATTAAAAGTGCCATTGTGATTTCTCAGAATTTTTGCAAAAAAAAATAATTGTCGTTAGTTTCATGTTTTTCTTACACTAACTAGCACTACTCCAGTACCCAAGTATCCCACTAGTTACGTAAGAAATTTTGTGAATTTTTGTGTCATTTCCTTACAGCGGACGACTCCAGGAGATATTTATTGCTGAAAGTTTTTCAGAAATTTCTCTTTAGAACGTTAGGAGCGTAGCGGGAATCAATATTAAGTGTCTCCACCTTTGCCCTTCGTGACAGCTTAAACTTGGCTGGAGACTCTTACAATGAGATATCTGACTCTGTGTGGGGAGTGGTAACCCTTTATTCCTAAAGACCAGAAACACCAGAAACCAGAGAAGGTACTGTTGTTGGACGATGGGGTCTGGAGCAAAGTGAGCGTTCTGACTCGTCCCAAAGGTCGGCTCCGTGAGAAAATCAGTCTATTTCGGGAACGTTCTTGTCCGCAAAGCACTGCCTCACAGATGATTTTTATGACAGAGCGCATTGCCAACATCTACATTTACATACGCACTCCACAGTCCTCTGTAAGGTGTGTGGCGGCGGGTATGTCAGAAAATTTGAGAAGTACATGTGTCATGCAAAGCTTCACTGTTCTGGTCTCAGATGGTGCTACCAGGACAGACTGACCACAGTGTCATCCTCAGACAATGGCGTCATTGGGATGCATTATGGGGCGGGAGGGGGCAGGAGTATCCAAACTATTCGTCTACTGTACACAGTACACAACGCTGTAAAATTTTCATCTACATCTACATCTACATTGATGCCCTGCAAATCACATTCAAGTGCCTGGCAGAGGGATCATCGAACCACCTTCACAATTCTCTATTATTCCAACGTTGTATAGCGCGCGGAAAGAGTGAACACCTGTATCTTTCCGTACGAGCTCTGATTTCCATTATTTTACCGTTTCTCCCTATGTAGGTCGGTGTCAACAAATTTTTTTCGCATTCGGAGGAGAGAGTTGGTGATTGGAATTTCGTTAGAAGATTCCGTCGCAACAAAAACGATTTCTTTTAATAATTTCCAGTCCAAATCCTTTATCATTTCTGTGACACTCTCTCCCATATTTCGCGATAATACAAAACGTGCTGCCTTCTTTGAATTTTTTCGATGTACTCCGTCAGTCCTATCTGGGAACGACACCACACAGCGCAGCAGCATTCTAAAAGAGGACGGACAAGCGTAGCGTAGGTCTCCTTGGTAAGTCTGTTATATTTTCTAATTGTCTTGCCAATAAAACGCAGTCTTTGGTTTTCCTTCCCCACAGCATTTTCTATGCGTTCCTTCCAATTTAAGTTGTTCGTAATTGTAATACCTAAGTGTTTAGTTCAATTTATGGCTTTTAGATTAGACTGATTTATCGTCTAACCGAAGTTTAACGAGTTCCTTTTAGTACTCATGTGTATGATCTCACACTTTTCGTTATTTAGGGTCAACTGCCACTTTTCTCACCATTCAGATATCTTTTCTAAATCGTTTTGCAGTTTGTTTTGATCTTCTGATGACTTTATTAGTCGATAAACGACAGCGTCATCTGCAAACAACCAAAGACGGCTGCTCAGATTGTCTCCAAAATCGTTTATAAATATAAGGAACAGCAAAGGGCCTATAACATTACCTTGGGGAACGCCAGAAATCACTCCTGTTTTATTCGATGACTTTGTAAGGTTGATGCATTAATTTGTTTTGAAAGCCGTGCTGATATTCAAGACAATAAAAGTAGGTTAAAAGCTATGAGCTATCTGGGGAAGTTAACCGTGCGTTACTGAGCAACTGTTTCACCAGGTATCCAGTCTAGCTTACCAAATTCCCAACCAGACTAACATTAATTACAATCTTTTAGTAGGCATCTTACGATAATCGGTGAATATATATAAGACAATTTAAATAAAAAGAATTCCGTTAAAACATCAGAATATTAAACTTGATTTATAACTAAACTGGTGCCTTATTTAGGATTGTGAAAATGTAAGTTTGTAATCTTAAGGAATATTTCAAATACGGGGCCAAGATTGGGAGACTGCTTACAACACTGCATTCATAAAATAACAAACGAAGAACGTTGAAACATACATATGCAAGAGGAAATTAACCACAACCATCGGATTCAATTTTCACCCAAAGAAGTTACGTTCGTAGCGCAATCCTGTCCGTCATGAAATTACTACACACTGGTATACTAAATTCATACTAACTGTATGTGAAATCTTCCCGAAAAGAATAGCTGAGGGCTACTTTGATGATTACACTACATGCTTCACATGGTCAACTTGGTTTACACAAAGAGTGTAACTCCACAATAATTTTGATAACTAAAATAAATTACATCGAAAGGCAATTTACAAAAGAAAAAACTCGAACTGGTTACTATCGTCTTACCATTAACCTGACAGGTCAAACAATTGTATAAGCACATGGTACTGGTCTCACAAAGTACACCCCACGTGGGTTGACATTAAGAAAAGTTGCTATATTGAAAAATATTGTCAAGACGAGACGTTATAATCTCACGCACATTCGCATTTAAGATTGATGATCTTAGTTAGAGTTACGGATCATCCACACGTGGTTCCACTTTACTCACAAGTAGTGATAAAGCAACTACTGCAAGATATTCTGAACTTCACACTCTAATTACACTGCATTGCAATTTAAGTTAACATTAGATATTTTAGATCTAAACCTGAAATAAAGATGATTAAATTTTCAATTAGGCTGAACTTAAGAAATCCATTGTCCTGCGGACTTAGCAGACACGCGCTTAGCCGGAGATCTTACCACTTCAGACCCTCGCCGCAGACAGACTGCCCGTGGGCCCCTACCAAGGGTGCTTCCAGATACAAAACAGAAGTGACCAGAGAGGCAGCTTCCTATACCAACATGACAAGGACGTACAGGACCATACTAAGAATAGAAACCTCTTTGCTTTTATAAAGCGTAGCTACCTGTTCCGACGTTGGTCCTACTGTTCTCTAGCAGACAGGCTTGTCTGCTGCCATCAAACATACAATTAGAAATACATTTGCTCATTCATCCTTTCACATAGAAGGGAAGGGGGATGACAGTATCTTATCATATACAGTACAAAAGAAAGCGGATGTAGGTACCGTATGAGACTGTGTGACATGAATTACATATAAACTGTGTTTTAAAGTGTAGTTGTGTGACAGATTGTTCTTGATTATGTGTAAAAGTAACACGTTCCACTGCTCAGTCTCCTCCCAGATAGCCAGAAACACCACAGCAAATTTAGAAGTGGAATGTATGCTGTAAATGACAACAATTTTAAGAAATTAACATGAAAGGAATCCAACAGAGACCTTTCAACTTTCCGTCAGTTACTACGAACTGTGACCTCTCTGACAGGAAATAGCAAATCCAGTCACATAACTGAGACGATATTCCACAAGCCCGCAATTTCACTACGAGCTGCTTATGTGGTACAGTGTCAAAAGCCTTCCCGAAATCCAGAAATGTGGAATCGAAGCGAAACCCCTTGTTAATAGCACTCAGCACTTGATGTGAATAAAGAACTATTTGTGTTTCACAGGAACGATGTTTTCTAAACCCCTGTTGACTGTGTGTCAATATACCGTTTTCTTTGAGGTAATTCATAAAGTTCGATCACTATATATGTTGTAAAATCCTGCTGCATACCGACGTTAATGACATGGGTCTGTAATTTAGTGGATTACTCCTACTACCTTTCTTGAATATGGGTGAGACCTGTGCAACTTTCCAGTCTTTGGGTACGGATCTTTCGTCGAGCGTCGAGCGAATGATTGTTAAGTATGGAGCTTATGCATCAGCGTACTCCGAAAGGAGTATATAGTCTGGACCAGAAGATTTGCTTTTATTAAGTGATTTAAGTTGCTTCACTGCTCCGAGGATATTTACCTCTACGTTACTCATGTTGGCAGCTGTTCTCGATTCGAATTATGGAATATTTACTTCGTCTTCTTTTGCGACGGCATTTCGGAAGGCTGTGTTTAGTAACTCTGCTTTGGCAACACTGTCTTCGATAGTATCTAGCGCTGTAAATATCCTTCCGCGTTTTCGCACACTCTAACCATGAAAACACTCCCACAATTTAACACCACCTCCACTGAACTTCACTGTTGGCACCGCTCACGATTGCAGGTAACCTTCTCCAGGTATTCGCCACATCCAAACCCTTCCATTGGACTGCCACAGAGTAGAGAGTGATTCGTCACTCCACTCCAGTCACCCACTGTCCAATGACATCTACATCTACATCTACATGACTACTCTGCAATTCACATTTAAGTGCTTGGCAGAGAGTTCATCGAACCACAATCATACTATCTCTCTACTATTCCATTCCCGAACAGCGAGCGGGAAAAACGAACACCTAAACCTTTCTGTTCGAGCTCTGATTTCTCTTATTTTATTTTGATGATCATTCCTACCTATGTAGGTTGGGCTCAACAAAATATTTTCGCATCCGGAAGAGAAAGTTGGTGACTGAAATTTCGTAAAAAGGTCTCGCCGCGACGAAAAACGTCTTTGCTGTAATGACTTCCATACCAACTCGTGTATCATATCTGCCACACTCTCTCCCCTATAACGTGATAATACAAAACGAGCTGCCCTTTTTTGCACCCTTTCGATGTCCTCCGTCAATCCCACCTGGTAAGGATCCCACACCGCGCAGCAATATTCTAACAGAGGACGAACGAGTGTAGTGTAAGCTGTCTCTTTAGTGGACTTGTTGCATCTTCCAAGTGGCCTGCCAATGAAACGCAACCTTTGTCTCGCCTTCCCGACAATATTATCTTTGTGGTCCTTCCAACTGAAGTTGTTCGTAATTTTAACACCCAGGTACTTAGTTGAATTGACAGCCTTGAGAATTGTACTATTTATCGAGTAATCGAATTCCAACGGATTTCTTTTGGAACTCATGTGGATCATCTCCCACTTTTCGTTATTTAGCGTCAACTGCCACCTGACACACCATACAGCAATCTTTTCTAAATCGCTTTGCAACTGATACTGGTCTTCGGATGACCTTACTAGACGGTAAATTACAGCATCATCTGCGAACAATCTAAGAGAACTGCTCAGATTGTCACCCAGGTCATTTTATATAGATAAGGAACAGCAGAGGTCCCAGGGCGCTTCCCTGGGGAACACCTAATATCACTTCAGTTTTACTCGATGATTTGCCGTCTATTACTACGAACTGCGACCTTCCTGACAGGAAATCACGAATCCAGTCGCACAACTGAGACGATACCCCATAGGTCTGCAGCTTGATTAGAAGTCGCCTGTGAGGAACGGTGTCAAAAGCTTTCCGGAAATCTAGAAATACGGAATCAACTTGAGATCCCCTGTCGATAGCGGCCATTACTTCGTGCGAATAAAGAGCTAGCTGCGTTGCACAAGAGCGATGTTTTCTGAAGCCATGCTGATTACGTGTCAATAGATCGTTCCCTTCGAGGTGGTTCATAATGTTTGAATACAGTGCTCCAAAGCCCTACTGCAAACCGACGTCAATGATATAGGTCTGTAGTTAAATGGATTACTCCTACTACCCTTCTTGAACACTGGTGCGACCTGCGCAATTTTCCAATCTGTAGGTACAGATCTATCGGTGAGCGAGCGGTTGTATATGAGTGCTAAGTAGGGAGCTATAGTATCAGCGTAATCTGAAAGGAACCTAATCGGTATACAATCTGGACCTGAAGACTTGCCCGTATCAAGCGATTTGAGTTGCTTCGCAACCCCTAAGGTATATACTTCTAAGAAACTCATGCTAGCAGATGTTTGTGTTTCAAATTCTGGAATATTCCATTCGTCTTCCCTGGTGAAGGAATTTCGGAAAACTGCGTTCAATAACTCCGCTTTAGCGGCACAGTCGTCGGTAACAGTACCATCGGCACTGCGCAGCGAAGGTATTGACTGCGTCTTGCCGCTTGTGTACTTTACATACGACCAGAATTTCTTCGGATTTTCTACCAAATTTCGAGTCAATGTTTCGTTGTGGAACCTATTAAAGGCATCTCGCATCGAAGTACGTGCCAAATTTCGCGCGTCTGTAAATTTTAGCCCATCTTCGGGATTTCGCGTTCTTCTGAACTTCGCATGCTTTTTCCGTTGCCTCTGCAACAGCGTTCGGACCTTTTTTGTGTACCACGGGGGATCCGTTCCATCTCTTACCAATTTATGAGGTATGAATATCTCAATTGCTGTTGCTACTATATCTTTGAATTTGAGCCACATCTCGTCTACATTCGCATAGTCAGTTCGGAAGGAATGGAAATTGTCTTTTAGGAAGGCTTCTAGTGACACTTTATCCGCTTTTACATCGCTCTTTACACTACATCAGGTGTCGACTGGCATTGAGTACAGAGATAGTGTATGTAAAAATATGTATCGCTTTTGGTGAAGTACCAAAACAGTGCCGGCCGTTGTGACCGAGCGGTTATAGGCGCTTCAGTGCGGAACCGAGCTGCTGCTATGGTCGCAGGTTCGAATCCTGCCTCGGGTGTGTGTGATGTCCTTAGGTTAGTTAGGTTTAAGTATTTCTGAGTCTAGTGGACCGATGACCTCAGATGTTAAGTCCCATAGTGCTTAAAGCCATTTGAACCATTTGAACCAAAACAGTGTGTGCCGGGTAGTGGTGACAGTGACATTTACAGCCAAGCGCGACTGCCAAGGTGTCGTCAAAAGTCCGGAGCGAAGTGCGAGTGCGTCGCAGTTCACGTATATAGCCTCCTCCCCCCCCCCCCCTCCCCCGCGGCCCCCCTGCGCAGAACCTAGATCCCTCGGACGAAAGACAACGACGGCAGAAAGCTGCTGTAGGCAAGCAACGCCGCCCGTCGCCATCAAATATGCAGCAGCCACTTAGCCTAATGAAGTAGCGACTTTAGCTCCTCCACAAGGCGCACGCTCCCATAAGTTGCCGGCGACTTGCGCGCGGGAGGTGATTTTTTTTTCCCCCTACCCGCTCCACTCCTCCAGCCTACAACGTTCTCCTTCGCCAACACCCTGTCCTTACATCCTCTTACTAGAGCGCTAGTTTGCCGCATCTGATACGCGCGGCGCCTTACATAAAATGAAGTGCTCGTGATGGCGAGTTGGGCGTGAACGAACTCGCTTTACGCGCCAAGTCGCCCCCTCAGGTATTATTCATTCCACGAACATAAAGCGGGTTTCTAATGGATTTGGCTATAATGCCGTTTATGACTTTCCTCTTGTTTGCCTTCTTCGCAGTTCCCCCGCTTTAAAGGAAAAGGAACGGAGGAACAAACGGGCTAATTGCTGCTCATTAGTTAAAGCATGAAAAGGTGACGGGGAAACCAACGGTAGTTTTTTACTCGTTTCTGTCATTCGTTTCTAAAGAATATGTTTTATGCATGACTACAGTATGCTCACATCCAAATAATCCATTAAATTGGAAGAAACTGTCTTTGATTGAACGAAATAAAAGTTATAAAGAAAGTAGCTCAGCAGTTAAAAACTGCGTGGCGGATAGTGTTTCGATCACTGGACCTCGACTAAGAAAATTTCGTAGTAGTGTGCGCCCTACTGCAGACTGGAAGATTTCATTCTGGGAGTACCCCTTAGGCTGTGACCAAAATCTTGTGTCAGGGATTGATAGTGATTCAGACAGTCCACCAAAAGAACAGATAATAATGTCGTGAAGACGAGGTTAGAGACTGGAGACAACCTCGAGGTTTGCGAACTAATGACGTGCTGCCGGCGATATAGTCCGAATATATTTATAGCGGACCGTCGCATGGAAGTTGGGACTGCGTCTAAATGATGGGACGTCGTCTTTACGGCTGCCGAATTTTGTCTGCTGCGTGCTACGGTATTAATGGGGTCAGTCGTAACTACATAATTTGCAGCTTACTGATTTGATGACTTCTTTCGATACTTCTTCCTTTTTTCCCCCCAGCGGCCGGCCGCGGTGGTCTAGCGGTTCTAGGCGCGCAGTCAGGAACTGCGCGACTGCTGCGCTCGCAGGTTCGAATCCTGCCTCGGGCATGGATGTGTGTGATGTCCTTAGGTTAGTTAGGTTTAAGTAGTTCTAAGTGCTAGAGGACTTATGGCCGCAGATGTTGAGTCCCATAGTGCTCAGAGCCATTTGAACCACTTTTTTTTCCCCCAGCGTTTATCCCGTCTAGTAGGGGGTCCGCTTTTCAAGATTTGGCCAATTTTATGTTTTTATTTAACTTCGTGGTCGGATGTCCTTCCTGGCACAGCAGTTGTCAAGGTTACCTGAACGAGGGATGTCGTATGCTGTGAAACATGGGAACTTCGTCCTGTGTGTAATCGTTCAGTAGTTGCCTAAAAGAGCGTGGGAAACCGCCTAAAAACTACTGTCAGGTTTGTAGGTGTACCAGCCCACGATCGTCAATCAGCGGCACAGATTCGAATGCGATCCGACTCACGTTTCCGACTCGCAATCTAGCACGCTGTGCGTACGCTATACGAGCATAAATGCGTCTGTCGATAATCGTGGACACCTTATTTCAGCAGCAAATGAAATTTAATGTATTTGTATTACTACTCGGCATTCCTTGATCGTCTGCCTCATTCCTCTGTGTCTGTGTCTAGTCTAGAGCACACCTAACTGCGTTGAAATAATAAATCTCGAGCAATGGCAGAAAATAAGACGTTTCTCATAATCTCTTCCATCAGGTTGCTAGTCCAGTGAGATATGCAGGACACCCAGAATGGGGCATGAAACTTAAAAATGGGTTATGTCAGACTGAAACAATGAGGCTGACCATAAGGGATGCCTGGACAGCCCAGCAAGTGGCGGCATTGTCTGGGAAAAGCAAGGATCCAATTTCGAATCCCAGACTTACACGTGGTTTCAAGCTAACATGAAATTTCATACCGTGTTACCATCCATAAGAAGATCACAGTCATTGCTAAACACGTGCAAAAGAACAAAAACAACTCAGAATTACCGGTTCTCTCAGAACTCTATTGTCAGACCCCAGAGACTGAGATCTAGGAAACCATCTGGGCGCCAGCAGTCAGCCTGCAGGACAGTAACTTCAGTATGCAAGAAGCCTGGAACAATCAACGGCAAGAGCGTTCTAGCACGAAGCAACTCCAAATACTAATAAGAACTCCCTACGAGCGACCAGCAGGGTTTCATCTACTCCGGCAACGCTTGTGAATGCTGAATCGGATGACAGCATATCCAGAGGGACAATGGAAGACCTTAATAGTTTGTCGGAAGAAGCTTTTGACTAGATGTCAAATCTGGACTTGAGCCATGAACCCATTACGAAATTGAGATAGTGTGCATCCTTGTAGTAATGTATATATTTGTGGTAATAGTTGTCTCGATTTCTGCTGTCACAATACGACTGATAAATTACTAAATGACAGTGTTCACTCTGTTCTAGAGTGAAATATCAATTTTGGGAGTTGTAGATTACAATATCATCAAATTTATGGAAATATTTAGTAACCAGTTGCACAAAAGAATTCTTTTTACTTTAGAGATTTCAGACACCTACTTCTCTTCTTGGGGAGACAAATAAGTAGAAGGTAGAGATGAACATTATAATTAAATAATGAAAAGTTTAAAAATTTAAAGAAAAAAGGTATATGCTTATAACTATCGCATTATTTGCGACCGTCAAAAGTAAGATGCAGGCAAAATGTTGGTGTGGTGCTGGAAAATACAAGAACAATATGTAATACTATAATTTATGGATTCATTATTGTATTGTATATTGTTATTAAATGTTTTAGCCCCACAGAAATATGCTGCATCTATATTTTCTTGACGCTCCACATAATGCGATAATTAAAGGTATGTACCATTTGTTATCTTAAAATTTCTAAAATTTTTAAATTTTAGTATATTTCCCTAATTTCTACTTATTTGTGGTACATTTTTCTGTACAGTCTTCTTAAGAAGGATACTAGGTGCCTGAAACCGTTAAAGGATATTAAATTCTTTTGTGCAACTGGTAGCTGATCGTTTCAATAAATAGAGATACAGTTGCTGCAGATAGATAAAATGCTAAAATACCATCAAATATCAGACCCTAGCATACAAAATGCTTTTCGTAGTGGTTACGGTGTTGGTGTCTCCACGATGCCAGGTCAGCATGTCTAATTTCCACATGGGTGACATGAATTCCGTATCCACTATATCCACTACCACCAAGGATTTTTCCTTGGTGGTGTATTCACTCTTGTAAGGACGATGGAGCAGCTATTTCAAAAAAGAAGTCGGAAAACCGTCATCAACGATCGAGTTAGAGATGTCTTGATAATTTCCTTCTAACACCATCTTTCAAAATTAAAATTAAAGAAATAGTCGACCAAAACATTTGATTGATGGAAGTTCTGCCACTGAAACTTGAATTTTAGCATTTGAAATTTATGACCAGTAGATGGTCAGTCCTCCAAATTCCCCACTGATCCTCATGAAATTGCAGCTGAGTAACCATGAATTTCGTCTCGAATATGTTGTTTTAGTTCGTCCCAAAGTCTTGAACCAGTCGTGTGGATCCTATTTCTAACGTTGCTCCGTAAGACAGAATCTGGTAATATTGGAGGTCAGAGAAAGTCACCTGGTTTGGAGAAGGCATGGTTAGTCAACAATAGTTGCAGAACTGTAATTGATCGCCCCGAAGTGTGGAGTCTCATCTAGTGTTGCCAGCTGCAATTTGCACAAAGTCGGGATTTAGGGACAAGAACATGAAGGTCGGGACATAAAAGATATAAAAATCAAGGAGCTAAAATGAAGCTCGCAAATTTTAAATCAATAGATATGGCCTTATCGTCAGGGAGCCCATAAGAGAATGTCGTATATTCGTAGGTATATCCAAACAGTTTAATTTAGACTATTTACAACAAATCATACATCAAATTCAAGGTAAACTAACGTAGTTTTTCTCACAAATGTTCAGTATGTGCAGTTTTAGTTGAATGGCACACATACAACCTAAATCCCAATTCTTCCCACAGTTTGGTTAACGAGCCCGATGTAATGGGAGAAGTAGCCTCTTCACTTCTGTGTCTCGGCTCTGGCAAATGTTAGGTTGCGGCGGACAGAGACACGATCTTTTATAAAGCCAGAAAGGAAAAATGAAGTTGCATGGCGTGAAATCAGGAGGACGTGGAGGACAGAGGAATACAGCTCTGCTGCTTTGACCATTACCACCAATCCAACGGTCGGGCACAAAGAGATGCCAATGGCGAGTGACTCCATCCTGTTGCCAAGGAAAGTTTTTAGATTAATTTTCTAATCTGAGAAAGCGCCATTCTTGCAACATATCCAGATAAGCCACCACTGTTACGGTATCTTCAGTGAAAAGAAGTGGTCTGTACACTTAACAATGGGACGCAGCACAGAAAACTTTTAATTTAGGTGGTAATTTTTTGTTATTGTACAACTTCATAAGGATGTTCTGACTTCCAGGAACGAACATTGTATGTATTCACCTTCCCACTTAGATCAAAAGTTACCTCATCACTGAACACCACACGATCGGGAAACCCGCTGGAACACTTCACTTGCGAAGTTGTAACGTACAAAATAGGCAACTGGATTTAAAGCTTGTACCAAATGTAACCGGTATGGGATGTGTAAATGTTTTCTTAAAATGTTCAAATAACTCTGAGCACTATGGGACTTAACATCTGAGGTCATCAGTCCCCTAGAACTTATAACTACTTAAACCTAACTTACCTAAGGACATCACACATATCCATGCCCGAGGCAGGATTCGAACCTGCGACCGTAGCAGTCGGGTGGTTCGGGACTGAAGCGCCTAGAACCTCTCGGCTAGAGCCGCCGGCTTGTTTTCTTAAAACCTTCGATACTGTCGTCTTTGGCAGCTGAAGTTGATGACCTGCTTACGAGCAGACGTCTTAGGACTATGAATTGAAGATGCTCTGATATGGTCAACATCCTATTCAGACGTATTTGGTCGTCCCATGCTTTTCCATTCTCATATACATCAGGTGGGGGGTTCCGAATTGACAGTACATTGGAGGATGTTTTTGCAAAGTGGGGCAGGGAGTCACAGTTAAACTTTAAACGAAAACCATGTTGAACTGCAAATACAGATTTACTCTTAATAAATTGCAGAACAAAAAACACTTTACGCTCTGGAGTCGCCTTATTGTACATGAGACATATGTGGCGTTGTAAGCGGGAAAACAACAAAGCACTACTTGTGCATGAGCTTATCGAATTGCTGGCAGTCCCTAAAAATCGGGACATTTGGCGTTCTGCGAAGGCTTACGTAGGACGAGTCACGATATTCGTAAATATCGGACCATTACGCGATTTATCAACATTAGTCGGGCCATAGTGTTGGGGCTAGGTGTCATGAAGTTGTGGGACTTTGCCCAATACCGGTCCGACAAAATTATGTAGCCGCTCAATATACAAATTGGAAATGATCCACATCGTTATTTTTGTAGACGTAAGATATGATATATGCATGTGGCGGAACTGCATAACACGCCATCCACTTGATAGACTATAATGTGAAAGGTATTTAATCACCTCACTATTTTGCCGACTGCTCACGAATGATTCTTCACACTACCGGTCAGGTGGTATGGTTCTCATCTGATATTCACAGCTCGTCCGGTTATCACAAAAAAACCTGAAAATGGCCGCCAAAGTCAACACCAGCACTCATCTAATCTGTATGGACAGATAGTTGACAAGGAATTAAAATATAAAGTCTACTAAATACAATCAGTAAGGGATGTCAGCCCACGCCTCCCTACTCCTGCTATTCACTTCAAATAAAGTTCATGACGTTCGTGACAAAGTGACTCTCCGAGATGGGTGAAATTACGTAACAGATCTGAATACGAGAGTGGCCAATGATAATTACATTAGTCTGATTTCGGCCATTTGCAACAGTGGCCGAAACACGGAACTGTTCTAAAGATAACGACAACAGTCGAGAAAATCCATGCTTGTACGCGCCTGCACGCCTCTTAACAATAATCCATGCCAAGGAAGTCCAAAATTATAACCACAGATGATAACACCAAGAGTAGGACAACAACAGACATTCTGGACAATGGGATGAAAGCAACAAGCATTCCGGATCAAATTTGAGCTTTGATCGCGTGCTGCCTACATGCAGCGGGTAGGGGCAAGCACATGACGTCACCACTCTTCACCCCTCTCCTAACGCACACTCCCTTCCTAATCCAAGCCCACAGACTTCACACTTCCCCTCCTCTCTTCATTTTCTATTTAATTTCTAGGAAATATTCTTTTCTTGTTTTTTTCAGTCTTCTGACAGGTTTGATGCAGCTGGCCACAAATTCCTCTCCTCTGCCAACCTCTTCATCTCAGAATAGCACTTGCCAACTATGATCTCAATTATTTGCTGGTTGTATTCCAATCTCTATCTTTCTCTACAGTTTTTGCCCTCTACAGCTCCCCCTAGTACCATGAAAGTCATTCCATGTTGTCCTAAGAGATGTCCTATCATCCTGTCCCTTCTCCTTATCAGTTTTTGGCATATATTCCTTTCCTCTCCGTTTCTGCGTGGAACATCCTCATTCCTTACTTTATTAGTCTAACTAATTTTGAACATTCTTCTGTAGCTCCACATCTCAAATGCTTTGACTGTCTTCTTTCCCGGTTTTCCCATAGTCCATATTTCACTGCCATACATTCTCAAAAATTTATTTCTCAAATTAAGGATTATGTTTCATACTAGTAGTCTTCTCTTGGCCAAGAATGCCCTTTTTGCCAGTGCTAGTCTGCTTTTGATGTCCTCCATGCTCTCTACGTCATTGGTTTTTTGCTGCCTAGGTAGTAGAATTCCTTAACTTCAGCTATTTCGTGACCATCAATTCTGACCTCCTCGTTTCTGCTACTTCTCATTACTTCGTCTTTTTTCGATTTGCTCTCAGTCCATATTCCGTACTCATTAGACTGTTCTTCCATTCAACAGATTATGTAATTCTTCTTCACTTACACTTAGGATAGCACTGTCATCAGCAAATCGTATCATTGACATCCTTTCACCTTGAATTTTCATTCCACTCCCGAATCTTTCTTTTATTTCCATAATTACTTCTTCGATATACAGATTGAACAGTAGGGGCGAAAGACTACATGCCTGTCTTACACCCTTTTTAATCCGAGCTCTTTGTTCTTGGTCGTCCACTCTTATTATTCCCTCTTGGCTCTTGCATATGTTGTATACTATCCGTCTCTCGCTATTTCTTACTCCTATTTTTCTCAGAATTTCGAACATCTTGCACCATTTTACATTGTCGAAAGCCTTTTTTCAGGTCGACGAATCCTATGAACGTCTCTTGATTTTTCTTTAGTCTTGCTGCGATTACCAGCCGCAACGTCAGAATTGCCTCTATGGTGCCTTTATCTCTCCCAAAACCAAATTGATCGTCGTCTAACACATCCTTAATTTTCTTTTGCCTTCTTCTGTATATCATTCTCGTAAGCAACTTGGATACATGAGCTGTTAACCTGATTGCGCGATAATTCTCGCACTCGTCAGCTCTTGCAGTCTTCGGAATTGTGTGGATGATATTTTTTTCGAAAGTCAGAGGGTATGCCGGTAGACTCATACATTGTACACACCAACTTGAATAGTCAGTTTGTTGCTACTTCCCCCAACGATGTTAGAAATTCTGATGGAATGTTATCTATCCCTTCTGCCTTATTTGGTCTTAAAGCCTCCAAAGCTCTCTTAAATTCTAATTCTAATACTGGATCCTCTACCTCTTCTAAATCGACTCCTGTTTCTTTTTCTATCACATCAGACAATTCTTCCCCCTCATAGATACCTTCAATGTTCTCGTCCCACCTACCCACTCTCTCCTCTGCATTTAACAGTAGAATTCCCGTTGCACTCTCAATGCTACCACCATTTCTTTTAATTTCACCGAGGGTTGTTTTGACTTTCCTATATGCTTAGTCAGTCCCTCGATAGTAATTTCTCTTTTGATTTCTTCACATTTTTCGTGCAGCCATTTCGTTTTAACCTCCCTGCACTTCCTATATACTTCATTCCTCAGCGACTTGTATTTCTGTATTCCTAAATTTCTGTGAACGTTTTAGTGCTTCCTTTTTTTAGTCGATCAACTGAGGTATTTCTTCTGTTACCCATAGTTCTTTCAGAGTTAACTTTTTGTTTTACTTACAACTTCTGTGATTGCTCTAGTCTAGAGAGTTATAAAACGAATTGTGGTCCACTGACTCAATTCAGTATTTTACTAACATAGGAGCTTGTCCATTCACGTTTCTCAACTTTGTCTTAAGCTACGCCATTTCTGCCCTTCTATTTTCTTTTTTGAAATAATGTAATCAGAGGCAGGTAGCCAGTGACATTATTTTCTTCCAGTGGTGATGGAAATTGCATAACAAATGCACGTAATTGCCTGCCATACATATACTTTGCTTCTCCGTACACAAAAAAGTCCTTACACTAATATTTTCTGAAAGCGATCGTGTGATATAATTTAGGTAATTGTATAACTGCAATGTTCTGTCTGTCTTATAGTTCGAGACAGGCATGACAGGTGTAGGTCACTAGGAAAACACTGATATAAGTATATCAGTATATTGGGAAAGATTTTCGTTACGTTCGCATAATACGTCTACAGCCAGTGAGTTACAATTTCAGTTTCGTAATACATGTACAGCATGTAGGTTACAACTTTACTGCATTACATTTAAAACCAATATTTCAGTGCTAAATAAATTTATACACCCCTTGTTGTGGACACACATGCTAATTAGCCCTGCCTTCTCAGAAATTATATCACGTTCCAATCTTTACTTTATTATCGAATATGAAGCATTTTTCGTCTTTTTCGGTTACATCAATGTACATTTCTTTACAGTGGGAACTATGTGCAGTTTCTTTGGAATTATAGGCAGATCAGTCGATTTGTCAACATAATTTAATACATATTCTTGGTAAACATCAATGCTTAATTCCTTTCATGACGTGTGCTCCACATACTTTACTCGAAGCATTACAGGTTATGTTTCAGTTTTGTGGGTGTGCGTTTTTCCTCTCAGTGCTTTAATAATGTCCACCAATAACAACTTATCTTCCAGTAAACCAATTTTCTTATTATTGACCGATGAGTTGTTATAAATTTTGTTACTGTGGTAACCTGAAGTGTTAACCTACGCTATCTGTGCGATATTGCAGCGTCTGTGTTATTCTGAATTACAATGCAAAATTCCTTTGGACATGGATGCATGTCCAAATAAACAGGCACTGCGGCAGCTACAGCCATCACGAAATACGTTAAATGTATTCACAATTGCGAATATAGACAACCATCAGCTGTAAAATGGAATGGTGACAATGAAAATTTGTGCCAGAATGGGACTCGAATCCGGATTTCCTGTGTATCGCGAGTGATCGCCTTACCATTGGGTTAACTGTGCACGACTTACGGCCACACAGAAACTTGCATATGTCGCCAACCATACGTCTGCAACCTGTACTCGCACATCTATTGTGTATAATACCGTACAGATGAGACATTTGACTTTAAAGTCGCTTGTCCGGTGTCGGCTGATAAATACGATATTGCAGTGTCTTTGTTATTCCGAATTACGATGCAATGTTCCTTCGGACATGCACATTATGGTGGCGAGTTTAAAGCGAGTACGCAGAGCTCACTTTCGAACACTAGTGGTCACATCTGTGAAGGTCATGCTAGTTTAGCGTTAGATAGCGCCCCAAGTTATAGCTAACCTTAAGGGAATGAAGCTGCTGTAAATTTTAAATCACAAGTATCTCATAAAACATCCACACGTTCATATTAACACACCACAAAATATGTCAGACATTTATATTTATGTAAATCCAATTGTTTCTATAAAACTGCTCTTCATCGCTATAGACTATTTTGAAAAGTATTGAAAAACATCGAAAAGTTATAGAAATATGAAGAAATATCGGCTTTCTTGTAAGAATATGACAACCGCCGAAAAAATCGAAAAGTATCGAAAAACATCTGAAACGTATTAGTGCCATGAAGTCAGAGACGCTGACGTAAATGCTTCTTGCGCTTGTGGTTGACTAAGTGAAATATGACTTGCATGGAGATTGCATCAGCAGTTCCTTGAATTTGCGTATGCAGACGTCAGAGAGACTCGACTTGTCTGAGACCTTGCTGACAAAACAGGTTGCTAGATATTAGGAAAAAGGCAGCCACTAGTAGTAAGTAACTGATGCTGTTGTTGGCCGAGTTACGAGACCTGTGTGCGTTTATCATTGAGAGATTTTACATATATGCATACATACATAACTCAGCCGCTTCAAAATGTAAGTACAAAGGACGTTTCTGCCAGTAGTCTCATTTCTTATATATCTTTAGAGTTCAGTTAGCTGAAGTGTCTTCTTCTTCTCGCAGCTACAAAATACAACCACGAAATTCTGGAATATTGTGATATCGCCGTTTGCAAGCTGGTGGTGAACAAGAGAATCTGCTACACATAGTACTAATACATAACTGTAAATAATGGATGAACTGTCTGCAAAGAGGGTTAAAATCGGTGATGATACTCTTGTATGGATTTTGCTTTTAAAAGTCAAATATGTTCTGGTATAATAACCGGTCCAGTTTTTACCAACGGTGTATGAAAGTTTAATTGGCGGATTAAATGGCTCATTTGTCCGTAAATTTCTACTTCCCGAGTCAGCCGATGTTAGGGAGATACACAGGGTGACTAAAAAAATGTTTAAAGACTGACATGACACATCGGGTCTACAACATAGATCAGTAATCACACAGGAATCGGGAGTCGCAAACGCCACGAGAGGGCGCTTCGGGCACGTGTGGGCTGGCATCGTAGATGACTGTTTAATTGGGCTGTACATTCTCCCGGACCCACTTGATGGTTGCAATATCTCGTCATCCTGCGAGAGGTTCTGCCGGACATCCTGAATGATGTTCCCAAGCCTAGGCGTCGCCGCGTTCGATTTGAGCACGACGGAGCCCCCGCGCGTTTGAGCAGACGAACGAAGGCACATCTACAAATGGTTCAAATGGCTCTGAGCACTATGGGACTTAACATCTGAGGTCAACAGTCCCCTAGAACTCAGAACTACTTAAACCCAACTAACCTACGGACATCACACACATCCATGCCCGAGGCAGGATTCGAACCTGTGACCGCAGCGATCGCGCGGTTCCAGACTGAAGCTCCTAGAACCGCTCGGTCACAACGGCCGGCGCACATCTACATCTTTCCCGGCCATCGGATTGGTCGCGGAGTGCCAGTCGCATGGCCACCACCATCACTCGATCTGTCCCCAATCGATTTTTTTTCCTGTATGGGTATCTGCAGGGCCTTATGTATGAAACATCGGTTACATCACCGGTACGGTTTGTGCGGAAGAAGGATGTCTTTGAGACACGTCAGGTATCTTTGAGAGCGTGCGCCGTTCTATGCATCGATGTCAGGCGTGTTTCGATGCATCTGGACAAGACTTCGAGCATTTCTTGTAGTGGGCGTCCATTTTTAGCATGTCAGTAAATGACTGCAACGCCTTTTGATAGCTCCGGATTTTGTGAGCCCCGGTTCGTATGCGGTTACGGGTCCTTGTCTGCCCGATGAGCCACGTCAATTTGTAAATGTTTTTATGAATCACTCTTTGCATTAATAGGAAAAATGCATCTCTAATCTCTGTTGCTACCCATTGACACCAATGAATGTTCTTCAGTCAATGTTAGAGAGCGTCCTATTTTTTTTAAAGCCTGAAATCTTTTTATAGTTTCCCCATTCTATTGGGTGTTTAAAAAAAAATTGAAACTTTACGTTAAAGTGAATAAAAACAAAAGTTTAATGCGGGTGAGCAGAAAATTACGAAAAGTGACTACAAACAAGTCTGCCGCCATAATTGTTGATTCAATTAATGATAAGTGTTGCTTCGGGTGATCAATTGTAGCTGGTTCGCAACTGGCAGATGACCATGTGACTACATCTCTAATTATCCTTCTCATTCAGCTGCAGCGGAAATACTTTACAAAAATTGCACAAGACCAAGTAGTACCCCCGCCCTGAGGGTTCCACACAAACTTAATTATGTATAAATGTAGTCGAGCCATCTCGGGAATCGAAGAGCGACAATTTTTGCCTGTTATCAGTATCGATACTGGCAAGATATCAGTCCGGAGAATTTCAAACCTTTCGTGTGAAATAATTAGAAATTATTAATTTTCCCATTTTTTCTCTACTTGTACAGTGAATGCTCGAGTTTTGGCAAATTTCACGATTATAGGTCAACCGGAAGTAACCTACACGTTTTGATAGTGAGTTTGCGAGTAACAAACTTGTCAGCTTGATATGTCTATCCGTTCTTGAGAAAAACGCTTCTTAACAGTCGGACAAGCAGACGAGAGACAGATAGACGGAAAACAAAGTGATACTATCAGAGTTCCGTTTTTCTCGAATGAGGTACAGAACCCTAAAAAGAAGAGAATATGTATCTGTCAATATAAATAATATTCGGTGTTCGGAGTGGATGGTTACAGGAGGGACAAAAGAATACAAAGGAAAAGAATTTAAAGTGATTCGACTGTGTGTTCCCAGAACATCATAATCATGTCAGACTTGCGAATTTGATAATGATTCAAGCGAAGATGGCTACACATTTGGCTGATTGTTCACAATTCAGACTAGTCAATAGCGTCCTGTCAGATTGAGGAAAACAGCACATAAAAATCGACAGTTATAGGAATAATTGAAGTTACTGTTTTTCATACATGCTGATAATGAAAGTTCGTCACTGTAGCATGTTACTCACGAAATTAATGTGCGTAAACTGTGTATTATTGCTTTCTACATGGACTGTAATTACAGTGAGGAATGTTAAGAGTTTTACCTGTACCAAGGTGCTGATTGTAAGAAACGGTTTAGCAAGCAGTTGTAACTAAATACTGAATGTATAAAAAATTACTTGTATGGAAACAGGGAGATTATTATTGATCGCAATGATGAAGATGTGTTTTGAACAACAGTAATTTGCCACAGCTGCAAGGAATTCTTCAAACAAACTGATTTGAAACACCGACATCATTGTCAGTTTACTACCAGATATAGAGGAACAGCACATTCAATTTGTAATTTAAATTACAGACCTAATTTTACAGTGCCAGTAGTGTATCACAGTCTGACTAATTATGATGCTCATTTCATAATTATGAACTTGTGATAAAAAGTGGAAGAAACTGCACCTAATAAAATGGTGAAAGTAAATCCAAGTCAACTGTATGTGATTGTGACAAACATGGCAAAATACAAAACATGTACTAAAACTGCTGCAGTGAACTACAACTGTTACACAAAATTTCGCTTTATAGATTCCTTATGGCGTGCTATGTAGAAAAATGTGTTTCATAATTAGAACCTGATGACCTGAAAATCGTGACAGTGAACAGTTTAATTTGATGGGTAAGAAATGTGTGTTTCTATATCAGTATATAACTGACGAATCCGTTTTGTTGGATGAACAGTAGCCATCAACCGAAGCATTCAGAAACCTGCTGGCTGATGGAACAACATTCAAAGAATATTAATTCCAAAGAGTGTTATTAATGCTGAGAAAACAAATTCGAAAGAATTTTTTTAAATTTATAAGTACGTTTTTTTTTTTTTTTTTTTTTTTTTTTTTTTTGGGCAGAAGCATGCAGAATGTGAGGAAAATGAATGTTGCGAAGCTGGTAACATGTTGGAAAGGAATATATGGAGCTGCTGATCTGAATCAGCAGCAAGATTTGTTGCCTGTTCACGGCTTTTCTAAACAGCGATTCTCTTCTCAACTCAAACTACTGGCTTAAGTTCTTTCGTCTTCTTGACCTTTAAACGTAACCCCATGGCACTGCTCTCTTCAGTACCAGTGCTTAGATATGATTGTAAATTCTAATTTCAAGCGCAGTGTCTTCCTTAAGGGAAATGTTACTGTTATTGAATTAAGAAGACCTAACACAGTTATGACAAACCCGTTACTGTAGGAATGGGTATTTTAGATATTTCTAGGACTCTTTTTATAGATTTCAATTATGAGTATATGTTGAAGAAATCTGTGTCCGAAATGTTAAAATTTGTTATACACACACGTATAGCTTAGTATGTCACGTAATAACTACCTCAAATATTAGTATGTTATTAAAAGTGATGTGCATAGGTGGTTTGACATATCGGGTTACACCGACAATAACATTTATAACATCTCATGCGTCAATAAGAAGAAATTGGGTTCAGAGAAGGACGAATTATAGGTGGACATTATTACAGAATTCATAGGACTGAGAGCAAAATGTACACTCTCAAAACTGAAACACTAGGCGTAATGCGTAGTGTGAAAGATGTGAAACTCTCGCTGTCCGAGATTACTGAGAATGTGTGTTAAACAATATCGATTAACCGACTTTTCAGTATATAATTCGAGATAAGCAACATACAGTTTCCACTATAAAGGAATGTAAATTAGCGTAATCGGAAAAGGCTACAAGTGCTTCACACTCGATAATAAAGTGTGTTACTGCGGCGTGGTGTCTTTTGAAGAAGACTGGGCTAAGCAGCAGCTCTGAGAGCAATAGCAGTTGTATAAATGATTGAGCAGTAAACTGCTTGTTGTTAGTGTAATGTCCTGAAACTGTTACCGAAAGGTTATATATGTAATGTACTGAAATCGTAACGTAATGACTGCACATATAGAAGACATATTCGGCTAAAGGTCAGACCTGATCGAGAATTTCTGTTGTTCTGGCCCCATTGCCCGGAATGCCATTGCACTCCCATAACCGAGAAATGGTATTCTGTGACAGCTGCTTCGAGGATGTAATAAATTACCAACCAGAGTCAGAGAATTTGGAGGGCGATCCGGAAGAGGTGAAAACCTCTTCACTTGATACCAGTCAAGGTGGATAGAAACTTGGCGCCGATTGTAACAGAAGAGAAAGCATATAAATTAGTAGTGTGTTTTCCGCTTTCGAAGTGAGTATCTATATTAGATGAGTTTATCGGGAGAAACAGAGTTTCAAAGAAGAATGGCCTGTTTCGTCATCATTTCACTGTGCATGAACAATAGCATTAAAGGGGGCACCACAGATCGAAATAATTATCGGCCAGTATCTTTGATTACAGCATTTTCAAAAATCGTAGAGAAAGTAATGTATTCAAGAGTGTTTAGCCATCTCAACAGTAATGGGACACTTAGTAAATCACAGTTCTGATTTCAAAAACGCTGTTACACTGAGACAGCAATACACAATTTCACTGGCCATATAATAGAGTTTTTAAATAGTAAAATGTCACAAATAGGATTTATCTGTGACTTGTCCAAAATGGTTCAAATGGCTCTGAGCACTATGGGACTTAACATCTGTGGTCATCAGTCCCCTAGAACTTAGAAATACTTATACCTAACTAACCTAAGGACATCACACACATCCATGCCCGAGGCAGGATTCGAACCTGCGACTGTAGAAGTCGCGCGGTTACGGACTGCGCGCCTAGAACCGCTAGACCACCAGGCCGGCGACTTGTCCAAAGCATTTAATTGTGTGAACCATGACATTATGTTACAGGAGTTACAATACTATGGTATAAATGGAACAGCATATAAGCCGTTTAAGTCATATCTACAGAACAGGAAGAAAAAAATTTCTGTATATGGTTTAAGTGATTTAAGGAAATTTCCCCCTTCATCTCACTGGGGTAAAATTCCATTAGGTGTTCAACAGGGTTTCATCATGGGTCCCCTTCTGTTCTTGATATTTGTGAATGATCTCCCTTCTTATAAGAAACAAGAACCTAAACTGACACTGTTTGCTGATGATACAAGCATCATTAGTAATCCAGTAAAGGAAACTAATAGAAAATGATCTCTTTGGAAAAGTTATTGATTGGTTTTCTGCGAATGGGTCTGCTCTGAACACAGCACAACGAATTTTCTAATGCATGGGCCGGCCGCTGTGGTCTAGCGGTTCTAGGCGCTCAGTCCGGAACCGCGGGACTGCTACAGTAGCAGGTTCGAATCCTGCCTCGGGCATGGATGTGTGTGATGTCCTTAGGTTAGTTAGGTTTAAGTAGTTCTAAGTCCCATAGTGCTCAGAGCCATTTGAACCATTTGAACTAATGCAAGGAGTGCAGTTCCTTCAATAAATACACTCCCGGAAATTGAAATAAGAACACCGTGAATTCATTGTCCCAGGAAGGGGAAACTTTATTGACACATTCCTGGGGTCAGATACATCACATGATCACACTGACAGAACCACAGGCACATAGACACAGGCAACAGAGCATGCACAATGTCGGCACTAGTACAGTGTATATCCACCTTTCGCAGCAATGCAGGCTGCTATTCTCCCATGGAGACGATCGTAGAGATGCTGGATGTAGTCCTGTGGAACGGCTTGCCATGCCATTTCCACCTGGCGCCTCAGTTGGACCAGCGTTCGTGCTGGACGTGCAGACCGCGTGCGACGACGCTTCATCCAGTCCCAAACATGCTCAATGGGGGACAGATCCGGAGATCTTGCTGGCCAGGGTAGTTGACTTACACCTTCTAGAGCACGTTGGGTGGCACGGGATACATGCGGACGTGCATTGTCCTGTTGGAACAGCAAGTTCCCTTGCCGGTCTAGGAATGGTAGAACGATGGGTTCGATGACGGTTTGGATGTACCGTGCACTATTCAGTGTCCCCTCAACGATCACCAGAGGTGTACGGCCAGTGTAGGAGATCGCTCCCCACACCATGATGCCGGGTGTTGGCCCTGTGTGCCTCGGTTCTATGCAGTCCTGATTGTGGCGCTCACCTGCACGGCGCCAAACACGCATACGACCATCATTGGCACCAAGGCAGAAGCGACTCTCATCGCTGAAGACGACACGTCTCCATTCGTCCTTCCATTCACGCCTGTCGCGACACCACTGGAGGCGGGCTGCACGATGTTGGGGCGTGAGCGGAAGACGGCCTAACGGTGTGCGGGACCGTAGCCCAGCTTCATGGAGACGGTTGCGAATGGTCCTCGCCGATACCCCAGGAGCAACAGTGTCCCTAATTTGCTGGGAAGTGGCGGTGCGGTCCCCTACGGCACTGCGTAGGATCCTACGGTCTTGGCGTGCATCCGTCCGTCGCTGCGGTCCGGTCCCAGGTCGACGGGCACGTGCACCTTCCGCCGACCACTGGCGACAACATCGATGTACTGTGGAGACCTCACGCCCCACGTGTTGAGCAATTCGGCGGTACGTCCACCCGGCCTCCCGCATGCCCACTATACGCCCTCGCTCAAAGTCCGTCAACTGCACATACGGTTCACGTCCACGCTGTCGCGGCATGCTACCAGTGTTAAAGACTGCGATGGATCTCCGTATGCCACGGCAAACTGGCTGACACTGACGGCGGCGGTGCACAAATGCTGCGCAGCTAGCGCCATTCGACGGCCAACACCGCGGTTCCTGGTGTGTCCGCTGTGCCGTGCGTGTGATCATTGCTTGTACAGCCCTCTCGCAGTGTCCGGAGCAAGTATGGTGGGTCTGACACACCGGTGTCAATGTGTTCTTTTTTCCATTTCCAAGAGTGTATAACACGTCAACAGAAGTGAGTAGCCAGGGTAGAGCATAATAAGATTTGGGTGCACATATAGATGAGAATCTTAACTGGAAAATTCGTATTTTGAATCTCCTAAAGCGATTAGGTCTAGCAAATTTTGCAAACAGAATAATTGCCAATTTTGAAGATATAAAAATTAGTAAGCTAACATACTTTGCATAGTTTCACTCTCTGATGTCATACGGAGTAATATTTTGGGGTAACTCAACACTTAGGCGAATAGTATTCACTGCTCAAAACTTACAACAGCCTCACAGTACATCTACTCAGTAATGAAGTTCGTTCTCAGCAACATGAATCAGTTTAAAAACAACAGTGATATTCACAATTATAATGCCAGAAGAAAGAAAGACTTACACTTTCCTCTACCTAACCTATCATTGGCAGAGAAAGAGGTAAAATATGCTGCTGTGAAAGTTTTTCGATAAATTATCATATGAAATAAAATGTCTGACAGACAGCAATAATCGTTTCAAAAATATACGGAAATCATATTTCCTCGGCAACTCCTTCTATACCATAGATGAATTCTTGTTTAGGAATAAATAAATATGTAGATATAAGGGAATGGTGTAGACAAAAAAATTTAATCTTAAAGAAAAAGAAAACCTTAATTTATGTGTGCGTTTCTTATGCACTTGACACATTCCACATCATAACGGTTACCGTGAGATTGATCAATGGAACAAGTAACTAACTAACTTACGTATATGCTCATAAAACACAGGTGCCACACGCTACGAGAGATACGTTGTGCACCATTGAGATGTCTACTGTTAAGATAACCGACAGCGTATGTCGGAAGAAGCAGCAGACAACAAATTACTTAATCCACCATGTACACTATGTGATAAAAAGTATCCGCACACCTTGCTGAAAATGACTTATAAGTTCGTGGCGCCCTCCATCGGTAATGCTGGAATTCAGTAACATTGACGACAGCTTCCACTCTGGCAGGCATACGTCCAGTTAGGTGCTCGAAGGTTTCTTGGGGAATGGCAGCCCATTCTTGACGGGGGGTTGCACTGAGGAGAGGTTCGATGCCCGTCGGTGAGGCCTGGCACGAAGTCAGCGTACCAAAACATCCCAAAGTTGTTCTATAGGATTCAGGTCAGGACTTTGTAGAAGCCAGCCCATTACAGGCATGTTATGGTAGTGTAACCACTTCGTCACAGGCCGTGCGTTATGACCAGGTGCTCGATCGTGTTGAAAGATGCAATAGCCATCCATGAATTGCTCTGCAACAGTGGGATGCAAGAAGGTGCTTAAAACATCAATGTAGGCCCGTGCTGTGACAGTGCCTCGCAAAACAATAAGGGGCGCAAGCCCCCTCCCTGAAACACATGATCACACCATAACACCACCGCCTCCGAATTTTGCTGTTGGCACTGAACACGCTGGCAGATGACGCTCACCGGGCATTTGCCATACCCACACTCTGCCATCGGATCGGCACATTGTGTGCCGTGATACGTCACTCCACACAACTTTTTCCACTGTTCAATCGTTTACGCTCCTTACAACAAGCGAAGCGTCGTTTGGCATTTACCGTCGTGATGTGTGGCTTATCAGCAACCGTTCAACAATGAAATCCAAGTTTTCTCACCTCGCGCCTAAATATAGTACTTGCACTGGATCCTGATGCAGTTTGGAATTCCTGTGTGATGGTGTGGATAGATGTCTGCCTCTCTTCAACAGTCAGCGGTCTCTGTCAGTCAACAGGCGAGTTCGGCCTGTACGCTTTTGTGCCGTACGTGTCCCTTCACGTTTCCACTTCACTATCACATCGGAAAGAGTGGACATAGGGATGTTTAGGTGTGTGGAAATCTCGCGTGCAGACGTAAGACACAAGTGACACCCAATCACCTGACCACGTTCGCAGTCCGTGAGTTCAAAAATGGCTCAAATGGCTCTAAGCGCTATGGGACTTAACTTCTGAGGTCACCAATCCCCAAGACTTAGAAATACTTAAACCTAACTAGCCTAAGGACATCACACACATCCATGTCCGAGGCAGGATTCGAACCTGCGACCGCAGCAGCTGCGTGGTTTAAGACTAAGTCCGTGAGTTCCGCGGAGCGCCCCAATATGCTCTCTCACGATGCCTAATGACTACCGAGGTCGCTCATGTGGAGTACATCTACATCCACACTCCGCAAGCCACCTGACGGTGTGTGGCGGAGGGTACCCTGAGTACCTCTATCGATTCTTCCTTCTATTCCAGTCTCGTATTGCTCGTGGAAAGAAGGATTGTCGGTATGCTTCTGTGTGGGCTCTAATCTCTCTGATTTTATTCTCATGGTCTCTTCGCGAGATATACGTAGGAGGGAGCAATATACTGCTTGACTCTTCGGTGAAGGTTTGTTGTCGAAAATTTAACAAAAGTCCATACCGAGCTACTAAGCGTCTCTCCTGCAGAGTCTTCCACTGGAGTTTATCTACCATCTCCGTAACGCTTTCGCGATTACTAAATGATCCTGTAACGAAGCGCGCTGCTCTCCGTTGAATCTTCTCTATCTCTTCTATCAACCCTATCTGGTACGGATCCCACACTGTTGAGCAGTATTCAAGCAGTGGGCGAACAAGCGTACTGTAACCTACTTCCTTTGTTTTCGGATTGCATTTCCTTAGGATTCTTCCAATGAATCTCAGTCTGGCATCTGCTTTACCGACGATCAACTTTATATGATCATTCCATTTTAAATCACTCCAAATGCGTACTCCCAGATAATTCATGGAATTAACTGCTTCCAGTTGCTGACCTGCTATTTTGTAGCTAAATGATAAGGGATCTATCTTTCTATGTATTCGCAGCACATTACACTTGTCTACATTGAGATTCAATTGCCATTCCCTGTACCATGCGTCAATTCGCTGCAGATCCTCCTGCATTTCAGTACAATTTTCCATTGTTGCAACCTCTTGATACACCACAGTATCATCTGCAAAAAGCCTCAGTGAACTTCTGATGTCATCCACCAGGTCATTTATGTATATAGTGAATAGCAACGGTCCTATGACACTCCCCTGCGGCACACCTGAAATCACTCTTACTTTGGAAGACTTCTTCTCTCCATTGAGAATGACATGCTGCGTTCTGTTATCTAGGAACTCCTCAATCCAATCACACAATTGGTCTGATAGTCCGTATGCTCTTACTTTGTTCATTAAACGACTGTGGGGAACTGTGTCAAACGCCTTGCGGAAGTCAAGAAACACGGCATCTACCTGTGAACCCGTGTCTATGGCCCTCTGAGTCTCGTGGACGAATAGCGCGAGCTGGGTTTCACACGACCGTCCTTTTCGAAACCCATGTTGATTCCTACAGACTAGATTTCTAGTCTCCAGAAAAGTCATTATACTCTAACATAATACGTGTACCAAAATTCTACAACTAAACGACGTTAGAGATGTAGGTCTATAGTTCTGCACATCTGTCCGACGTCCCTTCTTGAAAACGGGGATGACCTGTGCCCTTTTCCAATCCTTCGGAACGCTTCGCTCTTCTAGAGACCTGCGGTACACCGCTGCAAGAAGGGGGGCAAGTTCCTTCGCGTACTCTGTGTAAAATCGAACTGGTATCCCATCAGGTCCAGCAGCCTTTCCTCTTTTGAGCGATTTTAATTGTTTCTCTATCCCTCTGCCGTCTATTTCGATATCTACCATTTTGTCAACCGTGCGACAATCTAGAGAAGGAAGCACAGTGCAGTCTTCCTCTGTGAAACAGCTTTGGAAGAAGACATTTAGTATTTCGGCCTTTAGTCTGTCATCCTCTGTTTCAGTACCATTTCGGTCACAGAGTGTCTGGACATTTTGTTTTGATTCACCTACCGCTTTGACATAGGACCAAAATTTCTTAGGATTTTCTGCCAAGTCAGTGCATAGAACTTTACTTTCGAATTCATTGAAAGCCTCTCGCATAGCCCTCCTCACACTACATTTCGCTTCGCGTAATTTTTGTTTGTCTGCAGGGCTTTGGCTGTGTTTATTTTTGCTGTGAAGTTCCCTTTGCTTCCGCAGCAGTTTTCTAACTCGGTTGTTGTACCACGGTGGCTCTTTTCCATCTCTTACGATCTTGCTTGGCACATACTCATCTAACGCACCTGGCAGTAGGTGGTAGCACAATGCACCTAATATTAAAAACGTATGTTTTTGGAGGTGTCCGGATACTCTTGATCACGTAGTGAAGATGACGTCAAATGAAAAATATTCAGTCTCATAGAGAGTAAACAGAACAGATAAGAACAGAAGTGATGCTTTTGAAATGTGATGCTTCAGAAAAACGCTAATGGTTAAATGGGTACACTGAGGGACTAAGAAAGACGCAGTAAATCGTCTTGGAGAGAGAAGAACTTTATGATACCAATCAAAGAAAAGTAGAGATTGGGTGACAGGGCACGCTTTGAGACATAATAGAATAGTTAATTTGGTAATGGATAGTAGTGAGGAGAATAAAAACATTAGAGGGATACCAAGATTTGAATACAGTAACCAAATTCAAGCATGTATATATGAAAAGAGCTGGTAATTAGCGTAGAGAGCAGCTTCACACCAGTCTTCAGACTGAAGGGCACAATTACAACAATAGCTGACGGTTTGCGACAGATGGCTTTCCGGCGCATCACTTGCGAATGGTACAGTGAAAAACGGGGGGCAGGGGTTGGTGGTTGTACATCGTTGTGGTACCAGAAGTACCGTCTGCCATCAGCCTATGGTGGTTAGCGAAGTATAGAAGCAGATGAAGAACTGTGGATGTTTGTTCATTTTCCTCGCAAAATTGCTTTGTTTAATCAATGTTCCACATAGCTCGGTATTATTCAGCATCCAGCGCCGATGAACTCATATTGAATCTCTTAGTTGCTACATAAATTACAGATCTGTAGGAGTGTCGTTGTTTCAGTCTGAAAATTAAGTAGTAAGTCTTACGTGCGTCACTAATGCCTTCCTAATACAATGAGCCGGCCGCGGTGGTCTAGCGGTTCAGGCGCTCAGTCCGAAACCGCGCGACTGCTACGGTCACAGGTTCGAATCCTGCCTCGGGCATTGATGTGTGTGATGTCCTTAGTTAGGTTTAATTAGTTCTACGTTCTAGGGGACTGATGACCACAGATGTTAAGTCCCATAGTGCTCAGAGCCATTAATACACTGATTGTCACAAATACAGACAATTACAGAACAGCGGTAACTAGTGGAAACAAAGCGATGGGCGTGAAAATGATGGTTTTACCACAGTGATGTCGAACAAAACTACTACCTAAAGGTCTGGCAACCTGGAACTGCTTCTTCTGATGGTTTGCAGGAGACAGCTGTATTATTGGGGTTATGGAGGCAACTGCGCTGTGAGCTTAAATAAAGGCAGTTGGGATAAACAACTTGGACGAAATATGTCCAGGTGTTATTACGAGAACCGTCAATTGGCAGACTGAAGGTAGGCCAGACTTTAATACCTCGTTGTTCTAAAGAGGATATTCTCGAGACATCGTCGCATTAATCAAAGTTCCAATTTGAAAACGTTGTAGAAAATGAACCACTGCTCAGAATGGCTTCAAATTTGAACAGCGTATTATTGACGCAGGGGGAAACGTCATGGAAAAAATTGACAATTTTATCAATAGATGGCGCCGTAAGTGTCTTAACCTAAATGGTGTCGGCTGCAAAAGACAGATGCATCGCAATACGACAGCTATGGCTTGAACTTCACGTTATGCCATTCGCACTGTTCAATGTGCGTAACTGCACAAGTTTGGCAGTCAACAGTTGTGACACTGTAGTTAGGTGAGCTCATCTACCACGGCAAGGTCGTACTAAATCGAATGCAAAAACTCGGTTTTTAATTGTCCTGAGGCAAAAACCGTATGAAAAGCAAAATGACACCGATTTTTAGTTGCCCTGGGACCAAAAACATCATAAAAGGTAAAATGACATCGGGAGACTAGCGCAAGAACTTTTCAATATGCTGTCCACCGTTTTCTACCACAATTTTGAAATCGAGAAACAGAATGTACCCCCCTCCCCCTTCCCCACCAACTCATGGGAGTATCTCGGAGGTCACGTCCAGAATGTGTTGCTAAAGTTCGTAATTAGAGCACTGAACACATACTCCACACTGAACACGACGCTTTCAGATACCCCACAGGCAGAAATCACATGGATTAAGCTAAAGTGATCTGGGCGGACGGACTGTGGGGAAATGAAGGTTGATAATTCTAGCATTTCCGAAAAGCCTCTGCAGCAGCCTCTGTGCGGAGGAGCACCATCTTATATGAAAATGATCCTACCCGCACATCCACGCTGTTGATTGGCTGGAATGACGCTGAGGTGTAAAAGACTCTCATAGAGTTTACCGGTGACGAAACAGGTAACAGCACTCGCAGGAGCTATCTCCGCGAAAAAATACTGCCCTACGATAAAGATGCCGTCAACCCTCACCACACGGTCACTTTTGCATAATGAAGTGGTACCGAGTGATGTGCAAGCGGATTTCCCGTTGCCATATTCTGTAATTCTACACGTTGACATTTGCTTGGAAACGAGAGTGGGATTTGTCTGTCCACAGAATGTTCCTTGGCCAATCATTCTCTGCTTCCATACGAACAAGGAACTCCAAAGCGAACGTTTGTCTTGCTGGCAGGTCAGCAGGAAGCAACTCCTACATGTGAGTGGTTTTATATGGATAGCAGTGCAGGATGTTTCGTAGGGTTTTACGCACCGTGTTCACAGTCATGTCCAACGTTCGGGCAGTTCCACGTGCCCTGCTTGTTTGCGCACCACCGCTCTACCCGTCCTACAACGCTGTGACCAAATTTTCGACAGACGTCGGATCAACTGCTTTCCTGCGCTTCAAAAGATCCCGTCTTTTCGAATTTTGTAATCATTTTCTTCTGACCCTTAGCAGATATTGGAGCAATGCCTTTTCTCATACCCTTGAGGGTCCGGAACTTCAGCAGGATTATTGGCACATTGTCATCGTTCGTGTAATAGAGCTGTGCCAGCAGCGCGATCCTTTATGGAGACATTCGTGTTGGGCGTCTTGGGTGCAAACTGAGGAACAGCCGTGTGCCGTGCGTCTACTACTCTACATGTTCTGCCGTTTGGAGTGCCACATTTTGGTCAAATTTTGGTTAGTTATTTTTTTCCATGATGTTCCCCCTACCTCAGTAACATGCTGTTCAATTTGACGTCATTCTGAGCAGTCTTTCTCTTTCTACAGCGTTTTGAAACTGGGACTTTAATTATAGACACCCTATATAGTCTAAGTTACACCTAGGAAGGAACCTGTACGATTAGATGGAGACTCTGTTACTATAATTGATTCATTGTGTCATTAGGACAACTTCCAATCAAGAAATCTAATTTCTGTTGTTAACAGATTGTGGAAGACCAAGAACAAAGTGTTAGGATTAACAAGGATGTAAAAAAGGGATGCATTCTTCACACTTACTGTTCAATCAAAACATCGGAGAAGTGAATATGGAAATAGCAGAAATATTAAGGAGGGGAATTTAAAATAAAGGTGAAAGGATATCAGTGATACGATTCGCTGTTGACATTGCTCTTGGCACAGATGGCTTTGAGAACTATGGGATTTAACATCTGAGGTCATCAGTCCCCTGACATTGCTCTTCCGACTGAAAGTGAAGAAAAATTAGATAAAGTGCTGAATGGAATGAACAGTCTAATGAGTACAGAATATGGATTGAGAGTAAATCGACGAAAGACGAAATAATGAGAAGTAACAGAAACGAGAACAGCGAGAAACTTAACATCAGGATTGACGGTCACGAAGTAGATGAAGTTAAGAAATTGTGCTACCTAGGCGGCAAAATAACCAGTGACGGACGGAGCAAGGACATCAAAAGCAGACTATTACTGGAAAAGGGGGGGGGGGGGGGTTTCCTGGCCAAGAGAAGTCTGGTGGAATCAAACATATATGAATGTTGAAAATTAAATAGATTGATACGGTAAGGAATGAGGAGGTTGTCCGCAGAATCGGAAAGGAAAGAACTATATGGGCAACACTGGCAAGAAGAAGGGTGAGAATTATAGGACATCTGTTAACACATCGGGGAATAACGTCCACGGTACTAGAGGAAGCTGTAGAGGGTAAAAATCGTAGAGGAAGACAGAGATTGGAATGCATCCAGTAAATTATTGACGACTTAGGTTGTTAGTGCTGCTGTGAGATGAAAAGACTGGCATAGGAGAGGAAATCGTGGTGGGCCGCATCAGACCAGTCAGAAGTCTGATGACTCAAAAACAAGTCTAATGTAGACAGAGCCGATTTATCCATACGGCACACGTTAGGGGTTCTGCGACGTCAGGGACCCCGCGCTATACTGCCTATTATTCTCCGATGGGAAATTTAGCACATTTGTTTTGTTTACATATTCTGCTGTGGATTATTGTGCCATAATGCTGTCGATAGACAATTTGCTTTACATCTTACACAAAGCTTTCCTAAGTATAGTTTTTTGATGCACTCTCGCATCAAACTGTGTGTCGCGATATTGTGCTGTGTCGTAAAGTTACGGATGTGGTGCGAAATTTTGTCGTATCTCGGGTTCTAATTTTTTAAGCTCATAATATGCTGCATTTTACTTTTTAACTCAAGGTTGAAATAAAGAGATCGATTTCAAGACAGTGTGCACAAATGAGCCCATATGTCAGTTCTACTTGCCGATTATTTTAGAAAATGGTAATAATTTGGAACTATGTATACATTACAGCTCTTACTTAATGAAAACAACAGTAAGATCACCCTGGTTATTTGGCGATTTTCTAAGTATACACGGTATACATATTTACTGATCAGAAAGTTAATTCCAGTTTTGTGTTGGAGAGACTTATCATTGATAAACAGTGATTTTCCTTGCTATATGAGTGGAGCTGATGAAACTCAGCTGAAATGGGTCGTTTTAGTGTCTTGTCTATTCTCTCAGATAATGGTTAAAAAATGAAAGTGCATAGCATTTGTCTGTCTTACAAAAAAGTACTGAATTTAGTCGAGGATAACCTTCGCATATTAAAAATAATATATTTAAAAATATCAGTGGGTGAACGGTGGCTCGTTTGGGCCACTTAAGCTAAAAGTGGTGTAAGGCTTTAATTGTTGTTTCGAAATAAGGTAAACTGCATAAAATCTTTATTGAATGTTCGTGTTGGTGTAAATGGTGAAAAATATTCCTAACCAAAACGTCCACTGCAAGAAATTGTTTTCTAACATTTCCAGTTTGAGATGTTAAGAAAACTGTCGGGTAGTATCGGCCACACAACAATATACAGGTTTATAAATAAAAAAGTGTTTTCTTGGGCCACAATCAAATTAATCTGTTTGTAAATAAAAAGGACAAGAAAATAAAAAGTAACAGTAGGTTAAAAACCCTTCTACTTGAGGCCGATTGAACCTGATACAATGCTTTAAACTTGTGGGTTGAGGTTTTCTGTAAGTCAGTTTTGGATGCTTCTTCATAAAGTTTTGATCGGAATCATTACCTGCCAATTTATTTTCTCTGTTAAATATCACGACAAGTGGTAAGCCAGCTTTTTAAACTCAATCTTAGCTACCGGTGTTAACGTGGAATCTAAATCTCTCACAAGCGTTTCTTCGTAATGTTCATCGAACGTTGGTTTAAAAAAGGTGTCGCAGATGTCAGCTGGTACCCTACAATGATCTTAATTTCTTTTGCAGCGTAGTTCTAGGAACATTAAAAAGATCGGCAGCCATTTCGCCTTTCAGAATACCCACAACCGCTTGCTTCATTGCAGTCTCAGACAGCTGCAGTCGACCTCGTCGGTACACTCTTTCTTCAGCCTCCTCATCGCGCCCTAGAAACAGAAAAAGGTTACTTATATGGCCAATACCATCTGACTACTCGACTGACATTGCACATTAAAACATACAGGAAATAGAATCTGCCTTGAGTGAGCGAACTCTCATTATTACGATAAAATCTACATTAGACTACTTGTATATTAATATTAGTGTGATAACATTACTTATTATCTTTAGAAGTTATAAACAGATCCTGAATATTACACGGTTCACCAGCTTCCACACTAAAAAACAAATGAGGTTTACTTGTGACACAAACAGTTGCATCACTCAGGTTACAGCAAGTGACGTCTGCGATTTATTGCAAACACTGCATGCCTCCGCTGTATTGTGAAAAACCCGAGAAACACCAAGAAGCCCTTGCTGTTTACCGGCCCTTGCGACCCGCCGTTCCCCTACCTATTGTTTAATAGAGGCGCTGTAGTTCATCAGAGGTTTTGGTCCCACGTGACCTTAAACCGCCCTGGATCTAAAAGGAGATTCACCGAGTTTGAAAAGGTTTTTACTTTTGAGCTGGCACTTGGAACTCAGAACTGCATTACCGTATACACGATGGTAAAAAATGGCTCTGAGCATTATGGGACTTAACATCTGTGGTCATCAGTCCCCTAGAACTAAGAACTAATTAAACCTAACTAACCTAAGGACATCACACACATCCATGCCCGAGGCAGGATTCGAACCTGCGACCGTAGCAGTCCCAAGGTTACGGACTGCAGCGCCTAGAACCGCTAGACCACCGCGGCCGGCACACGATGGTAGCTGGGTGTTTAGGAGGGGTGGGAAGTGTCGAGTTTTAGCCGGAATTAGAAAAAAACTTAGTAAATTGTTGTTTCTATCTGTTTACGCTGTTAGCGGTTCTGCCTCCTGACCAGGATAACGTAAGAACATACCTCTTGTGACCTCGCAAGCATCAACCACGTACGACCCTGAACGACAATGACGCACGCAGATTAAAATTTTCTGATAGCGGGCAACAGCGGGTAATTACTAGCTGGTCACTGTGGTCGACCGGTTCTAGGCGCTTCAGCTCGGAACTCTAAGTTCTAGGGGACTGATGACCTCAGATGTTAAGTCCCATAGTGCTGAGAGGCATTTGAACCATTTGGGTAATTTCTGATCTACTGAAAAGCATGAAACAACACTCAGAGAAGGAGGAAAAAACTGACAATTTAAAAGTGGGAATAGATTAATCTAACAGTGCCTTCTGTCCATTTCCTTCATACTATACCTAGGACGACACGCTTTGTTCTTCTGTTGACAAACCTGAAACTTATGCTGTCCAGGCATTGCGTTTTGCCCTTTTTGGTCATTCATACGAAGGTAACGAAATTGGATGTGATATAAGGGAGTTTTTGGTGTGTAATTAATCCCATTTATTGTTGTTACAGTCTTAATCCGCCAGGGTAGCCGAGAGCGCTAATGGGCTGATTCTTGGACTCGGGTAGGTGCGCCGGCTCCGGATCGAATCCGCCCGACGGATTAACGAAGAGGGTCGGTATGCCGGCCAGCCTGGATGTGGTTTTTAGGCGGTTTTCCACACCCCACTAGGTGAATACCGGGCTGGTCCCCACGTTCTGCCTCAGTTACACGACTCGCAGACATTTGAAAACGTTCGCTCTATTACATGGCTTACACTAAATGCAGACAGCTGGGGTACACTACTTCCATCCTGGGGGGGGGGGGGGGGGGGGTTCTAGTTGGTGGCAGGAAGGGCATCCAGCCACCCTCTGCAACTAACAGTGCCAAATCAATAGTAACAAGACCAACCACGCTTTGAAGTGGGACAAGGGCCCTGAAAAAGAAAGATTGTTGTTACAGTCTTCATCACTTCAAAGACTACTTTACTGCACCTCTCCACGTCAATTCATCTTGTATGTCTTGACATGCCAACTTAACTACTTAGTCTTATGTTCATCTGAATGTGCTTACTGTATTCAGCAGAAACGAAGACAGAACGTCAGTCTATGTGGGTTAGAATTAGATTTTCCAGAATGGGTGCTTTCACTGTCTAACAACGTAATATTCGGGTGTCTTTTGAAACTTTTTAGTTCGTATTCGCATTACTTTGACTTAATTTTTATCTGGGTTTAGTTGATCAATCAGTGCCAACTAATAATTGCGGTGTCACCAGAGTGTGTGGATGTTAATCTGATTTCTAACAACACTTCTTCTCGGCTGCACGTTTTAAAATGATTGAAAGCCCTCCTATCGACGCCGTTATTGGATGACTGTGTAAACGGAGTTTATCAATATCAAAGCTGCCTCATCCTTGATGAATTATGCCTCGTCAACGCATTTTTTTTCATTTTTCTGATGTGTAGCGCATTTCTCATTGGGAATCTGCAAAATTTCATCAACCGAGATATTGAAGTAAATATGACCCTTTTAAATGGAACGATGCACGTTTATAGCAGCACTCTAAAGCTCTTGAAAAGACGAATACAGTGATATAACGCTTCGGCACTACGACAATAAGTGAATGAAACTTGAAGTATTTTGGTACAAGACGACACCTTAACTACATGACTTAATCGTATCAATAAAATCCTATATGCAAGTGAATTTGTGATGGCCTTTTAGAATCACACACACACACACACATTATATATATATATATATATATATATATATATATATATATATATATATATATATATATATCATTGGGACATTACGCTTGCAGACGCAGCACTGAACACTTCACCACATCAGATACGTCAATTGTCCGCCATTTTCTGGCACGATCATCGAATCTATGGGATAAACATAAAAATCACACGAGCGAAGATATATTACACAGAATTCGGGAAGAAAATCAAGATCCACAGGTGGCCTACACGCGGTAAATTCGCAACGAGACATTGATTTTGAACGAGGATCTTTACACTCTAATTTCAAATACGCGAATGATCAGTTTGGGTATGCAATCGCCTAATAGGCCGGCAGCAGATTTTATCGCTATACAGCGAGAACAGCAATTAGACACCGTTGATTTGGGTACAGTTGTTGCAACTAAAGAGCCATTGATGAGTGACGAACAAGCGACTATTCACAATTAAATTATGTTGACGGTTGAAGCTCAGCCAGAGGGATTTTTTTGGGTGCGCTAGATGGTACAGGCAAAACATTTTTCATTTCGCTCATACCTGCAAGGGTACGAACGCAAAATAAAATCACATTAGCCATCGCATCGTTCGGCATTGCTGCAACATTATTGTTGGGCAGTGGAAGAACAGCACATTCATAGCTGAATGCACAATTGCTAATAAACATTCCCTTGAGGTGTTAAATAGAACGCTGCAAGATTTGACTGAAAGTACGAGTACCAGACTTTTTGGGAGTGCCCTGTTGTTATATGTTGATTTTCGGCAGGCATTACCTTATTCCTCGTTTCGTGTACGTGGATGAGATTAACGTACGTTTGAAATCTTTCGGTTTGTGGCGAAATGTATAGACATTGCGACTGATCGTAAATATTCGTGTACAGTTTCAAAACGATGCAACAGCAAACACATTTTCCAAACGTCTACTGGATACTGGTGACGGTAAAATAAGTTTGCATGAAGACATGCAATTAATTATGTTGCCAGACAATTTCTGAAATACCATTGCTCTAAAACTGAATAAACCGAAAGAGTATTCCTTAACTGAATCGATCAATACGTAAACCACACTTAGTTTAATGAAGGATCGAGTTTGGCAGGTAAAAATATCGATGTTGACCAAATCAGTTTCCATATACAGCGAGCACTGCCCGTCGAATTGATGTCATTCAAATTGGTCGACATTGTGTCTGATGTAAACGAAGCTATCAGTTACCTCACTGAGTTCTTAAATTCACTCAACTTGCCTGGACTACCACAACGTAATCTGCGCTTGAAAATTGGTTTACCAATCTTTTGCCTCGCATTTTAAAACCACTAAAACTGTGCAACGGCACGCGATTGGTGATGGAACGAACTGTGGTAAATCTCATAGAAGAGACAATACTGAATGGAAAATTCAGAGGAGAGAATATATTGCTGCCACGCATTCCAATTATACCTTCAGACGTACCAATTCAGTTCAAGTGCTTACAATTTTCTACTCGTTTGGCATTTGCAATGACCATAAATTAGGCGCAACGCCAAACATTGGCCATATGTGGCCTGAATCTGGAAAATCCATAATAAAAGATTTTAGTTCAAGACATTTGTTTTTCTAGCGATATCTGTGGCAAGACAACGTCTGCGTACTAGGTCGTATATACTCACACCAAAAAAATGTTTTGCATCACCCCGTTCCCAGAACTCCAGAAAACAGACGCTCACTGTGAATATTATATGACAGACACAGTCCCTTTGACTGTTCAGAGATGTCACTAAACCTGCCCAAAGATGTAAACAACCATGCAACAGCAGCGCCTATTAGACGGAGGGGGTCCGACAGCCGATCAGTTCCAGTCATTCCACCAAGAAGAAGGAACAAGGCCCGTGTTGTCTGTAGTTTAACCATGCCTAGACGGTCAATACCGCAGTTCGATTGCGTCCGCATTGTTACTATGTGCCAGGAAGGGCTCTCAGCAAGAGAAGTGTCCAGGCGTCTCGGAGTGTCCGAGTGAACCAAAGCGATGTTATTCCGACATGGAGGAGATACAGAGAGACAGAACTGTCGATGACATGCTTCGCTCAGGCCGCCCAAAGGCCACTACTCCATTGGATGACGGCTACGTACGAATTATGGCTCGGAGGAACCCTGACAGCAACGGCACCATGTTGAATAATGCTTTTCGTGCAGCCAAGGGACGTCGTGTTATGACTCAAACTGTGCGCAATAGGCTGCATGATGCGCAATTTCACTCCCGACGTCCACGACGAGCTCCATCTCTGCAACCACGACACCATGCAGCTCAGTACAGAAGGGCCCAACAACATGGCGAATGGACCGCTCAGGATTGGCATCACGTTCTCTTCACCGATGAGTGTCGCATATGCCTTCAACCAGACAATCGTCGGAGACGAGTTTGGAGGCAACCCAGTCAGGCTGAACGCCTTAGACACACTGTCCAGCGAGTGCTGTAAGGTGGAGCTTCCCTGCTGTTTTTGGGAGGTGTTATGTGGGACCGATGTACGCCGCTGGTGGTCATGGATACGTGAATGCCATCCTCCGACCGACTGTGCAACCATATCGGCAGCATATTGGAGAGGCATTCGTCTACATGGATGTCAATCCGCGCCCCGTTCGCGCACATCTTGTGAATGACTTCCTTCAGTATAATGACATCGCTCGACTAGACTGGCCAGCATGTTCCCCAGACATGAACCCTATCGAACGTGCCTGGGATAGCCTGAAAAGGCCTGTTTATGGGGCGACATGAACCACCAACCACTCTGAGGGATCTGCACCGAATCGCCATTGAGGAGTGGGACAATATGGACCAACAGTGCCTTGATGAACTTGTGGACAGTATGCCACGACGAATACAGGCATGCGCCAATGCAAGAGGACGTGCTGCTGGGTATTAGAGGTACCGGTGTGTACAGCAACGTGGACCATTACCTCTGAAGGTATCGCTGTATGGTGGTACAACATGCAATGTGTGGTTTTCATGAACAATAAAAAGGGCGGAAATGATGTCGATCTCTATTCAAATTTTCTGTACAGGTTCTACGGCAAAGAGGTTCACGCATTGCTACTAATGACTGTGACCTTGAACGTGATTTTCAAGGTGATTTGGTGGTTAAAGTGATTTCTTTTTCTTAAATGGGAGCTTTAATATTTGAAATAAGATTTTAAGAGAGCGGCAAACCTCACGTATAAAATGCTAAATTATTCAAGGTCGTGGCAAGGTTCAACGAAGGTCAAATAAGGAAAAAAAGTCTTTGGTTCTAATGGGTATGGACTTGGAATAGAGGAGGAACAGAGTAAAATACAATGTTAGATACAAATTGGAAGGGATTCAAATGGTTCAAATGGCTCTGAGCACTATGGGACTTAACTTCTAAGGCCATCAGTCCCCTAGAACTTAGAACTACTTAAACCTAACTAACCTAAGGACATCACACACATCCATGCCCTAGCGGTCGCGTGGTTCCAGACTGTAAATGACGAGCAAGGGGACTCAATAACTTTTAAGTCAATGATCTATGTATGATTTATATTTGTTTTGTCTTGCAAATGTCAAAATTACATTTGAACGCTGTGATGTAATTGTTTTTAGTAATAGATATATTAATTAAGACTTAGGTTCCAATCTCTCTTCCCTCTTTCCAAATCCGAAGTCGAAAATGGAGGCTTACATGTAACAAAACTCAACCATCGAATGACCTTCGATATTTAACTTTAAAATTATGGTTATTGGTAGTGATATCACCCATAATGCAGCTTCCAATTTGTATCAACATTCTATTTTGCTCTATACCTCCTCTATTCCAGTTATTCCCTACTAGAACTAAAAACATATTTGCTCGTTTGACCTCCATTTAGCCTTGCTATGACCTTGAATAACTATCATTTTATACGTAAAAGTTGCACTCTTTTCAAACCTTAAAGCAAATATTAGGATACCCATTAAAAAAAAGAACTTTAACCTGCAAATCACCTTGAAAATCACGTTCAGGGTCTTGGCCATTAGTAGCAATATTATACATATACAGGGTGAAAAGTAGGTAAACCGACGAGCTCCGGGAGGTTGTAGGGGACATCAAAACAAATATTTTTTCCCAATGTCATTTTTTCCTATGAGGAGTATTTAAACCGGTAGAGGAAGATTTCTCTGGCGGCATATTAATTAAACCAACAAACACTTTTCCATTTTTTTATGACCAAGAGACAACAACTACGTAACAGATACGGCCCAATTAAACAGTCTCCAAAAACACCGACCCACACATTAACGAAGAACCGCTTGATGACCGCTAGTAACTGTGCCATGTGGGTTATTGTCACTCCAAGCATGCGATTTGTGCGTGTTGAAGACTTCATCAATCCCGACCGTTGCTTCATCGGTAAACAACACAGAGGATGGAAATGCAGGATGCATTTCACACTGTTCCAGGTACCACTGCGAAAACTGTGCTCTGGGTGGATAACCAACTGGTTCCAGGTCGTGGACACTCTGTAGATGAAATGGACGTAACAATTGCTCTCGAAGGATTGTTCTTACATTCGTCTGATTCGTCCCCTTGTGACGTGCATTTGCTGATTGAAGGATCCCGCTCCATATGCTGCAAGACAGCTTCCTCAAATTGCAGCGTTCTTACCGTGCGACGGCATCCCTGTCCAAGTAACCTGCTAAATGACCTCGTCTCACGCAGACGTTGGTACACAGCATCAAATGTCGTATGATGCGGGATACGGCGATTAGGATATTGTTGTTGATAAACCCGCTGTGCAGCTCGTACGTTGTGGTGCGCTATGTAGTACGCACCAACCATATCAGTGTAGTCACTCCAGGTGAATCGCTCCATTAGTAAACAGAGACAATGCACTACTACACTGGTGGACAGCAGTTGCCTACAAGTGAAGAGCATAATACTCCCTCTAACTACTGAAGATCGTAATACGGCCTCTATCAACTGAAGAGTGTAATACGGCCTCCAACGGTTTAATATATATATATATATATATATATATATATATATATATATATATATATACTCCTGGAAATTGAAATAAGAACACCGTGAATTCATTGTCCCAGGAAGAGGAAACTTTATTGACACATTCCTGGGGTCACATACATCACATGATCACACTGACAGAACCACAGGCACATAGACACAGGCAACACAGCATGCACAATGTCGGCACTAGTACAGTGTATATCCACCTTTCGCAGCAATGCAGGCTGCTATTCTCCCATGGAGACGATCGTAGAGATGCTGGATGTAGTCCTGTGGAACGGCTTGCCATGCCATTTCCACCTGGCGCCTCAGTTGGACCAGCGTTCGTGCTGGACGTGCAGACCGCGTGAAACGACGCTTGATCCAGTCCCAAACATGCTCAATGGGGGACAGATCCGGAGATCTTGCTGGCCAGGGTAGTTGACTTACACCTTCTAGAACACGTTGGGTGGCACAGGATACATGCGGACGTGCATTGTCCTGTTGGAACAGCAAGTTCCCTTGCCGGTCTAGGAATGGTAGAACGATGGGTTCGATGACGGTTTGGATGTACCGTGCACTATTCAGTGTCCCCTCGACGATCACCAGAGGTGTACGGCCAGTGTAGGAGATCGCTCCCCACACCATGATGCCGGGTGTTGGCCCTGTGTGCCTCGGTCGTAAGCAGTCCTGATTGTGGCGCTCACCTGCACGGCGCCAAACACGCATACGACCATCATTGGCACCAAGGCAGAAGCGACTCTCATCGCTGAAGACGACACGTCTCCATTCGTCCCTCCATTCACGCCTGTCGCGACACCACTGCAGGCGGGCTGCATGATGTTGGGGCGTGAGCGGAAGACGGCCTAGGGGTGTGCGGGACCGTAGCCCAGCATCATGGAGACGGTTGGGAATGGTCCTCGCCGATACTGCAAGAGCAACAGTGTCCCTAATTTGCTGGGAAGTGGCGGTGCGGTCCCCTACGGCACTGCGTAGGATCCTACGGCCTTGGCGTGCATCCGTGCGTCGCTGCGGTCCGGTCCCAGGTCGACGGGCACGTGCACCTTCCGCCGACCACTGGCGACAACATCGATGTACTGTGGAGACCTCACGCCCCAATTCGGCGGTACGTCCACCCGGCCTCCCGCATGCCCACTATACGCCCTCGCTCAAAGTCCGTCAACTGCACATACGGTTCACGTCCACGCTGTCGCGGCATGCTACCAGTGTTAAAGACTGCGATGGATCTCCGTATGCCACGGCAAACTGGCTGACACTGACGGCGGCGGTGCACAAATGCTGCGCAGCTAGCGCCATTCGACGGCCAACACCGCGGTTCCTGGTGTGTCCGCTGTGCCGTGCGTGTGATCATTGCTTGTACAGCCCTCTCGCAGTGTCCGGAGCAAGTATGGTGGGTCTGACACACCGGTGTCAATGTGTTCTTTTTTCCATTAGAGAGAGAGAGAGAGAGAGAGCAGCGACGGCTAGCAGTCCTGTCGTGTCGAGACGACGGGTGCAGTGCCAGGCGCCACGCCACGCTGTGTCGTTCTCGGTATCCGTGACGGTCGGGGACTTGCGGAAGCAAGCAGGTGGCAACGTAGCGATGGGATTCGGCGGGACAGCGCGGCCGATTGTCGGTGCCACGCCCCCCGCTAACCGCTGCACACAGTCACGCGAAAGGGAAACAGAGGAAAGCAGAAGGGAAGGAGCTCAGCGGCGCCCCGGTCGCGGCCGCGGTCCGCCTGTGCAGCTGTCTGCCGCCGCAAGATGGATGGCGGCGCCGGCGCCCGATGTATGCCGCCGCTCGCGTGCCGCCCGCTCACATTTTAAACAAATTGCGCCGTCAGATTGATGGAAGAGTTAATGTCTCCCGGGGACTGTCGCGCCCGTTACCGCCGGGGCTATACGTCGCGCTGATTGTCGCTCCAAAATGCCCCACCGCGGCAGATCCTGCTCCGCCTGCCTTCCATTTCCGTCATATTTATTGCCGAATTTCGGTCGGCGCGTAACTACTACAGTCTTGTTAAGGGAATGAACTGCTGTTTCTGAGACAGGGGAGCACGCTACTGCCGTTGGGCGCAAAGACTCTGTAGCGAGGAAGCGTACCGCGGGACCTGGGTAATTCGGCTTGTGCTATCGTTTGAGGCCGGTATATATGAAGGTTCCCGAAAGAACAGTTACCGTTAATGACCATGCAACTTTCGCTAGAATGAAATGATAATTAAATGGACACCCCAGCTGCAAACAGGCGCTGATATACTTCATTGAGGACATGTTGAAAATCTGTGCCCCGACCGGGACTCGAACCCGGGATCTCTCACTGGTAGATTAATTTGCCACGAGTAATGAGTATGATGGGCCAACATGTATTAGGCGCACTACGAATGTAGTGGTGTGGACGTGTTGGGAATGTGGGTCTAACGGCGAGCGTGCAGGGGATAAGTTCCCGCAGGCACACTGTCCTCTGTGCCCTCGGTGGCTCAGATGTACAGAGCGTTTGCCATGTAAGCAGGAGATCCCGGGTTCGAGTCCCGGCCGGGGCACACATTTTCAGCATGTTCCCAATGATGTATATCAGCGCCTGTTTGCAGCTAGAGTGTCCATTTAATTATCATTTCACACTCCCTGGCGTTTACCCACAAATCTGTCTTGTACCGGCCAATCCCTACTTTGCCGTCCTCAGGGCAACGGAACTCCTGGGCAGCATAGTCGGCGCGGTAGAGATTTCCGTAAACGATGTCGGCGGTAACTTATTAAACCAAGTAATAGTAATCTTGCTAACATGAGTGTTATGCAACTTGTCGCACGTAAACACTAGGACAGTCGTTTGAGTAGCTGGGTCTCGCGATGGCGTTGATTCACTAGTACCCTGTGGGACCACGACGAAGTACCTTGCCGAACTGCACGGTATTTACCCATAAAACTACCGGAAACCACCCAATCCTAAGAACCAGGGCAACGTACTTTCACAGGTAGATGTGTGGTATAGAAAATGCGGAAGTATTCTCACCAGGGAACAGCCCAGTGTGGGTAGACGGGTGTTGCCGACGTGAGTATCTTCTTCGGAACGGACATGTTGTGTAATTATTGGGGAGATCGTCTCAGGTGTTGGACCTTATGTGGTAGTCACTAGTATCCGAGTTCCTTTGGGATACTTTGTTGCCCCTTGCCTGACCGTACGGTGAGCACCTGAAAACCTGTCTTAAATTAACATATCCCTGGCCATATGCTCCTAGAGTACCGAGTGTATAAGATATGTGGTAGAGATAATTCATAGGCGTCCTGAAAGGCTGCTCATCCAACGTCATGACAAAAAATAAGACCAACAAGAGCATTCATGGAAGCGTATGCCAGGATCTCGGTGGAACGTGGGTGGAACTAGGCTAAATTCTGTTGAACCTGGGCTCATTAGTGTGCAGGTCTGGTTGACAACGTCCTGTAGCCTTCTACGACCACAGTTTGAGCGGTCCTCAGTATGTGCATACCAAAGGTGAATTACATCAGTAGAATGGCGCAGTATGACTTGTCCCAGGTAACGTAACGTCCGCACTAGTTTCCCGTAGGCACTGACCACAGGCACCAGCTTGACAGTCGGTGTATAAGTTCGCTCCCCCAGTTGTAGGGTCCGTACCGTTTTCAAGGGTAGTATTTTCTCGCTCAAATATCAATCGGCGATGGTAACGCTGGTGTTACATATAAGCAAGGGTCAATGCTGCTAAACATAACGCCACGTTAAGTACGTCTGTACTAAAATATGCGAATACTGTGCCTGTTTTGTAATTGATACAGGCCCACTAGGTCAACACTGCCATATCTACATAGATCAAGCGCTCTATCCTTCGTATTTACACAGATTTAAGTGCAAAGTAGATGACAACTGCGTATATGTGGTGACGTCGGAATTCCAGAGCGCGGCATTCTTCACCCTAGAAGCCCAGATCCAGACACTGGACGCTTAAGACGTGTTGTCCGATCAATGTCAGCGTACGAAATGCTGCGATCCAGAGAGACGTGTGAATTTTTGCGATATTTTCCAGATATTTACTTGCAAAAGACACATCATTCATTCGTCGCTGCAAGGTGTGCAACGTGACACTCTGACGACAACAATGTGCAATGGCGGCAGGAAACTCGAATACATGCTAACGCAAGGACGCTACGCAGCTAACGCAGACAGCGACGATACTGCTCTCTTGTAAGTAGAGCCACGAAACCCGAATCTAAATGTGCTCTATCTGGGCCGTCTCAGGTACCGATCTGTGGCAGGAACACTGTCCCCGAAACCTAAGAAGATGGAGACCATGGCCACAAGGAGAGGTAGCTTTGCGCGAGCTGACATTGAAGTGGAACGCTGCGAGAAGAGAAGGTGCGGATGGAGATCTCTGGCTCTGTGCCTCATACACACATCTCATATGGTCACCTTCGGGAGGACAACGGTCCGGTCCTTATCTAATGACCCAGTCTGATGTTCTCCGTGGTCTCTCATTTCTAATAGGCTTGTTATTCACCATGTGACTCTGCACCTGTAATGGACCCGGCATGTTTAGTTTGAGCCTTAATTGATTCTCTGCTTCCAAGTTTCTTGCCATGGATCTACGCAACGTAAAGTATACATATCTACCCGTGCGAATTCATAAAAATGGTGGCGACTATACTGTAGATATGTGTACGATGCAGCAACCAATCGAAGACTGTACTGCCTACTACCCCACATCCACCATACGACTAAAGCTTGCGGCATTACAACGATCTTGCCAAACATCGATCTACCACTAAAAAAAAATTATAATTACACCAGGAAACGTCCATTTTTTATGATGATAATGTGCCTATCGATTAGCCATTTAGTCCAAATTATAGGACCGTCGAAGAGGCAAACAATGAGGTGAGTACTTTTCTGCAGCACCGAGAAGTAGAAGATGTTTTCATATGTTGTTGTGTGGAACATCAGTTGTTGTATGGCAGCATCATTATGTTTGTGTTCTACGGTGAAATACGTATCCCCGCACTAAAGAATCCCACATATTGTCTTCACTCTCATTGTCAACATTGTCACTCATAGGAGCACCATTTGGTAAATGCCACTTGGTTCGTCACGGCCCATCGAGAAACATCCTCTACATTTTAGCTTGAGACGGAATTTGTTATTTTTTCAATGCACATCTACTGGTCGGGATCCCGGAAAAGGCGTTCAGAAGAGATATTTCTGGTAGTACTGGTAAGTGAGAAAATGATCTGCGGTAGCGAGTTCTCGAACCTTCAGCAGGACAGTTGCACAAGGGCCGTGTCCGATGGGACAGCGTATCATTTCTTGACTGGGACTGACATGATGCACTTTAGTCGTTCCCAGCTGTTGACTTATTGACTGAATTCCTTTCGCCCCTATGGGGACGTATGGCATACAGGAAAACTCGCCATTTGGGCATTTCCCTCAATTCCATCTAGGCCTTGCCAACTATCCTGCTTCCCCTCCCATGTACATCCAGGCCTGCCTCTCTTCCTTGTTCCTTAGGGATTCCATTCAACATCTTTTCTTCGACTGCTCTGTCTGAATTCCTCAATGTGTGCCCCAACCATCTCCACTTTCTTTCACGTATCTGTTCGTATATAAGTGTCTGGTTTGTTTTTCCCCAGAGATCCTCATAGCTTATTTTTTCTGAACGCCAGATATTGGTTGTGCTCCGGAGATAGCTGTTTATGAATCTCTGTAACTGTGATGATATGTTTTTTTATCTACTTTCCAACTTTCACTGGCATGCAGGAGGACAGCTTTCACATTTGTATTAAAATACGACCTTTAATTTGGCACTTAATGTTGGATACACTTACATGAGGGCACCATTTTAATTCTTTATGCTGTTCTTCATGTCTTCTCCGGCTCCACCATTTTCTTGTCACTACACTATTCAGATACAGGGATGAATTGACAATCTCCTCCTGCTGCTTCTCTATAAGCAGCGGCACTTCTATGTTCCCAGAATCCACATTTCCTGTATTTTATCTATATTTATCTCTAGCCCAGCAATCTCTGCTTCTTTTTTCAATGAGTTTAATTTAGCTTTCAAATGTCTCAGACTTTGAACTAAGAAAACTATGTCGTCCGCTAAACCCAATTCTTCCAGACATTCAAGGATTCCCCATTGGATTCTTCGTCTCCTCTCTGCTGTGTCCGTTCTCATAACTGAGCCAAGGACAAGTAGAAAGAGCGTTGGTGAGAAAATACAAAACTGCCGGACTCCGGTTGTTCCCTCTGTTGGAGACGTGAGATTCCCTTTGTGGAATACAAAACATTAGTAGCCATCATACAGAACTTTGATGATGATTAGAAACTTGTGTTGTATATCATACTTCCACAACACCTGCCACATCGCTAGATGTTTCACAGATTCGAAAACCTTTTCAAAATCAATGAATGCCAGGTACATGGTTGCCTGGAATTATTTCTTTGCTCTAACATGGTTATAATAGTTTTAATAAGATCAGCACAACTGCGTTGTGCCCGAAAACCGGCCTGTTCTTTACGCAGTCCATTTTCAACTGAATATTTAATCACATTTTAAATAAATTTGGCGAGGACTTTACTGGGCACTGACAGCAATGTAAAACAACGCCGGTTGTTACAGTCCGACAATTTTTCTTTTTTTCGGATATTGGAGAACTCTTATTGCTGCTGAGCTAATCCCGCTGCCCCTCATTCACGATCCAGATATTCATCTGGATTTTAATGATCCTGTATTCGGTGGTTATTCTTTCGACTGCGTTCAGGTTTCTTCTGCGCAGGCGACACAATTCATCTACCTCGGAATTAGACAGAAAAAACCAAGAACCGACTCCTCTGGGGTAGTTCCGAAGGTGCCACTGATGCAGGAGTAGCCTACATTTCTTTGTACGCTCCACAACTTTTCCTCACGTCGTGCAACGCTGAACTGGTGCGTTTACAAGCTAGCTGCAAGTACTTCTAATGGCAGGAGATACAGCACTATCGTACACACTTATCGCTCGCAGCGGCAGTCTGTGTGCCCTGTCGCAGGTTTTAACTGCTGGAAAATTTGTGCGATTTCTTCTTGCCGGATTTCCTCAAGGACAAAGTTTACATTCTTCCTTATCCAGCGATGCCTCTACATATGAGAGCGTCTATTAACAGAGCAATCGAGAACGTTACACTAGACTACGAATATCTTGGTAGAGCTCGACGAAGCCCGCACTGCCGCTTCTACATCTGTATCACAGCAATATGTTCACCTCGAGTGTGTCCAAGTTTCTGTGCTGTGTCAGACGAACGGTGTATATTCGGCTTTACCATTGCTCGGCATCCGAACACGTGTGTATTAAAACCAAGTGGAAATGTGTAATTTATTTTATATGGCATTCTAGACGATGTATAAAAACAATATTCTAGATGCACAGTAGGCGCCAAGATGAGAGGAACACCTGCGGAGCCATCGCTGAAGTCAGCGATGCTGCTATAGCGCTACAAAGCAGCTTGCTGACGCTCGAGTTTGCAGAAGACCGCTGCCGATAATGCACTAATTGTCAAAAGTCGAGGTGGTGTTACACGCCCGTTAGTCTTTAATGGTTCCACATGATTTTCATGAAAGAGATAGACAGTTCACGTATAGGCTTCAGACAGTTCATATATAGGTCTCATTCTGTCTACATACAGACATTGAACGTGATGGATCGCCGCAAGGCTGTTGGGCTTAGCAAGGTTTGGGCGTGGGTGGAGTAATTGTCTGGCGTGACCATATAGCAGGCTTGCGGATGCCGTAGGTCAACTTTTTGAGAAGACATTACCGTGATTTGCCGCAGTTGCGAGAGTTCTCCCCCCCCCCCCCACACACACACAAGGCCTATCTTGCAATAATTGTGTTAGTACGAGTTTTCATTGTAGCATTTAAGCCTCTAAGTTAGGGAAAAAATGATCTTTGTAGATCTTTAGTGCGGTAGGCGATTATAGTGAACTGTGGTAAATTTAGGCTGTGGAAAGTGTTGGAGCAAAGTGTTGATGCGATAGTCGTAATTGAACTTCGTGGTTATATCGGAGGTATCCGATTTTTTGTCTACGATGCTAGTGGCTTACAGCTCCCCCATAGGTAACTGGCTTGTTTGCTGGTCTGTCAGTGGTGGATTAGACTATTTGAAGTGCATCGTTAGAGGTGACGACTCGAGTGCGTTTTTATGGAATTTTTTCCCTAACATATACGGCGTACATTAATTGGCTCGTTAGTCTGAACTGGCCCACTAACAGTTAATCGGATCGTACCCTTAGCCAATGTTTAGTACGCAACGTAGCAAAGTGGAACCATTATCGAACCGCAAGTAACTAAATCGAAATTTTCAGATTGATAAGTGACGAGTGCCCTATTTTCAGATAGGGACTTGTAGCGGGTCGCGTTACGCCAACGCTGTATGAGGCAGAGCTTGGCTGTTTTGTTTAACTGTCAGGGTCAAAGAGGAGGTCGCATTTAGGATTTTTGTTTTATTTATTTATTTTTTGATTGTGTTATTATGGATTTGTGGAGTATTAGTTTGTTGCTGGTATCGATCACTTACGTCGAGGAAATTGTACTGAAATACATTAAAAGTTCAAATAAAATGATACTACGTGATTGAAACATAAAAGAAAGCTGGTGTTCTGTTTTATAGTTATTGTGTACAGGTGTGGTAGTTCCGAATTCAGTATCATTGAATGTGCTAGACTGACGTAGATAAAGCCAGCTAGAAAGAATGACATTACAATTAAGTCAATACCATTAGCTGCTGACAGGAGTTGAAATACATCAACGGGAACAGTTGATTCAAATGGTTCAAGTGGCTCTGAGCACTATGGGACTTAACATCTGTGGTCATCAGTCCCCCAGGACTTAGAACTACTTAAACCTAACTGACGTAAGGACATCACACACATCCATGCCCGAGGCAGGATTCGAATCTGCGCCCGTAGAGAACAGTTGAAAATGTGTGCCCCGACTGGGACTCGAAGCCGGGATCTCCTGCTTACACGGCAGACGCGTTTTTTTGTTTCGGTAGTGTCATGGGACAGCCGTTCAAGTTGATCGTTGATTCATTGACTCCATTTTTTTTTATTAGAGAGGGCCAGCGCACGTCTGACCGAACACACTGAGATATCGTACCGACTCAACTTATAGTCCACACACAACATTCGTAGTGCTCTTGCCATTATACCCATTACTCGTTGCAGACAATCCACTGAGTCCCGTAAGAGTTCAGGCAATTCGTGTGCATCCGCACTGAAGGTCATCAGCCGGTTAGCGTTAACGATATGAGGATGGCATCTGTTCTTTCGGATATGTCCGAAAGAGCAGATGCCATCTTCATATAGGTAGAAAGAGAGTTAACATTTGTAGGATTTACCTGAATCAGATGTAGTAATCAGACCACAGTAATTGAATTTGCTAAAAGATGACGGTTCCTGTAAAGCAGTCGGTAATAAACTGGATAGGTATTCTGAGTGATTCTTTTGAGTACCTAACAGTTGCTAAGGAAGTTTAACAGGCAATTACACATTATCGTTGACATTCAAAGATCGTGTTATCTTAGCCATACATTACGACCAACTGGCATGCTGTCTAAAGTTCTGAATATGACGTAGCGTTTAAAAGGGAAAAAATTAGAAAGCAAAAATGTACAATGTACGTCTATGTCTATTACGTTTAACTACATATCAGAAAAGAAAGAGAGAGAGAGAGAAAGATTTATGGATAATTCATAACTATTGTTATAGTTAATTACAGACGAGTAATATCTCAGTCGCAGCATTGAAAGATATTGCTATTTGACGCGAGGAACTCTACCGCAGTGAACAAAAGATGGCGATTTCCTCCGATACGTCAGGATTATTCTTAAAGGTATCGTTCTAGAATTAATTTTTGCCTACGTTAAGCTTTTTAAGAGTTGATTGGAATTTTTGCGACTTTTGCGAGTAGGATTTTTATGTCAGTTGAGATTCCAATACGAGGCATTAAGCTATACTGTGTCTCGCTAAGTGATGTAGGATTTTAAGTTACCGAAAGTCTGTTTCTCGTTATATACTGCAGAGAAACGGTACTTAGTCCTACTGTTCATAAAGTTTAGCAAAAAATATTTATCGTTGTGTAGGTTTGTAGTGTACATTCTTCCACTCATGTGAGTTTGAATAATAATTAGCCTCAAAACCCACCTGGAACTCTTTGAGACTAGTTTTTCATTACAAGTAAATAATATCTGCTCCAATATAAACGCTGTATGTTTAATCATTCGTGTCGTGTTGGACGGTAAGTGTACTCGGGGGTTTAGAATAGCGAGAAATCCAATAGAAGGCACTGTGACGTTAATACAGTGATTCACTCTGTCATGGATATCCAAAAGTAAAGAACTTGGTTTAACACGTCGCCCCAATACAGATTGACGTACAAATTTCAAACATCTCTCTTAAATGTAATTGTGCAATTTTCGTAAAAAAAAATGATATGATAATATCATTCAAATATTGCGTTTCGTATGTTACGCGCACACACACACACACACACACACACACACACACACACACACACACAAAAGACTGCCGGTATCACTCCTGCTACGGGAGCTATCTGAGAAATTCGGTGTTACTCTTGCACTCACTAAATAATCTAATGTAGTGTTCGTCCTTCTTAGACCGTTCTGTGTCAGATCTCTTATTTCAGTTTGGTAAACGTCTAAAACTAACGACTAATGAGAATTTTCTGAAAAACAACTCTGTAATCGTTTTTCTTCGTGAATGAGTTACACATTCACCAAATAAATCTCAGTCAGGTATTTTCCTTTCACACAGTTAGATTTACGTTTCGTTCCAGTTTAAATCATTCCGTATATGCTAGTAGATATTTACCTGCTGTAGGACCAAATTGAGGAGCAAATCTCCAAGGTCATAAAACGTGTCAGTATATGAAATTACAACATAAAACTAATAACAGATAAAAATAAAATATTTATAAACCCAAAAAAAATCAAGCCATAAGTTTAACTAAACGCAATCAACAATACAACAAGAATCAGCTTAATTTTTCAGGGAACTCCTCGCCAGAATAGAAGGAGTGACTCATGAGGAATCTCTTGAGTTTCGGTTTGAAAAAGCGTCGATTACTGCTAAGATTTTTGAATTCTTGTGGTATCTTACTGAAATTGGATGTTTTGTTGAAATGTATGCCAGAAACTGTAAAAACTGAATCTTACTGTGATTTAGCGGTAGTTTATTTTCTACAAGTCGTGGAGTTATGTCATGAACTGTACTACGTATTTGGAACCGAGCCAATGTTGCACACAACATCCTTGACTACCAATTGTCATCAGCAAACAGAAATATTTTAGAGTTACCCGTAATACTAGAGGGCATTTATATAGATAGGAAACAGGAGTGGCCCCAACACTGATCCATGGGGCACCCCCCACCCCTCCCCAATCACCCATTTGCCCGTACCCTACTCAGATCACACATCACAGCCATTCTCAACACTCTGAATCATGACATTTTGGTGTCTGTTGCTAAAGTAAGAGGTAGACTAATTGTAAGCCACTCCACATATTCCGTAGTGCTCCAACTTCTGGAGCAATATTTTATGATCAACAGAATCAAACGCCTTAGCTAAACCAAAAAAATTTGCCTAGCGTTCGAAACCTTTTGTTTAACCCATCCAGTACCTCACAGAGAAAAGAGAATATAGCATTTTCAGTTGTTAAACGACTTCTAAAGCCGAACTGTACATTTGATAGCAAATCGTGTGATATAAAATGATCAATTATCCTTACATACACAGCCTTTTCAATACCTTTAGCAAGCACTGATGGCATAGAAATAGGTCTAAAACTAAATGATAGTTAAATCAAGACTCTAAGCTGTCGACAGGCGTTGATAAACATCAACGGGGACATACTCGCGGCAGACAATCCTACCGAGTCCCGTAAGAGTTCTGGCAATGGATGTGCATCCAGCACAGAAGAAGGTAGTCAATGGCCAGTTAGCCTTAACTATATGAAGATGGTGTCTGTTCTTTCGGACATGTCCGAAAGAACGGATACCATCGGTGAGCAAGCAACTCTCTTAGAATGAAATGATAATTAAAAGACCCTAAGCTGCCAACAGGCGTTGATATACATCAACGGGGACAGTTGAAAATGTGTGCCCCTACCGGGACTCGAACGCCTGATCTCCTGCTTACATGGCAGACCCCTCTATCCATCTGAGCCACCGAGGACACAGAGTATAGTGCGACTACAGTGATTTATCCTTTGCACGCTCCCTGTGAGGCCACATTCCCAACTTAATGTCCACACACTACATTCGTAGTGCCCCCCCCCCTGCCCATTCCATTCATTACTCGCGGCAAAGAATCTTACCGAGTCCCATCGGTGACCGTGCAGCTTAGAATGAAATGATTACGGGACTCGGTAAGATTGTCTGCATCGAGTAATGAGTGTGATGGGCAGGGGCACTACGAATGTAGTGTGTGGAAATTATGTTGTGAATGTGGGGCTCACGGGGAGCGTGCAAGGGATAAATTCCTGCAGTCGCACTGTCCTCTGGCCCTCGGTGGCTTGAGTTCGCCGGCTGCCGGCGTGGAGGTAAGATGTGTGGTGTGTGCTGCGCCATCTGTGCTTCCGCGTGGTGAGTCTTGCGCTTGCTGCAGCTTACAGGTCTGGTTATAAAGTACTTCGAGAAATAATTTGTAGTATGCAATGATGGCCCAACCAAGTTGAAAAGATACATTGAAACTTACTTTTGATACTCGCTACGCTTGATCCCAGTCATTTGAAGTAGAGAATTGGTTAGAAGATGTGAAGCTCTCTTTTAATGATAGAATAGGGATCCACCTGTCGATCGTAGCTTTTCTTGTGTTTGTAAAATTGATTATTGACGAGTTGTGCGAGAAAGTAGTTGAGTCTTCCGAAAGTGTCATGAAATTTAAGCATTCTGATGGAAACGTTGGTGAAGTCACCGTGTGCCGCCCGAGGTGGCCGAGCGGTTCTAGGCGCTACAGTCTGGAACCGCGCGACCGCTGCGGTCGCACGTTCGAATCCTGCCTCGGGCATGGATGTGTGTGATGTCCTTAAGTTAGTCAGGTTTAAGCAGTTCGAAGTTCTAGGGGACTGATGACCTCAGGTGTTAAGCCCCATAGTGCTCAGAGCCCATTTGAACCATTGTTTTTTTTTTTTACGTCACCGTTGCACATATTGGTTTCGGCGTTCGCACAGTTCGAATCTTCGAGTTGCCGTTTGAGATTACAGCAGAACAAATTACTGCCCTAATTTCACCCTTCGGGAAAGTGTTCAGCAACTTTGCCGAGAAATGGTCAAGCGAGCACATATTTCCAGTACTAAACGGAGTGGGGCAACTTCGAGTAGAGTTACAAAAGCAAATCTCGTCGTACATCAGTGTCTGTATTCTGCGGCGTGTTCATGCGAGGCCGTCAGGCCACCGGCGATAACACTGCGTGGAACTTAACACGCCGCCGTGTCACGCGCTCGGCCGAATACTTCCTCAGCCCCCAAATCGTGTGCAAATACAAGTATTCCTGACACTGAAATTCCGATGGACGTCAGTGCCATCATAGCTGATGACCTACAAGAGTCCCGCCAATGTAGAAAAACAGTCGAAGTTCCACCGAAATAGGCACCTGCAACTGTAAACGAAGCAGGTCCGCTGGAGGTTGAAGACCGAAACACCTTGCAGGAAAGCGAAACTAACTTGAATACTGAAGAAAGTCTGTCGAGAGGCAATTCTCCAAAGAAAAATAAGAAACGCAGGCTGGCGCGCAAAGGCGCAGAGGAAACAGTTCCCATACTGCGACAAAAAGCGAAGGAAATAGTAGCTTAAGGCACGGATCGATAGCGACACGAAAGTGACACCAATTTCTGAGGAGTGTTACTCTTCTGCGCTGAAAAAACGAGATGTCCAAGGAAAGCTAACAAAGAAAGCATCCACCCATCCCCTAGAAACGAGCCACTCTCCTGAAGATTCACTTATCCCACCCACGATGACAACGTCAACCAGCGGGGCAGACGAAAGCGGATGAAGAAATGAAAGAAGTTTCCGGAACTAAACCAGACTGTACGCCAGCCCCAAAGGAGTCTGATTTCTTCACCGAAAACTTCTCAGTGAACGGACTTTCTAATGAACAAGGACACACCACTGAAACGGTCAATATTATGAAAATGCGTTTTAAAGCTGACGCTTGCGAGACAAAACAGAAGAATGTTTTTTAAAGTTTGATCGAGTAGAACGCACAATGTCTGACATACATGCATAAAAGATTGCTACAGTAAACCCTAATAAGATTCATAGTTCCTTTAAATTACAGAACTTAAAAGATGCCGCGTGGGATTAGCCGAGCGTTCGGAGCGCTGCAGTCATGGACAGTGCTGCTGGTCCCAGCGGAGGTTCGAGTCCTCCCTCGGGCATGCGTGCGTGTGTGTGTGTGTGTGTGTGTGTGTGTGTGTTTGTCCTTAGGATAATATAGGTTTAGTAGTGTGTAAGCTTAGGGACTGATGACCTTAGCAGTTAAGTCCCATAAGATTTCACATACATTTGGACATTTTTGAACTTAAAAGATTTTATGTATCCTTCTGAGAGTGACATTATCCTTTTACAAGAAGTGACAGACATTGAGCTTGATAACGTACCTGGCTTCAACGCCATAACAAAACCAAGGCAAGGAACGGAAATGGGCACAGCTCTGCTCACAAAGGAGGGCATAGTAGTCAAAGATGTGGTAAATCTACCAAACAGTAAAGGCATAGCGGCCACAATAACCACAATACGATTCATTAACGTGTATGCCTCCTCAGGGTCCAGCAACAGGCACCGCAGAGCGGAGTTCTTTAAAGAAGACTTTGTCCCTCTGTTGCCGGCCAGTGTGGCCGAGCGGTTCTAGGCACTTCGGCTTCGAACCGCGCGACCGCTACGGTCGCAGGTTCGAATCATGCCTCGGGCATGGATGTGTGTGATGTCCTTAGGTTAGTTATGTTTAAGTAGTTCTAAGTTCTAGGGGCCTGATGACCTCAGATGTTAAGTCCCTTAGTGATCCGAGCCATTTGAACCATTTGTCCCTCTGTTTGGAACTCGATATGAACACCTTATCCTGGGAGGAGATTTTAACTGTGTTTTGCATGCCAAAGACCAAACTCCCAATTTCAACAAGTGTACTGAACTGGAACGTATATGTAATGACTTAAGAGTAATAGACTCATGGGAACATATGCACGGTGCAGCTCCTGGCTTCACCCACATTACAAGTCACTCCGCGGGCCGTCTAGACAGGATATCCGTAACGCACAATTTGAAACATCTCATTTTGCAGTCCGAAGTGTGGCCTACCATTTTTTCGGATCATGCTGCGTACATATGCACAATCAATCTGGTAAAACAAGGGACCTACCGAGGTAGAGCACATGGAAGCTGAACGTGTCACATCTGGAAGACCATGCATTTTACACAGTATGGAGAGAGTGTGAAAGAAAATTTGGCCCGTACAACTATGGCACTGACTGGTGGCTGAAACATGCCAAGCCTAAAATACGGAGGTGTTTCATAAATTACTAAAAGGACATAAGATTTTGGTACAAATCCATTATATAATTCTATTTTCAGTGTCTAAGGGATTTTACAAGTCCGATGCAATAGTTGTGGACAACTACGAAAGAATTAACAAAATTATAGCAAAAATTTTGGCACTTTAGCGTAACCAACTGCGAAGCTACCAAATAAGTTCGCGCGCTCAGAATATAGAACAGCACGAGGTCACTTCCATTTCTCATGTCATTCGTGAAAGCAAAAGGGCGTCTCGCAAGATATTATCTGAAATAACAACTGATGATGGAAGGAAACTGATGAAGCAAAGACAGATTAAAGAGGCAATCGTACAGCCTTTTTAGTCCTTAATGTCTAGTCAACCAGTTGACGAACAACTTCAAAACGAGTTAATGATCAACTTCCCAGGCAAAGTATGCCACGCGGAAGCACAAGCCCTCATCTCGGAAGTGACTGAAGAAGACGTCGAAGAAGCTATATATGGAAGCATGAAAAATAAGGCTCCAGGAGCAGATGAAATTCCAGCAGAATTTTATTGCAAATTCAGTGGCCTCGTAAAAGCAAAGTTTACTCTAATTCTCATCGAACTACTAAACCCTGAAAATGACATCCCGAAAGAATTGTGGCGTTAGTGTCAAAAATTACCAACACGAAAACTGTAAGCGCTCTGAGGCCAATTACGCTTTTAAACAGCGATTACAAAATCTTTGGTCTTGCTGAAAACCGCAATGACCAGCGTCACCGGCCCTTATCAAACAAGTGTGGGCAAAGACAGGAAAATTCTGCAGACCCTCTGTGATTACAGGGACCTAATTTCAACAGCCGACGTATGCAAAATAAAATGTGCACTCATCTGACTAGACTTTGATAAAGCCTTCGACAGGGTTAATCATCGTTTCCTCCTTCGGACCTTGGATGCAATGGGCTTCCCACCTAGATTCATTGCAGTAGTACGCAATACATTAACGAAAACCTCAGCCAGATTTGTCATCAACGAACACATTAGCCGCACGATTGAGGTCACCAGCTCCATTAGGCAAGGGTGCCCAATGTCAATGGTACTCTTCGCCATAGCCATCGAACCCCTGCTAGCCTCCCTAATGAAAGGCCTACAGATAAAGGGAGAAAAGATCGTGTGCAAGGCGTACGCTGATGATGTTGGTTTCCTAGTCGTGAATTGCACTGAAGTAGAGAGCGCACTATAAATAGTAACAAAGTATGAACAGGCATCTGGTGCAAAACTTAATAGAACAAAGTCGGGGATTTTCAACATCGGCAGTCGAACTGGTACGCAAACGCAGGGTCTGTTACGCGAGCTTGTAACCGTGAAATGTCTCGGCATAAATTTTAAAAGAAATATCAATCACACTATTGCTGCGAATTATCGAAAATTACTTAACAGCATACGTGCCTCTGTACAAGCACATAGTATTAGGAAACTCGATGAACTTAAGAAAATAAGAGTGGCAAATTTATACGTCACTTCCAAAGTTAATTACGTAGCACAAGTTCTGCCACCAATTACGACTTTGTCTAAAGGCATCCCAGGACATTTTGTGAGCCGCGGACATATTTTCGAAGTCAAATATGACACTCTAATGCTCCCTACGAAATGTGGTGGGTTAAATCTCACCAATGTCAGCAAAAAAGCGCAAGCCTTATACCTTTCCAATACATAAAAACAATGGAAAGAACCAAGTGGTACCCTTGCTGCACATTTGTTAAACGAAATAGCTCCTGCCGACATCAGTGCACCTATAAAAGTCCAACATATACCCAACGGACTATACCACTCTAAATATTTTCTAGTGGAATAGCGCTACATACATGCAAGGATCCCTGAAAAAGACATCATGAAAGAGAAAGAACTTTACAATAACTTGATGAAAGACAAACCCAGAAACGTAGTAGAGCAAAAGTATCCTTGTTATAACTGGGAAACAATATGGGAAAATATTAACTGCCAATGTATATCAAGTCGACCTGGTACTGCCGGCCGGAGTGGCCGAACGGTTCTAGGCGCTACAGTCTGGAGCCGCGCGACCGCTACGGTCGCAGGTTCGAATCCTGCCTCGGGCATGGATGTGTGTGATGTCCTTAGGTTAGTTAGGTTTAAGTAGTTCTAAGTTCTGGGTGACTGATGACCTTAGCAGTTTTCCATAGTGCTCAGAGCTATTTGAACCATTTTTCGACCTGGTAGTTTGCTGTCAACAGGAAAATTACGACGAACTCTAAACTTCACAGTATTCGATTGGCAGAGTCACCTCTGTGTACATTATGTAATATACCAGATACCGAAGAGCATAGATTGTCGTGTGACAAGGTAAAAGACATATGGCTCTACATAAGACAAAAGATGGTGAGCATCAACAGAGCCACGCCCAACGCCGTTACGCCCGCTGAATTTTTAAACCCCGACAGTGCACCTTACCCTAAAACAAAACGAAACGAAACGCAATCAACTGGTTGAAAGGCCAAACGGTGCATTACATCCTAGCAAAAGAATCAAACAATAGAGAGTACTTCTGGGTATATCTTACAAATAAGCAGCACAAGTTGATGTGTACTAAAAATACAAACAAAATTTAGCAAATTTTTTAACTTAAACAATGCTGTAAACAACAGAAGTGAGTAATTTACATTACACAACCAAATATTTCGTATATTAGACAAATGATTTTTGGTTAAACTTTCTACTTCGCGTAGCAGGAGGAGGTTTTGAAACAGCAAGTAAACAAGGAAGATCATCAATATAGACTAGTTAAGCCCATGTGTATATATTACTTTGTTTTGAGGAAAGAATATGACACACTGATGAAACTGGCAAATACCTTTCATTTATTTTTTTCTTTCTGTTTCTTTTCATAAGAAGACAATTTTATGTTAATTATGAGTTAAATAAAGCAGCAGAAGTCTACTTTACTTCATAACCTTTCTGAAGAAGAAAATTTTACATATAACCAATAATGAGTTTGCTTCTTTCCGTTCTTCCACGCACTGAGAAGGAAATCTATAGATGCAGTTACGTTTCCATAACAATTATGTAAATGCGTTTTCAATGGAATTTATATTTATTTTATTCACGCCACGTTGCAAACAAAAGACAACAGAAGGGGCATACTTAGTTTGTCGTTCAGAAGAAGCGCGTGTCCACATCATCCAGATAAATTCTCTCTTTGAAGGCGGAAAAGCCGGGCCGAGAAGGCAAAAATTGGCGATCGTAAGGGAGGAAAGAGAGCCGATAAAAAAGAAAAAAAGGTGACTCAGATGGATAGAGCGTCTGCCACTTAAGCAGGAGATCCTGGGTTCGAGTCCCGGTCGGGGCACACATTTTCAACTGTCCCCGTTGATGTATATCAACGCCTGTCGACTGTTAAGGGTCTTGATTTAATTGTCATTTGATTCTAAGAGAGCTGCATGGTCATCGTAAAGTTTTTAACTAAAACAATAGTGTAAACAATAGAAGTGAGTAATTTACAGTACACAAACATCCAAACATCCCGATACTATCTTCATATAAGTCTAAAATTGTCTGCCTATCTCTCCATCCCTTTTTATTAAGCGGATTTACTTAAAAATGGTTCAAATGGCTCTGAGCACTATGGGACTTAACATCTATGGTCATCAGTCCCCCTAGAGCTTAGAACTACTTAAACCTAACTAACCTAAGGACATCACACAACACCCAGTCATCACGAGGCAGAGAAAATCTCTGACCTCTCCGGGAATCGAACCCGGGAACCAGGGGGCTTTACTATTGAATACTTTAATCGTACAGGAAACTGACCATTCCTAAAGGGAAATTTACAAATATGGATAAATACAGGGCTAATATGTGCAGCACAGTACTTTAATATTCTGCTAGGCACTCCTTCATATCCATGAGAGTCCTTAGTTGTCAGTGATTTAATTATTGACGCAATCTCCCCTTGTCTGTATCATAGACGAGTATTTCAGACATGAGTCTTGGAAAGGCATTTACCAAGAAAGTTATGCGATTCCCGGTAGAAACTAAATTTTCATTTAACTCACCAGCGACGCTCAGAAAATGATTGTTAAATACTGTACATTTGTGGTTTATCAGTAACAGACATTTATTTACTACCATATGACTTTATAATGTCGACCTTGTGCATTCGAACATGTCCGAAAGAACAGACACCATATACATATAAGTACATAGTTCTGGCAATACCGCCCATGACCTTCTTCTGTGCGGATGCACACATATTAACCGAACTCTTACGGTACTTGGTAAGAATGTCTTCCACGAGTAATGAGTGTGTTGGGTAGGGACATTACGAATGTAGTGTGTGGACATATAAGGTGAGAATGTGGGTCTCGCGGGAGTCTCTGCAGTCGCACTATACTCTGTGCCCTCGGTGGCTCAGAATGATAGAGCGTCTGTCATGTAAGCAGGAGATCCCGGGTTTGAGTCCCGGTCGGGGCACGCATTTTCACTTGTCCCCGTTGATATATATCAACGCACATCAGCAGCTGAAGGTATTAATATATAATTCTAATTTGGTCTGTAGCTGTTCTACCCACATGACATGCACCATTGTTCCAGAGACGTACGATAACCTGACATAGTGCCTCTGAATATACAGTATAGAATATAACGCACACCTAACCATTTACTACGGCTCCTATTTCTATATCTGTCATTTTCGCATCAGTGCGACGTTCAAACGTAGGAAATGCGCTCCCACTGCGAATCATCAGCTATCTACTTTTAGTAATGTGTAATAAGTCGATGACAGTGTAGTTACCACGAAAAAAATCTGGCTAAGTGTTTTGACAGTTCTAGTTTCCCCCCGGTTTATTTGGACAGTGAGTTGTTCGCCGTAGCATACCGATTGGCCTTACTGATCGTCATAGTCGGCGTTCACCTCGGATTTCAATGACATTTTGTAGGGAAGGCGTATTTACAATGGTACTGTTTATTACTAGCTGTACTTATGAAATGGTTGAACTAGTAATAAATGCCAATAAAGAAAATAAATCTGTTCATCTGAAGTGGTTAAAGGGTCACTCACATATTCGACAGAAACAAGTAACCACGGCTTTGCAAAAGATAGCATCAAATAAGGAAAACTGCCACTCATACGTATTTCGTATTCCTACTTTTTCCGCGTTTTAAGGAAAGAGATATACGAGCAATGGAAACAGTAGTTGCAAACATCGCAGTAGGAAAAAGGCTTTCAGTACAAGCGCCAAGCGCACTACAAAACTGTGCAACAGTCAGAAGAATCTTCCGAGGAGACATGTGACACCAATCACTTGAATAAGATTGTCGTGCGTTTGTTTACCACCGCACCTTTATAGCGTCAGAGTGTTAGACTCCCCACATGCCGTGAACATCCAGAGGACGACGGCGATCTAAGCCTCTTAATACTAGCCTGTACTAAATGTGAACATCAAAACAAACTATAGGGAAATGACGTAGCAGGTTTTCCCGGCATAATAATTCTGATTTATTGCTGGATCCTAATTCGACATTTCGGCGATCCACCTGGTCGTCATCTTCAGGAGAACGCTGCTGCTGCTACTGTATCCCGCTGAAATATGATGCCAGTGGTGCAAACTGCCGTCCTATACTGGCCTCCGTACTGCACACGATGCATGCGACGCCCACCACACTTCTTGTCCTCGAAGACTGGCCTGGTGCCACCGCCCATAGTAGAAAAGCGGGGGCAGCGATGGAACGCCGTAACGAAATACCGAATCATGTTGATTTTAGGATCTCGCAGGAAACCGAGCAGAGTACTGTACTGTGGGGAAACCTTGCAAAAATGAGGATTCCATTGCCAAAAAATATAAAAATGTTAGCGAATCAGTACTCTAGTGAGGTGACAAAAGTCATGGGATAGCGATATGCACATATAGAGATGCCGGTATTATCGCATACACAAGGTATAAAAGGGCAGTGCATTAGCGGAGCTGACGTTTGTACCCAGGTGATTCAAATAAAAAAGTTTCCGACGTTATTATGGCCACACCACAGTAATTAACAGACTCCGAACGCGGAATGGTAGACGAATGAGTCATACCATTTCTGAAATCGCTAGGAAATTCAATATTCCGAGATCCACAGTGTCAAGAGTGTGCAGAGGATACCAAATTTCAGGCATTACCTATCATTACGGACAAATCAGTGGCTACAAACTTCACTTAACGACCCAGAGCAGCGGGGTTTGCTCAGAGTTTTCAGTGCTATCAGATATGCAACGTGTGAAATAACCGCGGAAATCAATGCGGAACTGTGACGAACGTATCGTATAGGTCAGTGCGGTGAAATATTGGCGTCAGTGGGCTTTGGCATTCGAACCCAAACTCGATAAGTAATTCACTGGGAGAGCACCTCTGTCGAGAGAGAATCGAAGTGCGACTCTATACTGAGTCCTTGCGATTAAGCGTTGTTCACTGTGTTGGTCGCCAGACACTGTGCGGTGTGAACGGACAGAGTTATAGTGAAACGCCTGCGAGCGAATTTTGAGTGGCATCGTGGTGGACTGGTTATCTGACCGGTGTACCACGCCAATAGACTAGGGGCGAATAGGAGTCCTTGACTTCATCAAGGCGTAGGGAGAGTTTGATTGGCGAAGGTCAATCCAGATAGAACGAGAGTTATCTTATTTGTCAGCAGCGAGCGGCGCAAACAGCAGTCATCGCAGCTTAAGGTATTGTGCGCTACAGCTCTTGCGAGCCCCATATTTCCTCCACAAAAGTACACTTCACTGCATTTCTCACGCAACAGCCTCGACCGTACCTTGCAACATTCTAACGGATAATTATTCAAGTTGAGTAGACGCGGCTCTCAGCCATTCTGCCAAGTCAAAAACAATTTTAAACTTTGTATAGAAATTTCATTAGCGAATCCTATCCTTGAGAGGTAACTTCATATTCTGAGAAGAACCTGGAAATAACGTGTTAAGTTCATAACCAAAAGTGCCATTGTGATTCCTCAGAATTTTTGAAAATTATATATATATAATTTTCGTTAGTTTCATTTTTTTCTTACACTAACTAGCACTACTCCAATACCCAAGTATCCCACTAGTTACGTAAGAAATTCTGTGAATTTTTGTGTCATTTCCTTACAGCGGACGACTCCAGAAGATATTTATTGCTGAAAGTTTTTCAGGCATTTCTCTTTAGGACGTTAGGAGCGTCTGTCTGACTTCTGTAGTAGTGTGGGGGTGGAAATTGCATCTTGCAGGAGCCACAGGGTAAAGAGTACATGTCAGAACAATCCCACGCTCACAAGTGCTTCGTCACCGGGCCACAATTGTTCACAATTGGTTTGAAGAACGTTCTGAAAAATTCGAGCGAATGATTTGGCCACCCAGATTTCTTGACATGCATCCCATAGACCATTTATGGGAGATAAGCGATGGGTCATTTCGTGTACAAAATCCTGCACCGGCAACATTTTCGTAAACATGGACGGCTATAGAGGCAGCATGGTTCATCATGTCTGTAGGGGACGTCCACCGATTTTCGGAGGCTTGCCACGTCGAAGTGCTGCAGTATGCCGGAAAAAGGAGGTCCGACACGATATTAGGAGTTGTCCCGTGACTTTTGTAGCCTCAGTGTGTCCCAAAATTAACAGTTTAACAGCACGTTCTACGTTCCAAACACTGACATCGTAAATCTATATGTGTACGAAATCACTGTATATCTAAGCTTTAAATATTTCTTTAACCCTGTAAATAATTGTATTGTATCCAGCAAAATACAGTAGCATGGTGGAAAAAAAATTAGTCACCTTCAAGAGAAATCAGGTAATACCGCCCTACATCGACACTAGCCATGATAACGGCCTCGATTCGGGGAGGAAGAATGTCCGTAAGTTCCTTCAGGATTGCCGTATCCAGCTGTAGTCACACATTGATGACTGGATCCAGAAGAGCTGCCAAACTGCGAAGTTTTCACACGCTATTCCAAAATAGACATTTACTGTGGGATGAAGACTGGCTTATTTATCAGAACTGAAAATGAGGAGATTTCGACGTTCTGACAACTGGCAGTTGGTGGTCGATGTAAGCAAGGAAAAATACTCGTTCACAGATGAAATCATTGTGCACTTCTCATAAGCAATGAACTCTGCTAACAGTCGCCGGCCGCGATGGTCTCGCGGTTCTAGGCGCGCAGTCCGGAACCGTGCGACTGCTACGGTCGCAGGTTCGAATCCTACCTCGGGCATGGATGTGTGTGATGCCCTTAGGTTAGTTAGGTTTAAGTAGTTCTAAGTTCTAGGGGACTGATGACCACAGCAGTTGAGTCCCATAGTGCTCAGAGCCATTTGAACCATTTTGCTATCAGTCATTTTCCTGATTTGGATAATTGACGAGTTAAAACTCTGTGCTAAGAAAATTTTCAGTGGGTGCAGGTATTACAAACTACTCTGTGATCGGGGCACTGCGGTAGTATATTTTATACCAGGAACTGCGCAAACAGCTCTACCTTAAACCAGTTTTACACTCCAAGAAAAAAAAGAAAAAGAACGACGCATCACGAAGGAATTATCCGAATGGGACAGATATAGGTAGTTGTGATGTACCTGTGTAGACAAATAAATTATTACAATTTCAGAAACAACGGAAGATTTATTCAAGAGAAAGAGCTTCACAAATTGAGAAAATCAGCAACGCGTTGATCCACCTCTGGCCGTATTCTACTTGCCGTTTTGTTGACCTTCATGGCAATCCATTTTACCCTTTCATTTAAGCAAGATACTGCCCTCCCGTACACGGCGAGAGCTTCTACTTCTTGTCTTTGTGCTTACCAAAACCCAACTTGGCCAGAAATTTCATCTGATCTCTCCCCAACTGAGAAAGTTTGGAGTATTATGGGCAGGGCCCTCCAACCAGCTCGGGATTTTGACGATCTAACGCGCCAGTTGGACAGAATCTGGCACTATATCCCTCAGGAGGACATCCAACAAGTCTGTCAATCAATGCGAAGCCGAATAACTGCCTCCAAAACTGCCAGAGGTGGACCAATGCGTTATTGACTTGCTCAACTTGTGAAGCTCTTCTCTTAAATAAATCATCCACTTTTTCTGAAATTGTAACAATTTGTTTGTCTGTACATGTACATCACTTCTACATACCGGCCCCATTCGCGTATTTCCTTTGTGGTGCCTCTTTTCCTTTTTTGTCTTCGAGTGTATTATGCACTACCGATTTCGTGCATTATAGTCACATTATTACGTGCATATCTAAACAAAAAGAAATAAATATTAATAATAATAAATTAATATATATATTATAATAAACTAACAAAATAATGAGATATTGGCAGTGATTTTTGACAAATGCCTCAGAGGTGACGGAGCCCCAAAGGTGTGGAAAAAGGCAATCAGACTCCTCTACCAAGGTTTTACGGCAATGGTTTAAGTGAGAAATCAACTATCTCAAGAGTTTGAGGTGACAAAGGGACTACGCCAGGGATGCACAACTGCCCCTACACTCTTTAAGATCTACTTAGAGGAGGCACTAAAATCATGGAAAAGGAAATGCTCAAGAATTGGTGTCCCTATAGACAACGAGATATTGTTCACTGTATTTTTTCCTGACGACAAAGTGTTAGTAGCTGGAGGTGAGGAAGATACAAATTACATGCTCCGCAAATTAAAAGAAGAACATGAAAAATGGGGTCTTGTCATAAACGTATCTAAAATAGAATATCTGAAAGTGGGAGAAAATACTGTTAACGACTTACAGCTCGGTTCTGATACTGTTGAAGGGTGTCATAATTTTAAGTACTTGGGAGTGATACTGTCGTCCAATGGTAGAAGTATGGATGATGTAAACAATAAAATAGGCCAGGACAAGCGAACCATAAAACAACTAAATGGTATTCTCTGGAACAAAAAGATAACGCGCATAACAAAACATACCATCTACCACACAATTATTGAAAGTATCACAACATATTGTGCAAAGTTGAGGGAAATAATTCAGAGGCAGAAAGATCGCATGCTGGCTGTCGAAAGGGATTTCTGGAGACGGAGTTGTGGATACTGCAGACTTGACCATATTAGAAATGATAGGATCAGAGAGGTTATGAATGTCAAAAGCACAATCCTAGACTACATAAAAAAGGAATCGCCTACTCTGGTATAGTCACTTACAGAGTATGCCAGACGCAAGATGGCCAAAACGGGTCTCCACATCAAAGAAGAAAGTGCGGTAGACCTGCGAGATGCTGCAAAGACGACGTCAACGAAGCAATGACGGCGAGAGGTCTTAATGAAGGAGACTGGAATGACCGTGAACGATGGAGATTCTGATGCGAGAGATGGCGTACTTGCAGTGGATATATGGTGCAGTTTGGAATTCCTGTGTGGTGGTCTGGATAGATTGCCTATTACACATTGCGAACCTCTTCTACTGTCGGCGGTCTCTGTCAGTCAATAGACGAGATCGGCCTGTACGCTTTTGTGCTGTACATGTCCCTTCCCGTTTCCACTTCATTATCACATCGGGAACAGTGGACTTAGGGATGTTTAGGAGTGTGGAAATCTCGCGTACTCGACGTATGACTAAAGTGACACCCAATCATCTGACCACCTTCAAAGAGCATCAGTTCCGCGGGGCGCCCCATTCTGCTCTCTCACGATGTCTAATGACTACTGAGGTCTCTGGTATGGAGTACCTGGGAGTAGGTGGCAGCAGTCCACCTAATATGAAAAACGTATGTTTTTGGGGGTGTCCAGATACTTTTCAGCACACGGTGTAGTATCACACGCTGAAGCACTGTTTGTTCCATGATCCGAGTTTTGGAAGCTGCATCACGGAAAATTGTAATTGTCCAAATTAGCACCACATGCTCACTCTACCTGTGTTTCAGCTTTCACGACTACCTGAGCGCTTCCGCCGTTACCCACCTACAATTTAAGGAAAGAAATTCCAACATTAACGCTGACATTCGTTTAACGTACGGCTATAATCGTCAACAAATTGCTTTCGCAAACGGTTTCATTTTTACGGCCGTTTGGAAGGTTGGGTGAGTTTTATTTCTTCGGAGGCACGCCGTTAACAGTATACGGTTTTCTCAAAAGACTCTCGCAGTCCTGTGTTTGTTTATTGGCGCGACACTGGAATTGAATCATTCCGCTGCGCTGTAATTACGACATCGTGAAGAGGCCCGGAGTCACGTAGCGGACTTCCTTAACGACTGGTTTGAGTTCCGCCGTGGCCGCTTCAAGCAACGCAGTCAATTTTCGCTGAGTCGCGCACGGACGACCGTCGCGAAATTACGCTACGGACGTTTAGCGTTGAACCGCCCGATTTCTGTGAATGCTGGGCCGAGGCGGCTGTGGGCATACCCAGCCGTACGAGCACTGTCTACGTTATTCCGCGTGGCGGCTGGAATGCTGTGTGGTGAAACTCCATCCTCTCTAGAACAATGGGCAGCTTATAAATGAAATAGAGTCCCAAATTTAGGACGCTGAGTATTTATTTAGTGGTTAAATGTACGAACGCACAATGTACTTGGATGTATCAAGTTTACTGGACCATCTCACTAGAACGATAATTTTTATTTTGTGATCGTTTCGGCTGTTAAGAAATCATCCTCATTTCTCGTTTGTAGTACACCTGATGATTAACATTTATAACACCAGGAAGAATGGCAAGTAACGAAACTATATATCTGCGTAGAGTATAGTAAGAAAAATGTATGATTAAATGTGTACATGAGTTGCAAGTACACAGAGCGCGAATATTAGTACGTAGAGTTAGAGTGTGTGCAGAATTACTAGGCTCCTTTATGCACAGACGGTACGATAGAGGAAAGGTCAACGGTAGTGGTGGGCGTTCCCCATCGGGCGTCGGCGGTGGGGCCTAGGGGAGGTGACGTTCTGCAGCTGAAGCCTTCACTCAAACGCCTGTGAACCGTGGCAATTTACTTTCAAAATCTTAAAGAATTTATTTACTAGCGATTCATCAAGAATATTAACACACTATGTGAGTGGAAGTAGTTGCCAAGGAGTAACAATTAAATTTCAACCAATGGAAACGTTCCCAGAATGAGATTTTCACTCTGCAGCGGAGTGTGCGCTGATATGAAACTTCCTGGCAGATTAAAACTGTGTGCCCGACCGAGACTCGAACTCGGGACCTTTGCCTTTCGCGGGCAAGTGCTCTACCATCTGAGCTACCGAAGCACTTGCCCGCGAAAGGCAAAGGTCCCGAGTTCGAGTCTCGGTCGGGCACACAGTTTTAATCTGCCAGGAAGTTTCAATGGAAACGTTATTCATAAAAGCTTTTTCAAAAACAGATTTGAAATTACAATCACAAAGCACCCTCTAAATACCAAATTACAATTCTTCAGGGGCAAAATAACATATTTAACAGTAGGAGCCTTTGGGCTGAGAAGCTTCCGCTCCGTTTCAACACGGCCGTAGCCACGACCGCTCACAACGACATCTGAAAAACTGCGCTGGTGCAAATCTGCAACACACCAAATTACTTTAAACAAAAAATTTCAAAACTCACACAAACACATTAACTATACACCCCATAAAAGGGATGGAAATGGTACTACACTCACATTTAAAAAATTACTTGCCATCGAAAGTGCAATTTGTTTTTATAAAGGACTCTTACTGTGTAAGGGTGGAAACGACTATTTAAATAAAACCCATGAAATTCAGACTTACATAAAGTGTACAACCTGCTCTACATTACACATACACCGCCTCGCAAGATGATAGGCAAGATAAAACATATTTCAGGAATTCGGCGTTTAATTCTATAAATTCGTTAACATCGAATCCGACAAACATGACAGAGGCAGCTATTAACGTAGGGCAGACCGACAGACAGATAGACCGACAATAACTGCCTAACAAATGCGGACGAGAGACAAACGAGCAAGCTGGGGACGGAGATTGACCAACACAAGTAGAATTTAACAAGTAACTAAAACAGCATATCACTCAGCTTATAATAACTGCGATTTCTAGCGAAGACCTGGCGTAGCATCTCCAAAACGCTCTCCCGAACCGTCCGCTGCCAGCAGCTTCAACGGGCGCAGGAAGGCGCGCCGATTTCCTGTCTCACCGCGTCGCAGCTCGCCCCGGCCAGACCGATGTCGTGGGTTGACCCCTGTTGCTCTCGTGTCGACCGCGAAGCCACTACGTCTCGGTATATGGCGCGGCCACTGGACTCACGTGGCGACCTCACATCTTGTGTCTCAGTGCGCGAGCGACAAACGAACAATTCAACCGCCAATCACCGTTGCCCGAGCAACTCGAGCAGACTGGCGGCCTAAAGCGCAGACTCAGATGCAGGAACTCAGCCCCTTCCAGGTGACCACTAGTTACTGGCGGAGTGGCAAGACTCTCATTTTCTGGCTTTAAAGTTTTATCCAAACGACAGACATACTAGCACTCCTACGACAGACAGACACTGACTGCCGCACAAATGCAAACGAGAGACAGACCAGCAACTGGTGACGCGTGGCTAACCCAGCCTCACTGCGACTGACTGCCTCTGGCGAGCTCATAGCACCCCTTAAATGCACGTGAACAGGCAACCTTTTCCTTTTCCCGCCAGAGGGAGATACCAAAGTTGCGATTGCCACAGCGGCGCCACCGCCAGAAACGGAGGGCGACTGCTTCACACTACGCGCTGCGGCGCGCTCTTCAAAACAGCAAATTCTACCACGGCTCAGCCTGTCTTGCAGAATTTGGAATCTACAACGAGAGAGTCTGCAAACTCATATGTTAACAGTAACATATTACGGCTGTACGACCAATAATTCGACGAGTTTACCATTCATCGTTAAAACACAAAGGGATGTAGGACTATGCTGGAATCAGAACAGAAGGACAATTTAATTTTTGTCTAGCTTGCAAACCTTTCTTTCCTTGTCTTGTTGCTGATATAATTCCTTTGCATGCTAAAAGTTTCTTAGCGAGGAACATATACGGTTCATGAACATAGAATTCAGATAGTGGTTTATTCTACTTCTGATATCAAATAGTAAAAAAAAATACTAACTTTGTTGATGTAGTTACAGCGTCAGTTCATAACAGTAGCTTTGAATGTTGAAACATATACAGATACCGCAAATTTACAAATAAGTCAGTCTTCAACACAATAACTAATCAGAAGCTGACGAGCTGTGGTCACTATGAAAGTCTGAAAATGATATTCATCTGGCAAACACACAAAGTGGGCTCAGCGCATGAATCTTTAACGTAAGCATACCCGCCGCAGGAACTCCGGTGTGGGGGTGCTCGCATCTCATTGGCAACGATATAATGGTTCGTAGCAGCGCCCTCCTGCCGTAGTGGCGGTTGTAGCAAACGCGGCGATATGACTGGTGGAGCGCATATTTGAAAGAGAACGGATAGCGGCCGATATTGCACCTGCTACGTTAACATTAGCTTCGTTTACCTAAACGCAATGTGATTTAACAGTTTCTCCACACTCACATGCTAATGTTGTCGCAATTGTGTCAGAATCCTGAAACCGTCTATTAGTAAACAAACAACTGAAGCTGTCAGATCAATAGATTACGTAAAGTTGTGCTCGGTGCAAAAATAACAGTTGGGAGCTCCAATGTTAGGCGCGTAATGGGGCCCCTTAGGGATATGGCGGCTAAGGAGGGGAAGAAATCCAGTGTGCACTCCGTGTGCATTCCGGGAGGAGTCATTCCTGATGTGGAAAGGGTCCTTCCGAATGCCATGAAGAGCACAGGGTGCAGCCAGCTGCAGGTGGTGGCACATGTCGGCACTAATGACGTGTGTCGCTTTGGATCTGAGGAAATTCTCTCTGGATTCCAGCGGCTATCTGATTTGGTGAAGGCTGCCGGTCTTGCTTACGAGATGAAGGCAGAGCTCACCATCTGCAGCATCGTTGACAGAACCGACTGCGGACCTTTGGTGCAGAGCCGGGTGGAGGGTCTGAATCAGAGGCTCAGACGGTTTTGCGACCGTATTGGCTGCAGATTCCTTGACTTGCGCCATAGGGTGGTGGGGTTTCGGGTTCCGCTGAATAGGTCAGGAGTTCACTACACTCAGCTGGCGGCTACACGGGTAGCGGAGGCTGTGTGGCGTGGACTGGGCGGTTTTTTAGGTTAGAAGGCCTCGGGAAAGTGCGGGATGGGCTGCAATGTCAAAGGGTGCTTGGCAATTACAGGACGTGCTTGGATCAAGGAACAGTCGGAATTATAGTTGTAAACTGTTGTAGTTGCGCTGGAAAAGTCCCTGAGCTTCAAGCGCTAATAGAAAGCACAGAAGCTGATATCGTTATAGGTACAGAAAGCTGGCTAAAGCCTGAAATAAGTTCTGCAGAAATTTTTACGAAGTCTCAGACGGTGTTCAGGAAAGATAGATTAGGCAGAATTGGTGGTGGAGTGTTGGTGTCTGTCAGTAGTGGTTTATCTTGTAGTGAAGTCGAAGTAGATACTCCGTGCGAATTGGTGTGGGTGGAGGTTATACTTAACAGCCGAATTAAGTTAATAATTGGCTCCTTCTACCGACCCCCAGACTCCGATGATACAGTTGCGGAACAGTTCAGAGAAAGTTTGAGTCTCGGAACAAATAAATACCCCACTCATACGGTTATAGTTGGTGGGGACTTCAACCTACCCTCGGTATGTTGGCAAAAATACTTGTTCAAAACCGGTGGTAGGCAGAAAACGTCTTCCGAGATTGTACTAAATGCATTCTCCGAAAATTATTTAGAGCAGTTAGTCCACGAACCCACGCGAATTGTGGATGGTTGCGAAAACACACTTGACCTCTTGGCCACAAACAATCCAGAGCTGATAGAGAGCATCATGACTGATACAGGGATTAGTGATCACAAGGTCATTGTAGCTAGGCTCAATACCATTTCTTCCAAATCCATCAGAAACAAACGCAAAATAATTTTATTTAAAAAAGCGGATAAAGTGCCACTAGAAGCCTTCCTAAAAGACAATTTCCATTCCTTCCGAACTGACTATGCGAATGTAGACGAGATGTGGCTCAAATTCAAAGATATAGTAGCAACAGCAATTGAGATATTCATACCTCATAAATTGGTAAGAGATGGAACGGATCCCCCGTGGTACACAAAAAAGGTCCGAACGCTGTTGCAGAGGCAACGGAAAAAGCATGCGAAGTTCAGAAGAACGCGAAATCCTGAAGATGGGCTAAAATTTACAGACGCGCGAAATTTGGCACGTACTTCGATGCGAGATGCCATTAATAGGTTCCACAACGAAACATTGTCTCGAAATTTGGTAGAAAATCCGAAGAAATTCTGGTCGTATGTAAAGTACACAAGCGGCAAGACGCAGTCAATACCTTCGCTGCGCAGTGCCGATGGTACTGTTATCGACGACTGTGCCGCTAAAGCGGAGTTATTGAACGCAGTTTTCCGAAATTCCTTCACCAGGGAAGACGAATGGAATATTCCAGAATTTGTAACACGAACATCTGGTAGCATGAGTTTCTTAGAAGTAGATACCTTAGGGGTTGCGAAGCAACTGAAATCGCTTGATACGGGCAAGTCTTCAGGTCCAGATTGTATACCGATTAGGTTCCTTTCAGATTACGCTGATACTATAGCTCCCTACTTAGCACTCATATACAACCGCTCGCTCACCGATAGATCTGTACCTACAGATTGGAAAATTGCGCAGGTCGCACCAGTGTTCAAGAAGGGTAGTAGGAGTAATCCATTTAACTACAGACCTATATCATTGACGTCGGTTTGCAGTAGGGTTTTGGAGCATATACTGTATTCAAACATTATGAATCACCTCGAAGGGAACGATCTATTGACACGTAATCAGCATGGCTTCAGAAAACATCGCTCTTGTGCAACGCAGCTAGCTCTTTATTCGCACGAAGTAATGGCCGCTATCGACAGGGGATCTCAAGCTGATTCCGTATTTCTAGATTTCCGGAAAGCTTTTGACACCGTTCCTCATAAGCGACTTCTAATCAAGCTGCGGAGCTATGTGGTATCGTCTCAGTTGTGCGACTGGATTCGTGATTTCCTGTCAGGAAGGTCGCAGTTCGTTGTAATAGACGGAAAATCATCGAGTAAAACTGAAGTGATATCAGGTGTTCCCCAGGGAAGCGTCCTGAGACCTCTACTGTTCCTGATCTATATAAATGACCTGGGTGACAATCTGAGCAGTTCTCTTAGATTGTTCGCAGATGATGCTGTAATTTACCGTCTAGTAAGGTCATCCGAAGACCAGTATCAGTTGCAAAGCGATTTAGAAAAGATTGCTGTATGGTGTGTCAGGTGGCAGTTGACGCTAAATAACGAAAAGTGTGAGATGATCCACATGAGTTCGAAAAGAAATCCGTTGGAATTTGATTACTCGATAAATAGTACAATTCTCAAGGCTGTCAATTCAACTAAGTACCTGGGTGTTAAAATTCCGAACAACTTCAGTTGGAAGGACCACATAGATAATATTGTCGGGAAGGCGAGCCAAAGGTTGCGTTTCATTGGCAGGACACTTAGAAGATGCAACAAGTCCACTAAAGAGACAGCTTACACTACACTCGTTCGTCCTCTGTTAGAATATTGCTGCGCGGTGTGGGATCCTTACCAGGTGGGATTGACGGAGGACATCGAGAGGGTGCAAAGAAGGGCAGCTCGTTTTGTATTATCGCGTTATAGGGGAGAGAGTGTGGCAGATATGATACACGAGTTGGGATGGAAGTCATTACAGCATAGACGTTTTTCGTCGCGGCGAGAGCTTTTTACGAAATTTCAGTCACCAACTTTCTCTTCCGAATGCGAAAATATTTTGTTGAGCCCAACCTACATAGGTAGGAATGATCATCAAAATAAAATAAGAGAAAACAGAGCTCGAACAGAAAGGTTTAGGTGTTCGTTTTTCCCGCTCGCTGTTCGGGAGTGGAATAGTAGAGAGATAGTATGATTGTGGTTCGATGAACCCTCTGCCAAGCACTTAAATGTGAATTGCAGAGTAGTCATGTAGATGTAGATGTAGATGTTTCTTCACCTACGTTGTTCCAAGTCCACAGTTCTCTTTTCACGGGTGTTGGCGCTCGACGCGGAGGTAGTACGGTGATTTCGTTTAAACATCTAGGCTTAACACTGCAAAGCGACGTGAATGGAACGAGCAACTAAGGTCGGTTGTAGGGAAGGGGAGTGGTTGTGTTATTGGGAGATTCCTAGAAAAGTGTAGCTCGCCTATAAAATGAGGCTGCCTTCAGAGCGTTTGCGCGACCCATTCTTAAGCAGGGTAGAGTGTTGTGCCTAGATGATAGTATACCTAAGAACAAACGATGTTTTTTGTTTGGTACTCTAGTCCAGTGACTGATTTTAGAATTATATGAAGTAATGTGCACTGGAGACCGCCATAAGCAGCTACCGTCATTTTCTACAGTTTTTGTTGTTAGATATCAGATTGACCTAATGAGGAGGTATGGAACAGAATTAGGGAGAAGAGAAATTTGTAGCACACCTTGACTAGAAGAAGGGATTGGTCGGTAAGACATGTTCTGAGGCATCAAGGGATCACCAATTTAGTATTGGAGGGCAGCGTGGAGGGTAAAAATCATAGAGGGAGACCAAGAGATGAATACACTAAGCAGATTCAGCAGGATGTAGGTTGCAGTAGGTACTGCACAGGATAGAGTAGCATGGAGAGCTGCATCAAACCAGTCTCTTGACTGAAGACCTCAACAACAACAATCAGGTTGAGCTGAGCGCAGCATTTGTAAATATTGCACGTTGTACACATTTAAATGCTGCACAATGCAGTAAAGCTATTTGGAATATATTGTTAACTCTTCAATTACCGAATTTTATGGTGTGTAAAGTGCTGCATATAAAGGGAAGTCAAATGAAAACGAAGTGACTATAGAAAGAGCATGGCAAGGACGTTGGTAACGCAGATAGTTATGCGGACAGAAGTGCACATTATTGTGAATCAGGAAGGAAGAGCACAATGTTCACCGCTGTGCCATTTGTCTGTTACATGCTCTCGGCGTCTTATCAGCATACCGTGTGAGCGTCCGACTTCACTATAAAGGTCGGTAGAGAGGAACAGTGAGATGTAGTGCGGTTTTTCACTGCGGAAGGAGTGTCAGGAAGTAGAATTCATGCCCGATTGTTTGCTGTGTATGGCGAACACAGTATACCACGTGCGAGTGTGTCTGCGTGGAATAAACGATTTTGAGAAGTTCGAGTTCCATTGAACGATCTCTCCTATTATTGCTCCGTGGATCCTGTCGTGACAAATGACTGACGGCGGACGGTGGAAGACTTTCGGCTCGTGTTGGACATGAGGCACGGTACCACTCACGCCATCATGACAGAGCATCTAAAGTTCCGATAAATCTGTGTCCAGTGGGTTCCCCACAGCCTGACGCATGATCAGAAGTTGAACAGAATGACGACATCACCACAGCACCTGGAACGGTATCAAGATGAGGAATGTCGCTTCCTACCCCGTATTATCGCGGGAGATGAAAAATGATGTCATCATTTTGGCCGAAGACAAGCATCAGAACCAACAATGGAAGCATATGGATTCACCCCCACGGAAAAATCCAAAGCCGTGCACGCCAGCTCTGGGAAAGTCATGATGACCTTTTCCCTAGCCGCAAGGACCCGTTGGTCATTGACTTTTTGGAACACGACGGCACAGTTAACGTACAGCAGTACGTGGATACTTTGCAAAAACCTCACCATCAAGTCCAAACTGCCAGAAATTTTGACAGACGGCATCATTCCCACCCACATGTTGACAAGTTCGTGATTTCTACACTGTAGAAGTTTCGCTGGGTAGCCCTTACACATCCTCCATACAGTTGCAATCTCTGCCCACACGATTTTTGTGGTTTTGGAGGCACGAAGAAAAACATATGCTTCGAACGAAGAGATGCACTCCTGATTATATCATGGCTCTGTAGGCATGAAGGCATTGGCCGCCTTGTCTCACATTGGGATAAATATGTTAACAGTATGGCGATTTCTTTTGAAATAATAAACAGTTCACTTAATTATTTGCCATCGGTCTCGTTTTTCATTTCACTGCCCTTTATGTTTTAGAATTATTTATATAAGATGTGGACAGGTAAGTCATAATGACATTTTCATTCTGCAGCGGAGTGTGCGCAGATATGAAACTCCCTGGCAGATTAAAACTGTGTGCCGGACCGAGACTCGAACTCGGATGGTAGAGCACTTGCCCGCGCAGGCAAGGTCCCGTGGTTCGAGTCTCGGTCCGGCACACAGTTTTAATCTGCCAGGGAGTTTCAGGTAAGTCATATGTGGCTGGTCGTGGACCATCTTGTACCTTGAAACAGAAGAAGGTCTTTTAACACTGGACATGTGATAATTGCAAATGAACTGAGTTTCTTTAATGTCTTAACAGTTTTACCTGTACTGAAAAATGGAAATTTGTGTGAGTATGCAACAGTTTCTATTTAAAAATGCATTAAAGTTTTATGTGGTTTTTATAATACTTCTGCTTATTTTGATTGTACTTACTGATTATTGGGGTGCAGTAGAGTAACAATGTAGCAGATGTGCTATCATATGGAGTACTGACAAGATTTTGTCGATTGCAACGCTTTTAAATTACAGTCGAATATTTTTTCCTCGGGACATGATAATGTTGTACCTTGGAACATGTTTCCACATTTCGAAAAACGTTACTTTTCCGGAATAATTTCTTATGTTTTCAGAAAAAGACACCAGCGTATAACATACCAACCCATCACTTAAAAATGGAATAAGAAAATATTATTTATTAAGCTTCTAGTACAGGATTACTTACAGGGGATATCTACAAAGTTTATCAAGGTACAACGCTCTTTTCTACTGCAAGAGTATTTGTGATCCCTGTCAGGTTGGTGCAAAGGAAGGCATCGAAACAATTTAGAGGCGTCAGCGAGTATTGCGGAAATGCTTCGTAAACTCAAATGAAATCGCTGGACAAAAGAAGACGTCCTTTTCACGAAATGCTATTGCGCAAGTTTAGAGACAGATTGCGTAACGATCCTCTTGCCACTAACGTATATCTTGCATAAGGACTGCGAAGACAAGATAAAAGAAATCAAGCTTATGCGGAAGCACACAGTCGTTTTTCCCTCGCTCGATTTGCGAGTGTAACAGGAAAGGGAATAACTAGCAGTAGCACAAAGTACCCTCTGCCATGCACCTCAGCGTGGCTTGTGAGTTTGTATGTAGATTTAGACTTGCCAGTTCGACTCTAGGTAGTTTAAGAAATTTTCATAATTAGTATTTAGCAGGGAAGCGGAGATGTTTTGGTGTCTGAGTTCCCGATCGCTAAACTTTGCATCAGTGTCCTGGATTAAGTTCCAAATATCTCCACAGCATCTCATGCAGTGAGAGCAAGGGACGCTGTTCGTGTGATACGTGGGGACGCTAAGCTCCACGACCTCATTGCTGCTACTCGAGACGAGCAGGCTGTCTGCCGATAAAGGGATTCAACCTCTCCTCTCTCTATCACATCATCAATAGATGGATAACACTAAAACTCAACACACATTCGTCACAGCTACTCACAATGGACGGATGTACTTAGCGGACAGCAATCGTACTCCACTTTAGAAAGGTTCGGGGTAGCGTAGGAGATAAAAATTCTCGTGTTCCTTCCTGCATTGTTCTACAGTGCATACTGTTTGTCCGACGTTAAGACTGACCACACTCGCAAAGTCACAAGGTATCTTATAGAGTCCAGGTGTTCTGAGACCTTCTTGTCTCAGAAATTGGTGATTTTTTTGTGTGTCCTGAAGACCGATACGATTTTGTGTCTTTTCAGGCTCGAGGCTTACCCTGACCGCAGAACGACAAATAAGCATGTTTCTTTTGCTGATCCGCTTCGGTGGTCCTATTACGATTCTTACTCGAAATCACTTAATTTATTTGGTGAATATTGTAGCCGTTTCTCCTGAAGACATTGCGTAGGTGTCTCAGCTAAAGGGGCAGATTATTGGTGTTTTATATCTTTCTCGCACGATGTGTCAATTTGTATAATACATTGCGCTTCTCTTCCGAGCGATAAAGACTGGTGGTGCGAGTAGGTTATCTATAGAAGCTGTAGCCAAGGCATCCATTTCGTTAGCGGTGGACGAGGATGTGGAGGAAGGACCATGATTTGCCTTTTTATACTTCCATTGTAACTAGATACTAGTGTTAATGCTATCGAGATGTTCCAAAGACTCTTCGAGATTTTTCCGTCCTTGGTGCCAAATCACGAACGTGTCACGAAAGTATCGGAAGAACAGAGCACTGTCCACAGAGGCTAGATTTCAAGTCGTGATAGTAAAATCTTATTTCCACTCAGTAATTTCTTGCAACAGATCGAAACAGACTCATCGGATACTGCTCTTCTAGAGAGAAGGAGAGAGAGAGAGAGAGATAGAAATGGATTTTCTTTCCGTTGGAACGTCAACACAACTTCTTCAAGACTGCATGGAAATCCACTACTTCCGAGTGCATTTTCATTTACTGCTCAGACTGTGAGAAAAAAATCTGCAACTACTACTGTGGTGAATGATCAGGACTGTCTTTATGGACTGCGAGAAAATCTTGGCTTTTGACCAACAGTGTAGCAATAAGTGTGTGCATTCGATATCTTTGTTATTGTAATTATGAGAAATTTTTTCAAATATATATTGGCCACTGCCCAAAACAATTTGTAAAATTTTTGTGGGGAACATGGGGCCTATGTAATAGGCTGTTTAGGTTTTTATGTTGGTAATGTCACGTAGTGCTTTGTATGAAAATCACTGGCTGTGCTGCGTGCAGTCTGTGGCTGGTTGGCATTGTTGGAATATTCGCCATTGTAGTGTCGGGCAGTTGGATGTGAACAGCGCGTAGCGTTGCGCAGTTGGAGTTGAGCCATCAGCAGTGGTGGATGTGGAAAGAGAGATGGCAGAGTTTTGAGAGTGGACGATCTGGACGTGTGTCCGTCAGAAAAACGAAATTTGTAAGACTCGATGTCATGAACTGATAAATATATATTATGAATTTTGAACACTATTAAGGTAAATACATTGTTTGTTCTCTATCAAAATCTTTCATTTGCTAACTATGCCTATCAGTAGTTAGTGCCTTCAGTAGTTATAATTCTTTATTTAGCTGGCAGTATTGGCACTCGCTGTATTGCAGTAGTTCGAATAAATATGATTTTTGTGAGGTAAGTGATTCATGAAATGTATAGGCTATTGTTAGTCAAGGCCACACTTTTGAAGGGATTATTGAAAATCAGATTGCGTTGCGCTAAAAATATTGTGTGCCAGTTTAGTGTTGATCAGAATAAGTAAAGAGAGAAATGCCTGAGTACGTTCAGTTCTGCTCAGCTGTTTGAAAAACAAATAACGTAAGGGGTTTACCAGCACAGTAACTTATAACTTTTTCAAAGGGGACGTTTCAGCAGTTGGTATGATGAATGATGAGCTTGGGGATTAAATAAGTTACGTAAACACGTTGGTCTTTATTTTATCGATCATTAATGGCAACACGGCTAGTTGAAAAGAGATTACTAATGTCTTATCGCCCAAAAACTAATTTCAACAAAACCGTTAAGTGAGACATCTCGCTCTACCAGAACTCAACTGGATTTCCATATGCGTGTTTAACGCATTTTGTATGAAACAGAAACATAGCAACTCGCTGCAGAGCGAACTAGTTCTTACTAATGTGGTCACGGGGTAATTGAGGATCTCAGTGAAAATAATCAGTTAAATACAAACAGCGATGCGATATTTTTGGTACCTTGCTTTATACTCACGTGACTGTATTTTTCATATCTTTTCTAGTGAATTTACGGATCTCCATGATTTCTAAATCTTTGTATCTTATGTAGCAGTCATTGGGAAGAGTTTGTAACTCATTTCTAAACATCGATGAACGAGAAAAGTTTTTATCACCCGTCTTCGTATGCAAGAAGCGGAGGTATTCTAAGAGAACTTCACAGCTGCAGAAAGTTGTTGAAACTACAATAATCGGCGCTGCTTAATCCTCGTCCCCCCTCCCCCCGCCCTCCATTCACTTCCGACACGAAATTAGCTGATAATGAGATCGCTTCACCGCTCTTTTGGGAAGGACAGGCGGTCTGAATGTAGAGGGACAATTTTTTTGATAGGAAGCTACAAAAAAATGCGGCAGATCGCGTGTCGAAAAGCGAGTGTTTATAAGACCATTAGAAGCAATCTCGCTGTCACCCCTCATTACTACCCCCGGCTTACGGCAAGAGAGACGTAATTCTTTTAAGGGCGCGGTGCCGGGGACGGCAGAAAGCTATTACCTGAGGACTTCCTAATAGCCCTGGCCCGTCGTGGCGTGGCGTGCATAGCGCGCCCAATTACAACTGAAGCCCAGGCCCCTTGCAGGGCTCGGCCGGCCGCGTAATTTGCTTCTCTCTTCCCCCTTCCGCGGCGTCATTCCGGCCTTCCGTGAAGAAAAAGTCTCGTAATTGGCACACGTAGGAGACACGGAGGAAAGTTGGGAGGAAATCGGACAAAAGGAAGGATCCACACTGGGGGTGGGGAGGGGGGAGGAGGGGAAGAGGAGGGGGGGGGGGGGGACGAAACAGGAAATTAAAATCCTGACTGCATGGAAAGACAGTGGAAATGTCTACGACAGTCGATTTTAGTGCTCTTAGCGTGGTAAGTGATCGCGACCTCATTATCACTGCATTTGTATACGAAAATAAGAGGGTTGCTGTTAATATAGCCATAGTACAGTACAGGGAGCGCCAATCAAGAGTTGTGTAATTCCACCCGAACAAGCCTTGGAAGGCCGAATGATACCGACCGACCGCCGTTTCACCCTCTAGGATAATAATAGTGAATGGATGCGGATGTGAAGCGGCATGTTGTCAGCGCATCGCTCTCCTAGCCGTTGTGTTTTCGTGACCGGAACCGCTCCTTCCCAGTAAAGTAACCCCTGAGCTGAGCTGACCTCATAAAGGCGGAGAGCACACCGCTGGCCAACAGCGCTCGGCAGACCCCGGACGGTCACCTATCGAAATACTAGCCAAGTCCCTCAGCGATTAACTTGGGTGATCAGACGGGAACCGGCAAGAGCTATGGCTCTGAGACCTTGGGACTTAACATCTATGAAAAACATACGTTTTTGGGGGTGTCCTGATACTTTTGAGCACATAGCATATGAAGATAATATGATCTGGCACCGCGAACATCCCCTGCAGACACTTTTGGTCGTCCCGTACTTTTCCCTTTACGCACACTTCCAGTCGTTTTGAAAGGGCTATCCCAGGTTGGATGTTCTTCCCACATAGTGTATCACAATTAAAGTTTGAACGGAAATTACGGATTCGGTTTTAGCAAACTGCAGAACACTAAACCTTTACGCTCAGGAGTCGCAATTTTACGTATGTGGCGCTGCAAGCGAGAAATCGACAAAGCAGTCCTCGCACATGTCATTATCTAAAACTGTTTAAGTAACTATTTAATAATGACCTTGAACAACTAGAGCGTTCTTTTATGGAAACCCTTCACGTTAAATTTAATTTAAATAGAAAACCACTGATATACTTTTGTGCCTTGTATCATTAAACAGTTGATAGAGTTATTACCTCATAAATATATTAACATACACAGAATGTCAAAGAACTAAATATACAAAATTTTAGAGAGTTTATTGAAGATAAGAACAAACACTTTCTCATGTGACAAAAATGTTACACATGCACCATTTTCCGCTCGAGGTCCATGAAGGCTTATACGCTTATACGATCATTGGTGTTTCCTACGTTGAGAGACGGTATCTCCTCGGAGTTTTTCACGGAGGCATCTCTTAATAAATTCTCGGCTTTCAAGCCACGTCAGTTCAAATAACAGTCTCGAGCTTTCGTTAGACATCTTCGCCAGCGTCGTCCGGAGGAAAGCCACTGAGTGCAGTTTTATCTTTATATAGCCGCCATTACGGCCTCTGGCACCCATCAGAGAGGGCCGAAACGACGCATGCGTAGAAGGTGAACTGGGCAGTTCATAGCAGCTCCGGTCCGTCGCGGGACCGAGTGACGTCAGGTGGAGTGAGAGGCCGGCGCTCCAACATCCCTACAAGCGTCAAGCAATTGTAGCTGCTTCCTTTCGACATTCACCTTCACGTCAGAACATGACGCATGTACCGATATTCAAGATGAATGCACCCAGTGTACCCACCACGTGGTGTAAGATTGTAAACTTGGCCTACCTCCACTAACCTGATCCCCTCCCCAATAAAAATCGCGCGAAGTTCAAATTCCAATATGATAATGCGGCACACCTATGACAATGGCGGGAAGTAGGTCACTTGCGCTTTTGCTACCAACCTAAGAAAATTGTGTGAAAGAAAGGACACTTGTACTAGCCTCAGCCACCCGACCGCCACTTCCTCCTACGAGCTGGCGCCAAGATTGAATTCTGGCATTAAAGAAAGGTCACTTCTGCTTTCGCTACCAATGTAAGAAAATTGTTGCAAACAAAGCTCACCTCCACCACTAACCTACCAGGCCACCACCTCTTCCTAGTGGTTGCTGGTAAAAGCACTCAGCCTGCACTAGGATGATGGAGAGAGGAAGGAATGTACTTTATTTATTTGGGAGAAATTTATTTATGGATGGAGTATATTTTTCACAGAACACACGCTCTGACATGTGCCACAGCATACAGACCTGCAAACTACTCCTACATAACTCGTGTATAAGACTCTACACACACACGCTTGCTAATTGTAAACAGTAAAAAATAACCCATTATACCGCCTATAGACATGCGAACCACTCCTAAATAATTCAATACGTTTATGACCATACAGCCAAACAACTCTTAAATAATAATAATAATAATCCATCTAAAACACTCTGCTTGCTAATCTTCAACTCTCTAAATCATACAGCAGCCTTTATTTAAAGAATTAGAGGCAGCACCACCACCCAGTGTATTCGCCACTGAGTTCAGAGCCCAACTGGCTTAGTTCATATCTATGCCGCTAGATGACCCTGTAGTGACGTCAGCTGATGACGCAACTACCGTAATCTAAGATTTTGCCACCTACTGCGTTCACCATGAGCTCCTGACCCCAACTGTCTTAGTACAGTTCGTCGCCACAGAGGACGCCTCTGTGACACCAGCTGATGACGCAAGTACATTTATCCCTGATGGCGGCAAACAGCGTGTTCTCCACGAGGTCTAGTACTCAGTACCACCAGCAGAGGACGTTGTCATCCTTTTCATGATGTAAACCAAGATGGTGAGGGAAAATGATGTGAAAACCTCTCAGCCTGCTCTGGGCTGCTGGGGAGAATAAGGATGGGGTGCACTCTATTTATTTTCAAACAACTTATTTATGTGGAGGTGACTGGATGCAGTCGAGTGCAGTGCTATATTACACGTCCCGATCAATGCATTTGGGCTAGGTGATGGCATCTGTGCTACAATCAATTTTAGAACACAGAACGAGATGCTATGTCATGATCGCATATGTAGTTCTGACCTCAAATCGAAAGAATTGCGAAAAGTGACCAGGGAATAGGTATATATTGACTGATGCGGTGAAACTGAGGAAGTACTTTGCTATCTTCTGGCGCCGAACAAATTGTATGGTGAAGAGGTGGGTGCGACAATTTAAGGAAGGGCATGATCAAGTGCATGATGAAAAACGGATTCCACGGACGTGGTTTCTGGTGAACTGATTACTGTAGTCGAAGAAATGACTTAGAAGAACCGTAGCTTTACGATTAATGCTGTTTCTCGTCAACCTATAAGAATTTCACGAACAATAATTTACGAGACTGTCGCTGAAAAACTGGGTTTTCATTAACTATATACTCGTTGGGTGCCTAAACTTCTTAGGACAACAGGTGGCAGCATTCTGTGACGAAGGAATACATAAACTTATACGACACTGTGAGAAATGCCTGGAAAATTAAGTGGTCTATTTTGAAAACTAGTGTAAATGCTAAAGGTTTTTGTGCAATAAATTTCTGTATCGGTATTCGATTCCCTTTTTTACTACTAAACGGAATTTACTTCCCGAACTATCCTCATAAGTCCCAAATGAGGTGGAATCTGGTTTTCTAAGGCTTAGGTTCGTTGTCTCTTCAAAAACTGTGTCACACAATCCTTGTCTCCCATTTTTTCTGTGTTCAATGGATGTGGCAAATTATTCCGTTCAGCAAGCTGACATGTCATGTGGCAAAAATCATCTACTAATACGCCATAATAATAATGTTCCATGTCAAAAATATCATTAAGGAGTTATTATCCTTCGTCTTGGTTGAATACACACATGAAGTTCCCAAAAAACTTCTTGTCGGTAGTATAATCACTGTTTCTTTTAAAAACTCTTCTTTTAAGCGTGGTTCTTGAGACAGTGAAAATGGTTGCTGTAGTGACTTTCTTAAATAATTCTATGGCATCTTAACATACACCTGCAATAAGAGAACACAGCTTTTTATCAACTTGTTAAAGCACTAATACCTTTGCATACTTATTTTATGAACTACTCTTTTCTTATTATCAATTCCGTTGCCTTGAAACAAGGTACATAAATTGAAAAATATAACAGTCAGACAAATGAAAGAGAGACAGATGGGACGAAAGTAAGCAAATTATTTTTTCAGAGACAATCGCCGTAAATGTTAATACATTTATCCCATTGCGCGACAACACGATCAATGCCTTCATGAAAAAATGTTAGCGGGTGCCTAAGGAACCATGATTGTAGCCAGGCTTGCGCTTCCTCACCCGAAGCAAATCTACGGTCACGAATGTCTTTCTTGAAGGGTCCAAAGATATGGTAGTCGCGTGGGGAAGGTTCAGAACTGTATGAAGAACGAGTGAAGGCTTCAAAGCGAAACTTCTGCAATATAGCCGCAACAACTTGGCAATATGTGGGCGGACAAAATGGGTTTGTAGGCAACCGCAAACATTTTTCCATCAAGGGATTGACTGTCTTGTCTCACGGTGGAATAAATGTGTTGACCATTGAGATGATTACTTTTCTCATCTGTCTCTTTTTTATTTTCTTTGACTGCCTCTTACAGATGTTCGGGCAAAGTGACTACTTGGCTACTTTGTCCCGTTAGGCGCTAGACCACAATGTCTGACTGGACGCCACTCGCTTACTATTGTCTGAACACGAACTTGCGTTGCCTAGGCAATTCATGAACAAGTGGCTTCGAAGACTAAAGTCAATAATGTTTTACTATCACTGTATCAATTAGCTATCCAAATGAATTTGCCATTTGCCTAACATCAGACGTAGATAAAACACAAAACATTGCATTGCAGAGGAGCGTGCGCAACTACAGCCTCGAAACTCGCTGACAAAACCAAAGAAGTCTCTTCGAATAATTTTAAAGTTCGGCACTAGGGTGCGACAGTTTCCAAGAGAATGAAATGAGGTGGTCGCTTTACCTCCCCTGGCGCTGTCAACGCTAGGCAGCATCGAACACGTCCTCCACTCCCTCAACAACACTACAGAGTCATGAAGAAACACACTGTGCATGGAAAATTACAGTATAAAAATTTTGTATATTCCAGTCATTCCTGCTTTCATTATTGTTGGGTGACCTGTGGCACAACTTTTTGTTAGTGGAAAAAACTAAACAGTTTCAAACTTCTGATTACTCTACAAATGAGTTAATGTGTTAAATATTTGACTTTAAGCATTTAAACGAGAAAAAGCTTATAAAAGGGTTGGATTTATGCTTAATCTTTGTTGGAAGTCGCCAAGCACTCTCATGGTCAAATACTGGATGACTATATTGTGAGTAATTTGCGCTTCGTTCTAAGCAAAAGCTAGTATTTCACGAATCTCAATGTTTATAACGTCGCATTTCTTGAATCATGTAGCGTACAATGCTGTAATTTTGAAGGTACATTTGGAGTTGTACGTAGACACTGTCTGCAAAATGCGTTACGAATACAGTTAGTAGGCAAGAAGCTATAAATTAAAACGTAATTTTTGATGTGTCAGTTTTACGACGTGAACACCAAAAATGTAATAAGCGATTTTTTTTTCTTTCGTCAATTTTTTCTGGAAGTCGGAGGGAGGGGGAAGGTGCCAGCGAGAAAAAGTTTTCGAGGATTTGAAATTGTGTGTGAGGATTGTTGCAAGTCACCACATACTCTCATTTTCATATACAGAATGAATATAATTTTGGTATTTGCACGCGGTAAGTTATGCTGACTCAAGACATACTCGTATACACAATTTCTAACTGCAAAACTTGTCTTACTGTGTTGAAACTTCCACACAACTTTATACCTGTTAATGAGCAGATTATGTCAGTCTTTTACATTTCAGAGTTTTGTCACTTTTTATATGAAATATTAAAATTCAAAGTTTTGTTGTCCTTGTAAGCAGTTAGATAGGCAACATACAGCTGCGTCCGGATATCGGGATAGTCGCTTGTTGTTAATAAAGATAATAAGATCTAAAGGTGTTATCAAAGTTTGACAAAAGTTTCCTGTATTTGGAACGTATACAACGTGCTTACCATTTTGCTGAGTATCATTCTTGTTTTTATTTTCTTCTATCTTTTTTGATCCAAATTACGTTTTTTTATTAATTTCGGGTCATTCAAAAATACAATAATGAACAGCAACTTTTTCACGCAAGTTTATGACGTCATATCTTCTGACCTATGTGTCATACAACGGTATAATATTGTAGACACGTTCAGTGGTATACATGGATACTGCCTGCAAAATGTGTTGCGAATAGAGTCAGTAGCGAAGAAGAAATACATTAAAATGTGATTGCTGATGCTGAATAATTTTTAATGTATGAAAAGCGAAAAGCGGAAAGGGATAATTTTTTTTGGCTGCATTGTTTTGTGAGGGCTGTCAACGAGAAAAAGTTTCGAAAGGGCTTGAAATTACATGCAAGGTTTATTGAAAGTCGCTAAGTGCGCTCACGCTCAAAAGCTGGATGAACATAGTCCGAGTGTTCACGCACTTTGACTTACTCTGCCTGAAGACATATATACAGTTTCTAACGTTAATATTTCAGATATTGTTTTAAACGTTTAAAGCAAGGGTATATCTCTTAATGATTAGATTAGAACAGCATTTTAAATTCCATCAATAATTGATGAAAAGCTGAAAATCAAATTTTTATTTCCCGTGGAAGTCATTAGACAGGCAACCTGCTACAGGACTGGGTGGCAGGGTGACTGTTTTAGCTGCTTAACAGAATAGATGAAGGAAACTGCAGCTATTTGGCTATGGTTATCATTTCTATCAGATGTTTTTCATCAGTGGAATCTTATAAAGTCTGTGTACACTGTTAACTTATGTAAATTGGGATGGCTTGAGAAGTTGTATACAGCATCCGTAGTTATTAGCGCCCTTTAAATTTTGAAGGCCTGTATATACTTTTACCTGAAGGTAGATAGATCAGCAAAACTGTGTTGTCCTTCTCACACTCACATGTGAATTCGTTATTAAATACCGTGAAGGATGACTGTATGATATAATGGACATCACCTATAGTGTCCCCATAAATGATAAAGAATGTATCATCCCTATACCCCCCCCCCTCCCATTGAACCATGGACCTTGCCGTTGGTGGGGAGGCTTGCGTGCCTCAATGATACAGATAGCCGTACCGTAGGTGCAACCACAACGGAGGGGTATCTGTTGAGAGGCCAGACAAACGTGTGGTTCCTAAAGAGGGGCAGCAGCCCTTTCAGTAGTTGCAGGGGCAACAGTATGGATGATTGACTGATCTGGCCTTGTAACACAAACCAAAACCGCCTTGCTGTTGTGGTACTGCGAACGGATGAAAGCAAGGGGAAACTGCAGCCGTAATTTTTCCCGAAGGCATGCAGCTTAACTGTATGGTTAAATGATGATGGAGTCCTCTTGCGTAAAATATTCCGGAGGTAAAATAGTCCCCCATTCGGATCTCCGGGCGGGGACTACTCAAGAGGACGTCGTTATCAAGAGAAAGAAAACTGGCGTTCTACGGAACGGAGCGTGGAATGTCAGATCCCTTAATCGGGCAGGTAGGTTAGAAAATTTAAAAAGGGAAATGGATAGGTTAAAGTTAGATATAGTGGGAATTAGTGAAGTTCGGTGGCAGGAGGAACAAGACTTTTGGTCAGGTGAATACAGGGTTATAAATACAAAATCAAATAGGGGTAATGCAAGAGTAGGTTTAATAATGAATAAAAAATAGGAGTGCGGGTAAGCTACTACAAACAGCATAGTGAACGCATTATTGTGGCTACGATACACACAATGCCCACGCCTACTACACTATTACAAGTTTATATGCCAACTAGGTCTGCAGATGATGAAGAAATTTATGAAATGTATAATGAGATAAAAGAAATTATTCACGTAGTGAAGGGAGACGAAAATTTAATAGTCATGGGTGACTGGAATTCGACAGTAGGAAAAGGAAGAGAGGGAAACGTAGTAAGTGAATATGGATTGGGGGCTAAGAAATGAAAGAGGAAGCCGCCTGGTAGAGTTTTGCACAGAGCATAACTTAATCATAGCTAGCATTTGGTTCAAGAATCATGAAAGAAGGTTGTATACGAGGGTCGGTCAAAAAGTAATGCCTCCCATTTTTTTTCTACTTAAAAAAATTAAGTTAAGTGAAAAATTTGAATTTGGCGCCATTCCTCAAACCTTCTTCTGCTATCCACTGCAGTAGTAACTTTCTGTGTCAACAGGTGGCAGCACAGCAGAAGTTTGTAAGATGGCCGACATCGATGTTCGTTTGAGACAGCGTTGTGTGATTGAATTCTTGAATGCAGAAGGTGAAACGCCCATACGCATTCATGAAAGACTGAAGAAGGTGTATGGTGTTGTGACAGTGGATGTCAGCACTGTTAGACGATGGGTTCGTCGTTGTAAGGAAGCTGAAGGGCAAACACCGTTGACTGACGAAAAGCGGAGCGGCAGGCCGGTGAGTGCAGTGACTCCACACAACATTCAGCAAGTTGATGACATCATTCGTGGTGACCGTCGGGTGACTGCAGATGAAGTGTGTCGCATTATTTCTCTTAGTAAAGGCAGTGTGATCACGATTATTAAACAATTGGGGTACTCAAAAGTTTGTGCACGGTGGGTTCCAAGAATGTTAACCGATCAGAATAAAGAGGCAAGGAAAACAATAGCCTCCCAACACTTGCAGCGCTTCCGTTTGGAGGGAGATGAGTTTCTGAAAAAAATTGTGACTGGGGACGAAACATGGGTGCATTTTTTTGAACCCAAATCAAAGAGGCAGTCAATGGAGTGGCGTCACACAAGCTCGCCGAGGAAGAAAAAATTCAAAACTGTGCGATCGGCAGGGAAAGTTATGGCAACAGTTTTCTGGGATACAGAGGGTGTGATTCTGGTTGATTTTTTGGAGCAGGGATGCACAATAAATTCTGTTCAATACGTCACAACCCTCAAAAAACTTAAAGCACGTCTTCAGCGAGTTCGCCCAACAAAATCAATGGCAGATGTTCTTCTTTTGCATGACAATGCAAGACCACACACCAGTCGTCACACCTCTGACGAGATTGTCAAAATTGGATGGGAAGTTTTGCCTCATCCCCCATACAGCCCTGACCTGGCACCATCAGACTTCCATCTGTTTGGGCCACTAAAAGAAGCTCATCGTGGGATTCATTTTGAAGATGAGGAGGCCGTCAAAACATCCGTGCGTCAATGGCTTAGGAAGCAGAGCTGTGATTTTTACCGTGCTGGGATACATGCCCTTGTTCAAAGATGGACCAAAACTGTAGAGATGGGCGGAGATTACATTGAAAAATGACAAAATGATCCTCAATGTTGTGGTTTTCAACCTATGTAATTGCATTTAAATTTCCTGACAATTAAACGTAGAAAAAAAAATAGGAGGCATTACTTTTTGACTGACCCTCGTACATGGAAGAACCCTGGAGACACTAAAAGGTTTCAGATAGGTTATATAATGGTAAGACAGAGATTTAGAAACAAGATTTTAAATTTTAAGACATTTCCAGGGGCAGATGTGAACTCTGACCACAATCCATTAGTTATGAACTGTAGATTAAAACTGAAGAAACTACAGAAAGGTGGGAATATAAGGAGGAGGGACCTGGATAAACTGAAAGAACCAGAGGTTGTACAGAGTTTCAGGGAGAGCGTAAGAGAACAATTGACAGGAATGCGGGAAAGAAGTACAGTACAAGTAGGATGGGTAGCTTTGAGGAATGAAATAGTGAAGGCGGCACAGGATCAAGTAGGTAAAAAGACGAGGGCTAGTAGAAATCCTTGGGTAACAGAAGAGATACTGAATTTAATTGATGAAAGGAGAAAATATAAAAATGCAGTAAGTGAAGCAGGCAAAAAGGAATACAAACATCTCAAAACTGAGATCGACAGCAAGTGCAAAATGGCTAAGCAGGGATGGCTAGAGGACAAATGTAAGTATGTAGAGGCTTATCTCACGAGGGGTAAGATAGATACTGCCTACAGGAAAATTAAAGAGACCTTTGGAGAAAAGAGAACCACTTGCATGAATATCAAGAGCTCAGATGGAAACCCAGTTCTAAGCAAAGAAGGGAAAGCAGGAAGGTGGAAGGAGTATTAGAGGGTCTATACAGGGGCGATGTTCTTCAGGACAATATTATGAGAATGGAAGAGGAGGTAGATAAAGATGAAATGGGAGATCTGATACTGCGTGAAGAGTTTGACAGAGCACTGAAAGACCTTAGTCGAAAAAGGCCCCAGGAGTAGACAACATTCCATTAGAACAACTGACAGCCTTGGGAGAGCCAGTCGTGACAAAACTCTACCATCTGGTGAGTAAGATGTATGAGACAGGCGAAATTCCCTCAGAATTCAAGAAGAATATAATAATTTCAATCCCAAAGAAAGCAGGTGTTGACAGATGTGAAAATTACCGAACTAACAGTTTAATAAGTCACAGCTGCAAAATACTAACGCGAATTCTTTACAGACGAATGGAAAAACTGGTAGAAGCCGGCCTCGGGGAAGATCAGTTTGGATTCCGTAGAAACGTTGGAACACGTGAGGCGATACTGACCTTACGACTTATCTTAGAAGAAAGATTAAGAAAAGGCAAACCTACATTTCTAGCATTTGTAGACCTAGAGAAAGCTTTTGACAATGTTGACTGGAATACTCTCTTTCAAATTCTAAAGGTGGCAGGGGTAAAATACAGGGAGCGAAAGGCCATTTACAATTTGTACAGAAAACAGATGGCAGTTATAAGAGTCGAGGGGCATGAAAGGGAAGCAGTGGTTGGGAAGGGAGTGATACAGGGTTGTAGCCTCTCCCCGATGCTATTCAATCTGTATATTGAGCAAGCAGTAAAGGAAACAAAAGAAAAGTTCGGAGTAGGTATTAAATTCCATGGACAAGAATAAAAACTTTGAGGTTCGCCGATGACCTTGTAATTCTGTCAGAGACAGAAAAGGACTTGGAAGAGCAGTTGAACGGAATGGACAGTGTCTTGAAAGAAGGGTATAACATGAACATCAACAAAAGCAAAACGAGGATAATGGAATGTAGTCGAATTAAGTCGGGTGATGCTAAGGGAATTAGATTAGGAAATGAGACACTTAAAGCAGTAAAGGAGTTTTGCTATTTGGGGAGCAAAATGGTTGAAGTAGAGAGGATGTAAATGTAGACTGGCAATGGTAAGAAAAGCGTTCCCGAAGAAGAGAAATTTGTTAACATCGAGTATTGATTTAAGTGTCAGGAAGTCATTTCTAAAAGTATTTGCATGTAGTGCAGCCATGTATGGAAGTGAAACATGGACGATAAATAGTTCTGACTAGAAGAGAATAGAAGCTTTCGCAATGTGGTGCTACAGAAGAATGCTGAAGATTAGATGGGTAGATCACATAACTAATGAGGAGGTATTGAACAGAATTGGGGAGAAGAGGAGTTTGTTGCACAACTTGACTAGAAGAAGGGATCATCAGTTGGTAGGACATGTTCTGAGGCATCAAGGGATCATAAATTTAGTGTTGGAGGGCAGCGTGGAGGGTAAATATCGTAGAGGGAGACCAAGAGATGAATACACTAAGCAAATTCAGAAGGATGTAGGGTGCAGTAGGTACTGGGAGATGAAGAAGCTTGCACAGGATAGAGTAGCATGGAGAGCTGCATCAAACCAGTCTCAGGACTGAAGACCACAACAACAACATCCATATACCTTTTGTAGAACAGGATCTTTCCCACATTATGGAGTGTTTTATAATAATGACTATTATGAACTGACCTGTACTAGGCAAACAAGATGCAGATATGAGGTTTCGATAACAGTGGGAAGACACACTGCTAGCCATTAAAACTGCAACAATATGAAGACATTATCTAAAAATCGTTAGATTGATGAGAAGGATACTACATGATTGCGTATGCATTTGATTAGTGTTTCAGTGCAATCGCACACAATACGTAGGAGTAACTGCATATGCAATCTGTATGTAAGAAAAGATTAGTCAGCGGGCTTGTTGTTCAGAAATTGCATTTGCATATCTGTTGTTTCTGGTTCAAAATGGCTCTGAGCACTATGGGACTTAACACCTGACGTCATCAGACCCCTAGAACTTAGAACTACTTAAACCTAACTAACTTACGAACATCACACACATCCATGTCCGAGGCAGGATTCGAACCTGCGACCGTAGCGGTCGCGCGGTTCCAGACTGTAGCGCCTAGAACCGCTCGGATTGTTTCTGGGAAGATCATGTTATTAGTCATGTAAGAAGGAGAAATATCGACCGCCATTTATCAGAATTCGACAGTGGGAACATGAGGGCCCATCGAAACCGTGGTTTATCGTTCTCAGTATTGCTGCTCACGTTGGTCAGGATGTCATGACAGTCGTTCGGATGTGACATCAATAGATTCAAAAGCGTCCTACCAACACCATGTAGGATCTTATCAGCACAGAGTGACTAGTGACCGATAGGACAGACACATGGTTCGCTCATTCGCACAGCTCGTATAGCCGTGCCACGTACTTTAAATTAGGAAATGGGCTTGTTTGTAGACGGACAGTTTGACGAAGTGCAGAGCACCACGAACTGTGAGCATGGGGAACATACTTTCGGGTTTCTTAACGCGGCAGCAGGGAGAGCCGCGACGACTGTAGTGTCCAAAACAACAACACTTGATGCAGGCAGGAATGACACCACGTCGGCAATTTAGACGAGTCCAGTTTTTGTTTATAGCATCACGATGGACATATCCAGTGCAGAGGCCATGAAAAGAAGGATTGTTACCAATTTGGATTTGACATCATAGTATTGGGCCAACATCCAGTGTTGTGGTATGAAGTTCCGTAGGGTACATACACTACGTGATCAAAAGTATCCGGACCCTTCCAAAAACGTACGATTTTCATATTAGATACATTGTGTTGACACCTATCGCCAGATACCTCATATCAGCGACCTCAGTAGTCATTAGGCATCGCGAGAGAGCAGATTGAGACGCTCCGCGGAGATCAGGGACTTCGAACGTGGTCACGTGATTGAGTGTAACTTGCGTCATACGACTGTACGTGTGATTTCCACACTCCAAAACATCCCTAGGTCCACTGTTTCAAATGTGATATTGAAGTTGAAACGTGAAGGGACACGTACAGCACAAAAGCGTACAGGCCGACCTCGTCTGTTGTCTGAGAGAAACCGCCGACAGTTGAAGAGCGTCGTAATGTATAATAGGGAGACATCGATCTAGATCATCACCCAGGAATTCCAAATTGCACCAGGATCCATTGCAAGTACTATAACAATTCGGCAGGAGGTGAGAAAATTTGGATTTCATGGTCGAGCGGCTGCTCATAACTCACACATCACACCGGTAAATACTTAACGACGCCTCGCTTGGTGTAACGAGCGTAAATCTTGGACAATTCAACAGTGGAGAAACGTTGTGTGGAGTAACGAATCACGGTACACGATGTGGCGGTCCGATGGCAGGGTGTGGGTATGGCGAATGCCCGGTGAACGTCATCTGCCAGCTTATGTAGTGCGAACAGTAAAATTCCGCTGTCTTTTTCATGGGGGCATACGTTGTTTTGCTTGGCACCATCGCAGCATAGGCCTACTCTGATGTTTTAAGCACTTTCTTACTTCCCACTGTTGAAGAGCAATTCGGGAATGGCGATTACATTTTTCAACACGATCGAGCACCTATTCATAATGCACGACAATAACATCCCTGTAATGGACTGGCCTTCACAGAGTCCTGACCTAAACCGTATAGAACACCTTTGGGGTGATTTGGAACTCCGTCTTAGTGCCAGGCCTTACCTACCAACATCGATATCTCTGCTCAGTGTAGCACTCCTTGAAAAATGGGCTGCGATTCCCCAAGAAACCTTCCAGCACCTGACTGAATGTATGCCTGCGAGAGAGGGAGCTGTCATCAATGCTAAGGGTGGGCCAACACCATATTGAATTCTAGCATTACCGGAGGAGGGCGCCACGAACTAGTAAGGCATTTTCTGCCAGATTCAAAAAATGTTCAAATGTGTGTGAAATCTTATGGGACTTAAAAGCTAAGGTCATCAGTCCCTAAGGTTGCACACTACTTAACCTAAAGTATCCTAAGTACAAACACACACAGCCATGCCCGAGGGAGGACTCGAACCTCCGCCGGGACCAGCCAATCCATGACTGCAGCACCCTAGAGCGCTCGGCTAATCCTGCGCGGCTTTCTGCCAGGTGTTCGGATACTTTTGATCACATAGTGTATCAGTGCCGCCTCTGGTTAGCACAGCTGGAAATTTGAAAAGCGAGCATTGTATTTCTGATGTGTTAAGGCTGGTGGCTGTGCCTTATCTTTGAGGTCTCTGTATAGTTTAGTTTCAACAAAATAACGCTAGACTGGATGTTGTCCATACCGTCCTGACCTATCTCTGTACAGAGAGTGTATAACTGTTGGCCTGTCCAGCACATTCTGCAGATCTATAACCCACTGAAAACATCTGGTCATGGGTTGCCAAGAGAGTAGCTCACCAAGACTGGCAACCCAGAATGGAACAAGTTATCCGCATCTGCCATCCGAGCTTCGTCCGATACGATACCCAGTCAGGTTATAAAGATATCTGTGTACAGGATTTCGCATGCTGTATACAGCCAATTCACGTGCAGGTCTGGTAACGTATTTTTCTTACTGCTACAGATGAATGCTGAACATTGCATGGGTAAATCACGCAACTAATGGGGAATTACTGAATAGAATTGGAGAGAAGAGGAATTTGTGACACAGATGGACTAGAAGAAAGGATAGGTTAGTAGGACACGTTCTGAAGCATCAAGGGATGACCAGTTTAGTACTGGAGTGAAACATGGAGGGTACAAACCGTAGAGTGAGACCAAGAGATGAATACACTAAGCAGATTCAGAAGGATGTATGTTGCAGTAGTTACTCGGAGATTAAGAAGCTTTCACAGGATAGAACAGCATGGAGAGCTGCATCAAACCAGTCTCTGGAGTGTCGATAACAACAACAACATTCTTCTTACTGTAGTGTATACGCTCAACGAGTTGAATTTAGTCATTCGCTATCCTTGCTAGCGTTGAAATTTTAACGGTCAGTAATGTGCAGGGGGTCCATAGAAGCATGCCACAGCTATAAAGTTTAATACTATTGTCTGTAAGTATTATAGAATGTTGGTTCAAGGTCACAATTAAAGAGTAACTCAAACAGTTTTAGGTAAGTATCTGCACGAGTGTTCCTTTGTTGTTTTGCCGCTAGCAGTGCCACTTGCACAAAGTGGCAATTCCTGAGCGGAAAACGTTTTGTATTCTGCGGTTTGCTGAGAGTGAAATTGTAATTTCAGTTCAACGTGCGTTTCGTTTAAAGTTTAATTGTGATTGGCCATGTGGCAAAATAATTCTGCTGGTGGCATGAGAGGTTCGAAACGGCCATACGTGTGGGTAAAGGGAAAAGCATGGAACGACAGAAAGCGTCTGAAGAGCATGTTGACCATGTCAGACTGTTCGAAGTCATAAGAAATCTTTTCGGAGAGGAAGTCTTGAAATTCAGTTCCTAAAGACGACAGTGGGAAAGGCGTTAAGAACACATGTATCCACACCAGTTATAGTTGGTGCACGCTTTAAATTCAGATTACTATAGTGTACTATACAATTTTGCAAAAAATGGCTCTGAGCACTATGGGACTTAACATCTGTGGTCATCAGTCCACTAGAACTTAGAACTACTTAAACCTAACTCCCCTAAGGACATCACACACATCCATGCCCGAGGCAGGATTCGACCCTGCGACCGTAGCGGCAAAACAACAAAGGAGCACTTGTGCAGATACTTACCTAAAACTGTTTGAGTTACTCTTTAATTGTGACCTTGAACCAACATTCTAAATTCTGAAGCGCCTAGAACCGCACGGCCACAACGGCCGGCTGTAATTTTGCAAGTGAAGTGTTGCAGCGGGAAGATGACTTTCTTGATCGTGCGCTGTTTTCATCTAAGTGGAAACTTAAATGCCCAGAATGTTCCTAGCTGGGAGTCAGAATAGCCTCATGAACTTCTAGAATATCAGACAGATTACTAGATTTCGTAATATTAAACATGTTGTGATCTGTATCCCGACACACACACACACACGCACACACACACACACACACACACACACACACACACACACACACACACACACACACACATACACTCCTGGAAATGGAAAAAAGAACACATTGACACCGGTGTGTCAGACCCACCATACTTGCTCCGGACACTGCGGGAGGGCTGTACAAGCAATGATCACACGCACGGCGCAGCGGACCCACCAGGAACCGCGGTGTTGGCCGTCGAATGGCGCTAGCTGCGCAGCATTTGTGCACCGCCGTCGTCAGCGTCAGCCAGTTTGCCGTGGCATACGGAGCTCCATCGCAGTCTTTAACACTGGTAGCATGCCGCGACAGCGTGGACGTGAACCATATGAGCAGTTGACGGACTTTGAGCGAGGGCGTATAGTGGGCATGCGGGAGGCCGGGTGGACGTACCGCCGAATTGCTCAACACATGGGGCGTGAGGTCTCCACAGTACATCGATGTTGTCGCCAGTGGTCGGCGGAAGGTGCACGTGCCCGTCGACCTGGGACCGGACCGCAGCGACGCACGGATGCACGCCAAGACCGTAGGATCCTACGCAGTGCCGTAGGGGACCGCACCGCCACTTCCCAGCAAATTAGGGACACTGTTGCTCCTGGGGTATCGGCGAGGACCATTCGCAACCGTCTCCATGAAGCTGGGCTACGGTCCCGCACACCGTTAGGCCGTCTTCCGCTCACGCCCCAACATCGTGCAGCCCGCCTCCAGTGGTGTCGCGACAGGCGTGAATGGAGGGACGAATGGAGACGTGTCGTCTTCAGCGATGAGAGTCACTTCTGCCTTGGTGCCAATGATGGTCGTATGCGTGTTTGGCGCCGTGCAGGTGAGCGCCACAATCAGGACTGCATACGACCGAGGCACACAGGGCCAACACCTGGCATCATGGTGTGGGAAGCGATCTCCTACACTGGCCGTACACCTCTGGTGATCGTCGAGGGGACACTGAATAGTGCACAGTACATCCAAACCGTCATCCAACCCATCGTTCTACCATTCCTAGACCGGAAAGGGAACTTGCTGTTCCAACAGGACAATACACGTCCGCATGTATCCCTTGCCACCCAACGTGCTCTAGAAGGTGTAAGTCAACTACCCTGGCCAGCAAGATCTCCGGATCTGTCCCCCATTGAGCATGTTTGGGACTGGATGAAGCGTTGTCTCACGCGGTCTGCACGTCCAGCACGAACGCTGGTCCAACTGAGGCGCCAGGTGGAAATGGCATGGCAAGCCATTCCACAGGACTACATCCAGCATCTCTACGATCGTCTCCATGGGAGAATAGCAGCCTGCATTGCTGCGAAAGGTGGATATACACTGTACTAGTGCCGACATTGTGCATGCTCTGTTGCCTGTGTCTATGTGCCTGTGGTTCTGTCAGTGTGATCATGTGATGTATCTGACCCCAGGAATGTGTCAATAAAGTTTCCCCTTCCTGGGACAATGAATTCACGGTGTTCTTATTTCAATTTCCAGGAGTATATATATATATATATATATATATATATATATATATATATATATATATATATATATCTGAAGCTGCGGTAACAGGAGTGGCTTGTTTGAATATGGTACAGAATGGAATTTCGTCAGTTTGTAAGTCCACCTGAAAACTGTATTGGCAACAAGATCGAGCCCCTCCCCATTGGCATCTCTCGGCTACGAAGCTACGAGAGCGGTTGAAAGTCGAAGCCCCTGACCGGTGAATTGATCGTAATGATCAATATGAACACAGCTCTTTTGTGGTCGCCTCCACGTTCACCTGACCTCACTCCTTGCGAGTTTTTCCTGTAGGGTTCGTGTCTGCGTTCCGCCGCTACCTAATGATGTGTCAGAATAAAGAGACAGAGCCTGCCGCTGTGGCCGAGCTGTACTAGGTGCTTCAGTCTGGAACCGCGCTGCTGCTGCGGTCGCAGGTTCGAATCCTGCCTCGAGCATGGATGTGTGTGATGTTCTTAAGTAGTTCTAAGTCTAGGCGACTGATGACCTCAGAAGTGAAGTCCCATAGTGCTTAGAGCCATTTGAACCATCTGAGATACAGAACTGAAAAGGCTATTGGTCCCAATACTCTGGACTCGTTAACCAGTGTGTGGGAATAATTGGATTTTAGGTTGGATGTAAGTTTGTGGCACAACTTGACTAGAAGAAGGGATCGGATGGTAGCACATGTTCTGAGGCAACAAGGGATCACCAATCTAGTATTTGAGGGCAGCGTGGAGGGTAAAAATTGTAGAGGGAGACCAACAGATGAATACACTAAGCAGATTAAGACGGATGTAGGTTGCAGTAGGTACTGGGAGATGAAGAAGCTGCACGGGATAGAGCAGCGTGGAGAGCTGCATCAAACCAGTCTCAGGACTGAAGACGACAACAACAGGTTGGATGTGTGCCATATAAGTAATGTGCACAGATTGAACATTTGTAAGAAGATATAGGTAGGATTATCTTCAATTTGAGGTACAACTTGCTGTAAATAGTCTAAATAAGACCGTTAAAATATACCTCTGAAACTGGATCAAATATTTATGGACACGTCGTATTATTTTGTACAATCCCTATATTACTGTTACAGCTGATAAAAGACCAAAAGGAATTGCTCGCTAGCCGATACATTCTGCAACCCCTTCCTCATCTGCAGAGCAGTTTGCATCAAGTTCGACAAATGGACTGATGAAGACAGCTCCTTGCGAGTTGGCCACCACCGAGAAATGAAGCGTCCGTCGAGTGGGCGATAAGGCAGCGGCAAGGAGATCAGCGTCTCAAGACGCTGCCGGTGTGGGGGTGGAGTTGTGGGGGCGGCCGGTGTTGATGGAGTGGCGCCCTCAGCGGCTGCGACAGGCGCTTAGGCCCGCCCCGGGCCTGCGGCCGCCCCCGCCGTCATCGCCGGCCGAGCAATTAGCGCTGCCCAGCGGACGGCCACGTGGCTTCCGTCGGCGGCGTCCTCCACTTCTCCGTGGCGCTGGGGACAAAGAACGGCGCTGCCTCCAGCAAATCCCAACTCTGTCACCCTCAGCTTGATACCAGCACCAGTTAACGAAAACCACTGCACAAGGACACGTACACGTCCACACACGAAAACCCACACAGAGTCACAAAAACATACACGTAAATTTTTGTTTGTTTTTTATCTAGTATAGTGGACAACGTTTCCCCAGAAATAAAAAAATAAAATATATTGGTCGGGTGCGAGTAGGATTCGCTAACTGAGAGTTCCATACAGATTCATTAAAGTACGCAGACAGTTAATCCATTCCGGGAACCGAGGATCTCAACGATTTTTGCCTTTTATCACTATTGATACTGGTAACATGTCGGTCCCAGGGATTCGAAGACTTTCGAGAATGATTGAATATCAGTTCTGGAGTTGGATAACAAATGACTGAAGCAATATTTATTTCGTATGATATAATTACAAATCAATTTTTGGATTTTTTCTTTGGTTTTAGTGTCAAACCTTGCTGCTTTGAAAGATTACCGTCAAACCTCCCTGCCTAGGGACGCCAGATGAAAGTTGATGTCGTCAAGCCGTGAATGAAAATTGCGCAACGGATAACTGGGGAGGGGAGCTTGAGAGCGCTACCTAGAGAACGTGCCCTTTCTGTATCATACTGGGCAAGGGGCTGGAGGGCTCACACGCTGATGTGTGGGTCCCTGCATTCTATATCTTTTATTTTGAATGAAATCCTTTAACTTGACTCCTATGTGATTTTTAGGGTATGTTAAAGATTGACGACAACTGATTACCTGTTTATTTTAAACATTATCACTCGACTTTACAGTGATTGCAGCAATTGTTACAATTTACAGAATTTACAATTTTACAACTTATAGCCGGCCGGGGTCGCAGGTTCGAATACTGCCTCGGGCATGGATGTGTGTGATTTCTTTAGGTTAGTTAGGTTTAAGTAGTTCTAAGTTCTAGGGACTGATGACCTCAGATGTTAAGTCCCATAGTGCGCAGAGCCATTACAACTTTTAGCTCGGTTATATTATATACTAGTCTGCACGCAAATTTCTACAGGCAAGACGGAGTTGCGTAGGCCAAATGTATACCACCAAAGTCTCCCAATATTTTACATGGGACATCCACTATGCGAGGAGGATAACGGGCAAACTGAGGACCAGATACAGTAACACAGGGGGTCAAATTTCCGAAATTAAACGAGAACATTCATTTCCTTACACAATCCGAAGCTGGAAATAAAAGAATTAGTGCAAATATTCAAATAACTCTCTTCCACGCGTGAACATCGAGACAGACGCACTGAGGGCACGTCTGCTCACTTACCCGTCTTCTGTAACACTCCCAGAATATCGTGGGCACCCAGTGGTCTTCCTGGACCCTGGTGGAGGGGATGGTCGAACCACTTGGCCGTGACCAACCTCTCCACTCCAAATCTTGTGACACTGGAACGTCTTTGACTTTTACCTGCCTGTGCTGTCTCTCTGACAGCTACCCAGGAGTAAGGTTAGCGCTACTATACTACAGAACTACTTCCCAACTAAGATTTAGCCACGCTTTATGGAAAGGTGTGAGGAGGATTAGGAAAGTTCATGTGCAGATTCACATTCACGTACAATAAATGCGTAATACACGACACGTATAAATACATATTATGAAGCCTAACACATTTCTTTCCACCCGTCCACATGGGCTCTGTTGCAACCGCGGCTGGCCGCGTCGTGCAATAAAATTGGCGGCGGAGCCGCCTCTGTTTGTATTTCCCGTTGTGAACCAGCAACGAAACTTGCTGCTTATGGAGCGAAAACTACTGTACCGTTTCAGCTTGGCAAATTTCATGATCGGAGGTCAACAGATCCTGTAGGTTTTGACAACAGTATCGATACAAGTGCCATTAATGACGGTTTCTTTTCATTGCACTGACATAGAGGCTTCAATTTTTTACATAGCCAAGGGACCTTAGACCTTAACATGTGACATAAATTTCAACTTGATACGTGTTCACATTCCTGAGAAAAAGAGGTTTGGACAGTCGGACAGACGGACGGACAGATAGTCATCCTACAGTCTAAGGGCTTCATTTTGGCGGTTGTGGTACGAAACAGTAATATATCCACTCTTGTCGACTGCGACCAAAGTTCCAGACTGTAGCGCCTAGAACCGCACGGCCACCCCGGCCGGCCCGCACACTTGAGCACACGCACAGAACATTCGTAAAATCGTGTCAAACTGTCAGAAACGTCCTTCTTTGGGTCGTTGTTCAACTCGTGCTTCACATTGGCTTGGGTATCGGTTATGTAGTCCAAGCGATGAACCTATATTTAAATGTTTGCACTTTGTCGACTTGTGATCAGCTCGTACTGATTACATCAAGTCTCGTCACCTGTGACAACTTTTTTCTAGAAAAATATTATCCACTATTTTAATTTCAATCAACTCACAGCATGTGTCCGCTTGCCGTTGTTTTTGTTCAGGAGACAACGTGTGCGGGACAAACTATACGCACTTTTGTCTTCTTCAAATCATTCTGGAGATTCTTTCGGACACTTGATTTACAGACGATTTTCCCCTTTGCAACCCATACCTTCTATAGGGTAATCCCCCGTCAGTGTCTGCTCCGCTTATGTACTCTTTTTACCGCGTCATGTGCCAGCAAAGCCACCAGGCAGCATCCAACGTCGGGGTGGGCAGTGATCATAATATTTTGGTCTATCAGTGTATCTGAATGAGCAGGTAACGATGTCCTCATACGTTCTAAAGCACGTGCCGGGATAAAGTGTTTTGCCTCTACTGACCTGAAATCCTGTGGACGCCCCAGAACTGAATGAGCAGTAGCGGCCCCTATGTGTGGAAGGCTCCCAAGTTCCGGGAAAGCGGCCTGCTGATCCGATGCCCAGCTGTACCGCTTCCAAATGACGCCATATAGCAGAGGATGACACATCAGCCGTTCGTCATTGCGTTATTCGCTGAGCCGGGATACGGAATTGCTTTTTTTCCAAAAAGGCGCCATCATCCGGCCCCGCCCTCCCCCCCCCTCTCCCCCTCTTATACTTCGGTTCTGGTCTAGATTGTGCGGCAAATGAAAAAACTGGAAGTATCCTCTCAAATATTCTGTGTAAGTAGGCTGTTTACGTTTTCTTACTGGTAATGCCACGTAGCGCTCTGTATAAAAATCACTGGCTGTGCCGTGTGCAGTCTGTGGCTGGTTTGCATTGTTGTCTGCCATTGTAGTGTTGGGCAGCGGCAGCTGGATGCTAACAGCGCATAGCGTTGGGCAGTTGGAGGTGAGCCGCCAGCAGTGGTGGACGTGGGGAGAGAGATGGCGGAGTTTTGAAATTTGTAAGAATTGGTGTCATGAACTGCTATATATATTATGACTAGTGAGGTAAATACATTGTTTGTTCTCTATTAAAATCTTTCATTTGCTAACTATGCCTATCAGTAGTTAGTGCCTTCAGTAGTTTGAATCTTTTATTTAGGTGGCAGTAGTGGCGCTCGCTGTATTGCAGTAGCTTGAGTAACGAAGATTTTTGTGAGGTAAGTGATTTGTGAAAGGTATAGGTTAATGTTAGTCAGGGCCATTCTTTCATAGGGATTTTTGGAAGTCAGATTGCGTTGTGCCAAAAATATTGTGTTTCAGTTTAAGCACAGTCTTGTATAATTTTTCTAAGGGGACGTTTCATATTCGACCCTGCCAGGATACCTCACTGGAATCTTCTGATTTTTTCCTTATAGTTTGTGTAATTAGTGTATCTTTTGTTTATTGCTAGCGCGTAATCATAGAGAATTTCCTTTGTAGTTGCAGTCTTTCATTGTTGTACAGTAAAATAGTTGTGGCATGCATGTAGTTTTGCACGAAGTATTTCGCAGCTGCGCTTGCAATTAACTAGATATTATTTTCAGTGCTATGTTAATGTGTTCTCTTATTTTTGTTCTTCAAATTGTGTTTTTCTGTGTTGTCGTGTGAAAAATTGTGACAATAATGGCGTGTGAAAAACGTAACACTAGGCTCCAAAGTAAACTGAGAAATGACAGTGAAGACGAAAGCAGTGTGTTAGCGTCACCATGTAATGAATTCACTAACGTTCAAAGTAGTAATTTGGTAATAGCGCATAGGGAAATGGAGTGGGCTGCAAATAATGGTGTAGGCAGTGAAACAATTAGTGAACAGGGAAGCTTTATCGATCGGTCGGTCAGCAACAGCTCGCCTCAGGATTCCGAAATGACAGGACACAATCTTGCAAATACTGCAGATTCAGATTTTGCGTCCTCACCGTTTTCTCAAATAAATCAAGACACATTTTCTGCTTTTCAAAATGCGAATATTGCCGGTTCAAATGCACTGCCGAAAAGCACTGAGGAACATATTTCAGACACCAGTGCACTGTTATTACAGTTAATGCAACAAATGGGACAAAGGCTACAAAAGTTAGACACAACGCTTGAACAAAATCAGAAACAAATGGGACAAAATCTTCAAAAGTTAGACACAATGGAACAAAATCTTCAAAAGTTGGACACAATGGAACAACACCAGAGACAAACACAGCAACAGTTAGACACAATGGAACAACACCAGAGACAAACACAGCAAAAGCTTCAAAAGTTAGACACAGTGGAACAAAATCTTCGGAAGTTAGACACCACACTTGAACAAACATGTGAAGATTTAGCTACTGAGTTACATAACATTGAATCGAAATGTCAAAAAATCTGTAATGACGTAAAAACACAAATTTGTGAGCATTTTCAACATATTTTTTCGCGGCATGAAAACGCATTACAGAATCATGAAGCAGCCATAAAAGAACTGCAAACTATTGTTCGTGAAAATCACGACACCTTGCAAGCTAAAATGGACTCAGTTGCATCCACCGATTCGGTTACGCAACTTGCAAGAACTCAGGAACATTTAAAGGACACAGTAGATTCGATTTCAACACAAATGGACACTCTGAAACTTGGTTCAGAAAAACACACTGAGGAAATGTGTTCACTATCGGAGAAAGTAGCCGAACTTTCAGATCACTTCACTAACTTATCTACAAAGGTAGATGATGATCTGAATGATACAGAAGTGTGCGAACAAATTAGGAAATTCAAACAAAATCAGAATCAAATTAATACACAACACCAAAGAGAAATCCTGGAAGTGCAAGATCAGCTGACACAGGTAATACAAGAATTACGTATTTCAGAGGACACTCGCGCTCCAGCATGGGAAGAGGGACTTAGAAATACGGAAAAGCCACAAAATAATAACACAGGGCATTTCGGAAATTGTGAAAGAAATTGGCAAAGTGCACCGAATTTTGAGATGGAACTGCCGACACGACGTAACAATGAACGATATGCTATCCGCCGACACGATGATTTTGACTATAAGCTGTTCATTACGGCACGTAAATTCAAAACATTTAAGAATTCTGGCAACGACATTCATCCACAAGCGTGGCTCCATCAATTATCTCATTGTTTTCCTCCCAACTGGTCATTAGAGCACAGATTAGAATTTATGTGTGGCTGCTTGGAGAATGAACCAGCTGTAAAAATGCGATCGGTCATTCACGATTGTCACAGTGAAGGAGAATTTTATCATGCCTTCCTCTCAGCATATTGGTCTCAAGCTACACAAGACCGAGTAAAACATAGCATCATTATGGTGAAACACTTTGAACAATCTGAATTTTCCAGTCTCGTCAAATATTTTGAAGACATGTTGCATAAGAATCAATATCTTTCAAACCCATATAGCCCTTCAGAACTCATCCGTATTTGCATAATGAAATTGCCTCAACATTTAAGGAATATTATTTTGGCAGGACGATGCAAAGATGACATTGAAGCTTTTCAGGGACTGTTACAAGAACTGGAAATTGTCACTGAAAATCGCGGAACGCGAAAACAGGGACACTGCAATTACAGGTCACATCCGTCACAATTCCGCGATGACAGAAATAATAACTGGACACGACAAGGCTATTCTTACAACGCAAACCGTAACAAAACAGACACCACCCATATGACAACCACTGGCAGAGTAATAGTTACAGAGAAAGATCGCATTTCCGTAGTAATGAATATAACAGAGAGAATCATAGAAAGAGACAATATGGCAACCAGAACTATTATTATCAGGGGAGGCAGAATAATTTCAAACGCAAGGGTCCACCCTGCAGTGATAATTCAGGGAGAAATTCTCCACCACTTAACCTACAAGAAAGAAACTACAGGAACTACCGACATGACGACAGACGATATGATTGCAACGACAGACCGGAATTTCATCAGAACTGGCGGGATTCAAACAAAGCTGGGCCCTCTCGGCAAGGTGAATTTGTAGAAGTTAGGTCTCCTAATCCCAATAACGGCGCGCCCCAACAAAGAGACAGACAATGACTCGCACCACAGGCAGCCACGTGCGCCGGCCGGCTCTGGGAAAAATTACACAGACGCTAACCTTGAGAAAAGATTTAGCATTCTTTACCGACGTATAAAACATGATAATTGCTTTTCAGTTGACAGTCTGCGTACTAGGAAGATTAAAGGATTGTACTATATTTCACATGCAAAACCGTTTATTGAAATATAATCTGCTTTTTAACTTTGTCTTTGCCATACAACATTTCACTTCACATTTCTAGTATGCTTTTTCACACTGAGAAACTGTTAACATGCAACAATGTTTTGAAGTTAACTATCCAGTCTTGAACCTAGGGAACATTTTTAAACAGAAATTACGAATGTATTGTTATAGTGAACAGACGACACAGTGTTGTTATTTGTACATTCTTGCTTGTTAGTTGCACGATTACGTAACGACTATAAGGCATACATACTATGAACATATACTGTTAATGAGGTTTTAATGCAACATTTTGGTTCAGTTGAAAAGACATTCTTTATTTGAAGTTCATTCGGTGAGATTAAAGATGACTTAGCATTTGGTTTCTCTAATAGCTACACGATTATATCACGACGCTACTAATATGTGACACGATTTACATTGTTGCTTTTGCGGTGTATCTGTTTTATATCTGCACAGTTTTTCTGTATTATTCTGGAAAGTAAAACATGTTTTAGTAGTAACTTTTGTGGTATAGCTACAATGAGACAGCCTTTATCGTAGCACAACAATACGTTACATTATAGTACTTTCCTGATCACGGTAAGGTATGTAATAACTACGATATCTATACGGAAAGCATTTCACCTTCGTTTATGATGAGGTAAGTACATTGACTTCAGCAGAACTTTGCTTACAGAGGACGATAACTACGACAGTTCCACAGAATTATCTTACAGCAAAACGCACATTTAGCACTATAGGGCACGGATTTGAGTGATTAATTTGCTACTTAAACCATTTATTTATCAATATTGTTGAATTAAAAAGAAAGTTTTTTGTGATACATTTCATTCCATTGCTGTAATCTGTAACAACTGAGGGTGTAATTACATTAATCGTCAGGGGGGTACATGCTTACTTTGCGTACCATGTGTTTGGCAAGCACAAGGAGCCCTAGCTAACATGGTATTTGCTTATACAACTTTACACATCGGTACCATATTTCTCTAACACATAAATTACACAGCTATCTGATAATTTAACTGAGAGACAAACTTTTTTTTACTACATCAGTGACAGATGTTACGTAATTACACAGTTGTATAACTTCACACTTATGAAATTGTATTTTGTCTGTACTGTGTGAACCCTTCATATTTTTTTCGAAACCATTGTGATGCTATGAGAGCTTTGAATGATGTATTTGGTATGGGATCATGATTTTTAAAGTACGTTTGAGGTAGGTGACACTTTTGACATGAGCAGAGAATTTTTTTTAGGATTTGAGATTATTGGAGGAAGCTACGACGATTCTGAGATTTGACTGAGGTGTTATGATGTTATTATTACGATAACTATGTGTATTATGCATTATGCTGTTGTGGTATGTTTATGGTCAATAAGCTGATGCTATATGAGTTATTTGATTATGATATGTATCTGCTATGATGAAATATTGAAGAAATGTCGACGAATAAGGTAAGGAATAAAGAGTAGTGGTTAGGGACTCTGGTTTGTGAAAAAGGATGTCGGAAACCGAGAATCGTACTTTAAGAGTTATGAAATGTATGTAAATGCGTGAATGTATTACAATGCCGATGGAACTTTTTTGGACACTGTTATATCAAGACGATTTTGTTTCTACAGATTTGTAACGCAAGTTCTTGACCTGTGAAATTTTTTATATGAGACTGCCACTGTAGCGGAAACTGGTGTCGTAAATATTTCGGTAAGACAGTTAAGTGACCACCTGAAAGTAATGCGTCGTGGACACCCAGCTGGGCGACAGCCACCTGGAAACAAGCCATTAGTGTGTGCCTTTCAGAGGCACAGGCGAAAAAAAAAGGCCATTATCCTCACTATTGACAATCCTTTGTAGAAAGCACCGCAACTACAATACGCTTATTTCTTGGAAACATTCTTACATCTGCACACCTGATTATGACAAGTGCCTTTCTACAACAGTTGAGAGAATTTGTACTAACTTATGAAATGTCGCATGACTATTGAATGATATTTTTATGCTTTGTACATAGTTGCTTATTTCATTTGATATCTGTTTTCCAGCTGTGTTGCAGCATTGGTTTTATAAATTAAAATTAAATGCATTTGCTAATGTGAAAACTTTGTGTCAACAGATCTATTAAATAATTATTTTATGATCCACATTCTTCGAAAAAGGAGCTCTTGGAACGGAAAGAGCAATAAGAAGCGACTAATAACAGTAACTGTATATATAATTTTCTTTTCAAGTACTTGGTAATTTGTTGTAGCATTAGTTTTTGTGGTGCACCACTTTAATTGCATAGACATTAAAATGTGAATAGACATTGTCCTTATCTGCATTGTTGTCTTTAGTGTAACATTTTTTCTGCTTGAGCTTTGTCATGTTTAGGTATAAGTTATAGCATTTGCTGCGGCTGTTTGTCATTCATAGTGCTACTGAATGTCACTTTGTATTACTAGGTTAAGCCAATTTTATTATTGATTTATTTTTCTTGTTTGCTGCGCATTGCCTTGTATTAGTTGTAATATTGCTGCCTTTTTTCTGCCAATTTCCATTTTTTATCATTGCTGTTTGTGTAAATTGTTTTGTGCTGCTGCATTGCCTCGTCCCTTAGTTAAGCATCTGAGCTCAGTAGATTTAAGTTAGCTTAAGAGGGGGTAACCTATATAAGAGAATGAGTTGCGATGTATTTGAAGAAATTCACTGAGAGGTTATATGAGAAAAGTACAGAAAGCAGGTATAGATAGGACTTTTTGGAAATAATGAAGAACGAAGGGAGATCTCCGAGAAGTAAAGAAAGTTATCTTTGCAAAATACTGCAGTAAAACAAACCCTGCCCTTTCCTTGTGTTATCCCACTATGTGTTTGTGTATCCTTGTGTATTTATGTTCTTCCTGTCTTTATATGTTCATCTGATAAGACGTATGTTGTAGAATTTTCTGATATTCAGCTACATTCACTATGATGATGAATACTGTTATCCTTTAATATAATTTGCATTAATAATATGTCGTTTTCTTTGTAAATGTGTTTAGAAATTATTTATTCTGTTCTGTTTTAATGCTCATGTGTGAAGTTGATGTTTCGAAATTTATCCTGATCTTTTATGTATGTACTTATGTCGTAATTTTTGTAACACTGATGTATTTGCTATTTCGATTCTTTTGTAAAGCCTGTACTACTACAAATGTTATCTGTATTGTTATGTTCTTTAATGATATATTTTGTACCTTTGTTATTGTATTCTTATGTTATAAAATTGTAATTGACACCAGTTCATCAAATTAAGTAACTTGTAAATTACATTTCACTGCACACGCTTCTGTTGCTCATAGTATATGGACAATATGTGAGACGTAGGTACTGATAGTGTTTGCACGTGTGTTAATAATTCAGTAAGGGACTGGATAACAGCATTGCTGGTTCTAAGGACATTTCAAAAACAATTTTTGTGAGTGCACAAGTGGTGGTTATGGACTTGCTATATTATCCGCAAGACTCTTCAATGGTGATTGTGCGCCTGCACAGTCAAACAGATGGCTGCTGGCCATCTCTACAAGGACTACAGTGGGTCTACACCTTTGATGATCCACCAATACCATTATTTCTACAAGGTCTACAGTGGGTCTGCATCCCTGGTGGCCCATCAATACCGTAATCTCTACCAGGACTACAAGGGGTCTACTCTGTGATGACCTCCCTACCAATATTCTTCAAAACTTCGACTGACTCTGCTGTGGGTTTGCTCTGTTGTGGCCCATTACCTGTGTGCATGTCAAGAGTCAGCACTGTCTTTCCGTTGAAAGGACAACACTACTTCTTCAAGACTGCAAGGAAATCCACTACTTCTGTGCACATTTTCTTATATTGCTCAGTCTTTGAGAAAAACACTACTATTTTACTGTGATGAATGATCAGGACTGTCTATATGGACTGTGAGAAAATTTTAGCTTATGACCAACATTCTATCAATAAGTGTGTGCATTTGATTTCTTTGCTATTGTAATCATAATTATGAAAAAAAAATTCAAATCTGTATTGGCCACTGCCCAAAACAATTTGTAAATTATTTTTATGGGGAGCATGGGGGCTATGTAAGTAGGCTGTTTAGGTAACGCCGCTTAGCGCTCTGTATAAAAATCACTGGCTGTGCCGTGTGCAGTCTGTGGCTGGTTTGCATTGTTGTCCGCCATTGTAGTGTTGGGCAACGGCAGCTGGATGCTAACAGCGCATAGCGTTGGGCAGTTGGAGGTGAGCCGCCAGCAGTGGTGGACGTGGGGAGAGAGATGGCGGAGTTTTGAAATTTGTAAGACTGGATGTCATGAACTGCTATATATTTTATCACTATTGAGGTAAATACATTGTTTGTTCTCTATTAAAATCTTTCATTTGCTAACTATGCCTATCAGTAGTTAGTGCCTTCAGTAGTTTGAATCTTTTATTTAGGTGGCAGTAGTGGCGCTCGCTGTATTGCAGTAGCTTGAGTAACGAAGATTTTTGTGAGGTAAGTGATTTGTGGAACGTATAGGTTAATGTTAGTCAGGGCCATTCTTTCATAGGGATTTTTGGAAGTCAGATTGTGTTGCGCCAAAAATATTGTGTTTCAGTTTAAGCACATTCTTGTATAACTTTTCTAAGGGGACGTTTCACAATATCTTTAGCGCAACGCAATCTGACTTCCAAAATGCCTACAAAAGAATTGCTCTGAATAACATTAACCTATACGTTTCACAAATCACTTACCTCACAAAAATCTTCGTTACTCAAGCTACTGCAATACAGCGAGCGCCACTACTGCCAGCTAAATAAAAGATTCAAACTACTGAAGGCACTAACTACTGATAGGCATAGTTAGCAAATGAAAGATTTTAAACCACTTCTGGCGGCTCACCTCCAACTGCCCAACGCTACACGCTGTTAGCATCCAGCTGCCGCTGCCCGACACTACAATGGCAGACAACAATGCAAACTAGCCACAGACTGCGCACAGCACAGCCAGTGATTTTTTATATAGAGCGCTACGTGGCGTTACCAATAAGAATACGTAAACAGCCTACTTCATCCGTATTGGGACTCACTCTACCCTGCTACCAGATTCCCTAGTATTTGGCTGAGCTGAGCGGTTCTTCGCGCTACAGCCTGGAACCGCGCGACCGCCACGGTCACAGGTTCAAATCCTGTCTCGGGCATGGATGTGTGTGATGTCCTTAGGTTAGTTAGGTTTAAGTAGTTCTAAGTTCTAAGAGACAGATGACCACAGCTGTTAAGTCCCATAGTGCTCCGAGCCATTTGAACCATTTGTTATTTGGCTGAAAAGGACACGACCACTGTGGCTTAGCACTGGAACAATGCACAGTATCCCAAGTTTAAGCCAATTTGCACTGTGATAGAAGCATGCGGATCACAATGTTGTATTCGTGTTGATGATGATGAATGTGCATCGACGTAACTTGCTGATATGATATCAAAGGAACTGGTAAACCCACTGTGTGGTCGAACACGCACCTATTGATTGATGATAATTATCGTAACGTAACAGATTCAAAACTTAAAGGAGTATCAGCAAACATAGTTTAAAGTACCTTGCTTACTCTCCAGAAAAAAGTGCATCAGCCACAATGCAGCCCCATTGTGAATACCCTTTCTGAGCATGGGATGACTTAACTTCTGCTCAAAAGAAGCTGCAGATCGCCGTGAATGCTGCCAAGCGATTGGAAGCTGTTGTGAATAAGTGTGTTTGGCCAGCAACCGAGGTACTATCCTTTCCCACACATGCTATTTTTCCTTTAGGAGCCGGCCAGTGTGGCCGAGCGGTTCTTGGCGCTTCAGTCTGGAAACGCGTGACAGCGGACGTCGCATTTCAGATGTGTCACGTCCCGTGGCTCTACCCTTCATTCGATCCCTACGAAACCCTACATTTCAGCAGGGTAATGCACGACCGCCGCGCGAGATTAGCCGAGCGGTCTCAAGCGTTGCAGTCATGGGCTGTGAGGCTGGTCCCGGCGGAGGTTCGAGTCCTCCCTCGGGCATGGGTGTGTTTGTCCTTAGGATAATTTAGGTTAAGTAGTGTGTAAGCTTAGGGCCTGATGATCTTAGCGGGTTCAGGGATTTTCTCTGCCTCGTGATGGCTGGGTGTTGTGTGACGTCCTTAGGTTAGTTAGGTTTACGTAGTTCTAAGTTCTAGGGGACTGATGACCATAGATGTTAACTCGCATAGTGCTCAGAGACATTTTTTGATGACCTTAGCAGTTAAGTCCCAGAAGATTTCTCACACACATGCCGGCCACAGTGGCCATGCGGTTCTAGGCGCTGCAGTTCGGAACCTTGGGACTGCTACGGTCGCAGGTTCGAATCCTGCCCCGATCATGGATGTGTGTGATATCCTTAGGTTAGTTAGGTTCAAGTAGTTCTAAGTTCTAGGGGACTGATGACCTCAGATGTTAAATCCCATAGTGCTTAGAGACATTTGAACCATTTTTTTCTCCTTCAGGAAAAAAGGGCCTATCACGACTTGTCTCCTTCACTGTGTGTAGCGTGTCAGTGGCACTGCAAGGGGCATTGTGCGGGAGAGACGGGTATTACATCCATACCCTAACCGAGCGGTTTTCAAACTTTTTGGGTCTGTGAGTTAACGAGCATTTCGCTCTCATTTAATTATATGCCCGAAAGAGACAACCTTTCAGGAACTGTGGAACGAATCCTGTCGTCCAGGACCGTGTGCCATGAAGAGCGCAGATTCGCCACGAGATGGGGAGATGGGGAAAATCACAGGCGTCTCTTGTGCTCAATGAGGCCAGGCTGGTCAGGCCTAAGCGCCGTAGTGTGAGAGTGAGACAGAAGAGAACAGCTGTGTAGCTCTGTTAAATATGGCGGACCTAAGATCGGCTATAAAGGCAAACATTGATGAAAACTATTTAATTCTTTAGCAATTCAAGGAATGAAGCCACAGAAATTTTTATCTACCATCTTTCTTAAATTTTAATGGTGATCCCAAAAAATCTTTAATATTGATCATATCTATAATAATTTAGGATTTACTGTTAAAGTGAAATGAACAATTTTTGTAACAAAGACCTGAATGCTAAAATCTGAACGCTTCAGTCGATCGTAACGATCGACATTTCAAATAAAAGCGCACCATTAAAATGACAAATGTTGTAAATATCAACTCTGTAGCTTTATTTGTTTAAAATATATAGTAAATTTAAATTATCAATATTTTCAGTTAAGTATCAGATCATCATTGCCTTCACACAAAAGACACTGAACGATGACAGCATGGCACCTTATTAAATCATTAGGTAATAGAATATTTGTTGTAAAGTTTAGTGCATAATAGTTACTTCGGTTCTTTATTTATTTATCAGAAGTGACATTGGTGCAAGGCTACTGGCCGTGACATTTAAAGTTAAGAAGGAAATTGTATTCATCTTTTTGATTTGCAGCTCCTTGTATTGGCTGTGTTTGAAGTTAGAATTTTTGGATGTACGGGCCGCCAGTTATGCAAAACACCGTTTCTCTCTCTCTCTCTCTCTCTCTCTCTCTCTCTCTCTCTCACACACACACACACACACACACAAAATAGATACACTAAAATCTGCAAACACGCACCATTTGCATACAAAAGGAATACCATATAAAAGGCAACACACACAGCTAAGAAGCATACAGCACAAACGCGCACATACACACACACACACAAAGATAAAATGCAAACAAAATCCAAATTTGGCGCCGAACTCTCTGGTGAACAAATGAACACTGACTCAGCTGGGACACAACGAACCACAATCACACTGTGTTCTGGTGTAGTGAAAAGTGTTTTACTACGTTATTTGTGGAAAATATTTGTTATAGTTACGTATGCATCACAACATCTCAGCATGATGCGGAGAATGGAAGAGCTTGCCACACAAAAACGTAAGTAAATACGAAAATAGGCTCGAAAACAATGCGAAAAACTAAATTACACTCCTGGAAATGGAAAAAAGAACACATTGACACCGGTGTGTCAGACCCACCATACTTGCTCCGGACACTGCGAGAGGGCTGTACAAGCAATGATCACACGCACGGCACAGCGGACACACCAGGAACCGCGGTGTTGGCCGTCGAATGACGCTAGCTGCGCAGCATTTGTGCACCGCCGCCGTCAGTGTCAGCCAGTTTGCCGTGGCATACGGAACTCCATCGCAGTCTTTAACACTGGTAGCATGCCGCGACAGCGTTGACGTGAACCGTATGTGCAGTTGACGGACTTTGAGCGAGGGCGTATAGTGGGCATGCGGGAGGCCGGGTGGACGTACCGCCGAATTGCTCAACACGTGGGGCGTGAGGTCTCCACAGTACATCGATGTTGTCGCCAGTGGTCGGCGGAAGGTGCACGTGCCCGTCGACCTGGGACCGGACCGCAGCGACGCACGGATGCACGCCAAGACCGTAGGATCCTACGCAGTGCCGTAGGGGACCGCACCGCCACTTCCCAGCAAATTAGGGACACTGTTGCTCCTGGGGTATCGGCGAGGACCATTCGCAACCGTCTCCATGAAGCTGGGGTATGGTCCCGCACACCGTTAGGCCGTCTTCCGCTCACGCCCCAACATCGTGCAGCCCACGTCCAGTGGTGTCGTGACAGGCGTGAATGGAGGGACGAATGGAGACGTGTTGTCTTCAGCGATGAGAGTCGCTTCTGCCTTGGTGCCAATGATGGTGGTATGCGTGTTTGGCGCCGTGCAGGTGAGCGCCACAATCAGGACTGCATACGACCGAGGCACACAGGGCCAACACCCGGCATCATGGTGTGGGGAGCGATCTCCTACACTGGCTGTACACCTCTGGTGATCGTCGAGGGGACACTGAATAGTGCACGGTACATCCAAACCGTCATCGAACCCATCGTTCTACCATTCCTAGACCGGCAAGGGAACTTGCTGTTCCAACAGGACAATGCACGTCCGCATGTATCCCGTGCCACCCAACGTGCTCTAGAAGGTGTAAGTCAACTACCCTGGCCAGCAAGATCTCCGGATCTGTCCCCCATTGAGCATGTTTGGGACTGGATGAAGCGTCGTCTCACGCGGTCTGCACGTCCAACACGAACTGGTCCAACTGAGGCGCCAGGTGGAAATGGCATGGCAAGCCGTTCCACAGGACTACATCCAGCATCTCTACGATCGTCTCCATGGGGGAATAGCAGCCTGCATTGCTGCGAAACGTGGATATACACTGTACTAGTGCCGACATTGTGCATGCTCTGTTGCCTGTGTCTATGTGCCTGTGGTTCTGTCAGTGTGATCATGTGATGTATCTGACCCCAGGAATGTGTCAATAAAGTTTCCCCTTCCTGGGACAATGAATTCACGGTGTTCTTATTTCAATTTCCAGGAGTGTACATTCTAGAAAACGGGTTAACTCCCAGCAAAGATCTTTCTAATCAACATCGTTTGGTTGCAGATGACAAGCTACCTGTAGTACTTAATACGAAAGTGATCCAGAAAATACATGCACTCCAAATGTAAAGGTATTTACAAAAAGAAACGATCTGTTGTTTGAACTAAAAATGCGCATAATTTTATAATCATTTAACAAAAATGTTCACATTGCAGAATAAATAAAAACGAAAACCCACTGACGATGGCACAGTGGTGCCGAAACATGTCTGGGCACTGTGAAAAACGGTGTTTTGCATAACTGGCGGACCGCACATCCAAAAAAATCCGGAAATTGTATTGGTTTTATGTAAAAAATTTTAACGTTTATTATGTAATGGATATTATTATTACTTTATTTAGAATGTGAAAGTGGTCAAGCTTTGATTATTTAAATATGTTAAAATGTAAAATAATGTAGAATAAGCAGTTGCCAATCAGATGGACGGCTTCAGTGAAGGAAACTGCACTAGTCAGTTGAGCGACGATGTTCTGTACGCTGGAGACGCGGCCAGAGACGGGTATAGGGACAGTGTCGATTGAGACGTGAAAGCGGACAGTCGGTCTTTATGTAGCTAGGAAGTGAAACGCGTTGTGTGGTATCGCGGACTTAGTCTCTGAGCGGTGAGCAGCCGCACGCCTGGTGTGAACTCTAACTCCATAATGAGATGGAGTTTTTTTTTTTTTTGGTCATCTGTCTACTGACTGGTTTGATGCGGCTCGCCACGAATTCCTTTCCTGTGCTAACCTTTTCATCTCAGAATAGCACTTGCAACCTACGTCCTCCATTATTTGCTTGACGTATTCCAGTCTCTGTTTTCCTCTACAGTTTTTGCCCTCTACAGCTCCCTCTAGTACCATGGAAGCCATTCTCTCATGTCTTAGCAGATGTCCTATCATCCTGTCCCTTCTCCTTATCAGTGTTTTCCACATATTCCTTTCCTCTCCGATTCTGCATAGAACCTCCTCATTCCTTACCTTACCAGTCCACCTCATTTTCAACATTCGTCTATAGCACCACATCTCAAATGATTCGATTCTCTTCTGATCCGGTTTTCCCACAGTCCATGTTTCACTACCATATAATGCTGTACTACAGACGTACATCCTCAGAAATTTCTTCCTCAAATTAAGGCCGGTATTTGATATTAGTAGACTTCTCTTGGCCAGAAATGCCTTTTTTGCCATAGCGAGTCTTCTTTTGATGTCCTCCTTGCTCCGTCCGTCATTGGTTATTTTACTGTCTAGGTAGCAGAACTCCTTAACTTCATTGAATTCGTGACCATCAATCCTGATGTTAAGTTTCTCGCTGTTTTCATTTCTACTACTTATCATTACCTTCGCCTTTCTCCGATTTACTCTCAAACCATACTGTGTACTCACTAGACTGTTCATTCCATTCAGCAGATCATTTAATTCTTCTTCACTTTCACTCAAGATAGCAATGTCATCAGCGAATCGTATCATTGATATCCTTTCTCCTTGTATTTTAATTCCACTCCTGAACCTTTCTTTTATTTCCATCATTGCTTCCTCGATGTACAGATTTGTAGAGTAGGGGCGAAAGGCTACAGCCTTGTCTTACACCCTTCTTAATACGAGCACTTCGTTCTTGATCGTCCACTCTTATTATTCCCTCTTGGTTGTTGTACATATTGTATATGACCCGTCTCTCCCTATAGCTTACCACTACTCTTTTCAGAATCTCGAACAGCTTCCACCATTTTATATTGTCGAACGCTTTTTCCAGGTCGACAAATCCTATGAACGTGTCTTGATTTTTCTTTAGCCTTGCTTCCATTGTTAGCCGTAACGTCAGAATTGCCTCTCTCGTGCCTTTACTTTTCCTAAAGCCAAACTGATCGTCACCTAGCGCATTCTCAATTTTCTTTTCCATTCTTCTGTATATTATTCTTGTAAGCAGCTTCGATGCATGAGCTGTTAAGCTGATTGTGCGATAATTCTCGCACTTGTCAGTTCTTGCCGTATTCGGAATTGTGTGGATGATGCTTTTCCGAAAGTCAGATGGTATGTCGCCAGACTCATATATTCTACACACCAACGTGAATAGTCGTTTTGTTGCCACTTCCCCTAATGATTTTAGAAATTCTGATGGAATGTTATCTATCTCTTCTGCCTTATTTGACCGTAAGTCCTCCAAAGCTCTTTTAAATTCCGATTCTAATACTGGATCCCCTATCTCTTCTATATCGACTCCTGTTTCTTCTTCTATCACATCAGACAAATCTTCATCCTCATAGAGGTTTTCAATGTATTCTTTCCACCTATCTGCTCTCTCCTCTGCATTTAACAGTGGAATTCCCGTTGCACTCTTAATGTTACCACCGTTGCTTTTAATGTCACCAAAGGTTGTTTTGACTTTCCTGTGTGCTGAGTCTGTCCTTCCGACAATCATATCTTTTTCGACGTCTTCACATTTTTCCTGCATGCAGCCATTTCGTCTTAGCTTCCCTGCACTTCCTATTTATTTCATTCCTCAGCGACTTGTATTTCTGTATTCCTGATTTTCCCAGAACGTGTTTGTACTTCCTCCTTTCATCAATCAACTGAAGTATTTCTTCTGTTACCCATGGTTTCTTTGCAGCTACCTTCTTTGTACCTATGTTTTCCTTCCCAACTTCTGTGATGGCCCTTTTTAGAGATGTCCATTCCCCTTCGACTGTGCTGCCTACTGCGCTATTCCTTATTGCTGTATCTATAGCGTTAGAGAACTTCAAACGTATCTCGTCATTCCTTAGAACTTCCGTATCCCACTTCTTTGCGTATTGATTCTTCGTGACTAATGTCTTGAACTTCAGCCTACTCTTCATCGCTACTATATTGTGATCTGAGTCTATATCTGCTCCTGGGTACGCCTTACAATCCAGTATCTGATTTCGGAATCTCTGTCTGACCATGATGTAATCTAATTGAAATCTTCCCGTATCTCCCGGCCCTTTTCCAAGTATACCTCCTCCTCTTGTGATTCTTGAACAGGGTATTCGCTGAAACTTGTTACAGAACTCAATTAGTCTTTCTCCTCTTTCACTCCTTGTCCCAAGCCCATATTCTCCTGTAACCTTTTTTTCTACTCCTTCCCCTACAACTGCATTCCAGTCACCCATGACTATTAGATTTTCGTCCCCTTTTACATACTGCATTACCCTTTCAATATCCTCATACACTTTCTCTACCTGTTCATCTTCAGCTTGCGACGTCGGCATGTATACCTGAACTATCGTTGTCGGTGTTGGTCTGCTGCCGGTTCTGATTAGAACAACCCGGTCACTGAACTGTTCACAGTAACACACCCTCTGCCCTATCTTCCTATTCATAACGAATCCTTCACCTGTTATACCATTTTCTGCTGCTGTTGATATTACCCGATACTCATCTGACCAGAAATCCTTGTCTTCCTTCCACTTCACTTCACTGACCCCTACTATACCTAGATTGAGCCTTTGCATTTCCCTTTTCAGATTTTCTAGTTTCCCTACCACGTTCAAGCTTCTGACAGTCCACGCCCCGACTCGTAGAACATTATCCTTTCGTTGATTATTCAATCTTTTTCTCATAGTAACGTCCCCCTTGGAGTAGTGGATTTGTATTTCGCGATGAGATTGTGAATGATCGAACTGTGTCAAATGGATATGCGCTAGAGTGTAGCTGTAACTCTTAATACGACCACTTTCGCTATTAGCTTGCTTTCTGAATAAACATTATTCCAACCAAATCGCAACTGTTTGGTCTACATCATTTATGGATTGTTAAGTTAGTTCCCGATATTATTATTACTGTTACTATAATTTCTGTTATTATATGTTATATTAACTTTGTATGTTTCATACAATTTCGCAAACTTGCCATTAGCCAGACAATTTAACCAAAGGGTCACAAGTGTGTAATTTAGGGCGTATAATGCGACACGTGCGGTTAACCCTTTCACTGCTCCAGACGTAAATATACGCTAATCGTTTCAGTGCTCCAGACGTATATATACTATTTGCTATAAAAAAAAAATACTTACAGAGGTTCCCTGCTACAGTCGTATAGTTACGTATAACGCCGACAATCGGGACAGCGAGTCGGAGTTAATTGTTGCGAAATTATGCAGTTTAATTATTGGAATACTAGGAAATACCTGAACGACTATTGAATGCTGAATTCTCTTTCTTCTGAGTTCATTCGTATCGCTATATTACCTAATTCGTGTGCGGCCGTTTCCGCGTTACCGAATAAAATGACGTGACGTTACCGTCCGTTAACAGACGATGAGCTGCTGAGTATTCTAAACCAAAGTGACGACGAGGACGTCATCCTGCCCAATCCAGCTGATTATGGGGGGACAGATAATAACGACGACGAGCTGGCAGATAAATATTTGTGAACCAACTAACGTTGAACCAGTAAATGCAGATCCAGATTTTGATGTTATCGTCGATTCTTTCTCCGGATCTGAAGAAGAGCCTGAGCGTATGCCTGAAAAATCTCCTAAGAGACACAAAACAGTTGATTTTAGATGGAAAAACTCTGATTTGGACCGTAAAGTGTATAATTTCGATAACAGTGGTTCCGGTCGTCAGTTTAGATTATTTATGTACTGTATACGACTGCTTCCAAGTTTTTATTAGCCAAGAAATTGTGAGCTACATAACTGATCAATGTAATTTATATTACGAACACCTTTGCAATGATGCCAGTGAAAAATCAAGACTGCGACGTTGGAAAAACACAAACAGTGACGAAGTTTACTGTTTCCTTGCTGTAAATTTTGTGATGGCTCAAGCGAGAAAAAATGAAATAAACAGTTATTGGACCAACGATCAGTTACTGTCTACTCCAATGTTTGCGCAAATAATGGCGAGAGATAGATATCTTCCGTAACTTAGAATGTTACATTTTGCTCATAACAGTACGGACCGTGGAGATGACAAAATCTGGAAACTACGTCGAATTGTGGATCACTTAAGAAAAATATTTCCATGTGCTTTCTATCCTTTAAAAATTAGTGCATTGACGAAAGTTTAATTCTCTTCAAAGGTCGTGTCTTCTTCAAGCAGTACATTCCTTCCAAACGCCACAGATTTAGTGTAAAATTTTTTGTGTTATGTGATTGTGAAACTGGTTATATTCTTGACTTTATTATTTATGTGGGTGCAGCATCAGACGTAAAAAAAAAAGAAACTGACTTTGGTGTAAACGTTGGAATACCTGGAAGCATTGTTCTCACATTACTTGAACCTTACCTTGGTAAAGGAAACACATTATATGTTGACAATTGGTACACTAGTCCAACGTTATTTTCTTATTTGCATGACAGAGTGACTAATGTCTGTGGAACTGTGAGAACAAACCGCAAAGGCATGCCTGCTTTATCAAAAAACTTAGAAAAGGCGAGATCGAGTTTATGTCAACAGATAAACTTCTTGCTCTGAAGTGGCAGGACAAGCGGGTAGTGAGGATGCTTTCAACTTTTCATACAAGCGAAATTACAGCGACTGACAAATTTGACAGAACCACGAATGAACCAGAAACGAAATCAGCTTGCATCGTAAGCTACATTGAAAATATGGGGGCCGTCGACAGGAGCGACATGATGCTACGTTCAGTAAAATGTGTACGAAAAACTGTAAAATGGTATAAAAAAGTATATTTTCATTTGGTTTGTCTGTCTCTGCTCAGTGGGTATGCATTATATAAAACTCAAACGGGACGAAGTATTTCAGTATCTGATTTTCAACAGAAACTTATCAAGGAGATCCTAGAGATTCACCACCAACCACAAACAGAGGGACGTCGTGGAAGGAGATCGGCTGATGGTGACAATCCCTTACGCCTAACCGAGCGCCACTCTATCTCGTTAATCCCAGGAACTTCAAAGAAGGAGGCAGCCCAGAGAAGGTGTATTGTATGTGCAAAACATGATAAACGAAGTGACACAAGATACATTTGTGTAAAATGTAATGTGCCTTTATGATTGAATTTTTGTTTCGAGAGATATCACACTTTGAAGTATTACTTATGTAATATGTTTTGTATTTTTTTCTCCTAATAAAGTACCTTTTTTGAACAAAATAAGACTTTCTGAACAAAGATTTAAAAAAGGAAACGATTTACACATACAATACTGGATTTTCCGTCTTATTTTTATCTTAATAATAACGGTAGACTGCTACAGTCGTATATATACGCACCGGATGAAAATAACGCGCTCAGGGCGGGAGCCGCTGAGAGTAAATGCGCAGTGAAAGGGTTAAACCCCTGGACGAGTTTTATCAAAGACATTTCGACAAAGAGGAACAGCATGTGAGCCCGAACATCTTTGGGATGTTAGCTCGCAGGTCCACGGCTCCCTTGACCTAAACATAAACACCCAAGGCTCCTTCCCACACGACATCCGCTTCGAAGTGTGGGATAGATAAACAAGCTCTCTAAACAATGAATAACAGTAGTTGCTTCTTTATTAACTATTGACATAACACTCTTAATCATTTTTAATGTTATTATATCTTATTCTTGCAATGAAATCAATGGGAATGATGAGATTGCTTCTTCATCATCAATTCCTAAGAATCTTTGCACGAGATTAGAAGCTGTGATTTGCATCGCTTCCTTCACATTCATTCAGAACTTATTTTTCTTGTTGATTATACCCAAAGCTGGAAAACCTACCTCATATGAGCATGATTTTGCAAAAAACTGCTTCACCACACTCCAAAACTCAAGCCGTAATGACTTCGATTTCAGTGTGAGGTCTGAAGAAATATCAGTAAATTGCTCTTGTTCTTCAGTGGTAAGTGTTGATGGAAATTTCGTACTCAAAGGATCTTTGATCCACTTGCGTTGATCAATTTATTTTGGAAAATACTTCAGAAAGTGCTCACTGACTCAGTTAAAGTGTCCACAAAAAGAGTCTCAATTCTTCTGTCAGCTGCTGGTCATTGTCCGCTACAATTGTGTTTAGAGCAGAGAAAACCTAGTGTATATCTTTGTAATCTAACTTTTTCTTCCATAATTCTAGACTGCCACCTACAAGGTGACACAGGGGAAACAGACAATTTTTAAATAAAGAATAGTAGGTCAGTTTTAAAAGTAATGAATGTATGTTGACATTAAATCAATGCTCATTTTTGCTATTTGATGTAGGCCAGACTTACCCTGTCTGAAAAGTTAGCACACTTGGAAAGACGACGTCGGTTTTCATTCGATGACGGCTTATGACACCTCGGGGATATTAACTGTGTTGATAATGGTTTCAACAACGTTCGCCAACACAGTGGCACAGCTACGAGAGCACCATCTGTGTCTACCTTGTAATAGGGAATGCTCACAGTCAGAAGGGCCAGTGTGGTGCAAACGAGTAAAGGAAGAAGGCAACCATACCACTGAGACCTACTCGTGCTTCCTACAGCCAAATGAGTGAGTTCCAAAGGTATCAAATTGTGACCTTCCACTTGGCGGGACGATCTTTCGAAGACTTGCCACACGATTTGGACAGAATGCGTCTACTGTGCAACGATACTGCTATCAGTGGTCACGTGAACATTGTAACACCCGTAGACGAGGTTCTGGACGACCACGCAGCACAGACGCCCGGTCCAGGATCGTCGTACTGTAAGGGCGGCAGTGGCAGATCGTATAGCTTCCACAGCACAAATAAGAGGGATTGTGAGTCCAGACGTGTCAGTAGGAACTGTTGCTAAGTGGTCGTAAGCAATGGGACTACTGGTACACACACAACTCTCGCCCGTTTTCCATTTACGCCACAGTATCGACGTATACGGCTCGGCTGGTGCCGACAGGGGATCACTTAGAAGATGGAATTGGGCGCCGTGGTCTTCAGCGAAGAAAGCAAATTCTGCTTGCACTCAAATGATGGTCGTTTGCGCGTACGACGCAAATCTGGTGAGCTCTGTCTCTTAGAGTGCATTCATCCAAGACACACTGCCTCCTCTCCAGCCTTATGGTCTGTGGTGCGATAAGCTACATCTATCGTTCACCTTTAATGTTTCTTGAGGAGACGCTAACCAGCGCTCGGTACCTGCAGAATGTTGTTAGACCCGTTCTTTTGCCATTCTTGCAACAGGAATGTGATGTGTTGCTCCAACAGGATAATGCTCACCCAAACACTGCCCGTGAAAGTCAACATGCTCTGCAGGACGTGCAGCAACTTTCGTGGCCAGCACGATATATCAACTTTTCTCCAATCGGTCATGAGTGGGATATGATGGGACGAGAAGTGACTCGTGCGACTTGTTAACCAACAACTCTGACAGAACTAAGTGAAAAGATCGAGCAGGTGTGGCATAACGTATCCCAAGGCAGTATTCACCATCTGTATGATCTACTGGATGCCAGAGACAGCCCGTGCATAGCCGCATACTAATGTGGGTGTTTCAGCATGGGTCGATACCCGGTACCTCAGAATCGCTTGTGCTGTTTATGTGTAAACGTAATCATTTCCACAATTAATCTTGAGTGAATTGGAAACCTCTAAAAGGATGTACTATTTCTTTTCCTGCAGTGTATTTGTGAAAAATAGTATCCCCGAGGTGATGTCCATCATTTCGAATACGCGATTCAAGATCTCCCCATGACACGGACCAGTGTCTCTGCAGGGATGGTAGCAATTTCTTAAATGATTGCATTCTGCAACAGCACCAGATTTCGCTGTTTGGCACTGATATGTCTAGAGATCTGGGAGGCCAAGGAACATTGCCAAAATGTGAGATAATCTGTCCAGGAAACATGCGTCGAAGAACTGTCACTGAAGCGTTCGCAGTGTGTGATGTAGGGCCATCCAGCTGGAACCGAACATCCGTTAAAGTGGTCTTGGTCTTGTCAGCCCTCGTTTCAAGAACGTTTAAAGCATATGAATCTATCGAGCCGCATTAACCGTGACTGTGGCCCCATTTTCTTGGAAAAAATACGATCCAATGATGCCGAATGAACCAAGAGCACAGCATACTGTGACTTTTTCACAGTGCAAAGGACGCTAGTGAATAAGGTGTGGTGCGCATGAGTCCAGTAACGTAGGTTTTGTGTATTGACGGTACCGATTAAATGAAAATGAGCTTAATCACCCATCAATAAAAGCACATTATCACTTAGAATCATTTGCATTCTACAAGCAAAGACTTCACGTACAGGAAAATGAGCTGGTTTCAGTCGTTGTACGATCAGAAATTTGGATGGATGGAATTATAATGTATGCTTAATTCGTCCAACCAATGTACCATTGATTGCTAGCTCACTATCATGAGGTTTGGCTGAACGTCCTGGGCTTCTGAATATCGTTTCCCTTAGTCCTCTAACATTTCATGGCGTCATTACACTGCCTACCGGGACTGTACGCTTCTTATCCTCATGTTCCCAGTTGATTTCAAGTGTTCCGCACATCTGAGGATTGTGTTACGGCTCCCTAGCTATAATGGACTAACCACTCCTAACGAAACTGTCATAGACAAACAAACGATGTAGCAAGTCCCACCTCTCCACTGTAAGTGAAATGGCGTTTTGTGTGGAGAAGAGCTATCCCCAAGATTTTTTCCCACCACCGCGCTAAAGTCTTTGGTGTGACGTCATAAGCGCGTGACTGCGTGTGAGATCGCTCTCTAAGTTTTCATATATTTTTAGGTTTCAGATATATATTTAACGGTTTTTATGATAATATTTACTATATAAGTGACTTATTAGTGGTTTCTTCATTCACCTCCGCCTTTCTTGTGTTGTGACCTGATATTTGTGAGTGTTTCGTATCGAGCAACTTAACCTCTTACCTGTGCTTTTGTAAAGAGGAATGTGTGTGAGAAACTGTCGCTTGAATTATTCAGAAATATGCCAAGAGGGATTTAGGAAAACTCTTGCAACTGCACCCTTACTGTTTACAACTGCTACAAAGACTACTTACCGTGATCTGCGTGACAAGTTCGCGAATAAGTTTCTCAGGAAGAAAAATTTCTTGGTTCTGTACTATTCAATAATAAAAGAACATTTTATGTCCACCGAAGGATAAAGATCGTAAAATTCTAGGAAGTCAGAAAACCACATGAGATGTTACAACGAAGAGACAAATCCTAAAAATATTATTTGTATATTTTCCTGAGATTTTCTTCTTCACAGTATCAAAAGTAATTGGATGTTCTTAAACTGATGCGCTGCAACTATGATTGTTTCCTCAACTCCGAAATGAGTCTAGGAATTTAATGTAGCAAAAAGATGAAGTAATAACTTAATCTGAGAGAGGCCATATTCTCTTTCTTTCTTTTTCTCTGTACAATTTCGGTGGAGGTTTCAAAGGAAATCAGCAAGGTGAAAATGATAGACAAATGAATGGCTTATTTTTACATTATTTGACTCAGCGGAAACAATTAAATGAAATCTAATTTTATGCTCTACCGAGAGTGTGGCTTCGTTGCATTGCCGATCAACCCCTCCCCACGGGAGCGACAGACTCATACGTCTACAACATTTCTTTTAAAAGAACGTTTGCTATTTTGTTAATGTGTATAATTGTTCGTAAGCGTTATTTTTAAAGGTTGTTCAAATGGGTCCAATGCGTAGTGTATTGGCAGCTGTCTTCTATAAATGGATAAAGATAGGCGTCTTGGATTTATAAGACAGTTTCATTTTCGAATATGAATTATGGCTTCGATGTCGATTTCAGTTGTCGATATTTTTCCTATGGAGTGTAAAAGTTATTTTCATGCTAATCTTTCACACATCTGTGTTTGCTGTCTAATTGCAATCTATTTCGAAGCCTTTTACAGTTTCATCTTCAGACGTCTACGTATCAATACAATGCCAGGCGATAACATAGCCAATAATCTGCGATTTATATACGTACATATGCCTATAAGTCGAAAAATTAAATATATGAACATATCACACAATAAAAATGCATCATTTAATACGAATATTTTAATGTCCTGCTGCAAGATTAGTAGTGAATGGCGAAGACTATAAAAGTAGACGGGAAAGAAATACGGAACACCATAAAGCAAATACCGCCATGACCATTAGAAGCATGGACTTCTGGTGCTAACTCCACTTGTCAACAATAATTTTGCATTTAATGTGTGACATAAAACTCCCTACATATTTTTCACTGTAGAATCACGATGTACTCTTACATATGTAGTATTACACATGGTTTTCAATTTACTTAAAGTTACGTATTATTCTTTTAGATTTACAGATGATTTTATTATTTTAAATATTCAAAATATTAAAGAAAATAAAGTTGCTTCATTCACTAGTTAAGAAGAAAACATAAACCATGGTATCGCTGCTGGAGATCATACAATATAAAGATGGAGTCATTTAATGACGTACGACTACTGTTGGCTTCTGTTTACAGAGACTGATGAGAAATCTTGCAAAAGAAAAGCATCCTCATCCAGTTTCACTAAATAAATTGACATTAAACTTCGTAAGATGTTAAAATATGTATCTGTGACTACTATTTTGATGGTATATGTGACTTTTTAGATGCGATGATGATTCTTTTGATTTTTTATGTAAGTACTTAAGTAATTTTAGTGTTACGTGAATTATAATTTGGTTCTATTTATGTTCACTGTATATTCGAAAGAAAATTGATAGAATCTCATTACTACTTTGTGTTTCAGAAAGATCACGTAACTAGAAACATCTGGTAGCATCTTTGTACTTAGAACGCCTAAATTTGGTATTCCGCCCGCTTAGAAACAAGATATAAAAATGTTTTATTCAGTTGACCAATGACCTATAAGCGAGATTCAACATGATACAATAATAGTTACACTGATCAGCCAGAATACTGTGCCCACCTACGTCCCATCGACATAGACCCGACCAGGCGATAGCAGTGTCAGCTGGAATGACTGCTAATCAGACACACTCGCGGCGGATACAGAATCAGTGAGCGTGCATTCCGTGCTTCGAACGGGTAAGGCATGCGATCTATCTGTGTTTGACCGAGGGCAGATTGCGGTGGTCCGGAGGCTCGGGTCGAGCATGTCAGAGACTGCACGACTTGATGGGAGTTTAAGAAATTCTGTGATGAGTGTCTTCAACACTCGGCGAAACCGAGTCCAGACGTCGTGGTGTTGGACGGCCACTAGTGTTACTTAAACATCGGTAGACTACCCATTAATCGACAGTATCTGCATTATCGTCACTATCGGTTGTCTGGTTTTAGTATCGATAGTCATATCGTTTATAATGTAATTCTATTTGAATTGGAGCCTGAAAAATTGTCGATTCCTATTACCTCCACGGCGTTTGGAGCGTTGAGGAAAAGTCGATTGTATGGAGGTATTTTAACACCAACAAATATGGTGGCGCCTTAGTCAATCTAAGTTGTTTATAAACTATGTTTTCAACAGATTGGTCACTGTGCGGGATGGGTTGGTGAAAGAGTGATCTTGTTTGACTTGCAGTGATAACAACTCACGGTCGTGCACGTCTCGTATGGATCAGATGCTTATGGTAAAAACTACACGCATAAATAACATGGATTCGTGAATGTGCATTATACTGATTTTCATCTTCAAATGTGTGAACTTACTTACTTGTAGTAAGGAATACAAATGTAAATAAGACTGCTGCAATACAACGCAGTTAGTACATGAAAAAATGACATTTTAAAGATTTGTTATGTGTTTCTGATTGTACTGTATAATGCGTTTTAAAATAAATACAATTGTTGTCGTTATTGATTAAACACGCCTGCTACTGTCCTCTTCTGGTTCGGAGTACCTAATTGTACTTACAACTGTTTTCAGCTATACATGTTAAGGAGTAAAGTGATTCGAAAACACAAACACTGAGACAGTCTTAATGCCCCTGTATCACTTCAGCTTTTGCAAAGGCCCAAATGTCATTCATATGTTGGTTGCCCATGTTGTGGTCGATTAGCGGAGCTTGTTCCTTCAAAAACGTACCCGACTCATACGATTATAGTTGGTAGTGAGGTTAAGTTACCCTCGATATGTTGGCGAAAATACGCGTTTAATTTCGGATGTATGCGTAAAACGTCATCCGAAATTATGCTAAACGCATTGTCTGAAAACTATTTCGAGCATTTAGTTCATAAGCCCACGCGAATAATAAACGGTTGAGGAAACACACTTGACTTCTTAGCAACAAATAATCCTGAGTTAATACCGATCATCAAAACGGATACAGGGTTAGTGAACACAGGTTTATCGTAGCGAGATTGAATATTGTAACTCCCAAATCCTCCAAAAATAAACGAAAAATATACCCATTCAAAAAAGTAGATAAAAATACATTTGACGCCTTCCTGAGAGACAATCTCCCCTCCTTCCAAATTAATAATATAAGTGTAGACCAGATGTGGCTTAAATTCATAGAAATAGTATCGGCAGCAATTGAGAGATTTATACCAAATAAATTAACAAACGACGGAGCTATCCTCCTTGGCACACAAAACGTGTCAGAACACTGTTGCAGAAACAACGAAACAAACACGCCAAATTTAAACATACGCAAAATATCCAAGATTGGCGATCTTTTACAGAAGCTCGAAACTTAGCACGGACGTCAATTCAAGATGCTTACAACAGTTTGCACAAAGAAACTTTGTCTCGAAACCTGGCAGAAAATCCAAAGAGATTCAGGTCGTATGTGGAGTATGTTAGCGGCAAGAAACAATCAATGCCTTCTCTGCGCGATAGCAACGGAGATAATATCGAAGACAGCGCTGCCAAAGCAGAGTTACTAAACACAGCCTCCCGCAATGCCTTCACAAAAGAAGACGACGTAAATATTCCAGAATTCGAATCAAGAACAGCTGCCAACATGAGTAACATAGAAGTAAATATCCTCGGAGTAGTGGAGCAACTTAAATCACTTAATAAAAGCAAGTCTTCTGGTGCAAACTGTGTACCAATTAGGTTCCTTTCAGAGTATCCTATTGCAATAGCTCCATACTTAACAATCATATACAACCGTTGGCTCGACGAAATATCCGTACCCTAAGACTGGAAAGTTGCAAAGGTCACACCAATATTCAAGAAAGGTAGTAGGAGTAATTCATTTAATTACAGGCCCATATCATTAACGTCGACATGCAGCAGGATTCTGGAACATAAATTGTTTTCGAACATTATGAATTATCTTGAAGAAAACGGTCTATTGACACACAGTCAACATGGGTTTAGAAAACATCGTTCTTCTGAAACACAACTAGCTCTTTATTTCCATGAAGTGTTGGGTGCTATTGACAAGGGATTTCAGATCGATTCCGTATTCCTGGAAGGCTTTTGACACTGTCCACAGAAGCGGCTTGAGGTTCAATTGTGTGCTTATGGAATACCGTCTCAGTTATGTGACTGGATTTGTGGTCAGAGAGGTCACAGTTCGTAGTAATTGACAGAGAGTCAACGAGTAAACCAGAAGTGATTTCTGGCGTTCCCCAAGGATGTGTTGTAGGCCCTTTGCTATTCCTTATCTATATAAACGACTTGGGGGACAATCTGAGCAGCCGTCTTAGGTTGTTTGCAGATGGCGCTGTCGTTTATCGGCTATTAAAGTCATCAGAAGATCAAAACAAATTGCAAAACGATTTAGAAAAGATATCTGAATGGTGCGAAAATTGGCTGTAAACCCTAAATAACGAAAAGTGTGATGTCATCCACATGAGTGCTAAAATGAATTCGTTAAACTTCGGATACACGATAAATCAGTCAAATGTAAAAGCCTTAAATACAACTAAATAGCTAGGAATTACAATTACGAACGACTTAAAATTGGAAGGAACACATAGAAAATGTTGTCGGGAAGGCTAACCAAAGACTGCGTTTTATTGGCAGGACACTTAGAAAATGTAACAGACCTACTAAAGAGACTGCATGCACTACGCTTTTTCGTCCTCTTTCAGAATGTTGCTGCGCGGTGTGGGGTCCTTACCAGATAGGACTGACAGACTACATAGAAAAAGGTCAAAGAAGAGCATCGCGTTTTGTGTTATCGCGAAATATAGGAGAGAGTGTCACTGAAATGATACAGGGTTTGGGCTGGATATCATTAAAAGAAAGGCATTTTTCGTTGCGACGGAATCTTCTCACGAAATTCCAATCACCAACTTTCTCCTCCGAATGCGAAAACATGTTGTTGACACCGACCTACGTAGGGAGAAACGATCACCACGATAAAATAAGGGAAATCAGAGCTCGTATGCAAAGATACATGCGTTCATTCTCTTCGCGCACTGTACGAGATTGGAATAATAGAAAATTGTGGAGGTGGGTCGATGAATCCTCTGCCAGGCTCTTAAATGTGATTTGTAGAGTATCCATGTAGATGTAGATGAAAGACACACCAGCTCCCGCAAAACGGAATATAGTAAAAGCACAACCTGGCGAGTGCCAAGTTTCTTTAATTGTATGGTGGCTAGACATAATTATTAAAATGCGTATTCATAAGGAATTCGGGCGAAATCTTTCAGTGGATGTGAGATAAAACTAATCTCTTCTTGCTAAGAGTTGACTGTGAATATCGAGAAATGTTTTTGCAAAACTCCAAATCCCGTAGATATTTATTAAGCTCTTGCCCGTTAATCGTGAAACGCCTTGTTTGAAACTTGTGCTAGGGTTGAATATGCTCTCCTTTACTGTTATTTTTTTTAAATTTTTTCGAGTTTACTTCAATCTGCAACCTGATTAATAATTTTTCGAGCGTCACCAGGAAGAATTCTGCCTCTAAAGCTTCTACCTCTATGGGGTATTGTAGGAAGTGACCTCAATGTGCCAACAGTCGCTTCTGCGTCACTCATTTGGTTATTTAAACGCCAAACAACAACGGGATTATTCTTCATCAAGCAACTATAGTTCTACAACTGCTGAATCGCTGTCGTTGGCAGCGGTGAGACAAAGAGCATAGTATAGAAGAAGTGTTCGGAATGGTGCTGACATGAATCGATCAGAACTTTTCGCATGCCACTTTGTTTATGAAAGAGGTGCATAAATAGAGTTTTTTGTTATTGTTTGAAAATGAGCCGTAAAAATCAATCATCTGTGTAGAATTTTTTTTAAAAAGTGTGGCATAATAGTCAGTTTGTAAAGCGTATTGTCTTAATTAAATATTATAAACATGATCAGGAAATAGGAGTAATTTAAGACACCACTGATAAGAAAGCATGGTGAAAAATTAGGAACCACGAATTAGTAATACAAATGAAAGGGTCGGCCGCTGTTGTCGAGCGGTTCTAGGCGCTTCAGTCTGGAACCACGTGGCTGCTACGGTCGCAGGTTTGAACTCTGCCTCGGACATAGATGTGTGTGCTGTCCTTAGGTTTGTTAGGTTTAAGTAGTTCTAAGTCTAGGGGACTGATGACCTCAGATGTTAAGTCCCATAGTGCTTAGAGCCATTTGAACGGAATGAAAGGTGAGGGAGCATCTTACGAGCTAGATCAAGTGCAAGAGGTGCAAGTAAAAGAACTGAGAAGCTCTATACAAAATTATTTTAGCAGAAGTCAGTTGCACGATGCCAGTTAGAAAGTAAAAAAGGAACCAGATTCTCTTTACGCACAATTGATTGCTATCGATATGCTGCCATACAGAACCCCCGACCATCAAGGTTCGAAAAAATTTGTTTATGCCTTAGACAGCAGATATGAGCGTCCAGATAAAACGACACTTAAATGTTTACTGATCTCAAAACTATAGGAAGAGATAAAAAGTAAATGAGAGAAAGCCCTTACAAAATGAAGTTTTTTTAGTGTTACAACGTACACGTGGAAAAGAAACGCGAATGAAGGCATACTGGCATTGCCTTGCCACTTTATTGTAGACGGAAAATTAGTTCCACCCATGTTAAAAGTGACAAAAACTGCAGGTCATCACAACACAGAATCTATGCACATGTAATTACCATTTTTTAAAATGTTTCTTCCTTTATCTCGTCAATGCCATGCTGGGTTCCGTTTCGTTTCTTGTGATCGGTATATGTCGATGTAAGGCAAGTCGGCCCTCCCGATTAGCCGAGCGGTCTAACACACGTCTTTCCGGGTGGGAAGGAGCGCCTGGTCCCCGCCACGAATCCGCCGGGCGGATTTGTGTCGAGGTCCGGTGAACCGGCCAGTCAGTGGATGGTTTTTAGGCGGTTTTACATCTGCCTCGGCGAATGCGGGCTGGTTCCCCTTATTCCGCCTCAGTTACACTATGTCAGCGATTGCTGCGCAAACAAGTTCTCCACGTACGCGTACACCACCATTACTCTACCACGCAAACATAGGGGTTACACTCGTCTTGTGTGAGACGTTCCCTGGGGGGCCCACTGGGGGCCGAACCGTACAATAACCCTGGGTTCGGTGTGGGGCGGCGGAGGGGTGAAGTGGACTGCGGTAGTCGCCGTGGGGTTATGGACCTCTCCGTCGTTTCTAGGTCCCCTGTTAGCATACAATACAATACAAGTCAAGTCGGCGTAACTTGTAAAGTAGTTCCTGGCAGTTTCGCCCCTCTCCTCTCCCCCCTCCCCACCCCCACTCCGCCTCGCTCCTCTTGTCGATTGAAATCTGAAGCCGTCGTGCGTTACAAAAGGATTAATATATTTTCGTATTCATTACTACAAATAAGCAGTTTATTTGAACATAAATGTCTCTATAATGCGCTTTCTTAAAACATTGTTACTTCCGCGCCAATAGTTTTCACTTGAGAGTGTCTGCGATAGTAGACTAACAAGTGAGAAACGAAGGCGAAGCCCAACACTGTCTGACCCAAAATTAATACAGCATAGCAAAATCAGCTGGCAATGGCGTTACAATTACTTTGTTGCTGTCTTCCGAGCATATAAACAACTTGCTTTGTAGCGATTTATGCGGAAGTACTTCCATTGTGTTAGTGAATCGAAACAGAATTAAAAGTTATAAAACAGCGTCAATATTGTGATTCTTCAGTTTCTCCCGGCGTATTTCTTGCTCGAACAGTCCATGGGCGTACTACAGGTCGATAGTGTCCAACGGGCACAATATTTCGGCGATCAGATGTATCGCCATCGTCAGATGCGCTGACGAACTGAGCTCCTGAGGGCGGGCGGCCGTCTTAAATCCCCTCCCCCTGCGAGGCGTTTTCTCAGCGGTCCGCGCCCTCATTCAACTCTTACTATCCCTCCTCCTTTCCTTTACTCTGTCACTTACCTGTAAGCTACCAGCTAGTCAATGGTTCGTTCGGTTTCCTCACTCTCTTACTGTCCCTCTGAAACGTCCCCTTAGAAAAATTGTACATGACTGTGCTTAAAGTGACACACAATGTTTTTAGCGCAACGCAATCTGACTTTCAAAAACCCCTACAAAAGAATGGCCCTGACTAACATTAACCTATACCTTTCACAAATCACTTACCTCACGAAAATCTTCATTACTCAAGCTACTGCAATACAGCGAGCGCCACTACTGACAACTAAATAAAAGATTCAAACTACAGAAGGAACTATCTACTGATAGACATAGTTAGCGAATGAAAGATTTTAAAAGAGAACAAACAATGTATTTACCTTAATAGTCATAATATATATAGCAGTTCAGGATATCCAGTCTTACAAATTTCAAAACTCCACCATCTCTCTCCCCACGTCCACCACTGCTGGCGGCTCACCTCCAACTGCGCAACGCTACGCGCTGTTAACAGCCAACTGCCCAACGCTACAATGGCAAGTATTACAACAATACCAACCAGCCACTGACTGCACACAGCACAGCCAGTGATTTTTCATACAGAGCGCTACGTGGCATTATCAATATAAAAAACCTAAACAGCCTACTTACATAGCCCCAATGCTCCCCACAAAAAAATTTACAAATTGTTTTGAGCAGTGGCCAATACAGATTTCATAAAAAAATTTTATAATTACAATAACAAAGATATGACATCCACACACCTATTAATACAATGTTGGTCAAAAGTTAAAATTTTCTCACAGTCCATAAAGACAGTCCTGATCGCTCATCACAGTAAAATAGCAGTGTTTTTGCTCAATGTCTGACCAGTAAAAGAAAATGCACACGGAAGTAGTGGATTTCCATGCAGTCTTGAAGAAGTAGTGTTGTCCTTCCAACGGAAAGACAGTGCTGACTCTTGGCATACTGACAGGTAATGGGCCACACCTGAGCAAACCCACAGCAGAGTCAGGCGAAGGTTTGAAGAATATTGGTAGGTAGGTCATCACAGAGCAGACCCATTGTAGTTCTGGTAGAGATTACGGTATTGGTAGGCCACCAGAGGTGCAGACCCAGTGCAATCCTTGTAAAAATAATGGTATTGGTGGGCCATAAAAGATGCAGACCCACTGCAGTCCATGTAGAGATGGCCAGCAGCCAACTGTTGCGACTGTGCAGGTGCACAATCACCATCGAAGAGTCTTGCGGAGAATATAGCAATTCCATAAACCACCACTTGTGTACTCACGAAGTTTTTGGAATTGTCCTTAGAACCAGCAATGCTGTTATACAGTCCCTTGCTAAATTATTAACACATGTGCAAACACTATCAGTCCCTACTTCTCACATATTGTCCATATACTATGACCAACAGAAATGTGTGCAGTGAAATGAAACTTAATTTGAAGAACTGGTGTCTATACAGTTATAAATTTATAACATAAGAATACAATAACAAAGGTACAAAAAATATCATTAAAGAACATAATAGTACAGACAACATTTGCTGTAATACAGGCTTTACAAATGAATCGAAATAACAAATACATCAGTTTTACAGAAATTATGACATAAGTACATACATAAAAGATCAGAATAACTTTTGAAACATCAACTTCACACATGAGCATTAGAACAAAACAGAATAAATAATGTGTAAACATCTTTACGAAGTAAATAACATGTTATTAATGCAAATTGTATTTGAGGATAACAGTATTCCTCATCATAGTGAATGTAGCTTAGTATTAGAAGAGAAAAAATTCTATGAAACAGTACACAGAGACAGGAAGAAAATAAATACACAAGGGTACACAAACACATAGTGGGACAACACAAAAGGAAAGGACAGGGTCTGTTTTAAGTGTAACATTTGGTACTGCAGTCCAACCCAAAACTTCATTTCATAGATCGTCCCTCTTATTTCAACATTTGCTCCAGCCAGAAAAAAAATCATATCCAAGCATGCTTTCTCTATTCTGTTCACATCCTCTTTCAAAAATAGTTTTTCTCCACTGTACACTACTTTTTTGGCTAAACCATTTTCTTATAGCTTCTCAATGCTTCTCTTCCAATTCATCATAGGTAGTTTCTTATATAGTCTACCCCCTCTTAAGCTAACTTAAAATCTACTGAGCTCAGATGCTAAACTAAGGGACGAGGCAATGCAGCAGCACAAAAGAATTAATACAAACAGCAATGAAAAAAATGTAAGTTGTCAAAGCAAGCAGCAATATTAAAACTAATATAAGGCAATGCGCAGCAAGCAAGAAAAATAAATATGTAGTAAAACTGGCTTAACAGAGTAATACAAAGTCAAATTCAGTAACATTATGCCTGACAAACAGCAGCAGCAAATGCAATAACTTATGTCTAAACATGACAAAGCTGAAGCAGAAAAAATAGTACAGTAAAAATGTTTAATACCTATGTCACTTCTTAACACTAGAGTGATGCATCACGAGAACATACGCTAGCAGATAAGTTACCAAATCGTAAAAAAATTATTTTTGCAATTCCTGTGAAGGGCAATGTCTATTTGTGCTCTCTTTTCTAAGAAAATACATCATAAAATGATTCTTTACTGGGTCTGTAGACAGAAAATAGTGATATTAGTACATCTATTAAATTTTATTTTAACCAATGCTGCAGTGCAGATAGAAACTGGATATTAAACAAAATGAGCAATCTCTCAGCTAGAAAGACAATAGATATAAAATGTTTCTCATCATTTCATTTCAATAAATATCATAAATTAAGAGCTTCACAGTGTAATCATATGTTTTCAAGTTTGGGCGTGCCTTATTTACGATGCTTTCTACAAAAGAATGTCAATAGCGAGGTTAATGTTCTCCTTTTTTTTTTCTCCACCTGTGCCTCTGACAGGCACACAATAATGGCTTGTGTCCAGGTGGCTGTCGCCCAGCTGGGTGTCAACGACGCATTACGTGCAGGTGGTCACTTAACTTTCCTACCGAAATATTTACGACACCAGTTTCCGCTACAGTGGCAGTCTCATATAAAAAATTTCACAGGCCATGAATTTACGTTACAAATCTGTAGAAACAAAATCCGATTGATATAACAGTGTCCAAAAAAGTTCCGTCGGCATTGTAATACATTCACGCATTAACATACATTTCATAACCCTTGGTTTCCAACAACCTTTTTCACAAACCAGAGTCCCTAACCACTACTCATTCATTATTCCTTACCTTATTATACATATACATATTCGTATACACTTCTTCAATATTTCATCATAATAAATACATAGCATAATCAAATTCCTCATATAGCATCAGCTTATTGATCATAAACATACCGCAACAGCGTAATACACATCGTCATCATAACATCATAAAACCTCAGCCAAATCTCAAAATCGTCGTAGCTTCTTCCAATAATTTCAAAACCTAAAAAAAATTCTCTGCTCATGTCAAAAGTGTCATCTACCTCAAACGTACTTTAAAAATCATGATCTCATACCAAATACATCATTCTGAGCTCTCATAGTATCACAATGGTTCCGAAAAAATATGAACATTTCACAAAGTACAGACAAAATACAATTTCATAAGTGTGAAGTTATCCAACTGTGTAATTGGGTAAACATCTGTCACTGACGTAGCAAAAAAGAAATTTTTGTTTCTCGCAGTTAAATGATCAAATAGCTGTGTAATTCTGTGTCAGAGAAATATAGTACCAATGTGTAATGTTGTATAAGCAAATGCCATATTAGATAGGGCTCCTTGTGCTTGCCACACACATGGTACACAAAGTAAGGTGTTACAGAGTACAGCAATGGAATGAAATATATCAGGGAAAACCTTTGTATCATCGTAATTCAAAAATCTTTAAAAATAAATGTTTTAAGTACAAAACTAATCACTCAAATGCGTGTCCTGTAGCGCTAAACTGTGTGTCTTGTTGTAAGATAATCTGTGTAGAAGTGTGTAGTTATGGTCCTCCGAAAGCTAAGTTCTGCCGAAGTCAATGTACTTACCTCATGATAAACAAAAGTGAAATGCTTTGCTTATAGATATCTTACTTCTTACGCTTATTGCCATGATGAAGAAAGTACTGTGCTGTCACGTATTGTTGTGCTACGGAAAAGGCTGTCTCATTGTAGCTATACCACAAAAGTTACTACTAAAACATGTTTTGCTTTCCAGAAGAATTCAGAAAAACTGTGCAGATATAAAACAGATACACCGCAAAAGCAACAATGTAAATCGTGTCACATATTAGTAGCGTCGTGATATAATCATGTAGCTATCAGAGAAACCAAATGCTAAGTCATCTTTATTCTCACCCAATGTACTTCAAATAAAGAAAGTATTTTCAAGTAAACCAAAATGTTGCATTAAAATCTCATAAGCAATACTGGTATATGTTCTAAGTATGTCAGCCTTATAGTCGTTACGTAATCGTGCAACTAACAAGCAAGAATGTACACGCACAATAACACTGTGACGTCAGTTCACTATAACAATGCATTCGTAATTTCTGTTTAAATAAGTTCTCTTGGTTCTTGACTGTATATTTAACTTCAAACATGGTTGCATGTTAACAGATTCCAAGTCTAGCAAATTGTACTAGTAGTGTGAAGTGAAAAAGTTTATGGCAAAGACAAAGTTAAAAAGCTGATTATCTTTCAATAAACGGTTTTACATGTGAAATGTAGGGTAAACCTTTATTCTTCCTAGAACGCAGAGCTTCAACTTCAACGCAGTTATCATGTGGTATATGTCGGTAAAGAATGCTAAAATTTTTCTCAAGTCTAGCTTCTTATGTTACACTCCTGGAAATTGAAATAAGAACACCGTGAATTCATTGTCCCAGGAAGGGGAAACTTTATTGACACATTCCTGGGGTCAGATGCATCACATGATCACACTGACAGAACCACAGGCACATAGACACAGGCAACAGAGCATGCACAATGTCGGCACTAGTACAGTGTACCTTTCGCAGCAATGCAGGCTGCTATTCTCCCATGGAGACGATCGTAGAGATGCTGGATGTAGTCCTGTGGAACGGCTTGCCATGCCATTTCCACCTGGCGCCTCAGTTGGACCAGCGTTCGTGCTGGACGTCCAGACCGCGTGAGACGACGCTTCATCCAGTCCCAAACATGCTCAATGGAGGACAGATCTGGAGATCTTGCTGGCCAGGGTAGTTGACTTACACCTTCTAGAGCACGTTGGGTGGCACGGGATACATTCGGACGTGCATTGTCCTGTTGGTACAGCAAGTTCCCTTGCCGGTCTAGGAATGGTAGAACGATGGGTTCGATGACGATTTGGATGTACCGTGCACTATTCAGTGTCCCCTCGACGATCACCAGAGGTGTACGGCCAGTGTAGGAGATCGATCCCCACACCATGATGCCGGGTGTTGGCCCTGTGTGCCTCGGTCGTATGCAGTCCTGATTGTGGCGCTCACCTGTACGGCGCCAAACACGCATACCACAATCATTGGCACCAAGGCAGAAGCGACTCTCATCGCTGAAGACGACACGTCTCCATTCGTCGCTCCATTCACGCCTGTCGCGACACCACTGGAGGCGGGCTGCACGATGATGGGGCGTGAGCTGAAGACGGCCTAACGGTGTGCGGGACCGTAGCCCAGCTTCATGGAGACGGTTGCGAATGGTCCTCGCCGATACCCCAGGAGCAACAGTGTCCCTAATTTGCTGGGAAGTGGCGGTGCGGTCCCCTACGGCACTGCGTAGGATCTTACGGTCTTGGCGTGCATCCGTGCGTCGCTGCGGTCTGGTCCCAGGTCGACGGGCACGTGCACCTTCCGCCGACCACTGGCGACAACATCGATGTACTGTGGAGTCCTCACGCCCCACGTGTTGAGCAATTCGGCGGTACGTCCACCCGGCCTCCCGCATGCCCACTATACGCCCTCGCTCAAAGTCCGTCAGCTGCACATACGGTTCACGTCCACGCTGTAGCGGCATGCTACCAGTGTTAAAGACTGCGATGGAGCTCCGTATGCCTCGGCAAACTGGCTGACACTGACGGCGGCGGTGCACAAATGCTGCGCTTCTAGCGCCATTCGACGGCCAACACCGCGGTTCCTGGTGTGTCTGCTGTGCCGTGCGTGTGATCATTGCTTGTACAGCCCTCTCGCAGTGTCCGGAGCAAGTATGGTGGGTCTGACACACCGGTGTCAATGTATTCTTCTTTCCATTTCCAGGAGTGTATTTTTCTCGGAGCCAGCGGGCGCACGTGGCTGCCTGCGGTGCGAGTCATTGTGTGTCTTTGTTGGCGCGCGTCGTTATTGGGATTAGGAGACCTAACTTCTACAAATTCACCTTGTCGAAAGTGCCCTGCCCTGTTTAAATCCCGCCTGTTCTGATGCAATTCAGGTCTGTCGTTACGATCATATCGTGTGTCGTCATGTCGGTAGATTCCATAGTTTCTTTCTTGTCGGTCACTGGTGCAGAATTTCTCTCTGAATCGTAACTGCGCGCTGGACCGTTGCGTCTTATGTTATTCTGTCTACCTTGATAATAATTATTTTGGTTTCCATATTGTCTGTTTCTCTGATTGTCTCTGTGATAGTCATTACCGCGGAGAGGTAATCTTTCCCTGTAATTATTACTACTCTGCCAACGGTTGTCATACTGGTGGTGTCTGTTTTGGTCACGATTTACGTTGTACGAATAACCTTGTCGTGTATTATTTCTGTCATCGCGGAATTGTGACAGGTGTGACCTGTAATTGTTGTGCTCCTGTTTTCGCGTTCCGCGATTGTCAGTGTCAATTTCCAGTTCTTGTAACAGTCCGTGAAAAGCTTCAATGTCGTCTTTGCATCGTCCTGCTAAAATAATCTGTAGTAATTGTTCAGATCATTTTATTAAGCAAATGCGGATGAGTTCTGAGGGGCTGTATGGGTTTGAAAGATACTGATTCTTGTGTAACATGTCTTCAAAATATTTCACAAGACTGGAAAATTCAGAGTGTTCGAAGTGTTTCATCATAATGATGCTATGTTTTACTCGGTCTTGTGTAGCTTGAGACCAATATGCTGAGAGGAAGGCATGATAAAATTCTCCTTCACTGTGACAATCGCGAATGACCGATCGCATTCTTACAGCTGGTTCATTCTCCAAGTAGCCACACATAAATTTTAATCTGTGCTCTAATGTCCAGTTGGGAGGAAAACAACGAGAGAATTGATGGAGCCACGCTTGTGGATGAATGTCGTTGTCAGAATTCCTAAATGTTTTGAATTTACGTGCAGTAATGGACAGCTTATAGTCAAAATCATCGTATCGGCGGGTAACATATCGGTCATTGTTACGTCGTGTCGGCGGTTCCATCTCAAAATTCGGAGCACCTTGTCAATTTCTTTTATAATTTCCGAAATGCCCTGTGTTATTATTTTGTGGCTTTTGCGTATTTCTAAGTCCCTCTTCCCGTGTTGGAGCGCGAGTGTCCTCTGAAATACGTAATTCTTGTATTACCTGTGTCAGCTGATCTTTTACTTGCCGGATTTCTCTTTGGTGTTGTGTATTAATTTGATTCTGATTTTGTTTGAATTTCCTAATTTGTTCGCACTCTTCTGTATCATTCAGATCATCATATACCTTTGCAGATAAGTTAATGAACTGATCCAAAAGTTCGGCTACTTTCTCCGATAGTGTACTTATTTCCTCAGTGTGTTTTTCTGAACCAAGTTTCAGAGTGTCCATTTGTGTTGAAATCGTATCTACTGTGTCCATTAAGTTTGGCTGAGTTATTGCAAGTTGCGTAACCGAATCGGTAGATGCAACTGAGTCAATTTTACCTTGCAACGTCACATGATTTTCATGAACAATAGTTTGCAGGTCTTTTACGGCTGATTCGTGATTCTGTAATGTATTTTCATGCCGCGAAAAAATAGGTTGGAAATGCTCAAAAATTTGTGTTTTTACGTCATTTTTTGACATTTCGGTTCGATTTTATGCAACTCAGTAGGTAAATTTTCAATTGTTCAAGCGTATGTTCCACTGAGTCTAACTTTTGAAGCTTTTGTTCCATTGTGTCTAACTTTTGAAGATATTGTTCCATTGTGTCTAACTGTTGCTGTGTTTGTCTCTGGTTTTGTTTCATTTGTTGCATTAATTGCAATAATAATGTATTAGTGTCTGGAATCTGTTCCTCTATGCTTTTCGGCAGTGCATTTGCACCGGCAACATTCACATTTTGACAAGCAGAAAATGTGTCTTGACTTATTTGAGAAAACGGTGAGGACGCAAAACCTGAATGTACAGTATTTGCAAGATTGTGTCCTGTATTTTCGGATTCCTGACGTGAGCTGTTGCCGACCGATCGATCGATAATGCTTCCCTGTTCACTAACTGTTTCACCGCCTACACCATTATTTGCAGCCCACTCCATTTCCCTATGCACAATTACCAAATTACTACTTTGAACATTAGGTAATTCATTACACGGTGGCGCTAACACACTGCTTTCGTCTTCACTGTCATTTCTCAGTTTACTTTGTAGCCTAGTATTACGTTTTTCACACGCCATTATTGTCACAATATTTCGCACGACAACACATAAAAACACAACTTGAAGAGCAAAAATAAGAGAACACATTGACATAGCAAATAATACTTAGTTAATTCCAAGTGCAGCTGCGAAATACTTGGTGCAAATCTACATGCATGCCACAACTGTTTTACTGTACAGCAATGAAAGACTACAACTACAAAGGAGATTGTCTCTACAATTACGCGCTAGCAATAAACAAAATCTACACTAATTACACAAACTACAAGAAAAAAATCAGAAGATTCCAGTGAGGTATCCTGGCATGGTCGCCATACGAAACGTCCCCATAGAAAAATTGTACATGACTGTGCTTAAACTGACACACAATATTTTTAGCACAACGCAATCTGACTTTCAAAAATCTCTACAAAAGAATGGCCCTGACTAACATTAACCTATACCTTCCACAAATCACTTACCTCACAAAAATCTTCGTTACTCAAGCTACTGAAATACAGCGAGCGCCAATACTTCCAGCTAAATAAAAGATTCAAACTACAGAAGGCACTAACTACTGATAGGCATAGTTAGCGAATGAAAGATTTTAAAAGAGAAGAAACAATGTATTTACCTTAATAGTCATAATATATATAGCAGTTCAGGATATCCAGTCTTACAAATTTCAAAACTCCGCCATCTCTCTCCCCACGTCCACCACTGCTGGCGGCTCACCTCCAACTGCGCAACGCTACGCGCTGTTTAACAGCCAACTGCCCAACGCTACAATGGCGAGTATTACAACAATACCAACCAGCCACTGACTGCACACAGCACAGCCAGTGATTTTTCATACAGAGCGCTATGTGGCGTAACCAATAAAAAAACCTAAACAGCCTACTTACACCTTCTACTATCCTTTCATCTGCCTTTTTTTAAAAATAATATGCCGGCCAGCCAATTGGGCCGTTCGTTTTCCTGCTCCTTCTACTATCCCTCTAATTATTCTTTAATCTTAAAAAAAACACACACACAGAACAACACCAAGTCAAACTGCACCACCCCCATGACATTCATCCCACACCCCTTCAAAACTGAAGGTGAAGCGCCCCAGCGGCACCAGAACTTCACAGCATGCCGAGGTTTAAAACCTCGTCACGTGCGAGAGAGCGAGCGAGCGGCCGCGCGGCGGCGGTCGCTGAGACGCCAGCGTCGCCGTCTGTGGTGGCGACGGTGTAATTGCCTCGTCTGCCCTCGTCGCCCGTTAGTGTCCTTTGCTGGGCGTCTTTTTAATTAGACTCAGTGCTGGTTCCCATGCCTTGCTGAGGTTATAACCGCAATTTCGGTTCAGAGTCTGCCCCATGAGCTGGAACACCTCAAAACTGTATTCCGGAAAATCAGGTACTCGGAATGGCAGATCAGACGCGCTCACCACCCCACCCACCCCACCTCTACAGTGCAGCGTGTGGCGACGGAAGAAGCCACGGAAGAACAGGTAGCCACTGTCTATATACCGTATAATGGCCCACTATCAGGGAAAATAGGACGAATATTGAAAGAACACCGAGTAGGAACTGTCTTTTGACCACCCAATAACACACGAACATTATTGGGAAGTGTCAAGGACGACCTCGGTTTGCGGAATGCCGGCATATACCAGATTCCATGTCAGTGTGGGAAGACTTATATTGGACAGTGCGCACCATCGAAGATCGTTGCCGAGAACATAAGAGGCACACTCGACTTAGGTGCCCCAACAAGTCGGCGGTCGCAGAGCATTGTTTGTCCGAAAATCACGAAATGGACTACCAACATACCAGGGTCTTGGCACAGACATCTAAATACTGGGACAGCCTCGTTAGAGAGGCTTTCGAAATTCGTACCAGAGATGGGCTCATCAACTGAGAATTCGGCTATAAGGGCATGAGAAACAGCATTGAGTCTAATTAAAAAGACACTCAGCAAAGAAAACGAACGGGCGACCAGGGCGGAAGAGGCAACTACATCGACGCCATCACAGACGCCGACGCCAGCGTCTCAACGACAGTCGACGCGGCCGCGGGCGCCGACCGCGGAGACAACGCCTCGCAGGGTGAGGGGATTTAAGACGGCCGCCCTCCCTCAGGAGCTCAGTTCATCAGCGCTCCTGACGATGGCGACATGTCTGATCACCGAAATATTGTGCCCGTTGGACACTATGGACCGGCAGTACACCTGTGGACTGTTCGAGCGTCAATATTAATGCATATATTTGCCAAAAAAGACTAACCACAGCAATATGAACTTTCCAGAGGTAATGGAAAACTCTCAGCTATTGTGTAATGGAATCTGTTGTACCATCACTACAGTGAAGCCGACGAAACGCTACCAGGTTGTGTCAAGTGCAAACTTTGAGCGGCGCGGGTCTATTATAGGAATACATCGGTATGATGGGCGAAGGTGCCAACACTGCTGCCTATCGCCGCATCTTTCCTTATCCTTCATTAATGCCGTATTATGCTCTATATACCGCTCCGTGTACTTCCCCCAACAAAAGGCGAAACACCCAATAAAACTTATACAAGTTACACATTTTATGTAGATTGCACTAAGATCACAAGTGCTGCCGATCTCATCGAGGTAGCAACTGTAGCACGGCAATAGAGTGATGACCCTTTTGTTTTGTAATGAGTGCCAACTCCACAGAGAAAAAAACATAATGAGTGAAGAAGCCACCGTTTATCTCTTCAACGCAGTTGCAATTGTGTGCCGCCCGGAGTGGCCGAGCGGTTCTAGGCGCATCAGTCTGGAACCACGAGACCGCTAAGGTCGCAGGTTCGAATCCTGCCTCGGGCATGGATGGGTGTGATGTCCTTAGGTTAGTTAGGTTTAAGTGGTTCTAAGTTCTAGGGGGCTGATGACCTCAGACGTTAAGTCCCATAGTGCTCAGAGCCATTTGCACCATTTCAGTCCTGTTATTCTCATGTGCAGTCTATACCGCGTCTGTTGCATGCACACGTATGGTTAGCAGCATTGCGTGGTAGACCAGTGAACGCGTTCTCTCTCGCATCCTTATTCCTTATGCTAACCTTCTTCTTCTTCTTCTTCTTCTTCCTCTTCCTCCTTTCCCCGTGCTACTAAGACGCTGAAGCTCAACGTTTCATCGACAAGCAATAAATTGGCCCAAATTTTATTTATTTTTTTTGTATATGAAAATAATTTTTCAGACAACAAGACGTTGAAAAAAGGAAATTTTTTGACAATACTATCCAAAATTTCGGACATGGAGGTTACTTTATACTTTTTTTAGGTCATCAATCAAATCTTACTAGAATACAATATCCGTGATAAGACAATAGTAATAGCTACAGGCAACGCTGCAGCTAGGAAAAATGTGCACAAATCTTAAGTATTTGACATTCATCCTGTTTTGCCCACTTAACAGTACAAGACAGTTTCAGAGGAGAAACATTTTCCAAAAAGTGACTTCAGCTCCTGCATGTAATATCTCTTTATATTCTACTAATTATCCCTGCACAATTCTATGAGTGAATTACGTTTCCTACTTGACCATTTATATACTCGCAGAATCGATGTGCAAAGTAGTACAGTACTATTACTATTCCACGAGCGCATAATTACTCTTTGTAATATTCTCTCTGGTGTGTTGAGAGGACTTCTAGGATCTTCTCCGTGCCGAATAGCCGCATTGAATAATTGTAATTTTGCTATCGAGATTACTGGAAGAAAGAGACTGGAAATATATTGTATGCTAATCAAGAGAATACATACTGAGCATTTACATCAAAGGTGTGTAAGCGATTTTATTATATATGTATTCTCTAATTGGAAATTTGCACAGATGTGTCGTGTCGTTGGTAATCATAAGGGGACTTCCGATGAATTGGAAACGAACCTGCTATTATTAGATCCAAGAGCTCCATTATTTCACGGGATAATTAAACTCTATCAAAGCAAACTTTCCGCTTGGTCTGAGGTTTCTCTACTGACTACGCAACGCAAGAAAACCAAGACATTTTATTTACACTGGACTGCAGATCGCTTCGAATCATCGAGACTGCGGACATGGAGAGTCATCGTCCGATTCTGATTAAACAAGTAAAGCTAAATTATAACTTTCTTAGCGACTGTGATTACTGTGATATGGCTCCTTATGAATGGGATCATTAATAAAATACTAATAACTAACTTTCCTCCTCACCAGCAACCAGTATCAACACAATATTAATTAAAATTATATGCAGAGAGTGTTTTCTCCAAGGCAGGATAAATAATTACTTAAAAACGCAACAGGCTAAAGGAGAAGAATCTAATCACTTTACGTGTATCTTTTGATGTTGTATTTTAAACAACAGACTAAAGGACAAAAATTTAAATACCTTAATTTTTATAAAACAAAATTTGCATATCTTGTATTGTTGTGTTTTAAGCAATAAACATTCTTAGAAAGCTATTTTTCATTTGAAATACCCGCACAGGGCAATCTATACTTAATCGATTCTTCGATGGTGTTTAAAAACACTATCGATGACCTCGGATGTGCCAACTACCGATGTTTAAGTAACACTAGCGGCCACCTCTCATTATAGGTGTCGGACGTCGTAGGCTGGGCAGACTGGTAAAACAGTACAGGTAGCGTACTTTGGCGGAACTAACATCTGACTTAAATGATGGGCAGCGTTCAAGTTTGTCTGAACACACAGTGCACTGAACACTCCTAACGATTGGCCTCCGCAGACGACGGGCCATGCATGCGCCAATGTTAACGCTACGATATCGGCAACTACGACTAAAATGGGCACGTGATCATGGGCGTTGCATGATCAGATGATGATGAATCCCGATACCTCTTTGATCATGCCCAGGAGGAGGATTGGGGGGGGGGGGGCGAATCCTTCAGGGGAACACGTCCTTGCCACGTGTACTGCGGGACGGAGACAAGCTGGTGGCGGCTCTGTTATTCTTTGGTGAACATTCACGTGGGCCTCCATGGGTCCAGTGGAGGTCGTGCAGCGCATCACGACGACAAAGGAGTGTCGCACACTGGTTGCAGATCACGTACACCACTTCATGACGATCGTGTTTCCCGAGTGCAGTGGCCTTTCTCAACAAGATTATGCGCCATATCACAAGGCCAGGAGCGGGATTGAGTGGGTGGAGGAATACAGTCGCGAGTTCCAATTGATGTGTTGCCCCCCAGGCAGCAGATCGGAACCCCATTGATAACATCTGGGATGTGATTGAAGGTGGAGTCAGATTCATCGACCCTGTCCTCTGACTTTACGGAACTTAGGTGACTTGTGTGTGCAGATGCGGTACCAGTTCTCTCCAGCGACCTACCAAGGCCTCATTGCTTCCATGCCATGACACGTCGTCGCTATTATCCGTGCCAAAGGTAGGTGGACATAGGTACATTAGGTAGGTGGTCATAATGTTCTGGCTGATCAGTGGAATTTTCATCTGACTTCATTTGATTTACTGCTCATTTAGAGACCTGTTTCCTTACATTTTATAACAGGTCGTGCATTTAAATGTGTGTGCCTGTACTTAAACTGCTGAATGACTGAGAAGATAAAACTTTTACATTATTTGATTCTGAAGCAGCTGGGTAAAATCGAACGTACTGAGCCTACTTCTCTTTGCTTTTTCTTATCATGTCAACACTGACCGACAATGCTCAAAAAATTACAACCTGACGTCAAATAATTAATTAAAAAGAATGGCCGTGACTTAAAAGAAATCTTAACAATAGCCTATACATTTCATTAAGCACTTATCTCACAAAAACCTTCATTACGCAAACTATTTCAATACAGCGAGCGTCAATACTGCCAGCTAAATAAAAGATTCTAGCTAGTAAAGCCACTAACTACTAATAGGCATGTGGTTAGCAAAGAAAAGATTTTGTTGCAAACCAACTAGTGTATTTTTTACCTTAATAATGCGACATCCAGTTGAAACACGAATATAAATCGTCGTTGACATCCAGTACAAAGATATATAATCATGAATAATTTTCAATCTCCAAGTCGGATGCTTCTAGATCGCTAGCCTATGCTAACACTTCAGGCCTCTACCCTCCATCAAAGCTAACTTGTCACATCTAACATCCATCACTGCTGGCTACTCACCTCCAACTGCCCTACAGTACTTCCATCACTGCTGGCAACTAACTTCCAACTGCTCAACAGTACTGGCGATTAACTTCCAACAACGAGTCCAACCAGCCAAAGAAAATCTTACAAAGAAAGCGCAGTCAGAGATCCAATGCAAAGCGCTACACAGAGCTGTCAACACAGAAGCAGCCCACTTACAATTTTACAGCTTTCATGTAGCTAACAGTACATATTCCACATCACAAACAGCAATTTTATTTTCAACAATTACAATGAAAGTAATAATGAATTAAAAATACACTACAAATTGAAAGAAATTTTTTAAAGGAGATATGATGATGGGAAAGATTTGGATAGCAAGAGAGAGATTGGTTCAAATGGCTCTGAGCACTATGGGACTTAACATCTGAGGTCATAAGTCCCCTAGAACTTAGAACGACTTAAACCTAACTAACCTAAGGGCATCACACACATCCATGCCCGAGGCAGGATTCGAACCTGCGACCGTAGCGGTAGCGCGGTTCCAGACTGAAGCGGCTAGAACCGCTCGGCCACACCGGCCGGCAGAGAGAGAGAGAGAGAGAGAGAGAGAGAGAGAGAGAGAGAAATGTTACCCTATCTGAGCCACCCTGGTCTGAAACCCTCGGAACTACTTGTTGGAGCCTTGCAGTCACAGTTCGCCACAGTTTAATTTACGGATTAATATTTCTAATCTCTATTTACAGAAACACTGTAACTATTATGTGCATTGCAGAAAGCGCAGTAATCACTGAGATCATATCAGTGGAGTGTATCTAACGATTAATCAGTGTTATAGTCTTACTGGCAAAATTTGCTACCCACAGAACTGAATTTTAAACACAGTTAGCAATCTACCCACCGTGGTGTACGCCGAGTGGTACCTTCTCGTCTTGTTAGAAAAATTTCAGCTATCAGGCAACTCCGATATTACACCCTGACACATTTGTCTGTTTCAGCCGTTAAGTAAGCGTTCATTCATTAGGTGAGCTGTCTATTTCCGTGACTCACGCCTCCAAAACCGCAAACACGAGTGCCTGGGACGGCGCTGCAATAACGGCGATTGCTCGAGAACATCGCCACGCACCCTCATCTCGAGGACCGGCCAAGTGGATGCGCCCACTTGGCATCGCGCCTATCGCTGATTAACTTATAAACGAGGGGCGCAACAGCGGCCTAATTGAATCGGACACCCACCCTGCTCTCTCCGGCCATAAATCCCGATGGATAATTAACGACACACGGCCGGGGCGCTGCACAAAGGAAGGAGCTTGTTGTTCGGCGCCAGTTCATTATATCTCAATCGGCGGGCAGGTCCCAGGACGTCCCTCGGACAAGTGCGACCGGGCCATATTGTGCTTCTCCGCCCCCCGATCCTAAACCTCTCGCAGTGCGTCAGCGGGACTCGCGAAGGCAGCTGCGCGGCCGATCGCCACGGTCCGTTTCCACGGGTATCGCGTCGCCGCCCTCTGCTGCGACAATGGCCTGTAGCCACTGTTCTCGGCGGTCTGCTGTCGCGCGCCCCTGCTCTGTGACGCGTGAGAGCTTCGCGGCGTTAGGTGCAGGCGCAGCCTCCCCAGGGATGGTGGGGTGGGGGGTGAAGGGGACGCGCAGAGTGGGAAGAGGTCGCCGGCTGTTGTTAAACGCTGTTTGTCGGGGGGATCTGCAGAGGGCGGCGCGTGCCTCCTCCCCTGCGGTGTTTTTATTGTTGCCAAATGCCTAGTGGCGAGGAAATTGGAGGGCTCGTTCGGCTTGGGAGTGCGCGCGAGAGCGTGTGCGGATGTGTCTCTGCGTGTTGTGTTAGAGGGTGTCGATGTGTGTGCCCGGAACTACTTTGCCAACTGCTAACTGTTCATCTCCGTGACACCGGTTCACCGAGGCGCTGGAGAGACGAAAAATATTCAAATCTTCAGCTCCGCTCCGCACGAAGTAATGCCCGCTATCGACAGGGGATCTCAAGTTGATTCCGTATTTCTAGATTTCCGGAAAGCTTTCGACACCGTTCCTCACAAGTGACTTCTAATCAAGCTGCGGGCCTATAGGGTACCGTCTCACAAGGGGAAGGCCTCAGACACGGCCAACCGATTCAGCTCAAATTTGGCAGGTCGCTTGTGTGCAACCTAAAACGAAGGAATCTAGGATATTCTTGGGTCAACACCCCCGCAATTTTGAGAAAATCACCCCTAAAGGTTACGACGAGTAATCGACTCATAATTGGCGGTATCGATAGATAATTGTAAATAGAGCATTTTTCATCATCAGGTATAGGGTCCGAAAATGCATACTTTTTCAGAAACTGAGGTAAGAAACTTTTACAGCTGCCTCTTCTGTACCCACATGGTAAACTCTTTTCGCCGACAGCGCCAATAGCGCAACGGGCAAGGTAATTGGCTGGGACTCGGAGAACCCGCGTTCGAATCTCCAAGAGGTCTCGCGGATGTTCTTCTTTTCGTTTGTATTTTTCCATATCTAAATTGATAGGGATAGGAGGGTTAATAAGGTCAGTATTACTATCATTCCTCATTGATTTACTTGCCTTATTAACCCTCCTATCCCTATCAATTGAGATATGGAAAAAAATAGAAACGAAAAGAATAGCAACCGCTACGTTTCTTCGAGATTCGAACCCAGGTTTCCCGATTCCCAGCCAATTACCTTGGCCATTGCGCTATCGGCGCTGTCGGCGAAAGGCGTTTACCATGTGGGTAGAGAAGCGGCAGTTGTAAAAGTTTCTTTCCTTGATTTCTGGAAAATTTTGCGTTTGCGGACCCCATAGTTGATGATGAAAAATCCTCTATTTACAATTATTTGTCGATCCCTCCAATTTTGAGTCGATTGCTCGTCATTACCTTTAGGGGCGATTTTCTGAAAAATTGCGGGGGTGTTGACCCAAAATATCTTATAGGTCCTTTGTTTTAGGCTGTACACAATTGACCTGCCAAATTTGAGCCGAATCGGTTGGCCGTGTCTGAGGCCTTCCCCTCGTCAGTTGTGCAACTGGATTCGTGGTTTCCTGTCAGGAAGGTCGCAGTTCGTAGTAATAGGCGGCAAATCATCGAGTAAAACTGAAGTGATATCAGGTGTTCCCCAGGGAAGCGTCCTGGGACCTCTGCTGTTCCTGATCTATAAAAATGACCTGGGTGACAATCTGAGCAGTTCTCTTAGGTTGTTCGCAAATGATGGTGTAATTTACTGTCTAGTAAGGTCATCCGAAGACCAGTATCAGTTGCAAAGCGATTTAGAAAAGATTGTTGTATGGTGTGGCAGGTGGCAGTTGACGCTAAATAACGAAAAGTGTAAGTTGATCCACATGAGTTCCAAAAGAAATCCGTTGGAATTCGATTACTCGATAATGAGTACAATTCTCAAGGCTGTCAATTCAACTAAGTACCTGGGTGTTAAAATTACGAACAACTTCAGTTGGAATGACCACAAAGATAATATTGTTGGTTAAGGCGAGCCAAAGGTTGCGTTTCATTGGCAGGACACTTAGAAGCTGCAACAAGTCCACTAAAGAGACAGCTTACTCTACACTCGTTCGTCCTCTGTTAGAATATTGCTGCGCGGTGTGGGATCCTTACCGGGTGGGATTGACGGAGGACATTGAAAGGGTGCAAAAAAGGCAGCTCGTTTTGTATTATCACGTAATAGGGGAGAGAGTGTGGCAGATATGATACGCGGGTTGGGATGGAAGTCATTAAAGCAAAAACGTTTTCCGTTGCGGCGAGATCTATTTACGAAATTTCAGTCACCAACTTTCTCTTCCGAATGCGGAAATATTTTGTTGAGCCCAACCTACATAGGTAGGAATGATCATCAAAATAAAATAAGAGAAATCAGAGCTCTAACAGAAAGGTTTAGCTGTTCGTTTTTCCCGCGCGCTGTTAGGGAGTGGAATGGTAGAGAGATTGTGTCATTGTGGTTCGATGAACCCTCTGCCAAGCACTTAAATGTGAATTGAAGAATAATCATGTAGATGTAGATGTAGATCTAGTCATCTCGTAGCAGAGGGCTGGTGGTGTCTGAAAATGATAGAAGAGCTCGATTGTTCGCTGGCATCAAATTCTCCGGATAGAAACCCGAATGGCACAAATGTGCGGTCCACGTGCTATTCATTTATGAAATAATTTCTACAAGGTGTAGAACTTTGCTTCCGCCGTTTTTTTATCCAACATTTGAGGCTTTAATGAAACAAATGGGTTACACATGTATCATTCAAAGTATTTTCCATCGCTGGCCACTACTTTCTCCCATCTTTCGGGCAGTGTACGAATACCGTGTCGAAAAAATTGTTCATCTTTTGAAGCAATCAACGAATCGATCCAATTTGTGACTTCTTCATGAGATCGGAAGTGTTGGTCAGCCAGGCTATGCGCCATTGATTTAAACAGGTGATAGTCAGAGGTAGCAATGTCTGGTGAATACGGCGGGTTGGGTAGGACTTCCCATTTTAGCGTTTCCAAACACGTTTTGACCTCTTTTGCAACGTGGGGTTGAGCGTTGTCGTGCTGAAAAATTACTTTATCGTGCCTCTCTCTGTATTGCGGCCGTTTGTCTTTTAATTGCGTTCGATAACGAGCACCAGTGATTGTTTCACTTGGTTTTATCAGCTCATAGTACACGACGCCGAGATGGTCCCACCAAATGCAGAGCACGATCTTGGAGCCCTGAATATTCGGTTTGACCGTCGACGTGGAAGCATGGCCGGGATATCCACTTGATTTTTTGCGTTTAGGGTTATCACAATGCGATGCAGAAATCCCTTCCGTTTTTGCCTCCGAAGCAACTGTTCACAAAGACAGAAACGCCGTTCAACGTCTCTTGGTTTAAGCTGACACGGGACCTAAGTTGCTTCTTTCTGAATCATGCCCATAGCCTTGAGACGTTTTGAAATGGCTTTCTGTGTTACTCCCACTAATCGTGCAAATTCTTCTTGAGTTTGACGCGAGTCTTCACTCAGCAACGTCTCCAATTCTGCATCTTCGAAAACATTCTCTCTTCCACCACTATGCCAGTCTACAAAGTTAAAATCACCGTTCTTGAAGCGTTGAAGCCACTCACGACACGTTCTTCACTAATAGCGCCCTTACCACACGTACCTGAGAGCGTTCGCTGAGATTCAGCCGCTGCTGTTTTCGTACTGAAACAAAACAGTAACACCTCCCGCAAATGACGAGAAGTAGGCTCGTAAACTGGCATTTTCAATCGAGAATAACTTCTTGATGCACACACAAATCGACTAGTGTTTGAATGAGGTTATGTTGACCGAGGTCCAAGCAAACTGCCTGACATCTGCGATGTGTTTCTTTCGATCGCTACTTACCGTTGTCGCCACCTATCGGCTAACGGCGGAGGCAAAGTTCTGCACATTGTATTTCTTCAGTCACATTTTACTAATATTTACTATCACGCCACGTTTCTGCATTGTGCTACCATCGTCAGCTGCAACCCACATTTTACTATCATATCAGCCTCGCAGCTTCCCGAACTGAAACACAGCATGAATCTTATAAATATCCTCTGGTTGTATTTTCATTACTGGCTTATTTTTAAAGACAATTACTGGTGCCTCAGCGTTTTTGCATCTCCTGCTTCGCAGCATTCCTTATGAACGGATGGATTAGAAAAAGGTGTGTAATTTTATTCAATAAAATTTGACTTAAATTATAATATCACAATATTTACTTCAGTCGTTTGTGATTTGGTTCATTCCTTGACCTAACCTGTTTCTTAAAAGCTTTTCACAAAATTAATTGTTCCACGTCGGTCGTCTTAATACGATGACGCAACTGATCCGCCGCCATTATCGCGGCTTTAAGTGAAAATGCACGAAAAAAGTTAAAACCCGCATAGGCTATGATTTTACCCTCCCCCCCCCCCTCCCCCGATATCCGATATGAGTTTAAAGGATCATCCTTCCGCAAAGTCAACATAAACACTGTGTTCCCATGATCAATATGCAGCAACGGCCTTGCCGTAGTGGTCAGAGGGTCAGCTGCCCTCTGTAATAAAAAAACTGAGTTAATCGATCAGCAACGAACTTAAACGGATGTCTTACGACGTCCGCCCCGAGCAGATACAACGAACAAAAACGAACAAAATGAGATTCGCCGGCACGGTACCTCAGCGTGTTCGGTCAGAGGGTTAGCTGCCTTCTGTAATAAAAAAACTGACCAATGGATCAATAACGAACTTCAACGGGCGTCAGGTGACGTCCGCCATGAACACTTGAAACGAACAATAACGAACAAAATAAGATTTTAAAAAAATAGTGGATGCATCGGTTCCCGTCAGATCACCGAAGTTAAGCTCCGTCGGGCGTGACCGACACTTGGATGGGTGACCATCCTGGCCGCCATGCACTGTTGCCATTTTTCGGGGTGCACTCAGCCTCGTGATGACAATTGAGGAGCTGCTCGACCGAATAGTAGCGGCTCTAGTCAAAGAAAACCATCACAACGACCGGGAGAGTGATGTGCTGAACAAACGCCCCTCCTATCTGCATCCTCAGCTGAGGAAGACACGGTGGTCGGATGGTCCCGATGGGCCTCAAGACGGAGTGCCATGATCAATATAAACGCACTTTCTCTCTTTTTCTTATCTTATTCCTCACAACCCGCATTAAAAATATTGCAATTCAGAGGAAGAGCCATTATGGTGCCTAACTGTTACATGTGCGTTACATTAACCTGAAGTATGATGAGGGTTGTTTGCTGGGCGTACCAGTGAGCCTAAGCACCGAAATTTAACGCTATACAGACGATATATTTATTTTGGTGCGTACCTTAAGCGAGTTGTTATCATTTGGTTAGTGTATTTACTTACATTTGTGTTGGAAATTTATTGATCTGGCGCACAGAGCACACTAATACACACACTTTCACATTCAGATATCTATATCTTTCAGTAAGATAAACTTACTTCAAACGTTAAGTTAGTACAAATGTGAAAACACAATTTTTTATGTAATCTTACTTATATGATAGACATATTAAATATTATGATTATTCAATAATGTTAAAATGTTTTTTTAGTTAACTCTTGATATCAATAAAATTAGCATTCCACATTAGAAAAATTTTTGAAAAAATTTATATTGTTATTTTCTATCTTCTCATTTAGCAACCTGTTACCAGGTACCGTGCCGTGAATTAGGATTTCTAGTTAATCATAAAATCCACTTTTTTGTCTCTTATCGATTTTATGTTATATATGAAGATCATTCGCGATATCATGGAAAGGGTACCGAGTGTCCTTGCAGATTTAGTATAATTTTTCTGTGGCAGGCATTTATGTGTTCATTGTATCTTTTTTGGAAGTCTCTCTCAGTTTAATCTACATAGAGGGCTCTACACGGATAACACAGTATTTTGTAAATAACTGATCGTGTGTGTTTATCTCTATGTGTTTGTGTCTCTGTGCGTGGTGCAGTTTGTTGTTTGTGGTGAATGCAATTTCTATGTTGTGCAATCTGAAAATATTCTCTGTTTTGTAGGAGAGTTTACTTTTGAATGGTATGCCGGTAGTGGGCTTCTTTTTACTGTCTGTGTAGCAGTTTTTTATTACTATTTTCTCCCGAAAATGGTATCCATTATCTGCAGCTGTTTGTTTCACTGTATTGAGCATTATCCGTTGGTACTCGTATATTACTGCCTCTGTTAACTAGCGCCATGAATGCAACATGTTTAAGTGTTGTAAGGGGAGTGGTTCAGATGAGCTGTATACGGTGGTATCTGCTGCTATTGTATTACTGTGGCCTTTGAAGGTGCGTTAATCGTTTTCTCTATTGAGGTTCAGGTCTAGATAGTTGATACTACCGCAATTTTCATATTCAACGGTGAATTTTATATTTATCTCCTTTTTACTGATTGCATACTGATTTTTTGCTTCAGGTGGTTATATATTGGCAGTCATACCTGATAAACTTGAACCCGTTACGAGACCTTTCTGCTGCGTTTAAATTTTATTATTAAATTTGAAGTAGTTGAACTTTAGTGTTAGTTCAAGCAAGACCATGAATTCAACTGGTCCAGGCAATGATAAATTTTTATGTTTTATGTGATTTGACTTGATCACTTTCAGTGATTCTGGGACGAGTTTGTGTCTGTATAGGTTTATTTCATTTAACTATTTGCAGCCGTAGACATGCCAACACATACCCCACGAGAACCTTACAATAGAAGAAGGATGTATGCGCATCTCGTATTGTATACCTGCAGTTCGTCATGTGCAGATTTGTTTTTCTGGATACAAGCAATTTGTTTACATCTTTATGCCTCCATCTGCAATCGGCAAATTACTGTGAAAAGCCTGACAGAGGTACTTTCTACTGAATTACGTATTAGGTTTTCTTCCCGTTAGATGCGATTATGGAGCGCGGGGAGAATGTTTGTCCAGATCCCTCTGAGCGCACTGTTATTTGTCTAGATTTGTCTCCACGACCTCAACTGAAAAGATAGCAGACTATGGTATATTCCTAGATTCCTCCCTTAATACTGGTTCTTTAGACTTTGTAAGTAATCTTTTCTCAGACTTTCTGTGGGTTTTGTCGACGTGTCTGTGACGTTCTTTCGTGGATGAAAGAAACCAGTGACTCTTCGTGCTCCCTTTCTTTGCATAATTTCAGTATCCCTAGTAAGGCCTATTTTGCATGTGTCCCATACACTTCATTAATATTCTAAATGCACAAAAATTTTGCAAGCAGTTCCCTTTGTAGACGGCATGCGTGCGTGTCACTGGATTTTCACCTTGTGTCAAACCCACACTGAGCATTCATACCTTTTCACACATCGCCCCATCAAACCAGAGACGACAGCAGACGACAATAAGAAACGAGAACAAACTTCTCGATCTACACCTTAATGGATAACGCTCCTCGCACTCACCTGAAGTCACGCAGTCCTGTGTAGGAAAATGACGGAGCGTCAATTGTTTCTCCTGGACAAAGCAAACGAAGAGAGTTGGAAGTCTAAGGATGGTCATTACAGTAACCCCTGTGTAGACCCGGCTATAACAGTGCCAGGGTCTGAACTATTCAAGACTATATGATGCCGCCTAAATAGGATTCGAACAGGTCACGCCAGAACTAGGGTTACCTTACGCGGATGAGGCATTATCGATAGCAAGGAATATGATTGCGAAACAGCAGAACAGACCGCGGTGCACATTGTGCGACTGATCCAAGGGAAGATTCTCTGGGAAATGTAGTGATCTCCCGGAGGTTACAGCCTAAAGTCTAAGTTGTTGATTGGGTATTGACTATTGATACAGGCATGTGGATGTGGAATGCTGTGTCAAAGGTTTTTTCTTTTCGCAGAATTTATGATTTGTATTAATGCTTCACTGAATGTGTAATAATTTGCTTTCTCTTTTGTAAAATTTGTAGTTTTCAAATTGTAGATTTCACTTCGCCAGACGACAAATAAATATGTACTCAATTTTCTCATTGTACAACCAGTTCGAACAGGTATGTGCCACTAATTTACCTATAATTGATCCAACGTGATCATTCCATTTGAAATCTACACGAAAGTATGAGTTGATTAATTCCATTTGTGACTCACTGATGTTGTAGTCACAAGATGCTAAGTTTTTGAGTTTTGTTAAATGCAAAAGTTCACATTTACGACAACGGTCGTTGTATACTGTTATCATAATTGTAGCCATATGCCACCGCTATAGGTATAGTGATGAACAGTCAAGTTTATTACTTGCTGTTGTTGTAGTCTTCAGTCCAAAAACTAGTTTGAATCTGCTGTCCTAGCTACACTGTGCAAGCTACTTCATCTTTGTTTAGCTACTACAACCTACATAAATTTGACTCTGCTCACTATGTTAACACCTTGGTCTCCATGTACAATTTTTACTCCCCAGACTTTCTTCATTACCGAACTGACTATTTCTTGATGCCTCAGGATGTGTCCAATCAATCTATCCTTTCTTTCAGTCAAGTTCTACATTAAATTTCTTTTTTGCCCGTTTTCGACTGAGAACCTCTATATTAGTTCCCTGATCTGTCCGTCTAGTCTTCGGTGTTCGTCTGCAGTGTAGCGCACCAACCATATTTGGTCACGAATGCATAAAGTGCAATGGCACCACCCGCAGGCGAGCGCAGGTGTTTTACTTTGCGAAGTGTAACATCCCCACCGCAATGTTGCGAGGCGGGGCAGCCTAGCACTGTGTGGTAATACACTACTGGCCATTAAAATTGCTACACCAACAAGAAATGCAGATGATAAAAGGGTATTCTTTAAACAAATATATTATACTAGAACTGACGTGCGATTACATTTTCATGCAATTTTGGTGCATAGATCCTTAGAAATCAGTACCCGGAACAACCACCTCTGGCCTTAATAACGGCCTTGATACGCCTGAGCATTGAGTCAAACAGATCTTGGATGGTGTGTACAGGTACAGTTGCCCATGCAGCTTCAACACGATAACACAGTTCATCAAGAGTAGTGACTGGTGTATTGTAATGATCCAGTTGCTCGGCCACCGTTGACTAGACGTTTTCACTTGGTGAGAGATTTGGACAATGTACTGGCCAGGGCAGCAGTCGAACATTTTCTGTATCCAGGAAGGCCCGTACAGGACCTGAAACATGCGGTCGTGCATTATCCTGCTGAAATGTAGGGTTTCGCAGGGATCGAATGAGGGGTAGAACCACGGGTCGTAGCACATCTGAAATGTAACGTCCACTGTTCAAAGTGCCGTCATTGCGAACAAGAGGTGACTGAGACGTGTAACCTATGGCACGCCATACCATCACGCCGGGTGATACGCCAGTATGGCGATGACAAATACACGCTTCCATTGTTCGTTCACCGCGATGTCGTCAAACACGGATGCAACCAACGTGATGCTGTAAACAGAACCTGGATTCATCCGAAAAATGACGTTTTGCCATTCGTGCACCCAGGTTCGTCGTTGAGTACACCATCGCTGGCGCTCCTGTCTGTGATGCAGCGTCAAGGGTAACCGCAGCCATGGTCTCCGAGCTGATAGTCCATGCTGCTGCAAACATCGTCGAACTGTTCGTGCAGATGGTTGTTTTCTTGCAAACGTCCCCATCTGTTGACTCAGGAATCAAGACGTGGCTGCACGTTCCGTTACAGCCATGCGGATAAGATGCCTGTCATCTCGACTGCAAGTGATACGAGGCCGTTGGGATCCAGCACGGCGTTCCGTATTACTCCCCTGAACCCAACGATTCCATATTCTGCTAACACACATTGGATCTCGACCAACGCGAGCAGCAATGTCGCGATACGATAAACCGCAATCGCGATAGGCTACAATCCGACCTTTATCAAAGTCGGAAACGTGATGGTACGCATTTCTCCTCCTTACACGAGGCATCACAACAACGTTTTACCAGGCAACACCTGTCAACTGCTGTTTGTTTATGAGAAATCGGTTGGAAACTTTCATCATGTCAGCACGTTGTAGATGTCGCCACCGGCGCCAACCTGGTGTAAATGCTCTGGAAAGCTAATCATTTGCATTTCACAGCATCTTCTTCCTGTCGGTTAAATTTAGCGTCTGTAGCACGTCATCTTCGTGTTGTAGTAATTTTAATGGCCGGTAGTGTATGAGTTAATGCAGCAGCACTCAAGCAGCAACATGTCACAAATCTTTCCGCACGGGCGGCCCTCCTAAATATTTGACGCCGTGCCAAAACTCATAGCACAGGCCAAACATGTACAGCTCGAAAGAGAGTACGAACCCAAGTGATTGTACAGAATCATCTGTTTCAGTACCACAGCTCTGCCACCACGTCAGTTGTGTCACCTGGCCACTGTGTGGGATGCTGACCGAGAAACGCAGTTCGTGTCTATGCCGAGGCAGCGTGGCCTGAAGGTGTTCGGTCCTGGATCCACCGCTATGGTGGGGCAACGACGGCCGAAGGTATGGAGGGGTGAGTCTTGTCGCACGCTGGTAAAGTCACGCGTGATTTCATTACGACGTGTACATGCTACATCGAGGACGACAGAGGCCGTGTATCGACTTCTGTGATTGAACAATCCGGCCGCGGTGGTCTCGCGGTTCTAGGCGCGCAGTCCGGAACCGTGCGCCTGCTACAGTCGCAGGTTCGAATCCCGCCTTGGGCATGGATGTGTGTGATGTCCTTAGGTTAGTTAGGTTTAAGTAGTTCTAAGTTCTAGGGGACTGATGACCACAGCTGTTAAGTCCCATAGTGCTCAGAACCATTTTTTGTGATTGTTCGAGAAGCTAAATTGCGGTAGCCATTTTTGCAGACGAATTGAAGGAGCGGCACACAGTATCTGCAACTGGTACATTCACTGCAATTTTGGAAGCTATTGGTGTTTATATTTTCTTTGTAAGTATGAACCACGCAACATTTGGGAAAAAACCTCACAATAGGCTGTCAAAGTAGAAAAAATTGGCTGTTTTCAAACTATAACCACCGTGGTTCAGTCAGGTAATTACAGTTATATGGTGACAGGGCTCATGTTTTGGAAACTACCGAGAAGACAATTTTTTTTTAATGCGAAAATTGGCGCCAAGTAGCAGCGTTGTATGTTCACATTAAATTCGATGCGAGTAGGGAATTACCTTCAGGAATGACTCGGTTGTTCAAATTAAAGACAGAAATGTCGGACACCAAAGCAGAATTTGACAGATATCCTCCCTATTGTCAACCAATTACATATACCCTTTTCGTTGAAGAACGAAAGTGTGTCTGAAGTTGTTCTACCAATTTATTACTACCTGGAAGCATTATTGACCTTCAAACACACTTTTGAGATTTTTAATCTCACCATTGAGAAAGACAGGTGCCAGTGTGACTTACTCGCCGTGAGACGCCAGCGAAGTCATTCGTCACATCTAATGTTAAATTTAACTTCTCATTTCGTTCCTGTGTACATAACAGGTACAGCAAATTTGCTGAAAACAGGTGACCAAAAAAAATTTTTCCCAAATAACAGTTACTCAGCACAACACAGAAACTCAGGTCATGACTAACGAAAATGTAAACAACGTAGTTTGACCCGACACAGGAAAAATAATGTGATTCTCTTAGACGTAGAAGGACATAGCATGCCATGTATTATTTTTCTGGATTGTTTAATATCTTCGTCCCATTTACGCTGAAGTCAGTATGTACAGAATTATTCAGTTCAGTACTCATGAACATTTCTAAACTGCAATGGAAGAGCTATTGCAAATTTTAAAATGTGTTGGAAGTGAGTATAAGATGGATAACATTACCAAAACTTTGCATTCTACTGACAACTTCAGCCAAACTGAAACGTCCCCTTAAAAAAATTATACAAGACTGTGCTTAAACTGACACACAATATTTTTTTTAGCGCAACGCAATCTGAACTTCAAAAATCCTTACAAAAGAATGCCCCAGACTAACATTAACCTATACGTTTCACATATCACTTACCTCACAAAAATCTTAGTTACTCGAACTACTGCAATACAGCGAGCACCACTACTGCCAGCTAAATAAAAGATTCAAACTACGGAAGGCACTAACTACTGATAGGGATAGTTAGCAAATGAAAGATTTTGATAGAGAACAAACAATGTATTTACCTCAATAGTGATAAAATATATAGCAGTTCATGACATCCAGTCTTACAAATTTCAAAACTCCGCCATCTCTCTCCCCACGTCCACCACTGCTGGCGGCTCACCTCCAACTGTGCAACGCTACGCGCTGTTAGCATCCAGCTGCCGCTGCCCAACACTACAATGGCAGACAACAATGCAAACCAGCCACAGACTGCACACGGCACAGCCAGTGATTTTCATACAGAGCGCTACGTGGCGGCGGCGTTAACAATAAAAAAAACCTAAACAGCCTACTTACAACACTTCAAGGATACGGAGGGTATCTGTCAAATTCTGCTTTGGCGTCAGGCATTTCAGATTTTAATTTTGACAACTAAATCATTTCTGATAGTAATCCCTTACTTGCATCGAGTTTAACATGGACTCCGTGCAGTGCTGCTACTCGGTGGCAACCTCTGTCACTGTACAACTGCAGGTAACTGAATTACGACGAGAACGTCTGTATAGAGCCAGTTTTAACGTTTACATAGTCTATTGTTTTTTTTATCTCGCAAGTTGCCAGTTTCATACTTCCAAAGAAAATACAGACATCAATAACTTCCAAAATTGCAGTGTATACGATGAGCCGCTCCGTTAATTTTTCTGCAAAAATGTGTACCAGAGTTCAGCGTCTCGAAGGATCGCAAAAGTCTATACACGGCCTTTGGCGTCTTCGATACAGCGTATACACGTCATAATGACGTCAAGCGTGACTTTACCAGCGTGTGACAAGACACATCCCCCGAGGTTAGGAGTCCGACGACCGTCAGCACTGTCATTTCTAAATTGCTCCTTAGTTGATATGTATATACCGTATTTTACGGACTATAAAACGCAAAGTCTTCGAAAAACTGCCTCCAAAATTCAGGTGCGTCTTATACTCGAAATACAGCGTTTGATTTAGAATTCCCGCCAGTCTTAAAAATGGCCACATATTCCATGGGACGAATATGAGTTGCGGGGACTCACAAGCTTGCTAACACTGTCTCCCTTCCGCCCCGCTATCACAAACCCAGAACACTGTGCAACCTATGATGCTTCAGTGCAGTTTACGGTGCCAGTGAACTTGAACTTAAAGTGATTTGTGTTATCGGTACCAGTACAATATTTTTGTCGGTAGCTAGTTTCATAATGGAAAAAAATATAAGGTAGGCTTATGGTACGGACTATAAACTGAAAACAATAGCATATGCAGGAGAACATGGAAACGGAGCATCTGAGAGACACTTCGATCCACCACCAGCAGAGAAACCAGTTCACAATTGGCGTGATAGTAAAGAAGAACTGAAAAAAATTAGGAAGACTAAAAGTGCCACTGGAGGACTGAACGCAAAATTTCCAAAAATAGAAGATGAAATGGGTTCAAGGCACTGGAATTAATACAAACATTTTTCAGATCCACGCTTGTAAGCTTACGGTACAGTGGAACTTAACAGACTTTAAGGATGGAGTTAGTTGGTGCTACAGGTTTATTAAGCGTTATGGACTTAGTCTGCGAACTAAAACCAAATTATCTCAGAAAATTCCACAAGAGTATGAAGAGAAAATGTTATTTTTCCATCGCTTTGTTATTCAACGTCTAAAGAAAACCAGTGTGGAACTAAGAAAAATAGCGAATATGGACGAAACTCTTCTGACATTTGACATACCGAGCAACAACTGTTGCCATTAACGGTGTTAAAACTGTAACTGTAAAAACAAGTGGACGTGAAAAAATGCACTACACTGTTGTCCTTTCATGTTGTGCTGACGTTATTAAACTTAATCCAACAATAATTTCAAGCGCAAAACATTGACAAAATCTTCTGAAATATCGCCAAGTGTTGTTCTTCACGTATATGACAAGGGTTGGATGGACGATGCCCGTATGAAATTATGGATTAACAGAGAGTGGAAGAGAAGGGAAGGTGCTTTACTGAAGAAGAGTTCTCTTCTTGTGCTAAATCACTTTAGTATTCATTTGACAAATTCTGTGAAAGAGAAGTTGAGATAGGGAAATACAGAGCGTGCTACTATGCCAGGAAGACTTAATTCACAATTGCAACTTCTTGATGCCTCGATAAATAAACTATATAAACTGTATGTGAGAGAGGAACGGAACAAATGGATGGTGGATGAAACCCAACACAAATTCACGCCGAAGGGAGGTTTAAAACGACCTACAATCAAACGAGTTAGTCAGTGCATAGAAAAGTCAGAGTGAGAGAAGACATTATTGTTAAATATTTCCAGAAGTGCGGCGTAAGTAACGGTCTCGATGGCAGTGAAGACTGTCTTATGCATGAAGAGAACAAAGATGACGATGAAGAGGAGGAAGAAGAAGAACGTTCAGGTGACGATTTTCGATTTTAAAGGTCAGTTCGGTTTTACAAACTAAGAATTATTTAAATCTTCCTTTGCGCTCTAATAATAAAAACGGTGAAAATGTTATTTTTTAAAAAAAATTGCTTAAAAATTAAGATGCGTCTTATAGTCCGTAGAATCTTATAGTCCGTAAAATACCGTAAACAGAATAACTTGGAGGACAACCTACAATACTGCGTCACTCTCTTCTCATCTACTGCGTCCCTTTCATGTCATTTGATTCATGTATCTATAGTCTGTTATAAAGTTTTAAGTTAACTATTTGCACGATCAAAATCGTTACCGGCAGCCGTGTGACGCCCAGTACACTTTGCCATTCACTACGGCCTTCACCTAGGCACGTCCACGTTCCTCCTCCATGTTTTCCAGTTTTATCTACCCACGTTCCATTAGGTCATAGTCTTCGTCTTTTCTTATGTGCTGGAATCCAGGTTTTTGTCTGTCGGGTGTCAGAAAAACTTCCTTGATCCATCACCCACACTCCGTTCTCCTCGTTATACGACTCTACCACCTCCGTTTAATTTTCAGCACAGCTGTAACTCCACCTCATTCTGTTTCCTTTCACTTTTTGGTTTTTCTGTCTCTCCTAGTAACTAGCTACAGGCAACCTCTCCATCTATGTCTGAGAAACCATGAGCTTTGGATGACTGTCGTATTTAAAGTTCAAAATCGTACACAGTGCATAGGGCGAATTGCATCTCTATTGTCAAACTCCAAGAAACTGATCACGGCGGTACGTCGAGTGTTCTGTTACAAGAAATGTTTGGTCTCCAGAGAGTCATTTCGAAATATTACCCTCCACGTGTTATAACATTTTCATTCGTCACATCACTGTAGTGACAATACCTGCTCCCAGTTGAAATAAATGTGATGTGTAATAACTGTAATAAGTGTGTTTGTAAAGAAAACAGTATTCCACATGTTGACTTTTTTTTGCCTTTGTTTGCCGTCATCACCAAATGTAATGGCATCCTGGACTCGCATTCAGGAGGACGACGGTTCAAACCCGCGCCTGGCCATCCTAATTTAGGTTTTCCGCGATTTTCCTATATCGCTTCAGGCAAACGCCAGGATGGTTCCTTTGAAAGGGAACTACCGATTTCCTTCCCCGTCCTTCCCTCCTTTGATGGGACCGAGACTGATGACCTCACCGTTTGGTCCCCTCCTCCAAATCATCCAACCAACAAACCAGCAGTAAATAAAAATCTTATTAAGGTTTTTAAGATGGCTGTCAATCAGCGACTGTTGTATAATACAAAATTTTGAAAAAAACACAGTCCTCAGTCGCGAAAACAATTAATTTGTAACCTAGGTTTCGGTGTTACCAGGGACACCTTCTTCGGACAAAATTAAACTAAAAAATACGAAAGCTGCGGTCACACCTGACAGCGTCAGATAGAATTAAAAATGAAATGCAACGTATCTGCAAGATATCTGTGATGAAGAAATGACAGATTTCGTGAATTTGATCACCGTTGTAGTTAAGTACAATTACTTTCAGTTAAATGGGCAACTGTTCCAACAAAATGACGGCCTAGCCATGGGGAACCCACCAGCCGGAATTCTTGCTGATATTTTTATCAATTCGTTAGAGGTGAAATTCTTTACGTTGTTTTCAGCTACAGATCTGGGCATTTTGTCCTGCTGTAGATACGCTGACGGTATATTAGTAGTCTACAAAGGTCCTCCTGATGGGATCAACCGCATTTTAAATCTGTTTAATGATCTTCATGACAATATTAATTTCACTTGTGAAATAGAAAATGAAAAGGATCAGTTAAATTTCCTCGATCTTATGTTGTCATTAATTGAAAACAAAATTTCCTTCAAAATTTTCCGTAAAGAGACTCAAACTGATCAAATCGTTCCATCTTCTTCTACGCATCCAGCCTCTCACAAAATGCTTTCTTTTTCTCGGCTATTTACAGAGCACTTTCCATTCCCCTCTCGAAAGAAAACTTTAATAATGAGATTTATCTTATTAAAACTGTGGCGGTCGATAATGGTTACGAAGCTCGGTTGGTAGATGATATCCTCAGAAAGAAGATTGGCAAGAAGGATACTACACTTGGTTCTTTCATCAGCGTCTCAGAAGAATCGGAGAAATTTTTTTCTCAATTTCATTTTTAGGTCCAGTGTCATACCAGATTCAGAGGTTGCTTCGGACTAAATACAAATGTAATATTGCCTTTTCTACAAATAACAACTTGAGAAAAAGTGTCATCCATAATTTGAAGTCAGCTACTAGCCCTCTGCAGAATTCTGGTGTCTACAAGATTCCATCTGACACTTGCGGTGCCTATTATATTAGTCAAACAAGACGTGCCTTTTCAATTCTCTGTTAAGAACATTTTCTGAGGAAAAACGGTTCGTATATCCCTTATTCTTCTTTTGCAGATCACCTGTTAATCACAGGGCACTCTCCTAAAGAGGTTGAAAAATTGGAAATTTTGCATATTGAAAAAAAAGAGCGTAAATTTGATCTTTTGGAGGAGCTGGAAATTTTCAAGCACTTACTTTCGAATGACGGACTTTTCCTCAATGAGCAGGTGCACTTGCGTGAAAGAAGTTATTTCAATGGTATAAAGCCGCTGCTTGACGAGATCTAACACTCTGATGTACCAACTACTTCTTGCAGATTCTAAGGTACCTTTTCTTTCTACTTTTTACGGCTCATATACGTAAATTAAAAAAAAAACTTTTTTGGCTTTTATAACGTATCTATTATAGCAAGCAGTAATGTCATTTAATGGATAATTTCGTATATGTCTTCTTTATGCATTTATTCTGGAATTTTTGTACTACAGCCAGTCATTCATTAGTTGTATTTTAATCATGCAGTATCTCGCCGTTGTTATTACTTCATGTACACCGTTCGGGTGTTCGTTTATTTCCTTCTCTGCAGTTACGAGAGATGTTTACAAAATAGCTTGTTTTACTAATTAGCCACCAGATGGCGGTATTGTCTTGAAGCTGCCGTGGCGCACAAGTCACATGATATTTCAGTTTTGTGTTGACTGTAGCAAAGGACACGTGGCAGCCCCTAGTGGCTTGCACCTCTGTTGCATTTCATTTTTAATTCTGACTATCTGACGCTTTCAAGTATGACCGCAGCTTTCGTAGTTTTTGGTACGTTATGCTGTAATATTTAATTTTTTCCGAAGAAGGTGTCCCTTGTGACACCGAAACCTAGGTTACAAATTGTGTTCGCGACTGAGGGCCGTGTTTTTCAAAATTTTGTATTAATCTTATTAAGATCACAGGCGTTTCGCTTTGTTGTTGTTGTCTTCAGTCCTGAGACTGGTTTGATGCAGCTCTCCATGCTACTCTATCCTGTGCAAGCTGCTTCATCTCCCAGTACCTACTGCAACCTACATCCTTCTGAATCTGCTTAGTGTACTCATCTCTCGGTCTCCCTCTACGATTTTTACCCTCTACGCTGCCCTCCAATGCTAAATTTGTGATCCCTTGATGCCTCAAAACATGTCCTACCAACCGATCCCTTCTTCTAGTCAAGTTGTGCCACAGACTTCTCTTCTCCCCAATCCTATTCAATACCTCCTCATTAGTTACGTGCTCTATCCACCTTATCTTCAGTATTCTTCTGTAGCACCACATTTCGAAAGCTTCTATTCTCTTCTTGTCCAAACTAGTTATCGTCCATGTTTCACTTCCATACATGGCTACACTCCAAACAAATACTTTCAGAAATGACTTCCTGATACATAAATCTATATTCGATGTTAACAAATTTCTCTTCTTCAGAAACGCTTTCCTTGCCATTGCCAGTCTACATTTTATATCCTCTCTACTTCGACCATCATCAGTTATTTTACTTCCTAAATAGCAAAACTCCTTTACTACTTTAAGTGTCTCATTTCCTAATCTAATTCCCTCAGCATCACCCGATTTAATTTGACTACATTCCATTATCCTCGTTTTGCTTTTGTTAATGTTCATCTTATATCCTCCTTTCAAGACACTGTCCATTCCGTTCAACTGCTCTTCCAAGTCCTTTGCCGTCTCTGACAGAATTACAATGTCATCGGCGAACCTCAAGGTTTTTACTTCGTCTCCATGAATTTTAATACCTACTCCAAATTTTTCTTTTGTTTCCTTTACTGCTTGCTCAATATACAGATTGAATAACATCGGGAGAGGCTACAACCCTGTCTCACTCCTTTCCCAACCACTGCTTCCCTTTCATGCCCCTCGACTCTTATGACTGCCATCTGGTTTCTGTACAAATTATAAATAGCCTTTCGTTCCCTGTATTTTACCCCTGCCACCTTTAGAATTTGAAAAACAGTATTCCAGTCAACATTGTCAAAAGCTTTCTCTAAGTCTACAAATGCTAGAAAGGAAGGTTTGCCTTTTCTTAATCTTTCTTCTAAGATAAGTCGTAAGGTCAGTATTGCCTCACGTGTTCCAACATTTCGACGGAATCCAAACTGATCCTCCCCTAGGTCTGCATCTACCAGTTTTTCCATTCGTCTGTAAAGAATTCGCGTTAGTATTTTGCAGCTGTGGCTTATTAAACTGATAGTTCGGTAATTTTCACATCTGTCAGCACCTGCTTTCTTTGGGATTGGAATTATTATATTCTTCTTGAAGTCTGAGGGTATTTCGCCTGTCTCATACATCTTGCTCACCAGCTGGTAGAGTTTTGTCAGGACTGGTTGTCCCAAGACCGTCAGTAGTTCTAATGGAATGTTGTCTACTCCGGGGGCCTTGTTTCGACTCAGGTCTTTCAGTGCTCTGTCAAACTCTTCACGCAGTATCGTATCTCCCATTTCGTCTTCATCTACATCCTCTTCCATTTCCATAATATTGTCCTCAAGCACATCGCCCTTGTATAAACCTTCTATATACTCCTTCCACCTTTCTGCCTTCCCTTCTTTACTTAGAACTGGGCTGCCATCTGAGCTCTTGATATTCATACACGTGGGTCTCTTCTCTCCAAAGGTCTCTTTAATTTTCCTGTAGGCAGTATCTATCTTACCCCTAGTGAGATAAGCTTCTACATCCTTACATTTGTCCTCTAGCCATCCCTGTTTAGCCATTTTGCACTTCCTGTCGATCTCATTTTTGAGACGTTTGTATTCCTTTTTGCCTGCTTCATTTACTGCATTTTTATATTTTCTCCTTTCATCAATTAAATTCAATATTTCTTCTGTTACCCAAGGATTTCTAGTAGCCCTCGTCTTTGTACCTACTTTATCCTCTGCTGCCTTCACTACTACATCCCTCAGAGCTACCCATTCTTCTTCTACTGTATTTATTTCCCCCATTCCTGCCATTTGTTCCCTTACAAGGTGATACGCCAGTATTTCGATTCCTCTGGAATATGTTGATTAAAACCTTATGCGACGTTATTTTCAGTACAGAAGAAAGCCATTCCTGAAGATGGAAGAGTGATCTGAGAACTTGGGGATTCCAGAAAGTAAGTAACATATATTGTCTCACGCTAAGACCACTGAGCAACAAGAGTGGCGCATTGTCACGAAGGAGTACACGTTCCTCGTTTCCTGCAGACACAGTTCTGATGCGGAAAGAACAGCAGTTGCATATCGCAGTGCCTGCAGTTGAAATAGGGCGGCAACTGGAAATGTATTCGGAAGCTGAAGTACATTAAGATTCTTACAAGTAAAATGTGTAAACTGCGCACCGAATCAAATTGAAATTGTGGCGATGATGCCAACAATTTGTCCAAGGCTGCACAGACATGAGTGAAACTGATGGGAAGTCCAGATTTTTCACCACGCGATTTCTGTCTTTTTTGGCAAGCTGACAGAATATCTGGGATGGTGATAAGGGAGGAAGAGATTTTCCATCGGCAACCACATTCACACAGCTGTTCTCGAATGTCTCAATGGTCGAGGAGCGGATTTCTATTATCGTCGACGAATGAACGTTCCGACCATTGTTTACATAGACAGTCATTTTGAAGTATAGTGCACGAATAAATAAAAATTACCTGGTCTGCGACAATAATGTGTAACTTACTTTTGCAAGTCCGATCGTACACGACAGCTATTGGGTGTGCCTAAGTTTTTAGGTGGAGGCCGCAACACAGCATAACTACAATGTACTTACCTAGACCTAAAAAGCTTCATATAGCCGACCACCATCTGTTACAGTGCAAGCAGGGGTCCCGGCGGAGGTTCGAGTCCTCCCTCGGGCATGGGTGTGTGCGTTTGTCATTAGGATAATTTAGGTTAAGTAGTGTGTAAGCTTAGGGACTGATGAATTTAGCAGTTAATTCCCATCAGATTTCACACACATTTGAACATTTTTGAAAGCAGGTGTACACGCTTAGCAGCTGGCCTCCGTTGCTGACACAGCGGAGCCTGCGACACACCTGTGTTACAAATTTGGGCTACAACGTGGTGCAAGAAAGCGTAGAAAACCGACAGGAGCACAGCAAATTGATACAAGCGCTTTTAATAACAATACCAGTTACAATAATGCTAAAGGAACGATAAGACTAAGTTCATTTGAAATGTCCCCTTTGAAAAATTTATACACGACTGTGCTTAAGCTGACACACAATATTTTTAGCGCAACGCAATCTGACTTTCAAAAATCTCTACAAAAGAATGGCCCTGACTAACATTAACCTATACCTTTCACAAATCACTTACCTCACCAAAAATCTTCGTTACTCGAACTACTGCAATACAGCGAGCGCCACTACTGCCAGCTAACTAAAAGATTCAAACTACGGAAGTCACTAACTACTGATAGGCATAGTTAGCAAATGAAAGATTTTGATAGAGAACAAACAATGTATTTACCTTAATAATCATAATATATATTGAAACGTCCCCTTAGAACAATTATATAAGACTGGTCTATGTGAAACGTCCTCTTTGAACAATTATACACGACTGTGCTTAAACTGACACACAATATCTTTAGCGCAACGCAATCTGACTTCCAAAAGTCCCTACGAAAGAATGGCCCTGACTAGCATTAAGCTATACGTTTCACAAATCACTTACCTCACAAAAATCTTCGTTACTCAAGCTACTGCAATACAGCGAGCGCCACTACTGCCAGCTAAATAAAAGATTCAAACTACTGAAGGCACTAACTACTGATAGGCATAGTTAGCAAATGAAAGATTTTAATAGAGAACAAACAATGTATTTACCTCACTAGTCATAATATATATAGCAGTTCATGACATCCAGTCTTACAAATTTCAAAACTCTGCCATCTCTCTCGCCACGTCCACCACTGCTGGCGGCTCGCCTCCAACTGCGCAACGCTACGCGCTGTTAGCATCCAGCTGCCGCTGCCCAACACTACAATGGCAGACAACAATGCAAACTAGCCACAGACTGCTCACAGCGCAGCCAGTGATTTTTCATACAGAGCGCTACGTGGCGTTACCAATAAGAAAATGTAAACAGCCTACTTACATAGCTCCCATGCTCCCCACAAAAAAATTTACAAATTGTTTTGGGCCGTGGCCAATACAGATTTGAAAATTTTTTTCATAATTACAATAACAAAGAAATGAAATGCACACACTTATCGATACAATGTTGGTCAGAAGCTAAAATTCTCTCACAGTCCATAAAGATAGTCCTGATCGTTTATCACAGTAAAATTGCAGTGTTTTTTTTTTCAAAGTCCGAGCAATAAAAGAAATTGCACTTGGAAGTAGTGGATTTCTAAGCAGTCTTGAAGAAGTAGTGTTTTCCTTCCAATGAAAGACAGTGCTGATTCTTGGCATGCAGAGAGGTAATGGGCCACAACAGAGTCAGTCGACATTGAAGACTATCGGTAGGTAGGTCATCACAGAGCAGACCCACTGTAATCCTGGTAGAGATTACTATTGGTGGGCCACCAGAGGTGCAGACCCACTGCAGTCCTTGTAGAAATAATGGTATTGGTGGGTCATCAAAGGTGTAGAACCACTGTAGTCCTTGTAGAGATGGCCAGCAGCCATCTGTTTGACTGTGCAGGCGCACAATCACCATTGAAGAGTCTTGCAGATAATATAGGAAGTCCATAAACCACCACTTGTCCAATCACAAAGAATTTGTTTGAAATGTCCTTAGAACCAGCAATGCTGTTATCCAGTCTCTTGCTGAATTATTAACACACGTGCAAACACTATCAGTCCCTACTTCTCACATATTGTCCATATACTATGACCAACAGAAATGTGTGCAGTTAAATGTAATTTACAAGTTACTTAATTTGATGAACTGGTGTCAATTACAATTTTATAACATAAGAATACAATAACAAAGGTACAAAAAATATCATTAAAGAACATAATAGTACAGATAACTTTTGCAGTAATACAGGCTTTACAAAAGAATCGAAATAGCAAATACATCAGTGTTACGAAAATTACGACATAAGTACATACATAAAAAATCAGAATAACTTTTGAAACATCAACTTCACACATGAGCATTAGAACAAAACAGAATAAATAATGTGTCAACATCTTTACAAAGTAAATAACATGTTATTAATGCAAATTATATTTGAGGATAACAGTATTCCTCATCATAGTGAATGTAGCTTAGTATTAGAAAAATTCTGCAACATAAGTCTTATCAGATAAACATATAAAGACAGGAAGAACATAAATACACAAGGGTACACAAACACATAGTGGGATAACACAAGGAAAGGGCAGGGTTTGTTTTACTGCAGTATTTTGCAAACAAAACTTTCTTTACTTCTCGGAGATCTCCCTTCGTTCTTCATTATTTCCAAAAAGTCCTATCTATACCTGCTTTCTGTACTTTTCTCATCCTCTTTCAAAAATAGTTTTTCTCCACTATACACTACTTTTTTTCTGGCCAAATCATTTTCATATAGCTTCTCAATGCTTCTCTTCCAATTCATCATAGTTAGTTTCTTATATAGTCTACCCCCTCTTAAGCTAACTTAAAATCTACTGAGCTCAGATGCTAAACTAAGGGACGAGGCAATGCAGCAGCACAAAACGATTAACACAAACAGCAATGAATAAAAAATGCAAGTAAGCATAGCAAGCAGCAATAAATGTAATAACTTATACCTAAACATGACAAAGCTCAAGCAGAAAAAAATGTTACGCTAATGACAACAACGCAGATAAGGGAAATGTATATTCACATCTTAATGTCTATGTAATTAAAATGGTACACCACAAAAACTAATGCTACAACAAATTACCAAGTACTTGAAAAGAAAATTATATATACAGTTACTGTTATTAGTCGCTTCTTATTGCTCTTTCCATTCCAAGAGCTCCTTTTTTTTTAAGAATGTGGATCATAAAATTATTATTTAACAGATCTGTTGACAGAAAGTTTTCACATTAGCAAATGCATTTACTTTTATTTTATAAAACCAATGCTGTAACACAGCTGGAAAACAGATATCAAATGAAACAAGCAACTATGAAAGGCAAAGCATAAAAATATCATTCAATAGTCATGTGACATTTGATAAGTTAGTACAAATCCTCTCAACTCTCGTAGAAAGACGCTTGTCATTGTCAGGTATGCATATGTAAGAAAATATCTTTCCAAGTAATGAGCGTGTCGTTTTTGCGATGCTTTCTACAAAGGAATTTCAATAGCGAGGGTAATGGCCTCTTTATTTTTTTCTCCACCTGTGCCTCTGACAGGCACACACCAATGGCTTTCTTTTGTCAGGTGGTTGTCGCGCAGCTGGGTGCCCACGACGCATTACGCGCAGGTGGTCCCTTAACTGTCTTACCGAAATATTTACGACACCAGTTTCCGCTACAGTGGCAGTCTCATATAAAAAATTTCACAGGTCAAGAACTTGCGTTACAAATCTGTAGAAACAAAATCCTGTAAATATAACAGTGTCCAAAAAATTTTCGGCGGCATTGTGGTACATTCACGCATTTACATACATTTCATCTCTTAAAGTACGATTCTTGGTTTCCAACCACCTTTTTCACAAACCAGAGTCCCTAACCACTACTCATTATTCCTTACCTTATTACACATATACATATTCGTCCACACTTCTTCAATATTTCATCATAACAAATAAGTAGCATAATCAAATTCCTCATATAGCATCAGCTTATTGATCATAAACATACCTCAACAGCTTAATACACATAGTCATCGTAATAATAACATCATAATACCTCAGTCAAATTCTCAAAATCGTCGTAGCTTCCTCCAATAATTTCAAAACCTAAAAAAATTCTCTGCTCATGTCAAAAGTGTCATCTACCTTAAAACGTACTTTAAAAATCATGATCCAATACCAAATATGTCATTCAAAGCTCTCATAGTATCACAATGGTTCCGAAAATGTTTCTCTGTCAAATAATCAGATAGCTGTGTAACTCTGTGTTAGAGAAATATGGTACCGATGTGTAAAGTTGTATAAAAAAATACCATATTAGCTAGGGCTCCTTGTACTTGCCAAACACATGGTACACAAAGTAAGCGTGTACCCCCCTGAGGAATAATGTAATTATACCCTCAGGTGTTACAGATTACAGCAATGGAATGAAATGTATCACAAAAAACTTTCTTTTTAATTCAACAGTATTAATAAATAAATGGTTTAAGTACCAAATTAATCACTCAAATACGTGCCCTGTGTTGCTAAATGTGCGTTTTGCTGTAAGATAATTCTGTGGAACTGTCGTAGTTATCGTCCTCTGTAAGCAAAGTTCTGCTGAAGTCAATGTACTTACCTCATCATAAACGAAGGTGAAATGCTTTCCGTATAGATATCGTAGTTATTACGTACCTTACCGTGATCAAGAAAGTACTATAATGTAACGTATTGTTGTGCTACGATAAAGGCTGTCTCATTGTAGCTATACCACAAAAGTTACTACTAAAACATGTTTTACTTTCCAGAATAATACAGAAAAACTGTGCAGATATAAAACAGATACACCGCAAAAGCAACAATGTAAATCGTGTCACATATTAGTAGCGTCGTGATATAATCGTGTAGCTATTAGAGAAACCAAATGCTAAGTCATCTTCAATCTCACCGAATGAACTTCAAATAAAGAATGTGTTTTCAAGTAAACCAAAATGTTGCATTAAAATCTCATTAGCAGTACTGGTAAATGTTCTAAGTATTTAAGCCTTATAGTCGTTACGTAATCGTGCAACTAACAAGCAAGAATGTACACACGCAATAACACAGTGATGTCTGTTCACTATAACAATGCACTCGTAAATACTGTCTAAATATGTTCCGTAGGTTCTAGACTGGATAGTAAACTTCAAACATTGTTGCATGTTAACAGTTTCTCAGTGTGACAAAGCATACTAGAAATGTGAAGTGAAATGTTTTGTGGCAAAGACGAAGTTAAAAAGCAGATTATCTCTCAATAAACGGTTTTTCATGTGAAATATGGTGCAATCCTTTACTCTTCATAGTACTCAGACTTTCAACTTGAACGCAATTATCTTGCGGTAAACGTCGGCAAAGAATACTGGAGTTTTTCTCAAGGTTACCGCCTATGTTATTTTTCTCTGAGCCAGCCGGCGCACGCGGCTGCCTGCGGTGCGAGTCATTGTCTGTTTCTTTGTTGGCGCGCGTCGTTATTGGGATTAGGAGACCTAACTTCTACAAATTCACCTTGCCGAGAGGGCCCTACCCTGTTTGAAGCTCGCCAGTTCTGATGGATTTCCGGTCTGTCATTATGATTATATCGTCTGTCGTCATGTCGGTAGTTCCTGTAATTTCTTGTTTGTCGGTCATGTGGTGGAGATTTTCTCCCTGAATTATCACTGCGTGGTGGACCCTTGCGTCTGAAGTTATTCTGTCTCCTGTGATAATAATAGTTCTGGTTGCCATATTGTCTGTTTCTATGATTGTCTCTGTCATATTCATTACTAGGGAAATGCGATTTTTCTCTGTAATTATTACTCTGCCAGTGGTTGTCATACAGGTGGTGTCTGTTTTGATCACGATTTGTGTTGTGAGAATAGCCTTGTCGTGTCCAGTTGTTATTCCTTTCATCGCGGAATTGCGACGGATATGACCTGTAATTATTGTGCTTCTGTTTTCGCGTTCCGCGATTGTCAGTGTCAATTTCTAATTCTTGTAAGAGTCCCTGAAAAGCTTCAATGTCGTCTTTGCAACGTCCTGCCAAAATAATATGTCGTAAATGTTCAGGCAATTTTATTAAGCAAATGTGGATGAGTTCCGTGGGGCTGTATGGGTTTGAAAGATATTGATTCTTATGTAACATGTCTTCAAAATATTTCACAAGACTGGAAAATTCAGATTGTTCGAAATGTTTCGTCATTATGATGCTATGTTTTACTCGGTCTTGTGTGGCTTGGGACCAATATGCTGAGAGGAAGGCATGGTAAAATTCTCCTTCACTGTGGCAATCGTGAATGACCGATCGCATTCTTACAGCTGGTTCATTCTCTAAATAGCCACACATAAATTCTAATCTGTGCTCTAGTGACCAGTTGGGAGGAAAACAATGAGAGAATTGATGGAGCCACGCTTGTGGATGAATGTCGTTGCCAGAATTCTTAAATGTTTTGAATTTACGTGTAGTAATGAACAGCTTATAGTCAAAATCATCGTCTCGGCGGGTAGCATATCGGTCATTGCTACGTCGTGTCGGCGGTTCCACCTCAGAATTCTGTGTACCTTGCCAATTTCTTTCATAATTTCCGAAGTGCCCTGTGTTATTATTTTGTGGCTGTTCCGTATTTCTATGTCCCTCTTCCCGTATTGGAGCGCGAGTGTCCTCTGAAATACGTAATTGTTGTATTACCTGTTTCAGCTGATCTTGTACTTCCCGGATTTCTCTTTGGTGTTGCGTACTAATTTGATTCAGACTTTGTTTGAATTTCCTAATTTGTTCGCACTCTTCTGTGTCATTAAAGACTACCGGTTTTGTGTCATTCAAATTATCATCTACCTTCGTAGATAAATTAGTGAACTGATCCGAAAGTTCGGCTACTTTCTCCGATAGTGAACACATTTCCTCAGTGTGTTTTTCTGAACCAAGTTTCAGAGTGTCCATTTGTGTTGAAATCGAATCTACTGTGTCCTTTAAGTTTTCCTGAGTTCTTGCAAGTTGCGTAACCGAATCGGTGGATGCAACTGAGTCCATTTTAGCTTGCAAGGTGTCGTGATTTTCACGAACAACAGTTTGCAATTCTTTTATGGCTGCTTCGTGATTCTGTAATGAGTTTTCATGCCGCGAAAAAATAGGTTGAAAATGCTCATAATTTGTATTTTTACGTCATTACAGATTTTTTGGCATTTCGATTCAATGTTATGTAACTCAGTAGTTAAATCGTCACGTGTTTGTTCAAGTGTGGTGTCTAACTTTCGAAGATTTTGTTCCATTGTGTCTAACTTTTGAAGATTTTGTTCCATTGTGTCTAACTTTTGAAGCTTTTGCTGTGTTTGTCTCTGATTTTGTTCCATTGTGTCTAACTTTTGAAGCTTTTGTTGTGTTTGTCTCTGATTTTGTTCCATTGTGTCTAACTTTTGAAGATTTTGTTCCATTGTGTCTAACTGTTGCTGTGTTTGTCTCTGGTTTTGTTTCATTTGTTGCATTAATTGCAATAATAATGTATTAGTGTCTGGAATCTGATCATCTATGCTTTTCGGCAGTGCATTTGCACCGGCAACATTCACAGTTGGACAAGCAGAAAATGTGTCTCGGCTTATTTGAGAAAACGGTGAGGACGCAAAACCTGAATGTACAGTATTTGCAAGATTGTGTCCTGTCATATTGGATTCCTGACGCGAGCTGTTGCCGACCAATCGATCGATACTGCTTCCCTGTTCACTAACTGTTTCACTTCCTACACCATTATTTGCAGCCCGCTCCATTTCCCTATGCACTATTACCAAATTACTACTTTGAACATTTGTGAATTCATTACATGGTGGCGCTAACACATTGCTTTCGTCTTCACTGTCATTTCTCAGTTTACTTTGTAGCCTAGTATTACGTTTTTCACACGCCATTATTGTCACAATATTTCACACGAAAACACAGAAAAGCACAATTTGAAGAGCAAAAATAAGAGAACACATTAACATAGCACTGAAAATAATATCTAGTTAATTGCAAGCGCAGCTGCGAAATACTTGGTGCAACTCTACATGCATGCCACAACTGTTGTGCTGTACAACAATGAAAGACTACAACTACAAAGGAAATTCCCTGTATGATTACGCGCTAGCAATAAAAAAAATCTACATTAATTACACAAACTACAAGAAAAAATCAGAAGATTCCAGTGAGGTATCCTCGGCTAAGGGTCGACATATGAAACGTCCCCTTAGAACAATTATATAAGACTGGTCTATGTGAAACGTCCTCTTTGAACAATTATACACGACTGTGCTTAAACTGACACACAATATCTTTAGCGCAACGCAATAATATATATAGCAGTTCATGACATCCAGTCTTACAAATTTCAAAACTCTGCCATCTCTCTCGCCACGTCCACCAATGCTGGCGGCTCACCTCCAACTGCGCAACGATCCGCGCTGTTAGCATCCAGCTGCCGCTGCCCAACACTACAATGGCAGACAACAATGCAAACTAGCCACAGACTGCGCACAGCACAGCCAGTGATTTTTCATACAGAGCGCTACGTGGCGTTACCAATAAGAAAATGTAAACAGCCTACTTACAATATATCATGACATCAATTCTTACAAATTTCAAAACTCCGCCATCTCTCTCCCCACGTCCACCACTGCTGGCGGCTCGCATCCAACTGCGCAACGCTACGCGCTGTTAGCATCCAGCTGCCGCTGCCCGACACTACAGTATTACAACAATGCCAACCAGCCACAGACTGCACACGGCACAGCCAGTGATTTTCATACAGAGCGCTACGTGGCCGCGGCGTTACCAATAAAAAAACCTAAACAGCCTACTTACACATTCAGTCGAACTTGAACTACTTTCATTAAGGTTCATAATAAAACGCTCTTCTCTCTCCTCTATAATGCGATCTGATTTCCACATTTGAGTTTAAACTTTTATCACTGCATGGATATCCGCGGAAAAAATTAATATACACTCTTTGCACCATCTTGAAGAAATTAGCCGGCCGCGGTGGTCTAGCGGTTCAGGCGCTCAGTCCGGAACCGCGCGACTGCTACGGTCACAGGTTCGAATCCTGCCTCGGGCATGGATGTGTGTGATGTCCTTAGGTTAGTTAGGTTTAAGTAGTTCTAAGTTCTAGGGGACCACAGACACACACAACCACGAGAGAGAGAGAGAGAGAGAGAGAGAGAGAGAAAGAGAGAGAGAGAATGGCAGCACGAATGATCACATGTTTGTTTGACCCATGGGAGAGTGTCACGGAAATGTAAAACCTGAAGTGGCAGACAATTGAAGATATACGCAAACTATCCCGAGAAAACCTACTTACAAAGTGCCAAGATCCGGTTTCACATGATGACTCTAGAAATAATCTACAACTCCCTACGTATAGCTCGCAAAGGTATCAGGAGGACAAGATTAGATTAATTACATGGCGCATTAAGCCAGGTAGACAGCCATTCTACCCTCACTCCATACGTGAATTGAACGGGTAGAGGCCCTAATAATTGACACAATGCAAATTACACTCTGCCAAGAACTTCACAGTGGTTTGCAGAGTGTGGATGTAGAAGTTATTTGTTGATTTAGTATAGCTTTTTACAGTGAACTTTCAAGCCCTAACTGATTTTTTTTGGAATTGCAATTAAAGAGTGCAAAACTACTGTTCAGATTTCAAATTGTTCATTACTATCACCTTGGTTTTAATTATTAAGTTTTCCATTTATTTCACAGTCTCAATTTCGGTAAGAATCGCCACTACAGTTCGTATGTCCAATGAACATATTCCCTTTAAAAGGTGGAACATTACCTTTCTTTTTACAGCACAAATATAAAAGCTAAAAAAAATTAAGTGTTATGACGTGCAACACAGCTGATAATGTCAGGCTTTAAGCCGTTTGTCATCGTTGCGAGGTTTAAGACGAATAACAGGGCCATATTTTGCGCGGACATGCTCTGCGTGTGGCGTACCGCCATACGCGATCACGGAAGCAATTTCGGTGTCAGAAAAGGAAACAACAATAATAAGGCGCATGAACTGGCCGAAACTGGGAACTTCGCGTTGGGAGGACTATTTCAGCATGCCGTGCAGCGAAAGAAATGGCCATTTATCGCGAGTGTATACGGCCCGAGCCAAATGTTGTTTCACGCACGACGCTGAAACGTGACTGCCCTCACGCAAAGTGTGGCACTCTGCTGATAGTGTATATCGGCACCGCCAGGTGAACTCGCTCGGGTGATTTAATTAGCTCGTGTCCTTTCCCCTAACAGCGCTTAACCATTAACTACGGTGTTCTTTTTCCATTTAGTGCAGGAAAGCTGATGAACAGTTATAAGGCAACTCTAGGTACAGAGAAGACTAGATCGCGATTACGTATTACGCATAAAATGAACATGGCTGAGTAATTTTGTCCTTTTATTGTAAATAACAAAGCCAGAAACGTAGATATGTAGCGCAATTGTGTTTCTACATTGGAACAACACTAGGAAGAAAAGAAATCAGAATAAAATTTCTTAATGGTAGCTGAGCTATTAAATTAATGAAATATTAAATAACATATTTCATCGACTAATTTAGTAATAACATTTATTTATTTACTGTCCATTTCGAAGTTCTACTGTCAGAGCTTCGCAAAACTAGTGAGGGAACAACGTCCACATATCAACGAAAGAGGAAAAGTCTAAAGTCGTTATTTCCAACTCTACTGCTATCTGGTAACTTTTATTCAGTGTGCATACCCAACCGAGCAGTTTCAGCTTAATACGCCGTTTTAGAAAGAGCTGCGAGTTAAATAAGCGATGCATAAATGCACCAAAATGTGTAAAATATTTTTATTTGCTTATTAGGTCGCACGGGATCACGAAAACCAAAGGTACTTGGTCGTATAATAAAATAACACATAATTTAAAGACAGCGACGTTCTCGCGGGTTCAGTCCAAAGACTGCGTTGATGTAGCTCTCCATGCTAATCTATTCTGTGCAAGATTTTTTCATTTCTATATAACAACCGCAACCTACATCCGTCCAAACCTATTTACTTGTTTCAAGTCTTTGTTTTCCTCTACAGTTTTACCCCACACGCTTTCTTCCATTACCGAATTGACAATTCCGCGATGTCTTATGATGTCTCCTATCAGCTGATCCCATATTTTAGTCAAGTTGCCCCATAAATTTCTTTTTTCCCCAGATCGATTTAGTACTTTCTCATTTGTTATTCGTTTACCCATCTAACCTTCAGCATTCTTCTACAGCACCACTTTTCAAAAGCCCACGTTTCACATCTGCACAATGCTACACTCCAGACGAATACTATCAGAACACTTCCTACCACTTAATTTTTATTAGATATTAACATTGTTTCAGTAATGCTTTTCTTGCTGTTGCCAGTATGCATTTAATACATCTCTCCACTTCGGTTATTATCACTTTTTTTGCCATCCAAATAGTAAAACTCATCTTCCACTATCGGTCGCTCATTCGTAATCTGATTTCCTTAGAACCCCCTGACTGAATTCAATTACATTCCATTATCCGTGTTTCAGTTTTGTTGGCGCTCATCTTACAAGCGCTTTTCAAGACATCCATTCCGTTCAACTGATCTTCAACTCATATGCCGTCTCGTCTCCGACTGATTTTTACTGTCATCGACAAACTACAATATTTTTGTTTCTTCCCACTGGACTTGCATTTCCGTTTCCAAATTTCTCCTTCGTTTCCTCCACAGCTAGTGGGGATAGGTTACAACCTTGTCTCACTTCCTTCTCAAGTACAGGCTCCCCTTTCATGTCTTCGACTCTTATAACTGTAATCTGGTGTCTGTACAAGGTTTAAATAACCTTTCACTCCTTGTATGTTATCCCTATTATCTTTATAATTTCAAAAAAGTGCATTCCAGCCTCCTCTATCGAAAGCTTTCTCTAACTATACAAATGCTATATACATAGGTTTGAAGTTTTTCAACCTGCCACACACATGTGTGTGAAATCTTATGGACCTTAACTGCTAAGGTCATCACTCCCTAAGCTTACACACTACTTAACCTAAATTATCCTAAGGACAAACACACACACCCATCCCCGAGGGAGGACTCTAACCTCCGCCGGGACCAGCCGCACAGTCCTTTTCAACCTATCCAGTGAGCGTCTAGGTTTGTACCTTGTGATGTTACTGTCACATCTTGTGAATGGTAGGTGTTGAGGATTCTTGTTCTTTTTTGCTTATAACCCATCTTGATTGCAAAAATGTTTATTAACATGACCGGTTTCGGTTCCTCTAGAACCATCTTCAGATCTGAAATAACAAAGATACTAATTTATTATTTCACAAATGCAAACCCATTTCCTCCTATTCGATCAACATCAAATGTATCAGAACGTACCTGCAATTTCGGTTACAGGAATAACCCATCCATACACAGCAACCTTCACATGGTGCGTCACATTAAATTGGTTGGCAGAATGCACGTCATTTATATTAATTATAAAACTCTTACCGACAGGTGGCGTGTGGTAGATTTCTTACATTACATATGCACATAATCTATTAAGTAGATTTTTCTAATTTGCTTTCATCTCTAAGAATACTTAGTTAAGATATGTAGTTGTCAAGGTTAAAATCTGTACTTGTCAAAATTAAAATACACAATAAAATTATCGTTTTTGTATGATCGAAAACAAAGGGCGATTTCTATATCCACGGCCCTGGTGTAGACTTGTTTTTCTCCATGGTCTGCTTCCGTGGTCCCGCTATTTCGATGTTGTGCCGCGAGACGTTCAGTGGTTTGATGTCCATCGCCGCGGGTAAGAGAGCCGTGCAGGAGGTTCATAATAAAACGCTCTTCTCTCTCCTCTATAATGCGATCTGATTTCCACATTTGAGTTTAAACTTTTATCACCACATGGATATCCGCGGAAAAAATTAATATACACTCTTTGCACCATCTTGAAGAAATTAGCCGGCCGCGGTGGTCTAGCGGTTCAGACGCTCAGTCCGGAACCGCGCGACTGCTACGGTCGCAGGTTCGAATCCTGCCTCGGGCATGGATGTGCGTGATGTCCTTAGGTTAGTTAGGTTTAATTAGTTCTAAGTTCTAGGGGACTGATGACCTCAGAAGTTAAGTCGCATAGTGCTCAGAGCCATTTGAACCACTTTTACCTTTTTTTTTAGACTTCTCCGTGATGGCTCCTGGCTGCAGAATAATATTGTGCCGCGTCCTTCTTACAAGAAAGACTTGCGTATTTGAGTTTTTCCTGCATCACGTAACTTTGATTGCGCGATAAATATCACAAGCATTGACCGGTGAAAAGTTATCTTAATGAATGCTGGCCTCCATCCCTTATTTTCATTTCAGGCGTTTAACCAGTAATAAGATTCGTAATAGTTGGCACTGAAAAAGTGTGACCTCCTCTCTTTCTATCTCTGTCTATGGCCGATGAAGCTGGACCTCTGAAAGTACAGCTATGTCTCTCTCTCTCATCTCTAAATTATGTAAGTTTTCTAATTGTTGCGGTTTTCACACTGCACTACGCATTTTGTATGGTAGGTCCTCAGCCTCGTGGCTGTATCCCATACTCTTCAAAATCGTCGTAACTTCCCTGTTTCCCACTCCAGTTTCAGATGTTATCTATAGCAGTCTGTGTATTTCGACGAAGTCTGGCTTTCTACCATTCTGTTCACTAAAACGTTCTTTCGGGACACTGCCATAAATGACACACATCCTCCTTCCACACACAGGTCGCTTAAAACAGACTCTGTTGCCCTCGCGTAATCTGGAGATACAATCTGTATTGCGACTTCTAGGACCCCGTACCCACAGCCGCTCTTTAAAGCAAGGTCAGTGCGACCACCCGGGAGGCACCTTTGCCCGTGAGGTTGTGGGCTTTGTGAGAAATTGGCTACGGGCTGTTTCCCTCGCCGGCTTTTAAGACCTTCAGTGCCCACTCACTCACGGCTCAGTGCAAGATGCTTTCATGGAGGCAAATTATTATGGAGAACCTACAGCTCGAGATGGGACATTGTAATCTACGAGGGTTGTAATGTTAATAGTGGCAACTATTTATTTACAGCGCGTACGAAATAGATACGTGTTTCAAAGTGTTGCTGACCTTCAGAGTAGTCACCAACATTGCGTATAACTCGTTGTCAGCCATGTGGAAGTCGTAGTGCCAGTTGTCTGTAAAGTTCGAGCGGCGCGGTGTATTGCCCGAGGAATCTGTAGCAGTTCTTAAGCGAACGCCGTTAAGTGTTTCATTCAGTTTAGAAATCGAGTTGAAGTCACAAGAGCTTAAGTCACGGGAGTGCAGTAAGCAGTGTACGTGCTTGAGCAATGTACTGCAAAATGATGGTCAGGTCCTGCAGAAAGTGTCATCACGTCTGTCTGTCTCTAAGCTAGTCGTAGGTTGTGTTCCAAAAATGAACAGCAAAGAGACAGAAGTGATGCCACTTTCTGCAGGACCTGACATCATTTTGCAGCACAATGCTCGAGCACGTACAGTGCCAGATGTTACTGATTTGTTTGACTGATGGGGCTGCGAAGTGCTATACCACCTACTGCACGCTGCGTGACTTAAGCCCTCGTGAGTTCAGCTCCATTTCTAAACTGAAGGAAACACTTCTCGGCATTCGTTCAGAGGTGCTACAAATTCGTCGGGCAATAGACTGTTCTGCTCAAACTGTCAACACAAATAGCACTGCTAAGAGTATCCTACGACTTCCACATCGCTGGCAACGTGTTATACGCAATGCTGGTGACTAATTTGAAGGTCAGTAAAACTTTGAAACAAGTTTCTATTTTGTGCGAGCTGTAAAGTTCCAACCCTCGTACATTAGGTAATTACTGATAGTGATGCATATTTCATTTACTGGGGGGATTAATTATTTCAATTTGCTTTGCCACTTTATTCTGAATTTTATATCAGTAGCAGGACTTGGAGAAGTAAGGCTGCGTCCTGCTTTGTGTTTTTATCGGCAGAGCCGGGGCCTCTCCTATAACTAAGTGGAAGACGCCGTGCTGCCACCACTGCTATCCCCAGAGAATAATTGCGAACAACATTTGTTCGTATTCTGTTTGGACATCAATGGAGGAGAGACGCCGCCCGACCAGAGTGGGTAGGTCTGTTGCTTCGTTCCAAAATTTGGTGTACCCAATCGAATCGAGTCGTCTCGCCACCACTCTCAGCGCGAAGAAGACGACAATCAATGGGACACTGCTCCCATCCAGTACCAACCTCTTATTTGTTAATGTGCGTTTTGAATGCCAAGAGTGGGAAGTATCTGTAGCATTCCCCCATTTTTTCATGAAATAAGCGATATTCTTATCCATCACAGTGACATCAGCATTGAGTGATGCCTCCATACAAAATTTTTTTGAAAGTGGAGAATTGTGGAGGGAGATCTATGTTTCGTCATGATTCGATGGCTGCCTACCTTGAGGGTTACTTTATCTCCCATTCGGCGTCTGGTGCTGATGGGTGCACGCTTTGCTGATTGTGGGAAAATATACGAGGGCTATCCGGAAAGTAAGGTCCGATCGGTCACGGAATCGAAACCACAGTAATAATCAAAACTGTTTTATTTACAACAGTTAGCTACACCTTCCAGTTACTTCTGTACATAGTCACCGCTCCGACTTAGGCGTTTGTCGTAGCGTTGTATCAACTTTGCAATACCTCGTCATAGCAGGGAGCCGCCTGTGCTTCCCGCCAATTCTCCACGTTGGTCTGCAGTTCGTTGTCTGTGCTAAATGTTTTCTTTATAGCCAGCAGTTTATGTGAGCAGAGATGAAACTCAGGGGGAGCAAATTACGGGCTGTATTATGGGCAATGAAACACTTCTCAATCAAAAACGCCGCAGGAGCATCTTCATTGCCCCTGCAGAGTGCGGCCGAGAATTGTCATTAAGATGGAAACGCATGACAGTTACGTTATGTGGGCTGCATGACATCAGGCGACATCTCTCACGAGGCCCTCGTACCTGGCGGAAGACACAATTTTATAGGCATCTTTACGTGGTCACTGTACTCTCAGAACTGAAAAGAGCGACGTGATGCTATCGACGGGAATACTAGAGATACTGTACTGCCCAACACACCTGTGAAAAGCTTCATCGGATGTTCACCGTGGTTTCCATTTCGTGTTCGATCGGACCTTACTTTCCGAAGAGGTCTCGTAAGTGTCGCAATTGTGATAGCGTGATCCATATTCTGAGCTGCTTGTTACTTGCTTACTTTGCCACGCAACTTGTGTTGCTTGGTTTATAATTTGTGGTATCTTGTGTCTTTAACTTTGATTTCACGAGCTGCCCAGCTGAGCAGATCTTGTTGCGTTTTCTTCATACGGTCTTCCACACTTTTTAGTACTTCCTCATAGTGATAGCGTCAGTTTGTAACTTAATTTGTTTTAGAGAACTTCGTTATCTGTTGATTTTTTGACCGGCCGCGGTGGACGTGCGGTTCTAGTCGCTGCAATCCGGAACCGCGGGACTGCTACGGTAGCAGGTTCGAATCCTGCCTCGGGCATGGATGTGTGTGATGTCCTTAGGTTAGTTAGGTTTAAGTAGTTCTAAGTTCTAGGGGACTGATGACCTCAGAAGTTGTCTCATGGTGCTCACAGCCATTTGAACCAACTAATAGCGTACTCATACACTATCTGACATCCCTCAGGTATGCGGAGTTGACCACTAGTTGTCGCGAGAGGCCACCTGCTGGATTAGTGCTCAGAGCCATTTGAACCATTTGTTGATTTTTATTGTGATTTTTGTTAGTCATTGGAGGAAATAAATATCCGTTAATTTCAGTGGTGACTTAGATTCCGTGATCATTTATATTGTTCTACAACGTTTCCATGGTTAAGCGACCTACCGTCACTAATAACGTGGTGCACACCAAAGCTTGTTGTTCTCATTGTGACAGCGTTATTTTCTTCCACAGCGCCAAAACTCAAGGAACTATAACCAACGTTACCATCACTCAACTAGTATGATCCAAGATTTGTTTAATAACGAGCATTGCACTTACGCTCCTCGAATCTGATCCAGAACTGGGCCCACGCCTTTCAAGGTTACCTGTGAACGGTGAGCTGCCTTATCGCATTTGACATTGTGCCCGCAGTGTCGCTTTTCTTTTCATGTCATGCAGACACAAAACTATAATACTTGTATACGGTTGTTATATATAAGAAATAGAAGGAGCAACATAATTACAAAAGCATGGAATGGCTCTGAGCACTACGCGACTTAAGATCTGTGGTCATCAGTCCCCTAGAACTTAGAACTACTTAAACCTAACCAACCTAAGGACATCACACACATCCATGCCCGAGGCAGGATTTGAACCTGCGGCCATAGCGGTCACGCGGTGCCAGACTGAAGCGCCTAGAACGGCACGGCCACACCGGCCGGCAAATTAAAGAAGCAGAAAATATGAAAATACAGCAAATGAAGCAAGCAAGAGGCATATTAGACTGACAGGAAACGGAAAATAGCACATCAGTGATATAGAGAGGAGAAATACGAAGCTGCAAAAATATTTATGACAATGGGAAAGACAGACGCTGTCTACAAGAAAATTAAAGAAACTTTTGGAGAATGGAAAAGTAGCTATATGACCAACAAGAGCTCAGACGTCTGCCTAGTATTAAGCAAAGATTGGAAGGCTGAAGGGTAAATAGAATACACAAAAGTGCTAGACAAGTAGACAATTTTGTTTAAAACATAGAGGAAGTACACTCCTGGAAATGGAAAAAAGAACACATTGACACCGGTGTGTCAGACCCACCATACTTGCTCCGGACACTGCGAGAGGGCTGTACAAGCAATGATCACACGCACGGCACAGCGGACACACCAGGAACCACGGTGTTGGCCGTCGAATGGCGCTAGCTGCGCAGCATTTGTGCACCGCCGCCGTCAGTGTCAGCCAGTTTGCCGTGGCATACGGAGCTCCATCGCAGTCTTTAACAATGGGAGCATGCCGCGACAGCGTGGACGTGAACCGTATGTGCAGTTGACGGACTTTGAGCGAGGGCGTATAGTGGGCATGCGGGAGGCCGGGTGGACGTACCGCCGAATTGCTCAACACGTGGGGCGTGAGGTCTCCACAGTACATCGATGTTGTCGCCAGTGGTCGGCGGAAGGTGCACGTGCCCGTCGACCTGGGACCGGACCGCAGCGACGCACGGATGCACGCCAAGACCGTAGGATCCTACGCAGTGCCGTAGGGGACCGCACCGCCACTTCCTAGCAAATTAGGGACACTGTTGCTCCTGGGGTATCGGCGAGGACCATTCGCAACCGTCTCCATGAAGCTGGGCTACGGTCCCGCACACCGTTAGGCCGTCTTCCGCTCACGCCCCAACATTGTGCAGCCCGCCTCCAGTGGTGTCGCGACAGGCTTGAATGGAGGGACGAATGGAGACGTGTCGTCTTCAGCGATGAGAGTCGCTTCTGCCTTGGTGCCAATGATGGTCGTATGCGTGTTTGGCGCCGTGCAGGTGAGCGCCACAATCAGGACTGCATACGACCGAGGCACACAGGGCCAACACCCGGCATCATGGTGTGGGGAGCGATCTCCTACACTGGCCGTACACCTCTGGTGATCGTCGAGGGGACACTGAATAGTGCACGGTACATCCAAACCGTCATCGAACCCATCGTTCTACCATTCCTAGACCGGCAAGGGAACTTGCTGTTCCAACAGGACAATGCACGTCCGCATGTATCCCGTGTCACCCAACGTGCTCTAGAAGGTGTAAGTCAACTACCCTGGCCAGCAAGATCTCCGGATCTGTCCCCCATTGAGCATGTTTGGGACTGGATGAAGCGTCGTCTCACGCGGTCTGCACGTCCAGCACGAACGCTGGTCCAACTGAGGCACCAGGTGGAAATGGCATGGCAAGCCGTTCCACAGGACTACATCCAGCATCTCTACGATCGTCTCCATGGGAGAATAGCAGCCTGCATTGCTGCGAAAGGTGGATATACACTGTACTAGTGCCGACATATTGCATGCTCTGTTGCCTGTGTCTATGTGCCTGTGGTTCTGTCAGTGTGATCATGTGATGTATCTGACCCCAGGAATGTGTCAATAAAGTTTCCCCTTCCTGGGACAAGGAATTCACGGTGTTCTTATTTCAATTTCCAGGAGTGTATATGAAGTTGAAATGAGGGATGCGGTGTTACAAGAATAATTTGACAGAACAATGAAGGACATAATTCGAAACTAGGTCCCCAGAGTAGATGGCATTCCTACATAATTACTGAGATGTTTGGGAGAGCCAGCCATGACAGCACAACTTCGCCTTATGTGCAAGATATAAGAGACAGTAGAAATATACTCAGAAGAATGTAATAATTTGAATTCCAAAGATGGCAGGTGACGTCAGATATTAATACTGCCGAGCCTTCAGTTTAAGACGTCATGGCTGCAAAATATTGACAGGAATTACTTAGAGATGAATACAAAAACTGAATAAAACCGGGCTCATTTAGGAATCGAACACACATCCTCCACTTCCTACGCAGGTGCTTTGGTCGATCGACCGGTGCCGCGTTCGTTGAAAGGCATTAACCTTAAGGGTAAGTAAGTGGCAGTTGTAAAAGTTTTTTTTTGCGGACTCCCCATATAGTCGTGAATGTACTAACCTAACGGTACTATTAATTCAGCCCAGACATCCACAGTAGCAGAAAAGTAAATCCCTGCTAAAATTCCTTAAAGGTGGCAGGTTGCACTATTGCTAAATAAAAATCCTTGTGACAGGACGACACTATAATAGAAATTTGGAGACACAGTAAGAAATATTAAAAATTATTATAAGTGTATGTTACAAAATGTTACTTAACTTTCGCACAATTTGATGCATGGCAATTCATGTCCTAAACATAATACGACGAAATCTAAATAACCTAGCTTTCTCTTAACGGTCTATGATCTGGCAACTATAACTGACAGTACTTGTGAAGACACTCTGTTAATGGTTCTAGAGCTTCAAAAATAGTGACTGCTGGGTTGTAAGGTAGTCTTCAAATTACTGTACTGAGTTGCTCGCAGATACTGAACGGATTTGTCTATCGATTGAATCGTAATTGACTGTCTGCCTCACATTATATTCTGGTGCCTGTTGGCAGAAGGGTTTCCAGGTCCGCCGGTACAAGGCGGAAGTAACGTAGACCACGGTTGACAGCACTCCCCGTGGGCTATCCACACTATCGACACACACATACGATGCGCTGAACGCAATGTGGCGCAGGAGGAGGAAGGGGTCCAGGTTTATTAGCTCTGCCTGGACGCTGCTGCACGTAACTGAGAGACCCCAGGCGAGTGGTTGTGCCTGAATGATGGCGGTCTCTTGCGGTATTTTCTGTGTACCTCTTGCTCGATACACAAAGTAAATGACGAAAGGTTTCAGCATTCAATTGTCTGTTAATGGTTCAAATGGCTCTGAGCACTATGGGGCTTAACTGCTGAGGTCATCAGTCCCCTAGAACTTAGAACTACTTAAACCTAACTACCCTAAGGCCATCCCACACATCCATGCCCGAGACAGGAGACTTAAGCGCCTAGAACTGCTCGGCCACTCCGGCCGGAAATTGTCTGTTAATACTGTCAATTTCAAACGATTGCGTGTCGTGAACTTAAGCGGTGATTTCCGCAAAAATCGAGGAGGAAGTGGCCCAAAATACCTTAGTTCAATTGGCTGTGTGTAAGGCCTCCCTTGTAAGCAACAGTTTGTATTTATGTAAACTACACAAAGCTTGAATCAGTAAGGTAGGATGGTGATATGGAACCAGTTCAACCAAATACTTGTCCAGAATTTTGAGCACGTCCCCATCCGCTCAGTATATCACATTCTGGAGGTTCCACTTGCTGCTAGGTTGTGGGCGTCGACGACATACCTAGCGTGCTTAAAGCGTATGCCGTAATGACGTACGATACCCCTGCCCAGTGAATCCGTCCTGCACGAGTCGTGAGCTGGAGACGACGGCCCACCGGCCGTGGCGCAGTGCCTAATAACAGGGCGCGCCCTCTGAAGGGCCGTCCCGGCCACATAGCGCACCCTGCAGACCGCAAGGGGAGCTCTCCCTGCCCGTTTTCTCAGAAGGGCGGCAATGCCTTCCTTATACTACAGGTCCTCCGCATCCTGCCCAAGTGTTCGCTTTAGGTTCTATTCACATAAGACGTCATCGGAATAGAACATAACGGAAGGCGGCGTCACCTGCAAAGGGCAGTGTGTTGACACTAGAACGTGATGACGTAAAAATATACCATCAGAATGAGAGAGCTAGCAAGGTTTACTAACGGCTAAAAGAAAATTCGCAACGGATTTTCTTGGCAAAGTTTGGTATGGTAAACTGCTGAGAAGTGAAGTAATAGGAAAAGTATCGTCCAAACATTTCAAAACATCGACATTTATTTGTCAGAGGGAATAAACCATATGGAAAACTTCAGAACGAAAGGTTTATAATTTATAAAAAACAGCTACCAGCCACAGGTATGGTTTAAAAAAGGTTTATTTTCTTCAGACCATTACCGGTTTCGGATTTTTCTTTACAAATACATGTTCAGATGGCAGTTACAAGCATTCTTAGTTGGACTTAGTTTTGTATTTGTTATTCGTTTGCTGCACTGGGAAAGAAAAGAAATATTTTTGTTGTCATATCGGTAATGGTATTTTTACGAAAGATTTACTTCTTTTTCAATATCTAATTGCTCATGAGATAGTTTTTTAACCTTGGTAGGTTAGTGTATTTACGTGCTGTGTAGTTCTGCGTGACGAAATATTCGTGCGTTTTTGTTTTCGAACGCAAGCTTAATACACTTTTCAATATGCACTATGTGAGTGCTATTCCAGTCAATGGACGTCACTTTCAACCTCATCATCTTAATTACACACGCAGCACACTCGAATAACGTTTACAAAACGTGGCCCAGCTTCATATTACAAACGAGAACAATGTTGCAAAGAGCTTACAGTCATAACGATGTTAACTTACAGATGCTGTATAGTCAATATGGGTACAGTAAAATATGAAACATCTTTGAGTTTCACAGTGATTTCCATTTTTCAACTCATCGGACCTTGCTTTCCGAATAGGCCTCGTGCCAGACATTAATGAAAACTTAGTGTACGCGTGTGTACTTCTTTTTGTGCATGTGTGAATGTGATGTGTTTCCTCTGATGGCTGTACCAGTGTTTATGTGACTTCATTAGTAGTTAGTGAGAGGTATCAGTTCACTCACTGCCGCACGAGATATGTTCTGCACGGTTGTCGAGTTTACGAAGCAACGTGACACGGTACCGTTGCGAAAGCTAAGAAACCGTCGACTAGGACCGGAATGTTGCAGATCGGATATCGCGGGTTACCAATAGTCGGAACAGACGGGTAATAGTGGCTGTACCTGCAAATCTGTCTTCAATTGGCCGCGGCCGACCCCAGAGAAAATTACAGCTGTTTCTTCCGTCCCGGGCAGCGATCTGTTTCCTTTTGGCAGCATGCGATGCCAGCGCGCAGTGAAAAGGTGAAAGGACGCAGGCGGAACTACAGACAGATAGTGAAATACAGCAGGCCATTTGTATACTGTGCTAGATAGGTCTTGTTCACCGTACCAGTAGTGGAGCTACTTTCGAGATAAAGCTTCCCACGCAGCAAAGAGAATACGTTTAAAATGGAAGACTGTAGAAATCGTTTACAGTTTTAAGGTTAGTGCTAGGTTCTGAATTTGGTTGCCTTTGAAAGAAAGCCTGGAAATGCTCTGATTTGAAAAGAATGCCCTCTCACGTACAAAATTTTGACCCGTGAATTAAATTTTGGAATGTTATCTGACTGCTAAGAGATTAGACAAAATTACCTAAGCAGCTAACATGTTCATTATTAGTTCAACGACCCACAGTGCGCTTAGAAAATTGTAAACTGAGTTTAAGTGAATGAGAGTAATTGTATCAGATATCTCACCAAGTACAAAGGTGTTTAGCAACATGTCTTTTAGCCATTTCAAGTGGAATGGGAATGTACGCCGAGTTTGTTGCAGTGATGCACAAAACGTAAGATATCGAATAAACACACTTTCTGTAGAACAAAGCTCTGTGCCTGTGCCACCTGCGTCGGCACCAAAACCTACCTTGTCTGCTGAAAACATGAGCAGAAATATGATGTATAATGTTCGCAGTGATTACTATTAATGTTGGCGTGATTTGTAATGAAAAATTCGCGAAAAGCTCAATCGCCTGATGTAGACAATCAGATCAAGTTATCTAGTATCAGCTGTTAAGTACAAATCAGCCTAATTCGTTTAATTAGGAAAATGCATGACAAGGAGAATAATTGTAAAGAATGTTTAAATCTAAATCCTATAACTGATCTCAGAAACGTGAATATATCACAAGGATATCACAAGGATAGATATATTACATCTAGGGAACACGTGGCGGACATATAGCCGAAGTCTAAGGAAAGTTAAAGAAGTATGATCAAGCATAAATCGCAAAACACAAATTTCACTAATAGAGAGTGTGACTAAACTTACTGTATCACCAGTCGGATGAATTAATAACAAGTAACTTCCGTACTGAGCTTCGAAACATACTCGCCTCACAAAGATGCAAAGAGCTCATAACCACTTCTGAGGCGAAAGTCCAGCACGTGAAAGTTGTAGCAATTTGACGAAGCGAATGAAGAAAAAGTAAAGGTTGAAGCACATGTTCGTTGTAAATGGTACTAGGCACAGAAGTTGCATCTCTGCAGTATCCATGCAGTAACTATACTGCGCAATAAAGTCAAAGGACCTTCCTCTTTAATGGTGCAAAAGCGTAGCGTCCGAAGACGTCATCCTCGCGCTCGGCGTCGCTTCAAGGTGTCGACACTCGAAAAAAAGGCCGTAGCTAAAAAGTTCATGTGAGTTGTCACATTGGTTAATAATGTCACATTGACACAAAATTTCACCACAATTCTGACCAACGGTGCTTTGGGCGTGTCACACGAAGAGAAGGACGTCACAGCACCCACATTTCACCCCTTCTTTTGACGTCTCTGCCGTGGGTATCAGAACAGTGACACCCAGCGTTGAAATCAAGCCTTTCGATATGAATGGCCTAGGGAAATATTTTAGACATAACGTCGCTCAGAATAGACACGAAAAGGAGTCTAGTGGTGGCATAAGGGGTCTCACTGGAAACACCCCTCCCTTGTGGCGTTGCTTCCCACACACTTTGCAGTCGAAAACAACTCTTCGCAGTGCGATGAGCAGAGGAAGATGTTATTTGCAATCTTTGACCCTTCTGACACCCTCGGACGTTTCAGCCTTCTCTAAGGACACTGTGGGGCTGGATCCCCATTGAACGTGATGGCACCCATTCTCTCTTTTAGGGCTACGGGCTGGAACCACTAGGGAGTGTTAAAAACCATTCGACAAAATTTGAACGTGATCCGAAGCTTTTTCCGCCTTCCCGTGACGTGATCACTCGTAAGCGCAACATTAACATGTACGTAAATAAAACGACAAAACTTCCGTGTAAGCCTCCCCGAGTTCGACAGCAAACTCGGTGCCACCGACGCAACTTTGTTGGGCCCCAAAACAATTTTCGATTAAATGGGTAGCAGTGGAGAGTGGCAAGTCGAGTCTCCAGACATATGGAGAGATGATGTCATAGGACCCACTGGCGCGTTTAAAGCGATTACACAGAGCTCATTCTGATCTCGAGAAGCAACAGATTGGTTCGACTGTGTGCTGACCTGCTGGGAGGAGCAGAACAAGAGGTAAATTTGGAACAACGGCAGAAGAAGATGCTTGGTGGCTGGAAGCTTAGAGGGAGGAGAACATAGAGGTAGCTGCGCCCTTTGATCCTGCCGTCAACCTCGGACGTTTCAGTTCTCTTCTAAGGACTTTTGGGGTTGCACCCCTGGGTGGAGAAGGGATCAGACGGTGTTGACGTGGTGTCTGAGAACTCTGTGGCTGTAATGCACGGGTAGTGTAGTGTGCTCCATATGCACAACTTACCAAATGAAACTCTCATATTTAACAGCCATTTGCTTTGCTGTTTAGACACTGAACTGCCAGATCGTGTCACCCAGTAATGTATGGAATTTCATGAACGTTAATTCACATATTGACGTGCATTTGTAGCATACTGCTGGTTTTCTGTTCAAGGTACTGAACACATTGCTTCCATTTTTTTTTCTTTTTAGGAATTTCTTTTCCTGTATGTTAGCCCATGTGTATACCTTATTGTTTTATTGTTGTCGGCCGGCCAGCGTGGCTGAGCGGTTCTGGACGCTACAGTCTGGTTCGAGTCCTGCTTCGGGCATGGATGTGTGTGATGTCCTTAGGTTAGTTAGGTTTAAGTAGTTATAAGTTCTAGGGGACTGATTACCTCAGAAGTTAAGTCCCATAGTGCTCAGAGCCATTTGAACTATTTTTTAATTGTTGTTGTTTCCTTATAACATTACTTGTGTATAAAAACATTCGAGCTAGAGCTGCCTTAGGTTTGATAATAGCGTTGTGTTCACGACTAAAATATGTTTCCGCCGCCACAACCGCTAGTCAATCCCAAACCTTAGCCTACTGCTGTCACAAAACCTAGCATATATCATTGCTGCAACAAATCGAAGCTGAGTTGGTGGAAGTGTATGACTACGATGCACCATCATAAGACACGGTGTTTAAGTGACATAGACACTTACAGAGTTACTAAACAAGTCTGAATGAGGCTGGACAAAGTGACATACGGGAACTGGAAATCGCAAGAGCAGTGGTGATGCAGGACCAGAGGTGACAGAGGAAAAAATGAAATTCAGACATGGATCAGTTTTCAACATCTTGCATCACTTTTTGAACATGATAAAGGTTGCCAAATGACAGCTACCACAACACAGCTCTTCCTACGCAGAACACATATGTGCTGCTCCTTTGAACTATCAAATTTTGCCTCGCCCGTGTATTCTCCTGACATGGAACTGCAGGACTTGTTGCTCTATCGTTGAGTGAGGAGATAGAGAAGGACTATCATCAAAAACAAGTTTCATGATCACAGCTTCAGTTTTTTTCAAGCTAATAATTAAAACTTTATGACTACATCTCCTAAAGCACAGGACCGCACATCAGAGTATGAACCACTTCCAACACTACAAAACGTTGAGGGGAAATCTTTACTAATCCATCATACTGGCCTGTCTTAGCAGCAGCATCTGTAGTAAAACTCATCGTTGTCGTCACTTCGCAGATGAAAAACTAATGTAAATGTCTGAGGAAACAGGCACTAATTCTTATTGCCTTTTCAACTAAAGACTTTGTAACGTGACAGTCACATATCGCTGCACGATATTTGATTATTTTTCTGTTTATTTCTTGGATGTTTTTGAGGGGAGTACAAGACTTGCTAACTTAGGAAGAAGGCTTTTATCTGGTTCAGAATGAGCAGGCCCAGGTGTCTGTCTCATGATCTGGTTCGACCGCAGGAGTTCAGTCATAGTGGCCAGTAAAGGGACGTGGTTTCCCAGGACACTCTATTTTGCAGAAGTCGGGTGCAGAAAGCACCTGCGCCGCACCTTGTCAGCCAATGCCAGCGGTTTTCTCCTTTGAAGCCAGTACGGCGCAAAACCACTTCAGTCCCTAGCGTATCATTGAGTGTGACCAATACAGCCCCCTGCATGCATGTATAAGAATCGGCCGCTACGGCTCTGCCCGACTGTCATGAGAAAATTCGTTACCTTATACTCCAGATTTTGTTATTCAATGAAATGCGTCTTGCCCACCACATCATTTGTGCGGAGGGATGAACCAATGGGTGAACCAGGGCTAGCAGTCAATACCCACCTCATGCATGTTAAAATACATTCTGTAAGCCAAGATGAGAAATTTCTGCAGAATTCCCCTGTGTAAAGTGAAAAATCTCGCTGGTCACTTTGGCTTTGGCTAGGAATCCTCCCCTCCACGTACAGTTTTTCAAAAAGTGATGAGTGGAGTTTGATAATGGCAGTTGGAGTCATGATAACGCTGTCTGGAGCACTCGTGGTCCTGAATCGTCAGGGTCGGCCGCTTCCTGCTGCCATAGCAGCCGTCTTTATCCCGTGCTGTTCAACGCACCCTTTCTGACTTCAGAGAGTTGTTAAGTGTCACCCTTCGTTTTGAAAGTGTAATCCTCTTTCTGAGCAGCTTATAATTTTTCCGATTTTGCTACGCAACTTACGTTGCTTGACTAATATTTTTGTGTCAGTTCTTTACTCGCTGGCTTTGCATTTACGTGTTCCACAGATTAGGAAATCTTATTGAATTTCTACCAGCAGTCTTTCAAATAATCTGTTACCTCCACACAGTGTCAGGGAGATTTTTTAATTTCAATTGAAAGTCTAGAGAGCTTTGTGCTCCAATATTGTACTTGTTTTTGTACTCATTTACACAGGAATGAAGTCTCCGCCATTAAGTGTGAATTGCTTTCAGTTATTTGAGTGAATAAGTATCTATTATTTTGTAGGAGCATGGGCTGAGACCCTTAGGGTTGCAGGATAGGAGGCACGGGGTACAGTCGTGAAGGCCAGTTGGCACTCTGTGCCCTAATGAAACACCAATAGCAAGACAATTTATTCAGTTGAAGTGTTACAATTGAAACATGTTCTCCACTGTAGCGGCGAGGGCAGTGGATGCAGCAAACAGCCTACAAAAAGGCTGACTCATCTACCTAAGCAGATTCTCGCGGTCAAGGCGTCTCATGTAACATCTCGGTGCCGTGAAGGATAGTGGACAGCAGGTGTAGTTTTCACAGTGGCGTCAACCAGCAGAGAAGTGACTGCTTGTTCCTAGGGGACTCTTGTAGATATTAAAAGGGATGTGCCTGACTGAATGTAGATAGTAGTGCAGAGTTGAGGCATAGTCTCTCCACTAGAGGTAAGTCATGGATGCCATTGTCTCCTCACAGATGCAAGCTGGGGGGCAGCAGTCTTTAGTGCACCTCTCAGACGTGGTAACAAGTGGTCAGTGTGCCAACCACCATCAGCTCAGTTCTCAGCAAGCTGAAGGTAGAATCCCCGAGATTGACAGCAGCAGATGAGATGTTGGCAGCTCACAGCAACTAGGTTCGGCAGACCAGTCAGGCAGCAATCTTGAAAGCAGAAGTCTTCTTCTGAATGGTAGGCAGTATATCACAGAGAGTACATCGTCGCTAGCTCGCTGTAACTGAATAGTATAAGGGTTTGAAAGCCTGATTTTTAGTGCGGTACATCTGCAGCAATGACGTTATATCCTGTTGAGGATGGCACCATCTGTTGTCGTTTTCTGGGATCATCAGGGTTCTTTGCCACACCTTGGTGTTACAGCAATGGCTTCCAGTGCTGTAGCTTGGTGCTTTTCCACCACATCAGCAGGCTGATAGGTGTTCTTATGGAATATCTACTTGTTCCTGCGACATCCAGCTGTGCTGACGGAATGTTATGATCCCTTCTCAGTGAGACCATGTTGCTGAATTAATGATTCAGACCTTTCTATCAAGCGAGGTGAAGCAGCAGCTTCCAGAGTGTGCCATACTATTTGAAGTATTACCTCCCTGCCTATTTGTCGTTCTGGTTGCTACATGGTGCATTGGCCTGGTTTGACTTGTCTTGGCGCAGGCTGGAGAAAATTTTAAGATAATTTTTCATGACGTCTTCCTGAGAACCAATAGTATTCAGATTTGATTTATATTTTAGAATCAACATAGGTCCTGCAACTTTTACTCTTTAGGTGACCCTCCAAATATAAATATAAACAATCTACCTGCATCTATAATTTGTTTTTCTCATTATGAGGGTGTTTCGTTGCAATACAGTGGCCGTGGTCTAGGAGTAGTGTCTTTGATTTGTAATCGAAACGTTCTCAGTACTGTATTCGAACTGCGCCACTGCTTAAATTCTGAATAAAAATCACCAGCAGTGGCAGCCGAAGACTTACAGCATAAGAAGTCGTTCCCATTCAGCGAACGCTGCTGTCAAAGAGGACAGAGGTGGGAACAGAAGTTCAGTGCACTATCTTGTCCTTAGGGTGGGAAACAGCCCCTAAGGGGGGAAGAATCAGAATTGACCAACGGCATGAGGATACGGAAGGCAATGGAAACCACTGCATTAAATCCACAGGACATGTGATCTATAATTGAAAAAAAAGTGTCATAATGGACTCTCCATTTGCAAAATATTCCGGAATGGTCCCCCATTCGGATCTCCAGGAGTTGACAGCCAAGGGAGAGGTGACCATGAGAAAAAGATTGAATAACCAACATGAGAATAACGTGCTACGAGTCGGGGACTGGAATACCAGAAGTTTGAACGTGGTAGGGAAGCTAGAAAATCTGAAGAATGAAACGCAAAGCCACAATCTACGTGTACTGGGGGGTCAGTGAAGTTAAATGGGAAGAAGACAAGGATTTCTGGTCAGATGATTACAGGTTAATATCAACAACGGCAGAAAATGATATTATGGGAGTAGGATTCATTATGAATAGGAAGACAGGGCAGGGAGTAAGTTGCTGTGAACAGTTCAGTGACAAGTTTGTTTCACTGAACTTCTGTTCCGTCCTCTGTCCTCTTTTACAGCAGATTGTTTTAACGCCGACCACGACAGTTCAGGTATACATCCTGACGTCGCAAGTAGAGATTGAAGAAGGTATAGAAACCATTCCGTCAGAACGTCTAAAACCATTTGGAAAGTGGCAACAAAACGACTATTCACGTTGGTGTGTAGAATGTATGAGTCTAGTGATATATCATCTGACTTCCGAAAAAATATCAACCACGTAATTCTGAAGATTAAAACAGCTGGCAAGTGCGAGAATTAGCGCACAGTCATCTTAACAGCTCTAGAATACTAGTTGCTGAATAATATACAGAAGAATGGAAAAGAAAACTGAGGATGTGTTTGATGACGAGCAGTTTGGATTCAGGATAGGAAAGGACACCAGAAAGGCAATACTGACGTTATATTTGATAATGGGAGCAAGACTAAAAAAAAATCAGGACACGTTCAAAGGGTCTGTCGTCATGAAAGAAGCGTTCAACATGGAGCATGGTGCAAGATGTTGGAAATTCTGAAAAAATAGGAGTAAGCTGTAGCGAAAGACGGGTAATATACAATATTTACAAGAACCAAGAGGCAGCAGTAAGACTGGAGGACCAAGGAAGAAGTGCTCGGATCAAAAAGGCTGTAAGCAAGGGTTGCAGTCTTTCGCCCCTAGCGTTCAATCCATATATCGAAGAAAAAATGATGGAAACAAAAGAAAAATTCAAGACTGGAATTGAAATTCAATGTGGTAGGGCATCAACGATAAGATTCTCTGAAGACATTTCTATCTTCAGTGAGAATGAAGAAGAATTACAGGATATGCTGAATGGAATGAACAGTCTAATGAGTACAAAATATGGATTGGGAGTAATTCAAAGAGACAAAATTAATGAGAAGTGACAGAAATGAAAACAGCGAGAATCTTAACATCGGGATTGGACATCACGAAGCAGACAAAGTTAAGGAACTCTGCCACCTAGGAGAAAAATAATCCATGACCCAGGGAGCAAGGAGGACATAAAAACCAGATTGAAACCGAGAAAAAGGGCATTTCTGACCAAGGGAAGTCTACTATTATGGCATAATAACCAGACTGACGCTGACAAAAAGGACATTCCTGGCCAAGGGAAGTCTAGTATTATCAAAGATACATCTTAAATCAAGGAAGGAATATCTGAGAATGTACGTTGGAGCACAGCATTGTATGATAGTGAAACACGGACTGTGGAAAAAGCGGGAAAAAAGCATTGAAGTATTAGAGATGTGATGCAGGGTGAACTGATAAGGTAAGGAATGAGGAAATTCTGTGCAGAATCGGTAAGGAAAAGAACGTATGGAAAACATTACCAAGAAGAAGGGACGAGTTGGTAGGATATCTGTTAAGGCATCAGCGAATAACTACCATGGCCCTGAAGGGAACTGTAGACGGTAAAAATTGTAGAGGAAGAGAGAGACTGGAATACATCGAGCAAATAGCAAATAACTGAGGACGTAGGCTACAACAGCTACTCCGATATTCGTGGCAGGCTACATCATACCAGTCAGAAAATTGATGACTCAGAACAAAAAAATCTTCTGATCCTTCACAGGTACGGTGATCAGTTGTTTAACTGACGCTTAATGAGCACTGCACTCGCTCGTCTAGCGTGTTATTGATGATGTTGTAAGTAAAGTCGGATAGCTATCACTTTGCGCAAGAAAGGGAAAATAATAGATATATTTCAACTTGTAGTTCATATATGAAAGATTGATCATATTTGGCAGTTTGTTCATAATTGTCTGTCCTGGTCGAACGTTATCATATAATTCACGGCATTACTGGTTTCAGTTCAGTGCCATCATCAGATCTGTACAAAAATTAAAAAGAAAAGTACCTTGTGTAGCAATAATGCGTTCAATTGGCTGAAGCTCAGGTCTACAGAAAAAATGTAACAGCAGATAAAAGGCTAACATGGCGGACGGCCATAACAGTCCATCAGGAGTATTCTGGTACGATTATCATAATGAAATGCTTTGTCCGCACATGTACCATGAACATGTGCTGGGGATAGTCTGGGGGCGTCCTATACTTACGGAAAAATGAATTGTATTAGAGGGAGAGAGATAGTGACGAGGTGTGTCCAGCATCATAGATTCAATAGTTTAAAATAGAATGTTCGTAGTTATTAATTAAACGGTATCACATGGCTTAAGTACGTATATAATAGTAAAGAGTGAGATTTAATAAAATATGTAGCTACAAAAGTCTTACTTAAAATCCCAATTTGATGCGTGAAAGTGGTTTGCAATCTTATTCTTTTTCTTCTTTGTCTTTTGCCCTGACCTACATCTGCGCAGGACGGCATGATTGCTGTAGCATATTGTATAGTTATTTGCCCTAACTGTCACAACCACTGTTACCTCCTGGGACGGAATATGTGTACCCCAAGATGTCTGCATACAATGTTGTCCACATAAAAATGTGTGTTTTCAAAATATTTGTGAATCGCGTAACTCAGTAGGAACTTGGGTATCAGCCCGATTCAGATGGGTCAAATGGCTTTAAGCATTATGGGAGTTAACATCTGAGGCCATCAGTCCCCTAGACTTAGAACTACTTAAACCTAACTAACCTAAGGACATCACACACATCCATGCCCGAGGCACGATTCGAGCCTGCGACCGTAGCGGTCGCGCTATTCCGGAGCAGTATCAGCCCCTTATTCTCCCAGTGGGAAACACACACATCTAGATTGGCCGGCCCTCGTCGTTAATCCGCCTAGCGGATTCGATCCGGGACAAGCGCATGTGTCCGAGTCCAGCAAGTGGCGTGATAAACAGAGCGGCTATCCAGGAGGGTAAAGTGCTTCAAACTCTACTTATAGATAAATCTTTTGGCATATCAAAGAATATAAAACAATATGTGCTGTGAAGAGTGATTAAATGACAAACTAAGAAAAAAAGACAACGCCCTACGAAGGAATTACCCGAATGGCACGGAAATCGGTAGCAGTGATGTACATATACAGACAAACAAATGATTACAATTTCAGAAAAAATCGATCATTTATTCAAGAGAAAGAGCTCCGTAATGAGCAAGTCAATAACGCATTGGTGCCCCTTATTCAAACAGTTATTCGATTTCACACTGATTGACACAGCTGTTGAATCTAGTGCTGAAGGATACCGTGCCAACTTTTGTTCAACTGGCGTGTTAAATCGTCAAAATCCCGAGATTGTTGGGGGGCCCTGCCCATAATGCTCCAAACGTTCTCATTTTGGGAGAGATCCGGCGACCTTGCTGACCAAGGGAGGGTTTGGTTAGCACGAAGAGAAGCAGTAGAAACTCTCAGCGTGTGCGGGTGGGCATTGTCTTGCTGAAATGTAAGACCAGGATGGCTGTCCACGAAGGGCATTAAAACAGGGCATAGAGTATCTTCAACGTACGGGGTCCTGCTGTGGAATGAAATGGCATCCCAGACCATCACTCCTGCCCTTGATGGCATGACATCCTGGGCTTACATTTCAACAAGATAATACCCAACACGCAAGGTGAGTGTTTCTACTGCTTGTCTTCGAGCTTGCCAAACCCTAACGTCCCCAGTTAAGGACGTTTGGAGCATTATCTAACGCACCAATTCTACAGAATTTGGCACAATATCCCTCAGGAGGACATCCAACAACTCTGTCTATCACTGCACAAGCCGAATAACTGATTGCATAAGAGCCAGAGGTAGACCAACGCGTTATTGACTTGCTCAATTTGTGAAGATCTTTCTCTTGAATAATTTTTTCTGAAATCGCGATGAGTTCTTTGTCTGTACATCTACACAATTTCTGTCCCATTCGGATAATTCCTTCGTGGTATTTATTTTTTTTTCCTTAGAGTGTACTGCAAAATATACATACAAGTTAAACTCAATCTGTTTATTAAGTAGTAGCTAATGTTTGTTTCCTCCAGTAATTTAAATAATTGGCATCGACGTTTCTTGTTGCACCATACTGGGTCAGTCAGGAGAACTCAAGGATAGCGAACGTCGACTAATTATTGGATGACACCTGAGTAAGAAATCCATCGCAGATGTTTGTTCCGTTCTAAAGCTGCCAAAGCTGACTGTTGGTGATGTGGGTGAGAAGTTCAAATGCGGAAATACGGTCACAGGTAAAACCAAGACCAGTCAGAGCTTATGTACTGACAGAGAGGAGCGTCGAGCATTGGGGAGGTGCATGTTTTAAAATCAGCCTTAGGAATTACTCGTGATTCCCAAAGTGAGACCAACAGTCCCACCTAGCGCAATAAGCTGGAGCTGAAAAGAATGGGGTACAACGGTCAAGCAACTCCTCATAAGCCATACTTTTCTGTAGGCAGTGTTAAGCGACGGCTGAGGTGGGCTAAAGAGCGATAACACTCGACGGTGGATGACTCGAAGCAAGTGATATGAGGTGATGAATCGCGATATACCAAGTGGCGGTATGGTGGAGGAGTTTGGGTTTGATTAATGCCTGGAGGATAATACCTGTCATCGTGCGTCGCGCCAAGAGTGAAGTGGTTGTCAGGATATGGGTCATCTGAATATGTTTTACAAAGCTGTGCATACTATGCAGCAGTGGAACAGTTCGGAGAAGACGATTGTATCAGGATGACGATGTACACTGTCATAAATCGGCGTTTGTAAGACAATAGTTTGTGGACGATAATTGGTTTGTCCAGAGTAATGCCCTGAATCCAGCGGAACACCTTCGAGATGAGCTAGAATGTCGACTTCATTGCAGGTATCACTATCTTCTCTGGTTTCGACTCTTGAGGAAGAGTGAGCTGCCACTCCTCCACAGACATTCAGACGACTCGCATTCGGGAGGACGACAGTTCAATCCCGCGTCCGGCAATCCTGGTTTAGGTTTTCCGTGATTTCTCTAAATCTGTTCAGGAAAAGGCGGAATGGTTCCATTGAAAGGGCATGGCCGGCTTTCTTCCCCATCCTTCCCTAATCCGATGAGGCGGATGACCTCGCTGTTTGGCCTCCTCCACCAGATCAACCCAACGCCAACATTCAGATGGGACCGAGCAGGGTTCAAGCCGTCAGAAAGTCGAAGGGTGAAAGAACATACGCCGTATTAATGTCCTCTAATAGAGGTTCAGTTACATCGGATCAGATAGTATACAGTGTAAAATAAAGCTGATTTCGCTGTGAATCAAATAAAGTATAAATTACAACATATTACGTGTTTGGAGGACCCTTGTACCTTTTTTCGAAAACGCAAC